>NW_027507791.1:137743869-138943869 GCF_037356315.1 Lithobates pipiens
GAAAGGCAGTCTATTGGGGGTTCTTTCAGGTCTGGGGACACTGATGAAGGGTCTCTGATCTAATCGAGGGGGGGGGGGCAATATAAGGGAAGGGGGAATCTGAACTAATGGAGGAGTCTGTGGGGAGGGGGGTTTCTGACTGCTGTTGACCACTTAGAGACCCCCATTATATCAGCACCCCCCTACTTAGAGACCTCTATTCGATAAGGGAAACTCCCTTTATATAAGCACCCCCTTTGGAGACCCACATTATGATATAAGGATCAGTGTTTCCTTATATCACCCCTCTCTTTAGACACACCCATTATTTCACAGTCCCCTTACATCAACACCCCCCCCCCCCCCTTAGAGACTGGTCTCTAAAGAGAATCTGATATAGGGGACTCTGATTTAAAAGAATAAAATAAAAAAAAGCCTAAAATGTATTTTTTTTTTTTTAAACATGCAGTGCAACCTCCACATATAATTATATTAATACAAATGTTAAATTTTTTTATTGTGAATGATGTTGGAAACCCCCCAGGATAATCCAAGTATTAATACACTCCAATCTTATTTAAACATACATATTGTTCAATTTTCACACACATACAATAGTGTATGAATAGTGGTGTAAATCCATTTCACAAGGTGCTGTGCTAATATCCAATGTATCCAACTCAAAAGGTGTTTATAAATTGGATATTAGCACAACACATTTTGAAATGGATTTACACCACTATTCATACACTATTGTATGTGTGTGGAAATTGAACAATATGTATGTTTAAATACGATTGGAGTGTATTAATACTTGGATTATCCTTAGGGGTTTCCATCATCATTCACAATTAAGGTTGTGCTGCATTTTTAAAATTTTTATTTTTTGGGGTTTTTAAGGGGAGAACTGATATAAGGGGATTCTGATCTAATGGGTTCCTCTATGGGGGTCCCTGTATTATGGAGGGTGTAATACTGACCCCTATATTAAGTTGGTGACACCAACCCTTTGTTATGGGGGATGAGGGTAACACTGACCCCTATATTACAAAGGGGGGGGGGGGGTGATACTGACCCCTGTATTATGATGCCTAGGATTGCCACCTGTGCGGGGTCCACCGGAAATAGCTCACATTTTGAATCATGTGTCTGGATTTCAGTCTGCTTAAAACCCAGACACATTATTCAGACCGGACTGTGGCTTCCCAAGTAACCAAAATAGTCAGACACCAATCTGTTGCCACCTGTTAAAATTGGCCACTCCAACTGTTTGCTGCGGTGTGCTAAGTGTGATGCATTATTGCTCTCCTCCAGGTCTTTAAAATCCTATAGCACAAAAAAATTTGCCATGCGGCGCTAAAGTGTTCGGGTTTGGCTTGAAGAAAAGGTGGCAACCCTAATATCGATACATGCAGTCCAAACAGACATTAAAGGGCGATTTGTTATATTAGTAGTACAAGTGATGAAAAGATTTCTAACGATTGTGAATTTGTATGTTCCTCCTCCTTTTTCGATGGCGCATTTCGATGATATGATACAGGCTACCTATGAGGTGGCAGAAGGGAGGATCTACATACTGGGTTATTTTAAATTAGTGTCTGACCCAACCATGGATAGGCTGGGAACGACTACGGGTGCACCACCCCCCCTTGCTGGCTGGAAGTCTACTCATGGGTTTAGAGATGTCTGGCGTTTTCATCATCCTGATGTGAAAGAGTACTCTTGTGATTCGGAAACGCATAAGACACTCTCCAGAATAGACACTATGCTCACGGCGGGTGACGGTATGGCATTGGCCAAGAGAGTTACCTATCTGCCCAGAGCCCTTTCAGATCATTCCCCTATGCTACTTGAGCTTGGTCTAGGACCAAAACCAGGGTTACGCATTTGGAGGATGGAGGCCAGCTGGTTGCAGGAGGAGTATATAAAGATTAAGTGTGCAGAGGCTATCAAACACTTTTGGGCTGAAAATATTAACTCGGAATCCTCTCTGACTCAGTGGGAGGCCTTTAAAGCTACCCTCCAAGGAGTGTTCATGACTGAAGTACAGAGTTTCAAGAAACAGTTGGCCTCTACTAGGGATGAGCTGAACACCCCCCGGTTAGGTTCGCACCAGAACTTTCGAAAGGACCTCAAATTCGTACGAACTTTAGAACCACATTGAAGTCTATGGGACTCGAACGTTCGAAATTAAAAGTACTAATTTTAACAGCTAATATGCAAGATGCTGTCCTAAAAAGGGTTTGGGGACCTGGCTCCTGCCCCAGGGGACATGGGTCAATGCCTAAAATGTTTTTAAAAATGGGCGTTTTGGCGGGAGCGCTGATTTTAATGACGATTAAAGTGAAAAAAAAGTGAAATATTCCTTTAAATATAGTGCCTGGGGGGTGTCTGTAGTATGCCTGTGAAGTGCCACATGTTTCCCGTGTTTATAACAATCCCTGCACAAAATGACATTTAACGGAAATAACATCATTTAAAACTGCTTGCGGTTTTAATGTTATAGCTGGTTCCTGCAATATGGTTGAAAATCATTGAGAAAAATGGCATGGGTAGCCCTCCCTGCCCATTACCAGCCCCCTTGGGTCTTGTACGCATATTAAGGGGAACCCCGTACCCATATTAAAAAAAGGAAATACGTGTGGCCCCCAGGCCCTATATACTCAGAACAGCAGTATACAGGCGGTGCAAACAAGACAGGGACTGTGTAAGTTTGTTGTGTTAAGTAGAATCTGTTTGTAATTTTCAACTGGTACATTTTTAAAGTGTAGCTACAGTCAAAAAAAACTATTTTTAAGCTTTTTGGAAAACATAGGGAAGGGTTATCACCCCTGTATAGTTTGTTTTGTCGTCCATCTTTTTTCATCTCACTTGCTGTTGTCTCCTTCCGTTTGCAAGTAGGAGATGTTTGTAAGTTGGATGTTTGAAAATAGGGGCCTGCGTTATATGCTCTACAGAAATGGCGGAACAAGGTGTTGGTTTTGCCACAACATTGTAAGCCCTCAAAGTGACTCTTGGTGGGAGCTGGAGCGCCCTGCTGTGAACGATTATATCAAGAATTGTAATTACATGCCGTTGTTGAACAGTGGTAGAAAAATTAACCTTTGGTGGTTGTGGTGCTGGTGCCACAACACTATAAGTCCTCACAGTTACTCTGGGTGGGCACAGGAACTGGCCCTCCTGTGAAATATTATATCAAGAATTGTAATTACATGTCCCTGTTAAACAGGGGCAGAAAAATTGGGCTGATGGCACTGGTGCTGGTGCCACGACACTGCAACCTCTCCCACATACTCTAGTTTTAGTGCAGGAATTAGCCCTGCTGCAAAGCATTGCATCAAAAATTGTAATTAAACGCCCCTGTTAAACAGGGGCAGAAAAATTGGGCCTTAGGCACTGGTGCTGGTGCCATGACACTGCAACCTCTCCCATATACTCTAGTTTTAGTGCAGGAATTAGCCCTGCTGCAAAGCATTGGATCAAAAATTGTAATTAAACGCCCCTGTTAAACAGGGGCAGAAAAATTGGGCTGATGGCATCACCCAGAACCAAAAATGTTCTTCCAACATATCAGCGGAGGATAGACAGACAATCAACATAACAGGACAGTCACTCAGCATCAGCATAGGCAGTCTTAAAGGGATGTGATATTTCCAAAAAAATTATTCGGTTACATCAGCTTCAGGTGCTTGGTAGCTGTGGGTGATCCAAGACTGATTCATCTTGATGAAGGTCAGTCGATCAACTGATTCGGTGGACAGGTGCACCCTGTGATTGGTAACAAAGCCACCAGCAGCACTGAAGGTGCGTTCCGAAAGAACGCTGGATGCAGGACAGGCCAGTAGCTCAATTGCATACTGTGCAAGCTCTGGCCAGTGATCCATCCTCAAGACCCAGTAAGCCAGAGGATTTTCGGTGGAAAAGGTGTCCAAGTCTGTCCTTGCCCCTAGGTATTCCTGCACCATGTAAATCAGACGCTGGCGATGGTTGCTGGAACCGATCATACCTTGGGGCTGCGGACTAAAAAATTGTCTGAAAGCATCAGACGGCCACCTTCTCCACCGCTCCTTCTGACCGATGCCTCAGCAACACGTTGTCCAGGACCAGGAGTTTGTAACCTCCCAGTCTCTGGGAACGCGTTGCACAGACCTTTCTGCAAGGCCTCCCGGAGATGTCTCATCCTCTGCTCCCTCTGCGATGGCAAGATAAGGTCGGCAACCTTACCCTTGTACTGTGGATCAAGGAGAGTGGCCAGCCAGTAATGGTCCCTCTCCTTGATCCGAAGAATACAAGGATCCTTCCGCAGGCTTTGCAGGATCAGGGAGGCCATGCAGCGTAGGTTAGCTGAGGCATGCGGTCCGGAGTCCTCTGGGTCACTAAGGACAACATGATCCGCAGCTACCTCCTCCCAGCCCCGTACAAGTCCACGGGTTTCTTGGGACTGTAAATTATCCCTACAAGACTGCTGCTGATGCTGAGTGCCAGCCTCCACCTCCATGCTGACACAATCATCCTCCTCCTCCTCTTCCTCCTCCTCATTCTCTTCCTGTGTGATGGGTGGCACAGCAGGAACACTGTCTGGATAAAGGGGGCCTTGAGAGGCAAGGAAGTCCTCCTCTTCCTGCCTCTGTTCTGCCTCAAGTGCCCTGTCCATTATTCCACGCAGTGTATGCTCCAAGAGGTGGACAAGAGGTACAGTGTCACTGATGCATGCACTGTCACTGCTCACCATCCTTGTGGCCTCCTCAAATGGTGACAGGACAGTGCATGCATCCCTGATCATGCCCCACTGGCGTGGTGAGAGAAAACCGAGCTCCCCTGACCCTTTCCTGGTGCCGTAGTCACACAGGTACTCATTGATGGCCCTCTGCTGCATGTGCAGCCGCTGCAGCATGGTCAACGTTGAGTTCCACCTGGTGTGCATGTCACATATAAGGCGGTTCTTGGGCAGGTTCAACTCCTTTTGGAGCTTAGCTAGCCGAGCACAGGCATTAAATGATCAGCGGAAATGCACACAGACTTTCCTGGCCTGCTTCAGGACATCCTGTAAGCCCGGGTACCTGCCCAAGAACCGCTGCACCACCAGGTTAAGGACGTGAGCTACACAGGGCACATGGGTCAGTTGTCCCTGTCGGAGGGCAGAGAGGAGGTTGGTGCCATTGTCGCAAACCACCATTCCTGGCTTAAGCTGGTGTGGCGTCAACCACTTCTCGGCCTGCCCCTGCAGAGCTGACAAAACATCCGCCCCAGTGTGGCTCCTGTCCCCCAAACAAACCAGCGCAAGCACGGCATGGCATCGTTTTGCCTGCGTACTTACGTAGCCCCTGGAACGCCTACGGAGCACCGCTGGTTCTGAGGACAGAGCACTGGAAGAGGCCATGGAGGAAGAAGAAGAGGAGAGGGTGGAGGAGAGAGGTGTGTCACAACCAATAGTAGTATTTTGGAGGCGTGGTGGCGGAACAACCTCCAACACTACTGCACCTTGTCCTGCATCCTTCCCAGCTGCCAGAAGAGTGACCCAATGGGCCGTGAAAGACAGGTAACGTCCCTGTCCATGCCTGCTGGACCATGAGTCAGCAGTAATATGCACCTTACCGCTGACCTCCCTGTCCAGCGAGGCAAGGACATTGCCTTCCACATGCCGGTAGAGAGCCGGAATCGCCTTCCGTGAGAAAAAGTGGCGTTTGGGGACCTGCCACTGAGGAACCGCACATTGTACAAACTCACGAAAGGGGGCCGAGTCTACCAACTGAAAAGGCAGCAGTTGAAGTGCTAGCAATTTAGCCAAGCTAGCATTCAACCGCTGGGCATGTGGATGGCTGGGAGTGAACTTCTTTCGCCGGTCCAGAAGCTGGGGCAGGGACATTTGCCTGTTATAATCGGACGTGGGTGTACTGCTAGCAGAGTGCCCGGAAGCACTTGGCTGTGACACACCTAATTCTACACCTTCATTCCTCTCAGAGCAGGTTTCAGAGAGGACTGAAGGTCTAGTGGGGTTGGAGATGCCAGCTGATGAGGAGCAAGGAGAGGTCCGCTTTGTTCTTTGGTGTGGGTCTTTGAGGTACGCTTGCCAATGAGCTGCATGGCAGGTCAACATATGTCTGGTCAAGCATGTGGTGCCCAAGCGGCTGATGTTTTGGCCACGCGAGATACGCTTGAGACATATGTTGCAAATAGCAGCGGTGTGATTTGATGCACTCATCTCAAAAAAGGCCCACACCAAAGAACTTTTAGAATAACGCGCAGAGGCAGCGCCCTGCACAGGCGGAGCTCTGCGGTGTGATTCAGTCGGTGTGCTGCCCCTAAGCTGGCCCCCGGAGGGCATCTTGCCTCGTTGGACATGTGCCTCCTCCTCCTCCTCTCTCCTACCAGGCACCCACGTGGAGTCAGTGCCCTCATCATCCCCTCCCTCTTCATCGCTGGAGCAAACCTGGCAGTATGCTGCAGCTCGTGGAACATGACTGCCAGATTGCTGTCCTTCTTGAGCATCCCCTCTCTCTGCATTCACGCTACTGCCTTCCTCTAGCTGAGTATCATCATCAGAGCCTACAAAACACTGGGCATCCTCCTGGAGCATGTACCCAACACTGTGCTCAAAGAGTTCAGGAGACTCCTCAGGAGGATGTGGTGGGTCTAGGGAAGGAGTCACTGATGATGACATTGAGAGGAGGGAAGACGATGCGTTGGCAGCTGCTTTGCTAGTACCCTGAGACTGGGTGAGAGAGGATGAGGAGGATGAAGAGGGCTTGTCATCCACTCTACCAAGTCGTTGGCATGTTGCAGCTCAACATGTCCAGCTGCCGAAAAGAAGGACAAGCGTGTCCCATGGCCACGTGCTGATCATGACGATGCACCGCGTCCACGACCAGCACTGTTGTCTCTAGACACAGAGCCTGCTTGCCCTCTTTTATCGGCTCGCGCCTGTCTGCCTCTCCTTGCTGGCCTTCCAGACATGGTAATGGCCTGAAGGGAGTTGGGAAAAACAGCAATTGGGTAGTGTATATTGTGCTGGAGGCACACACAACTTCCAATAACTCCTGCAGATGGCAGATGGCTCAAATAGAGAAGAGCTATGTAGGGGGATATAGCGGTGTATACTGGGTTCAGAGCACGCAGACAGCACGCACAAGCTCCTACCGCTGACTGCAAGCTCTATTTAAAACGAGCAAGATAGTTTGCTATATAGGTGGATATAGTGGTGTGTACTGGGTTCAGAGCACGCAGACAGCACGCACAAGCTCCTACCGCTGACTGCAAGCTCTATTTAAAACGAGCAAGATAGTTTGCTATATAGGTGGATATAGCGGTGTATACTGGGTTCAGAGCACGCAGACAGCACGCACAAGCTCCTACCGCTGACTGCAAGCTCTATTTAAAACTAGCAAGATAGTTTGCTATATAGGTGGATATAGCGGCGTGTACTGGGTTCAGAGCACGCAGACAGCACGCACAAGCTCCTACCGCTGACTGCAAGCTCTATTTAAAACGAGCAAGATAGCTTGCTATATAGGTAGATATAGCGGTGTGTACTGGGTTCAGAGCACGCAGACAGCACGCACAAGCTCCTACCGCTGACTGCAAGCTCCATTTAAAACGAGCAAGATAGTTTGCTGCAAGCTCCATTTAAAACGAGCAAGATAGTTTGCTATATAGGTGGATATAGCGGTGTGTACTGGGTTCAGAGCACGCAGACAGCACGCACAAGCTCCTACCGCTGACTGCAAGCTCTATTTAAAACGAGCAAGATAGTTTGCTATATAGGTGGATATAGCGGTGTGTACTGGGTTCAGAGCACGCAGACAGCACGCACAAGCTCCTACCGCTGACTGCAAGCTCTATTTAAAACGAGCAAGATAGTTTGCTATATAGGTGGATATAGCGGTGTGTACTGGGTTCAGAGCACGCAGACAGCACACACAAGCTCCTACCGCTGACTGCAAGCTCTATTTAAAATGAGCAAGATAGTTTGCTATATAGGTGTATATAGCGGTGTGTACTGGGTTCAGAGCACGCAGATAGCACGCACAAGCTCCTAACGCTGACTGCAAGCTCTATTTAAAACGAGCAAGATAGTTTGCTATATATAGGTGGATATAGCGGTGTGTACTGGGTTCAGAGCACGCAGACAGCACGCACAAGTTCCTAACACTGACTGCAAGCTCTATTATAAAAGATAGATATATCGCTAGCTATATAGGTGAATATAGCGGTGTATACTGCGGTCAGGGCACGCAGACAACAACCCCTACAGAAGAGCAAGAACAAAAATCGGCCGATAACGATCGGTGTATACTGTGTTGAAGGTACACAGAACACCCACTAACTGCTTCAGACGCCAACACACTACACAAGGCCGCCGCGCTGGCGGCCTTATATAGTGTGGGGTGTGTACTACACAGCCTGAGCTATGATTGGCCACAGGCATCCTGCCTGTGGCCAATCATGGCTCTCCTCGCTGCCGGCGCTGTGATTGGCCAAACATGCACTGTGACCCCGCATGCTTGGCCAATGCACTGCGCCATCGCAGTGCATTGTGGGCCGTGAGCGCCACACGAATTTGGCGCGAACGGCCCATAACGTTCGGAATTCGCCGAACGGGCGAACAGCCGATGTTCGAGTCAAACATATGTTCGACTCGAACACGAAGCTCATCCCTAGCCTCTACAATTCAACATAAGGAAACAGAGGTGACGTTAGCGGAGGCAGAATATGTTAGGGACCCCAATGGGGAAAGACTACTGACTTTACAGGCCAGAACTAGGGAGTACAAGACAGTTCTAACGGATTGTACCACAAAACTTAACCATGTGCAACGGAGGCGCATCTTTGAATTTGGCGACAAGAATGGCAGACTCCTGGCATACTTGGTGCGGCCAGACTATATTCCTGTCTATATATGACAATTCCAGAATGGAAATATGTGACTCAGTTGATATCCTGACAGTATTTGCTCAATTTTACAAAGAACTGTATAGGTCTTGTATTCCTCTGGGGAGGGAGAACCTGGTGACTTACATGGCAGATATTGACTTACCTAAGTTATCGGAGGAGGACAACCATGCTTTGGAAACCGGTATTACGGTGGAGGAAGTGGAGAAGGCGATTATCTCTTTCCCCCCTAGGAAGTCCCTGGGATTAGACAGCCTATCCCCCGGAATGGTACAACACCTTTGGGACTGGTTTGCCACCTAGATTGTTGAAAGTCTTCAATGCTGCGAGGTCAGATGGTAGGTTACCCCCCTCTTTGAGATAAGCCTTGGTGGTCCTGATACCCAAAGGGGGAAAAGACCCCCCGGAATGTGATTCCTATCGTACGATCTCGCTTATAAATGTTGATACAAAGATTCTGGCCAAAATATTAGCCGGTAGGTTACAATCAGTTATTCTTAGATTGATTGATCCTGACCAAACTGGCTTTATTCAAGGAAGATGTTGACAGATGAATGTTAGGAGACTTTTTGTGAATCTACAGACAGCTCATGACAACTCCGGAAATAGAATAGTGGTCTCCTTGGATACAAAAAAGGCCTTTGACTCAGTGGAGTGGTTATTTCTGTTCCACTTCCTCGAGTCATATGGCTTTGGTCCTGTTTTTGTCTCTTGGGTGGGGCTCTTGTACACAGAACCAACGATCAGATTGATGGTTAATGGTATTGTTTCAGATTCCTTTCCTATATTTCGGGGCACCAGGCAGGGGTGTCCACTTTCACCCCTCCTGTTTGCCCTGGCTATAGAACCTCTAGCGATTAAGCTGAGGACCACTCAGCGGTTAAATGTTCTGCGATTGGGGGAGTTTGAAGAATGAGTATCACTATATGTGAAGCCTTCTGATTGATTCAGGAGTTTGGGGACTACTCCGGATTCCACATTAATTGGGAAAAATCATCCCTCTTCCCTCTTCCCTATTAATGAGGCAGTGGTGGTTCCATCGGACTGCCCCATCCCATTGTCTACCTCCTTTAAATACTTGGGGATAGAGGTTCAGCTCCCTATCTCTAAATTCCTTGAGACGAACTTAGTGGTAATAATGACGAACTTTCGGGGGAAGGTACAGAGATGGCAGAATTTACCGATCACCTTGATGGGACGAATTTCTCCCCAAATTTCTGTACATTCTCGTGAACTCCCTGACTTATGTGACACTCCAAATCTTTAAGAAAATTTACTCCATTATTGTAAACTTTTTGTGGGGCTCCAGGGCACCCAGGGCAGTTTGAAAGTTCCCAATTAGATTGGGTGGGATGACCCTCCCTGATTTACGATCCTATTTCATGGCCTCACAACTAATCTTCTTACACTGGCGACTTTTTCCGCAAACGCCACTACTGGAGGCTGCAATTGCCACCTCACAAGAAACTCTACAAAATATCTTGTATAGGAAAGGGATTTCGGGGAGGAAGGTGGGATAGATTATGGCATTGCCTGGGAGGGTGTTTCACCTATGCTCACAATGGAGGAAAGATGATCCCATGTGGTTATCCCCAAATAGTCCTCTGTGGTATAATAAAACCCTAGGGGAGTTCCTTTCGCTACCAGATGGGCAAAACACCTGGGCAAAATATGGCATAAAATACTTACTTCAGACATACCAGAATAATCGTCTCTGTACCTTTGCACAACTGAGGGAAACATTTGGAGTCCCAAAGTCTTGGGTGCTGCGATCGCACAGTTTGGGGCTGGTGAAACTATGGTTCAGAACACAGACCTGGAGAAGGTTCTGATTGATCTGGATGTGGCTAAGCAAATCTCTAGGTACTATGGAGCGGTGGGCCCGGGGGTAATCACTTCAGCTACTAGGCCCAGGATGAGATGGGTGGCGGTTGTCCTGGAGTTGTCTGAGGAGATGTGGCAGGAGGTAATGGACACATATCTGGTGTCTGTCGTCTCCTCCATGGACAAAATGATTCCGTTTCGTTACCTTCACGAACAGTATTATACACCAGCTAGACTTTATTGAATGCAGAGGAGGGAAACGCCAATTTGCCACAAATGCAAGGGGGCTGAAGGCACTTTTCTACATATGGTTTGGGACTGCGATAAAAGTGAGACCGCTATGGTCACAGGTGACTCAATTTATTTCTGATCACTTCCATATGCCAAATATCTGCTCTCTTTTGAGATGTCTTCTTGGGATCTTTGAGGAAGAGGAGATTAATGTACACACAACTTTTCCTCAGGATCCTGTTTTTTGGGGTAAGGAAACTCATTGCCAGACGGTGGATACATGAGGAACGACTGACACTGGGGATGTGGAAGAAAGTAATAAATACAGATGTGCTGATGTATAAAATTACCTATGAGGCTGGAGGGGCTCCTAAGAAGTTTAGGAAGATATGGTTCCGATGGGTTGACTCTGAACATACATTGGCAGAAGAGGTGTGATAGAATAGTGTGATATCTAGGATTACCCCTTAAGCCTTGGAGTTGAGACGGTGACATGACAGTTAGTATACTTCTTGAAGTTGACAGGGACAGTTTTTTTTCAGTATTTTCTGAACATAACATTGGAAAGCAGACACTTTCTTGAGTGGGTGGGATGAGGGGTTCTTTCTTCCTGTGGTTATACAGGGGTTTGGTTTACCTTTATGTTTGTAAAAATGAAAAAACAAACAAAATGCACATATGTTTTAGTGTATGACATTGAAGGCTCAAATGTGTGAAAATGGACATATACAGGTTTATTGCTACGAATGCATGTCGATTTCCCCTGCATACTACTTTTTTGTGCAATAAAAAAAACAAAAAAATAAATAATGTTGGCTGGACCTTCCACCTTGCTAGCCACCAATGGAACATTTAGCTCTGCAAACAGCTCAGTCAGATTCTGCAAATCCCTAGGAAGCTGACCAGGGTGTTCCAAGAGCAGAAAGTCATCAAGGTAATGCACCACCCTCTCACACCCCTTCTGCAACTGCCTAAAACCCAATGGAGTGCCTGAGAAAAAATATTGAATAAACATGGACTACTTTTAGACTCGAAGGGTAATTTTGTGGCAAAGTAGTAATGTTCAGGCCATTTAATGCCATGCCATTGCCAAAGAGCCGGACTTAAGGGAAGTAGCTTAAAAGCATCGGCAATATCTGCTTTGGACAACCAAGCCCCCCTGCCCAACTGCAGAATATGCTGTATGGCTGAATCCACTGATGCATATTTTAACGAAAATTTCTCTGAGGGAATCAATGAATTGAGACTAGGAATGCGCAAAAAATGAGGTGCAGACAAATCGTAAATTAAATTATATTTATTGGAGAATTTCCCACAGACTACCCCAATGGGGCTGACTCTCCACATGCCAAAAGGCGATGAACTGAAAGGACCAATTGTAAATCCTTTGGCCACTTCATCTTCCAGCAATTTGTCTACTAAAGCAGCATGATTGGCAGCACACAAAAGATTCCTACATTCAAATACTTTTGTAGGCAGCGTGATTAAAGGGGTTGTAAAGGTAAATGTTTTTTCACCTTAATGCATTCTATGCATTTAGGTGAAAAAACATCTGACAGCTGACAGTGCCGGCGCCCCCAGCCCCCCCGTTTTACTTACCTGACCCCTCAAAAGTCCCGCGCTCGCCCCCGGCATCCTCTTCGCCACTCAGCCTGACGCTGATTGGCTGGAGTGGATGGATTGAAAGCAGCACAGTCATTGGCTTGCGCTGCTGTCAATCACATCTAATGATACAGCGAGCGGAAATAGCTGCTGGCTGTATCACGGGAGCGCGCCTGCAGGTGCTTCTCATCTAATGTGAGGGAGCTCGCATGAACATGAGAAGTACCTGCGGGAGGAAGCAGAGACAGCCACCGAGGGACCCCAGAAGAGCAGGTTCGGGGCCACTCTGTGCAAAACGAGCTGCACAGTGGAGGTAAGTATAACATGTTTGTTATTTTTAAAAAATAAAAAAAATACCCTTACAATCCCTTCAAGCCTGTGTGGAACCCTACTGAGAAACCATCCAGCAAGAACTCCCTTAGCCCTTGTACACACGATTGGACATTCCGACCACAAAATCCGTCCGAAAGTGGTGTTGCCTACACACGGTTGGACAAAGTTGTCGGAAAATCCGATCGTTCAGAACGTGATGATGTTCGTTCGTTATGACGGGACTACGTTCAGGCTAGTAGCCAATAGCTTTGGTCTCGTAATTTGATCTGAGCATGCGCGGCACTTTGTCCGATCGGAATTCTCTACAAACGATCGGACAAAGTCCGATCGGATCACGTTGTCGGAAAATGTTATATCCAGCTCTCAAACTTTGTTGGTAGGACAATCCGACGGAAAAACTCTGATGGAGCCCACACACGGTCGGATTATCCGACAACACGGTCCGATTGGACATTTTCCGTCGGAATTTCCAACCGTGTGTACAAGGGCTAAGCCCTTGTACACATGGTCGGACATTCCGACAACAAAATCTGTCGGATTTTGTCTGAAACTGGTGTTGCATACGCATGGTCGGACAATTTTGACGGAAAATCCGATTGTTCGGAATATGATGACAACGGTTCGTTACGACGGGACTACGTTCAGGCTAGTAGCCAATAGCTTTGGTCTCGTAATTTGATCTGAGCATGCGTGGCACTTTGTCCGATCGGAATTCTCTACAAACGATCGGAAAAAGTCCGATCGGATCATGTTGTCGGAAAATTATATATCCAGCTCTCAAACTTTGTTGGTCGGACATTCTGACGGAAAAAGTTCGATGGAGCCGACACACGGTCTGATTATACGACAACATGGTCTGATCGGACATCTTCCGTCAGAATTTCCTACCGTGTGTACAAAGGCTTAGACCCAAAGATGGATGGCCTTCTAGATACGCCCCAGTGTGGAAATATTCACTTGGCTTAGTCACAAAGAACTAAATGGCTTGACCAGACAGGAGGATTTAGGATGGGCCCGGAAGCAATTAGAACAAACATGCAGTAACCTACACTGGTTGCAGTTACACCCAGAATGGTTAAAATTATAGCACACCTGTGCGTTGCCCGGGAAATGATTGGGCCTGCCCAATTTGTCCACTTGCCCAGAAGGTCCTATAGAGGAGGACCCACTGGCCACCTGCTTGCTGATCCCTGACTGACCTGGGGCCTCAAATATGGGACACCAGTATGTACTGAGGATTGGCAATTGTTACACACCAGAGCCTTTTGATTGGTGAAATGCCTGCAAAACAGTTCCAAATTGAGCCCAAAAGACCAATGATAATCGTAGAATGTGCACCCCCCCCCCCCCCGTACTTGTGTGCTAATCCACCACTTTGTGCAAATACAAGTCCAATTCCACCCTCCTGTCAGGATTGATGGTACAAATAATGTCACAGAAGATCCCAAATGCCAGCACAAATTCCATCACACTGAGCTTTCGATTGAGCCTTGGGTTTTTGGTTTTTAGCACCACCAAAACCTCCGCGCAAGTGTAAGAACTATTTTCTGTAACATCCTGTGATGCTATCAGAATTGATGCAAGATTCACATCTTTCCCTTCCAGGATATCTTTCCTTATGTTGGCAGGAATGAAATGGCCTGGAGATACTGCTGGGAGTGCCACTAGTGGGGATGGAGCAGCCACGGCAATGAAATGGCAACATTACCTGCAGGAGCAATAGCAGGAACTCGAGTTGGAGGTGCAGGTAAAACCTGCGCTCTGGCTGCCTGGCCTTAAATCACCTCCATCCTATCCTGCATCTGCGACATAGATGTGGATAGCGTGTTTAACAGGGCATGAATCTGAGTCAGCAAGTTGAGAACCGACTCCTGCCCTGAATTGGTATATGGGAGCGGCTGCGCAGGATTGGGGAACAATAATCGAAATAGCTCCGCTTTCCTCACTGCGGCTGGAAATGCAATAACCCTACGACGTAGTTCTGCTGTGAACCTGGGAACAGTCCAACTCCTTCACGACGGGGTGTTGCCATGCTCTGAACCCTCAGTTAATGACGGAGGAATGAAATTCGTCACTTTCTGACACGTGAGACATGATCGTATCTAAGATAAAAAAATGACAAGAAACCTTGAAGAAACAGGGCAGCACAGTGGTGTAGTGGTTAGCACTCTCACCTAGCAGTAAAAAGGGTCGCTGGTTTGAATCCCAACCACGACACCACCTTCCTGGAGTTTGCATGTTCTCCCTGTGCCTGCGTGGGTTTCCTCCAGGTACTCCAGTTTCCTCCCACAAACCAAAGACATGCAAGTAGGTTTATTGGCTTCTGTCCAAAATTGGCCCCTAGTATATGAATAGGGACCTTGGATTGTGGGCTCCTTGAGGGTAGGGACCAATGTGAGTGTGCAATGTACAGGGATAGGGATTGTAGACACTCAGGATGGACTGGTGTCTTTATTCAACCTTACTACCCTGTTTCCCCTAAATTAAGACCTAGTGTGATTGTTGGTGATAGCTGCAATAAAAGCCCTACCCCCCAAATAAGCCCTAGTTAAAGTCCTTGTAGGTCTTCTTTTCAGGGTAGGGCTTATTTTTGAGGAAACAGAGTAGGGCTTATTTGGGTGGTAGGGATTATATTGCAGCCAACACCGACAATCAAGCTAGGTCTTATTTTAGGGGAAACAGGGTAACTATGAAACTATGAACATTTGTAGGACCACAACACCAACCTAACACTGAAGATGTGGGTGCAGCAATGTGTCAAAACCAGTGTGTGGATGAACCTGATGCCCCACCCACCCTACGTGAATGCAATGAGAGAGCCCGAGCCACCTGTCGCACTATGACAGGTAATTAACAAGGAACACTCAGGGCTGCGATACCCACTGAGCGTGGTAGGTACCAAATAAGCGTTAGAGTGATCGTGCAACATATGGTATATGAATTACGGCTGAGAATTTGTATGACACTTACAAATACATCCCGGACCATATGGATCTATGGACGTGATAGATCCTGATATGTGACCCAGCTAACCGCCCCCATAGATCCCAAATGCCATGCACGCACCTTCAGCTCCTGCGTGAAAGCTGAAATAACGCAAATAAAACACACACGAGGTGATGAGCCTGAAAAAGGTAAAATACAACAGCGAAATAACCAATTAGAAACACTAACCCTGCCAACAACACCCCTACCCTGACCACCATGCCATCAGTAGAAAGCATCCCCCTGCACCAGCACCCACTATGCGGCCACCAGCTGACTGCTCCTGCAAAAAAGCTGGATGCACCCAATGCTTCCTGTGTAAATGCTAGGATCGACATGAACAAAGCTCCTGGCCAGAGATACCTGCAAACCAAATCTGACAGACAAAGAAATGAACATGCAAAAATGACCCTGATGCAAAGATGAACCTCCTCCCTCATTATGTGATATAAAACCTGGACAGCACATAGTGGCTGTATGCATGCTCACCCCTGCAGCACCTCAATAACACCCGTGAGGGTGAAATGATGGAGTCGAACCACAAGTCCCAGCCCAGCCGTGATGACCCCCAACCCCCATGCCTGCTCTCCCTCTTTGGGTGCCAGACCATGCACAGGGCGACCATCCCCCTGTGCACCACCACCGTATTGGCCTGAATCCACAGCAGCATGCAGCCCCCCCTTCAGATCTACCGCGGCACCTGTACACTCCTGACGTACCCCCCCCCCCCCCCACAGCTGTGCAGCGATGCACTACATCTGAGCAATGGTGTGAACTGGCCTGAGAACACAAGCAAGCCCCCCCACACCTACCAGACCCCTGAAACCTGTTATGCTATTTTTTTTGCTTCTCCCTTATTATACCCTGCATCTGCCAGCCTGATCTACCTTCTTTCTTTTTCCCAGGTCCACTGCACGCCCCCCCCCCCCCCCCACTGGCCGAGTGACATGGTGCTGTTCCTGTGAACATGGCCCAACTGGCCCGAAGCTCTAAATGCCCGAGCGTGGAGTGTGAAGAATGGAGCCGGCTCCCCCAAAAACCTGAATACCTGACACCGTGGCACGAGCGGTGAAGCGAGGTCTCCCAACAGGCGATAACCCAGTCTACCCGAAACTGGAAGTGACGTCCGAGACATTACCACGGCAGCCAGAATCATGAGCCGACACTGACCTGGTGTCAGGTCGCCTTGAGGCGAGGTGACAGATGCACACTGTAGGGATCAGGAGTGCACCGCAAGGTTGTGGACCCTAGGGCTGACTGCTGCGGACAGGAGACAGGTCCCACCGGGGTTAGAGCGTAAGATTCCCTGGGGCGCGGAGTCTAAGAGCCAGCAGGTGTTCACCAGAGCCTCGAGTGGTGAGGATGGACTTGGCTGCAACTGGCTCCAGGTCGAGACCCCCAGGGTCCCCCAGCTCACACCCACAGTAGGCAACAGGAGGATAGGGATGGTGAGGGACAAAGCCAAGGTCGGGGCTACAAGCAGACGGGAAAAGTCAGGGACACGCCAAAAGGTCAGGATCACAGGTAAACAGGGATAGTCAAAGACATGCCAAAGTCGGTAACGGAACAACAGAAGAGCACGCGGCAGGTAACATGAAGCCAAACACACAAAGGAATACACAATGGTTGATCAGCCCTGTTGGCATGCAGTGCACAGGTTAAGATAAGGTTCCCTGATAGGGCCTGGGGTGGAGCCATGCTTAGAGGAGAGGTTATAAAAACCACCAGGTGGAAGTGGCTGGCCTCTTAGCCTGAACACATGAGTGGAGGTAAGCAAACAGGAAGATCACTGCATAACCATGACACCTGGCAGGGGAGGAGGGTTAAATAGTCCCAGACTCCTACAAAATCACAGCTCGCCGCCATTACTAGTAAGCAAAAGTGACCAAAGTAAACATAAGAATTTAATCAAGTTACTTCTGCCATAAATAAACCCATGTAAAATGGTATAACTGCTATGACAATATATTATTATTATTATTATTATAATACAGGATTTATATATAGCACTAACAGTTTGCATAGCGCTTAACAAAATAAAGGCAGACATTACAGTTACATTACAATTGGGTACAAGAGGAATCAGAGGGACCTGCTTGCAAAAGCTTACAATCTAGGAGGGAGGGTCAACTGATACAAATAGCTGTGGGGGATAAACTGATGAAGAAAGTAAAACAGTGTATTAGTTAGAAGCAGGATAAGCTTCTTTACAGAGAAGTGCTTTCTGGGATCGTCTAAAGAATGATAGATTGGGAGACAGTCGGACAGATTGGGGTAGGGAGTTGCAAAGGATAGGAGAAGCTCTAGAGAAATCCTGTAGGCAAGCATGGGAGGAAGCGACAAGGGAGCTAGAGTGCAGGAGGTCTTGGGAGGACCAAAGAGAGCGGCTTGGTAGATTTTTTGGGACTAGGTTAGTGATGTAGCTGGGGGCAGAGTTGTGGACAGCTTTGTAAATAATTTTTAGTACTTTGAATTGTATTCATTGGGTGGGTATAAGCCAGTGCAGGGATTGGCAGAGAGGGCTGAAGGACACTGAATGGTTGGTAAGGTGGATGAGTCTTGCAGCAGCATTCATTATGGACTGAAGGGGGGATGGTGTATGGAAAGGTAGGCCAATGAGGAGTAAGTTTCAGTAGTTATATATATATATATTTTGACTAATTCAGTCTTATAAAAATTTTAGTTTGTTGTTCTTTGATATGTGGCGCCCTTTCATGTGCTCCTTGCTGCAAGAGCCAGATTTAGGTTGGGGTGGTTGCCATTTTTGTACTGTTGGTGAACTAATGAGGAAACACTGGTTACCTTCACTGCCATTGTGCTATTGATAAGTGTACAGTGCAGTCCTATACTTTTAGGGAGAGGTAGGCTCCCTCAAGGCATACCTGCCTTTAATCTATCCATTATTATATATGTGCTCCAACTCAGGAGACTTTCAAAATTATAGCGTTAAGACTGCAGTACACTGGGGTGCCGTGATGTGGCCACTGCTGCTTCCGTATATATTTGCAAATTATGTGCAAACAAAATCTCTTGGTTTTAACATGAACTGTTAGACAAGGTCAATTTGTTGCCAGCTGTCTGGTAAGTGAGCTGGGAATTTTTTTTTTGACATGCGTCTATGTGCTCCTTACTGCAAAGGCCATGTTGGAGTGGTTGCCGTTTGTTTGTACAGAGTGTGCGTCGCTTACCTGGGGAAGAAATGGCAACAGTATGCAGTATGGCAAGCCGGTGTTGTGTTGAATACTGTCCCCTGTCAGATAGTGTCCGCCCTGTACTGCGCTTGTGCAGTACGGAAGACAAGGAGATGCCGAAAGTCTCCGAAGATGAATGGCGCCTGCGCACTGAGTCCAGGTTTAAGCCCCACATCCAAGTGGACACAGAATTAGAATAAAAAATTGCAGAGCGAAGAGAGGCCATGCCCGAAGTGTGGCGAGCGAAGCGGGCCCGCGAGGGGCCCTGTCACTAAGTGCTACCGTATGCCCACTTGGATGGTGGGGCTTGAACCTGGGCTCAGTGCACAGGCGCCGTTCATCTTCGGAGACTTTTGGAGTCTCCTTGTCCTCCATACAGTGGTGTGAAAAAGTGTTTGCCCCCTTCCTCATTTCCTGTTCCTTTGCATGTTTGTCACACTTAAGTGTTTCAGAACATCAAACCAATTTAAACAATAGTCAAGGACAACACAAGTAAACACAAAATGCAATTTGTAAATGAAGGTGTTTATTATTAAAGGTGAAAAAAATCCAAACCATCATGGCCCTGTGTGAAAAAGTGATTGCCCCCCTTGTTAAAACATACTATAACTGTGGTTGTCCACACCTGAGTTCAATTTCTCTAGCCACACCCAGGCCTGATTATTGCCACACCTGTTCACAATCAAGGCATCACTTAAATAGGAGCTGCTTGACACAGTAAGGTCCACCAGAAGATCCTTAAAAGCTACACATCATGCCGAGACCCAAAGAAATTCAGGAACAATTGAGAAAGAAAGTAATTGAGATCTATCAGTCTGGAAAGGGTTATAAAGCCATTTCCAAAGCTTTGGGAATCCAGCGAACCACAGTGAGACCCATTATCCACAAATGGTGAAGACATGGAACAGTGGTGAACCTTCCCAGGAGTGGCCGGCCGCCCAAAATTACCCCAAGAGCGCAGCGACGACTCATCCAAGAGGTCACAAAAGACCCCACAACAACGTCCAAGGAACTGCAGGCCTCACTTGCCTCAGTTAAGGTCAGCGTTCATGCCTCCACCATCAGGAAAAGACTGGGCAAAAATGGCCTGCATGGCAGAGTTCCAAGGAGAAAACCACTGCTGAGCAAAAAGAACATCAAAGCTCGTCTCAATTTCTCCACAACACATCTTGATGATCCCCAAGACTTTTGGGACAACATTCTGTGGACCGATGAGACAAAAGTGGAACTCTTTGGAAGGTGTGTGTCCAAGTATATCTGGCGTAGAAGGAACACTGCATTTCATAAAAAGAACATTATACCAACAGTAAAATATGGTGGTGGTAGTGTGATGGTCTGGGGCTGTTTTGCTGCTTCAGGACCTGGAAGACTTGCCGTGATAAAAGGAACTATGAATTCTGCTGTCTACCAAGAGATCCTGAAGGAGAATGTCCGACCATCTGTTCGTGTACTCAAGCTGAAACGAACCTGGGTTCTGCAGCAGGACAATGATCCTAAACACACCAGCAAGTCCACCACCGAATGGCTGAAGAAAAACAAAATGAAGACTTTGGAGTGGCCTAGCCAAAGTCCTGACCTGAATCCTATTGAGATGTTGTGGTATGACCTTAAAAAGGCCGTTCATGCTCGAAAACCCTCTAATGTAACTGAATTAGGACAATTCTGCAAAGATGAGTGGGCCAAAATTCCTCCAGGACGCTGTAAAAGCCTCATTGCACGTTATCGCAAACGCTTGGTTGCAGTTGTTGCTGCTAAGGGTGGCCCAACCAGTTATTAGGTTTAGGGGGCAATCACTTTTTCACACAGGGCCATGATGGTTTGGATTTTTTTTCACCTTTAATAATAAACACCTTCATTTACAAATTGCATTTTGTGTTTACTTGTGTTGTCCTTGACTATTGTTTAAATTGGTTTGATGTTCCGAAACACTTAAGTGTGACAAACATGCAAAGGAACAGGAAATGAGGGCAAACACTTTTTCACACCACTGTACTGCGCAAGCACTGCTTCTGCACAGTACGGGGCAGATGGGGGGGGGGGGGGACAGTTTTTGGCAGAACACCATCAGAGGCAGTGTGATGCTTTGGGCAGTGTTCTGCTGGGAATGGTTTGAGGAACAAAACAAGTAAGAGATGTTGACTTGGCCTCCAAATTCTCAATACAATTGAGTGTCTGTGGGATGTGCTGGAAAAACAAGTCTGATCTATGAAGGTCCCATTTCACAATTTACAGGCCTTAAAATATCTGCTTGGCTTGGTGCCAGATACTACAGGGACTCATTAATGACAGGAATAGTACCACTGGATTGGCGCTGGGCCCATGTGGTGCCTATATTTAAAAAGGGAACAAAGTCTTTACCAAGTAACTATAGACCTGTTAGTTTAACTTCTATTGTTGGGAAGATACTGGAGAGATTAATAAAAGACCACATAGTGAGTTTTTGCAGGAAAAAAATATTTTAAGCAACAGACAGCATGGATTCATGAAAGACAGAAGTTGTCAGACAAACCTGATTTCTTTTTATGAGGAGGCAAGTAAAACCTTGAACAGAGGGGTAGCGGTGGACATGGTGTACTTGGATTTTGCAAAAGCGTTCGATACAGTTCCGCACACATGACTCATGTGTAAGGTAAAGTCTACAGATTTGGAAATATCAGTTTATAAATGGATAGAAAACTGGCTAAAAGACAGAATTTAAAGAGTAGTGGTTAATGATTCTTGCTTTGAATGATCTAAGGTTATCAGTGGTATACCCCAAGGTTCAGTGCTGGGACCCTTACTTTCTAATATATTTATAAATTATATTGGGTCTGGGATCAAAAGTAAAATTTCTGTCTTTACAGGATGTCTCCAATTTATAAGCCAACCTCAATGCTCTGTCTAATTGGGCGACTATGTGGCATTAGAGGTTTAATATTGATAAATGTAAAGTTATGCACTTTGGACCTAAGAATATGCATGCATCATACATACTAGGGGGAATACAACTGGGGGGATCCATAGTGGAAAAGGATTTGGGGGTTTTGGTAGATCATAAGCTCGATAATAGCATGCAATGCCAAGCTGCGGTTTCCAAGGCGAGCAAAGTCCTTTCTTGTATTAAGAGAGGTATGGACTCCAGAGAGAAAGATATAATTTTGTCGCTGTTCAAATTAGTAAGACCTCATCTGGAATATGCAGTTCCGTTTTGGGCACCAGTTCTCAAAAAGGATATTGGGGAACTGGAGAAAGTGCAGAGAAGGGCAACCAAATTGATAAGAGGCATGGAGGAGCTCAGCTATGAGGAAGATTAGAGGAACTGAATGCATTCTCTCTTGATAAGAGGTGATTAAGGGGGGGTATTATCAACATGTACAGATATATAAGGGGTCCATATTGTGAACTTGGTGTTGAGTTATTCACTTTACAGTCAACAAAGAGGACAACGGGGCACTTTTTACGTCTAGAGGAAAAGAGATTTCATCTCCAAATACGGAAAGGTTTCTTCACAATAAGCTGTGAAAATGTAGAATAGACTCCCTGCAGAGGTGGTTCTGGCCAGCTCAATAGATTGCTTTAAGAAATGCCTGGAGTATTTCCTAAATGTACATAATATATTTTTTGCCTTCCTCTGGAACAACTGTGGGCATAAAATTGGTTATATTGGATTGTATGTTATTATTTATTTTTATTTTTTATGGTTGAACTGGATGGACTTGTATCTTTTTTCAACCTGACGAACTATGTAACTCTAATTTCAGAGGTCTAGTGGCACCCATGCCTTGATGAATCAGGGCCGTTTTGGTGGCAAAAGTGGAACCTACTCAAATATTAGGTGGATGGTAATAAAGCTATGGCTGATCAGGGTATATGTTTTTCAACTGGCGGTTTGCTTGCAGTTGCACTTTATAAAAACCCTAATGTATTGCTTCCTAATTTATGGGCTAAAATGTGGATCTCTCCATTAAAATTACCGAAATGTCAAAAAAAATAAAAAAAAGTGTAGTAAGATAGCAGTACTATTTAGTACTAGTACTATGCAATACTATGCCTGGGAAAAATTCTGTTCATATCAGCAATACCCCTGAATATCTAATACATGATACATTTCTGACAGATACGGTTGCAGTGAGTCATTTTGTGACAGCCAAGCACCTCCTGGCACTTGTGGAAATTTTCAAGGCTGTATTTCAATGATGCTTACTCCTTGGACACTGCTACTGCTCACATTACAAAAAATTCTTTAATAGCTCATAATGCTATTAATGCTTCACTCTCCTCCTTGCCAAAAGGAGTACCGTGAGTTTAGCGATGTCTTTGACAAAGGTCAAGCCGGTAGATTGCCTCCGCACCGGTCGTAAGATTGCAAAACTTATCTTCAACCTTGTGCCATGCCCCTTTGTGTCCGGGTTTACCCTTTGTCTGTCTTGAAAGATAAAGCCATGGAGGAGTATGTTGCCGACACACTTTCTCAAGGGTTCATCCACAAATCCTCGCTTCCTGCTGGTGCTGACTTCTTCTTTGTGAAAAAGAAGAGTGGTGAACTGAGACCTTGTATAGATTATAGGGGTCTCAATTGCTTCACGATGAAGAATGCTTATCCGATTCCGTTGATTACAGAATTATTTGACCGCCTGAAGGGAGCAACGGTTTTCATGAAGCTCGTTCTGAGAGGGGCATGCGATTGTGCGAGGATCAAGGAGGGAGATCAATATAAAACTGCGTTTAATACCAGGACAGAAAAATGGAGGCTTTTACCATGTCAGCTATTGAAATGAGTTTACCACATCCCTGTATATATAGAAAAAGTGGTTTGCACCCCCCCCCCCCCACACACACACACACACGAGAAAAATGGGACTTTAAATTGGCAAAGACAAGGGAAATTCGTTTAAAATTGGTTATGATTTATTACACAAGAAAGACAAGAAGACTATGCTAAAAAATCATCTACATGTGATGATTAATAAAATAAACACTGACAATAACATAATTGCACATAGAACAATAATATCTTGCAATAGAAATGTGACGATATATATACCAAGTAATTTCGCTCCAATGTCCGGTAGCATTTTCCGGTGTCCAACATCCAGGATAAGTCCTAGTGGTACCCAATGCGTTTCAGGCTCAAAGTCCTTTTCTCAGGGGTAATTATATAGGAGGATTTATATTCTGATAAACACAAAAGTACAGTGTAATTTTTGAAGCAACACCAAAATTCATTCAAGGCATAATGCAAATAGTGCAACTGGGTTCAATGAATGCAGGACAGGGGCTAGGGTAGAGAGGAAGGAGGGGAAGAGGACAAACCTAAAGAAAAAAAGTGGGAGTACAACCTACCTAGGCCAGATGAATGGCATCATTATCAAGAACAAAGAATGGCGATATTGCAGCAAGAATACATAAATATAGCAGTGGATGGCGTGTATAGAGGGATTCGTTTAAAGTGGTTGTAAACCCTTACAAACCACTTTGACCTACAGGTAAGCCTAGATTAAAGTCCAAGAAATATCTCCTAAACCTGCACGGTTTAGGAGATATTTGCCAAAATACAGGCACGCAGGCGCACTGAGCGTGCCGCTGTCAACGCCGATATGCCGCAAGTGGCGGCTCCCGTGCGAATGCGTGAGAGTGACGTCATCGCGGCTTCGTTGAATGACAACGATGGAGCAGCGAGACCCACGGAGACCCACCGAGAAGATGGATGCTCCGGACTACAGGGGACAGCGGTGACATCGCTGGTTCCTGTGTCAGGTAAGTGACACATAATGGGCTACTATGCGATGCATAGTAGTCCATTATGCTTTACCTTTGCAGGGAATCAAAGAGGAAGTAAATTCATCAGGGTTTACTTCCTCTTTAACCTACACCCTTGAAGTATTTTTGACCCAGTGGGAGATGATCAGACAAACTGGTCCTTCCAATAGACGTTTGAATAGGCACAGACCTACAGCTCGTCTATCAAACAATTCCCCTCCCCAAGTATAGCTCTAAATAATCCCATTATATAATCTCAGAACTCCAAAGGTAGGAGAATGATTGGCTGTTGTGGTGAACTTTCTACAGAAATGGAACATGAAGTAGTCATTAGTTACCTTGTAGTTTCAAACGAGCAATATCGTAATGAAAGCAACTTAGGGATTACAATTAGAATCCTGCATTGAATAATGCTGTTGGAGTAAGATAGTCCCTTTACGTCTGTTCAAGCTGTGAAAAAAGGAAGAAAAGCCTAGTGGTGATGTGATATCCAAAAAGTTGTTATCTATTACCAACACCCCACAGGGACAAGTTCCCTCAGTGGGATGTCTGATCTTTCTGGTGTAAGTAACAAGGTAGGTACCTGTATTACAGTACATATTACTAATCTGTTTCTGAAAATCTGAACTGAACTAGGGGATCACTTCAGAGGCCCATTTACAAAATTCTTTCCCACTACTGTCATTTTTTTTTTTGTTACAAAATTTGATGTCTTGCTGTCACTTGGATACATGGGGAGTGATTTACTAAGACGAATGCACTGCGCCGCTTCACACCTTAATTGGTGCCCCCCGGAAAAGTAATTGATTGAACTTGAGAACCAACACATGCAGACGATAATAGATATGTAAACTACAACTGGTGCTAGGGTAACTGCAGTTTTCTCACCGATAATCGTGCACGCCCAATCCAATTGGTTAATTTCATCTCATTGGATGTGTCTAGTTAGGCAATTAGTAGGTATTCGCAATAAATAAACCATTTTGATGCTAATCTCATTAGTATTACTTCTTATATATAATTGAAATGTGTTTTTTTCTATTTGTACCCAAATCTTTCAATAAATTACAAAGAACAGAGAAGAATTTCTAAACCCAATAAATTAATATTTTCCAATCTTGATCTTTAACTGCTTCCGGACCAGTTTTACTGCGGCAGGCTGGCTCCCCTGAGCGAAACCACGTTACTGTATGTGATCTCATGGGGTACGGATAGTAGGCACGCGCCCGCTGTACAGCGGGGGTGCCGATTAGAGATGGACGAACTTCCGATGGGACGTTTTGCAAACTGCGAACGCAGCCGAAAGTTTGCGAACCGCAAAGTTCATGGCAGGCGAACTTTAAAACCCTACAGGTCATATTTTCAGCCACAAAATAATTACTCGCTGTGCACACATAGTCCCACCACATGGCCACTGACATAACACATGTATGAAGTGAATCTGGGATCGACAACTACAAGCATTCTTTTTTTCTATGTGAAATTTTGACAATTCAGGACTCAGGAGCACATGAAGGCAATGGAGGAGAGGAAAGGTCAGGGTAGGCTATGAAGAGGGTGCAGGAGATGATCACCAGCACTGTGATATAGAGCACTGACACCAGCACCGTGATAGAGTGCACTGACACCAGCACCGTGATAGAATGCACTGACACCAGCACCATGATATAGAGCATTGACACCAGCACCGTGATAGAGTGTACTGACACCAGCACCGTAATAGAGTGCACTGACACCAGTAATGTGATATAGAGCACCGACACCAGCACCGAGATAGAGAGCACTGACAGCAGCAACTCGCTGCTGGGCCCCAAAAATATGACACTGCTCAACCTCTTCAAACAGGAGATAAAAGATACGTATAGATATAGGCTAATGGTCTAGTTGCATTTTTTTTCTATATACTCAAAGAGTGCCACGTCCCAGTGAAAATTATACAAAGAAAGGGGATGAGAAACAAGAGGGACTGGAGGGCAACCAACCCCCGGGACTTTTATGACGGCACTAAATATACTTAAACCATATATAAAATCATTGAAATTTTTATTTGATGTACAAAAGACATTTTACGAACAAAATAGACAATTACATCCATTAAACATACAAAGTGACAAAGTGCATATAAAGAAAGTTGGTATGTGGGCTTATATAGCTCCATCCATTACCACATTCTTATGTGATTTAAACTGCATTGTTTCTTTCCTACATGTTTCGCTCTTCAGAGCTTCCTCAGGACAATTGCAGCAAACAAAAAAACTGAAATGATATAAGAAAATTTATTTTAATACACATATACAGCATTTTTGTACATACAGTAAGCCCGGAACACAGGCATAGGAAATGTCCACCTGTATGGTTTGACATATCATGATTACATTAGTCTAGTGATGGATTCACTCCAGTCTAACAAGAACGGCCCTAACTGCAGCGAAACCATCACCAGAGAAATATTTTTTTATTTAAACATAAGGACATAATTTACATATCAATAGTAAATCCACAAATTGATTGTCAAAAAGGGGGCAACTAAACTTAACTCTTCAAACAGGAGGGCACGGGCATATAGTACGGTGTGCTTTTTTTGTACAAGGAAGTGAGCCAAATGTAGAAAAAAGGTCTGTGTGCTCGATTAAATAAATCGTTTATAGAGATATACATGGTTTACTGGTCACATGTGTTGAATTCCTCCGAGATCCAAGCCTCATTCATTTTTATAAGCTAGGCGAGTGCGCTTATCGGTCACGATCCCCCCTGCTGCGCTGAACGTCCTTTCGGACAGGACACTGGACGAGGGGCAAGCCAACAGTTCCATTGCAAATTGGGCAAGCTCTGGCCAGAGGTCAAGCCTGCCCACCCAGTAGTCCAGGGGTTCATCACTCCTCAGAGCATCCACATCGGCCGTTAACCTGATGTAGTCGGACACCTGCCGGTCTAGGTGTTCCCTGATGCTGGATCCGGATGAGACCTGCCGATGGGTCGGTTGAAAGAATGACCTCATATCAGAAGTCACCAACACATCTTCAAACCGGCCTCTTCTTGCAGGCGCTGTTGGATTGGTACCCGCAACTCTTTCTCTGGGAGTGGGAATTCCTCCTCTGCCAGCGCACGCAAAAGCAGAATGCAGCATTTCTCGAAGCAAGGCTTGGAAGTGCTCCATTCCGACATCCCTCTGTGGCAACATTTCCGCCATTTTGTGTTTGTACCTGGGGTCTAAGTACGTTGCCACCCAGTACTGGTCCTTGACCCTTATGCTTTTTATACTCCTCCTCATCCGCCCCGGCACCATCCTCCTCTGATTCCTCTTCAGACTCCTGTTGTTGACTTGTCTCAGATAGAGTAGCCCCCCCTGGGAATTCATCCGGCATTGCGACTTTCTCATCTTCCCGCTCCTGCTCCTCCATGGCTTGATCAGTGACACAACGCAATGCATGCTCCATAAAGAAGGCATAAGGTACTATGTCACTGATGGCGCCATGGCTGCGACTGACCAGTTTGGTGATCTCATCAAATGGCCGCAGAAGTCTGCATGCGTCGCGCATGAGCAGCCACTGGCGCGGTGAAAAAACCCCCCAGCTCCCCAGAACCTGTTCTGCCGCAGAGTTCATACAGGTAGACGTTAACTGCACATTTCTGCTGGAGCAGCCTATCAAGCATATAGAAGGTTGAGTTCCATCGAAGGTTGGGCAATCGCAAATAAGACGTCTGACCGGCAGATTGTGCCGCCGCTGAATGTCAGCAAGGCGAGCCATGGCCGTGTAAGATCTTCTGAAATGGGCAGAGATTTTCCTTGTCTGTCGCAAGATGTCCTGGACCCCAGGGTATTTGACAACGAATCGCTGCACGACCAAGTTTAAGATGTGTGCCATGCATGTCACGTGCGTAATTTTGCCCTGTTTCAATGCGCTAACCAGATTGGCACCGTTGTCACACACCACTTTACTAACTGTCAAATTGAGCGGTGTTAGCCACTGATCTGCCTATGAACGCAAAGCTGAAAGGAGTGCCAGGCCAGTGTGGCTCTTGGCTTACAGGCACAACAGACGCAGCACGGCATGGCAACGTCTCACCTGGCATGTCAAATAGGTTCTGGGGGAGCTTGGGCGGGGCAGCGGAAGAGACGCTAGCAGAGGAAAAGGAGGAGTCAGCTTAGGAGGAGAGGGAGGAGGATGGAGAAGGAGGAGGAGAAGAAGAGCCAGGCCTGCATGCAATCCAAGGCGGTAAAACCAGATCTACACGGGTGCCACGGGTTACATGCTTGATGGCCGTCAGAAGGTTCACCCAGTGGGCAGTAAAAGTGATATACCTTCCCTGCCCATGTTTGCTAGACCACGTGTCTGTGGTCAGATGTATCTTGGGACCGACACTGTGTGCCAGAGATACATTCACTTGCCGCTGAACATGGCCATATAGCTCTGGGATGCCCTTCTCTGAGAAATACTTCCTTCCTGGGACCTTCCATTGTGGTGTTCCAATGGCCACAAATTTTCGAAAGGCCTCAGAGTCCACCAGTTTATATGGCAGTAGTTGGCGGGCTATCAGTTCTGACAAGCCAGCTGTCAACCGTTGGGCAATAGGGTTATCCGATGTCCTCATTTTTTTTATGCTCGAACATTTGGCCCACGGAAGCCTGCCTTTTTGCAGAAAAATGTGAGCTTGGCATGATGGAAGGTGGAGTGGAAGACATTTGTGAGGAGAGAGGAGAAGGAGAAGTAGAAGACGAGGTTGGACAGTGAGAGCCTGGAGTGTGGCTTTGTGTGTTCCGTTGCTCCCACTGGGCTCGGTGATGGCAGCTCATGTGCCTTCTTAAGGCGGTCGTCCCTAGGTGAGTGTTGGGCTTACCGCGACTTATGCATTGACTGCAAAGATTGCAGATGGCAACACTATTGTCAGCAACTGATACGTTAAAAAAAGCCCACACTGCGGAGCCATGTGCCAGCGTCCTGGGAGCACCAGATGTGACCGTACATGGTTGATGCCTCGCTCCTGATACATTCGCAGTCTGCTTTGTCCCTCCTGTGCAATCTAAGTTCTTCCCGCTTCTCCTCCCTATCTACTGGTCCATATCTCCCTCTGAACTCCCCTCCTCTTCCTCTATTGTGGGCGCCCATGTGGCATCACTAGACACGTCATCATTGACGTCACCTTCCCCACCGCTATAATTAGAGATCTCGGAGTAGACAGCAACATCGGGGACCAACCTCCTCCTTGGGCTGATCTGGGTACTGTCGTCAGACTGCTGAGTGGCGGTTGTTGCTACCTCCTCTTCCTGATCCAATGCCAAGAGTGGCTGCAGTCGCTGCAGAACCGCTCAGCAGTCACAATGCTGCACAGTGGAAATGCACTATACACTTTCTATATGTGCAAGTATTTTATATGTGTATTACACACCTATATACTGCACACCAAATAGTACACCTATACCAGTCCTTACAAGGACCTTTGTGGACCTAGTAGCTAGTGATTTGCAGACTGTCCCTCAGTCCCTGATAAAGGACTGCTGCAGAATAGGGCAGTAATCTGCAGCACAGCCCTGCACCAGCACCCTATATATTGTACACCTATACCAGTCCTTACAAGGACCTTTGTGGACCTAGTAGCTAGTGATTTGCAGACTGTACCTAAGTCCCTACACTGATAAAAGACTGCTGCAGAATAGGGCAGCAGTCAGCAGCAGTGCACCACAACCCTATATATTGTACACCTATACCAGTCCTTAAAAGGACCTTTGTGGACCTAGTAGCTAGTGATTTGCAGACTGTACCTCCGTCCCTACACTGATAAAAGACTGCTGCAGAAACCAGCAGTAATCTGCAGCAGTGCACCACAACCCTATATATTGTACACCTATACCAGTCCTTACAAGGACCTTTGTGGACCTAGTAGCTAGTGATTTGCAGACTGTAACTCAGTCCCTACACTGATAAAGGACTGCGGCAGAATAGGGCAGTAATCTGCAGCACAGCCCTGCACCAGCACCCTATATATTGTACACCTATACCAGTCCTTACAAGGACCTTTGTGGACCTAGTAGCTAGTGATTTGCAGACTGTACCTCAGTCTCTACACTGATAAAAGACTGCTGCAGAATAGTGCAGCAGTGCACCAGAACCCTATATATTGTAAACCTATACCAGTCCTTACAAGGACCTTTGTGGACCTAGTAGCTAGTGATTTGCAGACTGTCTCTCAGTCCCTACACTGATAAAGGACTGTTGCAGAATAGGGCAGTAATCTGCAGCACAGCCCTGCACCAGCACCCTATATATTGTAGTACAGTCCCTACACTGATAAAAGACTGCTGCAGAAACCAGCAGTAATCTGCAGCAGTGCACCACAACCCTATATATTGTACACCTATACCAGTCCTTACAATGACCTTTGTGGACCTAGTAGCTAGTGATTTGCAGACTGTCCCTCAGTCACTACACTGATAAAGGACTGCTGCAGAATAGGGCAGCAGTCAAGTATAATATTCTTTCTATATTTGGAAGAAAGTATATTATACGTGTACAACCCTATATACTGTACACCTATACCAGTCCTTAAAAGGACCTTTGTGGACCTAATAGTAATAGCTAGTGATTAAACTGACTGTCCCTGCTGCACACAGCGTCCTGCCCCTCCCTACACTGACAAAAGACAGGCTGCTGCAATCACCAGCACAGCAGTGCACTGAACCCTATATACTGTACTACACCTATACCATACCAGTCCTTAAAAGGACTTTTGTGGACCTAATATAAGAGGAAAATTGGGTAGAGTTGGCTCTATACCTTTAAATTTGTTATATATATATATATATATATATATATATATATATATATAAATTCACAAAACTCATTACTCATTTATGAAATTGCTACTTATCGGTGCATTTAGCGAAAAAGATTATTAGAAAAATGTATGAAAATTTAGTGTCCGTGCGCAATAGCAGGGGCCTCGTGCTGCTATAACTTCCAAGAGTGCAAAAAAAAAAAAAAAAATGATATATATTGTTATGTAATATATAAGTGTATGTGAAAATTCCTTAGTGTTACAAAGACATTAATTAACATTTATACCTAGTGATTATATCAGAAACCAAAGAATTTTTTGTTAAAATTAGCCAGTGAAAGATCCAAGAAAAATAAAAATAAAATTCAAATCCTCCAGTCTTTTTTCCTATGAAACTTGTGCAAGTATCCAAAGAAAATCCCTGATGCGCTTTGGTGAAATTATGCAAAGAATGCTTTGCAGTTTCTCAATGAATGCAAAGCATTTTCTGATTGAAAGAGAATTGAATGCTGCTGGAGTCTGCATTCTTTCAATGACACCTGTGCTAAGCAGCTGACCTCCTGTGTTCAGTAAGCAGCAGGGCAACCACTTGGTATGAGAGCCAAAAGCTAATGGAGATCACTGGTGTTGCAGCATCTACTACAATGATTTCCAGCTTCTAGAGGGATCCTACAATTTGTCAGGTATCTGTTTGCTGCTCTATGGAAAAACTGGATTTTGAAGATTTTGCAGTGCTGCATCAGTATCAGAACAATATCAGAAACATACTATCATTTTTGTCAGGAATGAGAATTTCACCCGTGGATGACTAACCAGATTCCCAGGGAGGCACCAGAGAGCGGGGCTAACACTGTGGAGGCATTTTTTCCCCAGTAGGGGTAAGGATCTGGTGAGCGCAATATAATTTAATTTCACCAAAGCGCATCGGGGATTTTCTTTGAATACTTGCACAAGTCACCATTTGGAAATTAAATACTGGTTGTGAACTGTTTTGCATATCACAAAGCATTTACCAGCATTCTACATTCATAGGAAAAAAGACTGGAGGATTTGAATTTTATTTTTATTTTTCTTGGATCTTTCACTTGCTAATTTTAACAAAAAATTCTTTGGTTTCTGATATAATCACTAGGTATAAATGTTAATTAATGTCTTTGTAGCACTAAGAAATTTTCACATATACTTATATATTACACAACAATATATATAATTTTTTATTTTTTGCACTCTTGGAAGTTATAGCAGCACGAGGCCCCTGCTATCGGACACTAAATTTTCATAAATTTTTATAATAATCTTTTTCACTAAATGCATCGACAAGTAGCAATTTCATAAATGAGTAATGAGTTTTGTGAATTTAGGTTGGGGGGGCATACTAAGTAGAGGCAGCTCTTACCCTGTATTATTTTAGCATCATTCCATAGCACAATCTCATCCTTCTTTCTTTGTGGACCTAATAGCTAGCAATTTGTGTCACTACAGTCTCTCCCTGCTGCACACAGTGTCCTGTCCCTACACTGAAATAAGACAGAATGTAAAATGGCCGCCAGATCAGGTCTATTTATAAGGTAGGGGGAATGTCCAATTGTCCATGTGCTGAAATGTCTCAATTGGCTGTCCTGTACCCCATGATGGATGTGTCCCCTATTTTGTAAACGCTATAACTTTTGCACAAACCGATCAATATACGCTTATTGTTTTTTTTTTTACGAAAAATATGTAGAAGAATACATATTTGCCTAAACTGAGGAAATTTTTTTAGATATTTGTGGGGGATATTTACAGCAAAAAATAAAAAAAGCGTTTTTTTTTTAAAATTGTCGCTCTTTTTTTTGTTTATAGCGCAAAAAATAAAAATCACACAAGCGATCAAATACCACCAAAAGAAAGCACTATTTGTGGGAAAAAATGACTCAATTTTGTTTGGGTACAACATCGCACGACCGCGCAATTGTCAGTTAAAGCAACGCAGTGCCGAATGCCAAAAAGTGATTTGGTCAGAAGGGGGTAAATTCTACTGGGGCTGAAGTGGTTAAAGGTGACCATACACTTCAATCAGTTAGATCTTAAAAAAATTGGATTTAGCGCAAGAGCCTGTTTGATTTCCTATAATTTGAATTAATTATTCAAGTGCGTCTTCCTATTACCTATTTTGCTGAAATATCGAGTTGTACAGAGATTGGCCAATCAGATTGCATAGTGCATGACCATTTAAGTGCCAAATTTAGAATGTAGATGTGCCATGACTCACTTGTATTTTCCTATTGATATCTTCTTATAGGAATCCTCACACTACGGCTCTCCAGCTATTGAGGAACTACACATCCCATAAGGCATTATAAAACTCTGAAATTCACAGACATGACTGGGCATGATGAGAATTGTAGTTCCTGAACAACTGGAGGGCCGTAGTTTGAAGATCCCTGTGCTAGACCATTATTAAGCCCCAGAATTGGGAGTGTGGCATATACCCAACTTCTCTCTGCTGGTGGACACAAAAACATAGATCTATAGATTTAACAGCCTTCGCGCCGAGCGTATGCATATATGCAGCCTCGGCTTTCGGGGGTTATACCGGATTGATGACTGCAGCTGCAGGCATCATCCCAGTACCGTTTTTTAGCGTGGGCAATCAGCTTTCCAGGGATAACAACCGATGCGGCTAAAAGCCCCTCGATTGTTATCCCGGAGGAGCGGGAGGGGACACCCCCCTCCCGCTGCTCTTACCACGTCTCCCGTCCCACTGGGAGACCCGATCTGTGATGCGCCACTTCCAGTGCCTAGAGGCAGACTGGAACGAAGCTGTAATGGCTTCATTCCAGTGTCCTGAATGTAAACACTGAAGCGACATCACAACGTCACTTCCGGTTTACCTGGCTGCCAATGGCGCCGGATTTAAAAAGATATCCAGTATTCAGAATCGCCGTTTTCAGCGATCTGAATACATTGAGGTGCAAAGGAGCAATTGGAGGTCTTTTAGTCCCCCGATCCCTCCATAAAGAGTACCTGGCACTACCTATTATTGTCACAAGGGATGTTAAAAAAAAAAAAATGAAAGCGTTGCCTATGGAGATTTATAGGTACCGTGGTTTGTGGCCATCCTTCACATTATACAAAAAAATTGGGCTAACTTTACTGTTTCTTTTTAAAAAATTCATGAAAGTGTCCCTTTTGCCAAAAAGTTGCTTTTAAAACACCGCTGCACATATACCGTGTGACATAAAATATTGCAACAATCACCATTTTATTCTCTGCTAAAAAATATATAATATTATATATTTATGGTCGGAGCCCTCTGCTCTAAGAGATATGAAAGAACACATAAACACGTCACAAGACTAACAACATAAAATAGACCTGAATTGTGCCCTTGGTCTGCTGTAAGGTAAGCCCTGGTGAGCTGGGCGGTGAGCCCTGGTCTGCTGGGCGATATGCCAAGAGAAGGCCGCACAAGACTTGGTTTAGGGAGGTAATTATTAATTTATGTACAACAAGACACTACTGGGCAAAGTTGCTGAAGGCTCAGGACATTTGCATTTGTGGATTGGAGATGTATCGAGTAAAGCAGGTGGATTCCCGCCTGCCCATCTTTGATCGCGTGGACTGGGACCCCGTTTCGTGAGGCTGCTGATGCTGCTCCAATGCGAAAGAATATCCAAGAAAATGACCAAGGTCCTGGCCTAATTTGCTCAAAAGGAACCTGACGTGACTAATGAACTGGTTGCTGCCTGGGGTACTAATCGGGAACGGTAGTAATGGGCTGTCCTGCGAGGTATCAAACATATGGGCCAAAAATTGATCTAGGATGGACACGGGGTACCAGGATTTGAGAGTTTGGAAAGGTTTGATGTCAACCCCTGGACCAGACTATTGTGTTTTGGACACCCTGAGGAGCAAGATGAAGTCTGATGGCGTGTGAGGTGGCGTCTACGTAACACTTTACAACTGGGATGGTGACAGTATTCACTGGGGCGTAAGAAGCTGTAGAAAGCCAGGTAGATGGCTGCTAGAGCGACCAGGCTGAATTTAGCCAAAGGGGAATGTGACAGGATGAAAGACACGTCTCGGAATATGGCACTGGTGACGGGTAGCCGTTTGATACTGATTTGGGGTCATTGCCTGTGAATACCACACAACATGGTCTTGACCGTATGGGCGGAAAACAAGACGGTTTGTTAGGATCTCATAAGGGGATGAAATACTGGATGTCAGCTGAGTGGGGTCTAAGGTATTGTGTGACAATGCCAACTGTGTGTGGTGGCATAATATGAAGACCAGGATGTGATGGAGAACTCTTGGTATTGCTCTGGGGTTTGAGGCTAGTAACCTGACATAGAACCTCTAGGCTGCACGGTAGGCCTTCAGGGTGTTGTGAGATAGTGAAAGATTAATAAGGCAGGTAGCGTCGTGAAAGTGTTGTTTGAATCCGAGGTTAGCTACGACCAGTGTGGGATAAGAGACATGGTCGGGTCGGTTCCAGGTTCCTGCAAAAAATAACGAAGCAAAGTTAACGGGTAGTGCGTCGGCCAGATTATTGTGTTTGTCTGGGATGTGGACGCATAGGACGTTAGATTGGTGCTGTGGGGATAGTGACACCAGCCTACGCAGGAAGGCCACGATGGCAGGCTACTAGGACCTCCTTTATTCATAATACTGGCTGTGGCGAACGTCACTGTTTGTCCTGCCCAGTTGTTGCACCAGACTTGAGCTGCTGCGACAATCGGGTAGAGGTCGAACAAAGAGGAGGACTAACTAAACCCAAGAGGATTTCTGACGGCCATGGCCCTATAAACCCAATTTGGCCAAAAATTGAGGCGAGGACCTGTGGAGGCTGTGGTGACCATGACTACCTGAGATGAAGAGAGAGATGCTTAGGGAATGCACATTGGCATGCCATTCCAATTTGTGAGAAATTCGACTCCCATGGGCAGATCTGCTATAGCTGGCACATCTTAATTTAAGGATTTAGTCAGGGTCTTTACCTGGAAGAGAAACACTAAAAGATGGGAGGTAAAGGATCCCCTTGAGTCTGGCTGCTGCCTTGGCTGAAAATGAGCGGTGATAGTCAAAGGATAGGCACCCTGCGTACTTGTGACCTGCTGCATGCAGATACGGGTCCAATTCTACCCTCCTGTTGGGGTTGCTCTGCCTAACATGTCTCTGACTGTCCCCAAGGCCAGCACAAACTCTGTGACAGTGAGCTTGCGATTAAGTAAAGGGTCTCTGGCCTTCAAGATGACGGAGACATCTCCCCGCGAATATGACTTGTTCTAGGCCAAGTTGTGTACTGCTATGAGGTGGGATGCTAAGTTAACGTCGTTGTCATCCAAGATGTCCTCCTAGATGCCCTGCTAGGACAAGGTGTGCAGGGAAGACGATGGTGCAGAAGTTGGGTGTATCTGTAAGTGAAGGTACAGGAATGACGGTGGTGACTGGAGCTGGTAGGGGCACAGCTGGGCGTACCTCCAGGGCTGTCACTCTGCTTGGAATTCGGCGACTGCTGTTGACAGTGTGGTTACCCAGGAGTGCCGCTGAGTAGTCGCAAAGAAGATAGACTGAAGTGGTGCCTGGAAGGGGTGCCACTGGCGGTGGAAACAGTAGCCTAAAGGCTTGGTTTCCTGGCTGTGGCAGGGTAGGATTTACTCCTGCGACACCGTTCTGCTATGAGTTTTTTTTTTTTTATTTATTGGTCCAAGCTCTTGTGAGACTGTAAACCGCCGCTTGCTGAGCCCATAAAGGGTGATGGCAGGGCTGAGGCAAAGTCCTCACTGTCTGCCTGCGACATGGCATCAACTAAAAGCAAGAGGGGGGGGTGCGTATGTTTGAGGTAAGTTGCAAAGGTAGGAGGGGATAGTTGCGTTGGGTAGATAAGATGAAAGGCGGAAGGAAACAAGAAGAATAGGACAAGGAACGACAGCCATAGTGACAGTTGGTTTGCGCTCGAGCGCTGTTGAGTGTGACTTTAGAAAACTCAAAAGAATGCGTGACAACCGAGGTGAGCCAGGAGGTGACTGGCTGGGTAACCGATAGCTCAGGTGTCAGTCTGTGCTCGGCACAGACTAATGAACCAGAGCGCCCCAGGGCGGACTGGGGTGGGTAGCTGAAGTCTGGTATACTAAGTAGGAATGTTGCGATCTGTAGTTAATTGACGTGGGTTCGGTCTACTAATGCTTGCACTGCCAGCAAGTATGGAGATTAGGCGACCTTGTCTGCGTATTGAAGGCTTGTGCTTTGAAAACAGAGTGAAGTGCACAGAAGTATGTGACAGTTGCTAACGCCTCAGGAGCAGGTCAAATTCTGTATGTGAAGTAAAAATATGTAGTGAAAGAGTGTTTAAGAGAAAGGGGAATCCCATTGAACTAAACACCTGACTTTATGCACTAGTTGTGAAGTCGACTGGTTGGGGTTGAGAACTGAGTTGACCGGGAGCCTGTAGTAAGGTGACATGAGAATTTCGTTTTGACAAGGGGATTGCAAAGAGCTCTTTGGGGCAAAGCTGGCCCCTCGGTGAAGATGCAAGCCCTCGACAATGGGTTTTTTTTTTTTTTTTTTTGGGAGATACTGTGCAAACCTGGTGCAGGGTGGACTAAGGCTCGGTTCACACAGGAGGCGGCACGACGCGCCGCGCCCTGACAAGTCGCCCCCGTTCTGTACTACGGAACCGTTCTAAGAGGAGCGACTCAAGTCGCTCCGACTTAGAAAAAAGGTTCCTGTACTACTTTTGGCATGACTTCGGGCGACTTGCATTGACTTCTATACAGAAGTCATTTTGCAAGTCGCCGCTGAGGTCTCGGTAACTGGTGTTCTAACTGGCCTAAAAAGGGGAAAGCGACAGAGAAAATGATGAGCAGCCGTGTTGCTACTGGAGACGAGTGGCAGTTTGAGCCACTTGCTGAAATGCTTGCAGCGATTGCAAGGAAGCGGCTTTATTTGAATTATGAGGTGAGAATGAATGAATGGATGAATGAGGTGAGCAGCTGTGTTGCTACTGGAGATGAGTGGCCGTATTAAGCTATTGCAGAGATGCTTGCAGCGATTGCAAGAAAGCAGCTTTATTTGAATCTATAAATTCAATTATAAGTGTGTAGGAATGAGGAGAGCAGCCGTGTTGCTACTGGAGATGAGTGGCCTTATTGAGCCATTGTATTGATGCTTGCAGCGATTGCAAGGAGCTTTGTTGAAAGGCGAAAGAAAAGGTTTATAGAGGAAATGTGATTATGTAGGAATGACCGTGCGCAACACTGAGCAAATTGGTGGAGAGAATTGTGTATGATCATGTATGGATAGACTGAGAAAGTCAAACGTAAGTACTGCTGAATTCGTACAGTTGATGTGACTAGTTTGAACTGGGCTATAGCTATGGAATAGTCTGCGAAAGATTTGACTCATTTGAGTCGGAGATGCAACAGGATTCGGCTTGGTTGTTAGAGTTGCGTTTGGCAAGGACTGGAATCGTTGCGCCGATGCTGCGACTAGACTCGAATCTTCCGTAGATGCGACTGAGCTGCTCATATAGGGGATCCGACCGTATTGCTAAGGATATGGCTGGGTTCGGATTGATTGAATTGTGATGGTGGTTGAAGGGGCTGGTGATTGCCAATGATCCGAAACATAGAAGCGAAGTTGCGACTAGATTCGAATCGGCCGTAGATGCGAGGTGACTACAGGGCTCGTTTGACAGATCTGCCCGTATTGCCGATGATATGGCTGGGTTTGAATCGACTAAATGGTGATGGCGGTTGAAGGGGCTTTGTGATTGCCGAGGATCCGAAACATAGAAGCGAAGTAGGCGACTAGTTTCGAATCGGCCATAGATGTGAGGTGAGGTGAGTAAGGGGCTTGAATGTCGGATTTGACCGCATCGCCGTGAAGTGAACGGCTCGAGTAAACCCGCGTTGGGTAGAAAGCATGAAATACATGAAAGATGACATAGAAAGACTTACGGTGGCGTAAGTGCGACTTTTTGCAAAACGAACATGATAAACGAACATGATAACGTAACTACTAGAGTTTAGAGGATCGGTAACAACAAAGTCCTACCTGCAACAGCGAGTGTGTAGCGGTCCGAGCGTGGGACAATCGATGAAGATATACGACCGTTCTCAAAGGTACAACTACGTGGACACGCAGTGAGTTGGCAGAGTCAGCCTGTGCAATGCATTTGACACGAATCAGCTTAAAAAATGTATGAGGTAAATCTGATATAAATTATCAGTAAGGAGTATCTGATACGAATTGGTTGTAGAGTGTATGCCATTCCTTGCTGTAAAACCAAACACCTATCAACCACCCATCCCCCCCAGGCTAGTCAAGTGCAGAAAAGACTTTAGGTGGGTTTAATTACACCTCAATCAGCCACAGAAACCCATACAAACAATACCTGTTTATCTCAAAAAAGGATGAGAACAGTGAATCTTATAACTAGTGAAGCCTATGGCGATTGATATTGGAGAACGACCGACAGCGACTCAGAGGCTTGGATCTATGAATGAATCGTATGTTTGGTAGAAGGAATTTAAGAATGTACTATGCCTGTGCCGAAAGATGTCGGGACATGAGTGTCAACAACTCAGAGGTAGGTTTTGCGAAAGGGGTGCAGGATAGTAAGCACGATAAGCCGCAAGTTTGCACATGATATGAAAAGATTTGGATACTACTTATCTGCGACCATGAGCGGGAACCGCCGACGAAGACCACGAATGAAGAAGCCGAAGTGCACCTACGATTGGACGCACGGATAGTCGACCGTGAGGGAGCTGAGAAGAGTCAGCCCCTTGATGTGCAGTACCTTGCACTGGAACCGACACAGACCGTTGTGGGTGGTCTGATTATATACCCTCCGGGCTCCTCCCATAATTACGGGCCACCATACTGGCCCTCTTTTATATATATATATATATATATATATATATATATATATATATATATATATATATATAATGTTTGGGGATTCTAAGTAATTTTCTAGCAAAAGATATGGATTTTAACTTGTAAACGCCAAATGTCAGAAATAGGCTTAGGCATGAAAGGAATATATTTGGGCAGCACAGTGGTGTAGTGCTAGCAGCAAAAAGGGTCGCCCTGTTTTGAATCCTGCCCACGACACCATCTGCCTGGAGTTTGCATGTTCTCCATGTTTTTCCTTCAGGTACTCCAGGTTTCCTCCCACACACTCGAAAAACATGCTGATAGGTAAATTAGACCCAGTCTAAATTGGCCCTAATATGTCTGTGTGTTAGGGACCCACACAAACTATAAACATTTGTTAGTCCAGTCCTGGAAATCTACATCTGCTTTAATTTTAAGAAAGGGTTTTTTTTTGTTTTTTTGTTTTTTAACATGGGGTGTTAAAAAAAAAAAAAAAATAGAATTCTTAAAATTAAAGCAGATGCAGATTTCCAGGACTGGACTAACAAATGTTTATAGTGAAAGGCAACTGGTGGTTTATAGTAAACAAGGTCTAACTGGGCCATTGCATCACAGTTGAACTTAGGATTTCGTTTTTGTTTAACTTTGCAAAGGCACATTCCTTTCTTATTTTTTCTTGGGGATAGATTGCAGAAGGATTAGAAGTCTTGTCAGTTTTTGGGGATGTCTGCACCCCTGATTGGGAGGTGTCTTCACCCTAATTTTGCCACTTTCGCCTTAAAAATGTATTCACTTCCAGTCACATAGCCAAATGGGAAGTGAGGGTAAAACCCTACCAATGTCAACATCCCGAAATTGCACTCCTCATACTTTACCTCCGCACATCATGCAACAAACCGAGATGCCAAATCGAAAGGGGTTTCCATACTTTTTGCCAAACATTGCGACTTCCACTTGATTGATAAATTAGCAGACACTAAAGGTAGATTTCTATTCGTGAAGGGCACCTGGTGTGGTAAGACATATACCTTAGCCAATATCTATGCTCCTAACGTCAAGCAGGTGTCATTCTTCCGAACAGTTGCCCATTCCCTAACCCCGTTTGTAACAGGCACCCTGATATTCGGAGGTGATTTCAATGTGTCCCTTCATCCACTCCTAGACACGTCAAATGGGAAAACATCAGTCCCCTATGTAGCCCTTAGAGCCATCAAAACTCAGCTGCAGACCCTTCTGCTGCATGATACTTGGCGCACCCTCCATCCCCTGGAAAAATACTTTACGTTCTTCTCCCCTCCTCATAGGAAATATTCGCGTCTAGATTATTTTTTTCTTACCCAACAAGACCTACCTCTTTTACAGCGCAACGATCGATCCCATGTTACTGTCCGACCATCACCCGATCTCCCTGACCATTTCTCTTCCGGATAAAATTGATAGATCCCCAATTTGGAGATTAGACCCATCCTTACTTACTGATCTAAACACCACTGAGACCATCAAAACCCAGATCCATCAGTTCTTTGAAGACAATAAACCTGATGACACCTCCCCCCTCCTGAATTGGGAGGCTCATAAATGTGTAATCAGGGGTACTTTTATAGCAGCTATGACACAACGCAAGAGGGAGTAAAAAAAGCGTTACCAAGAGTTATTACACAAAATCTCATCCCTCGAAGGCCCACAAACAATCGCAAGCGATTCAAACCCTGACGACCCTTATCCAATCAAGACAGGAAATGCTAGACTTTCTGGGTAAACAAATTAAACGGAAGTATATACTGGCACAAAGATTTTTCTATGAATATGGCAACAAAGCAGGGAAAGGTCTGGCAAGGGCCCTCCAGGCCAAGAAGGCGGCGATGACGGTTCATTCCTTATCGGATTCGTCGGGGCGCAAATTGACGTCCACTCCAGATATAGCGGCCCAGTTTGTTATGTTCTATACCAAATTGTATAATTTGCCACCAACGGATCATCACTCCCCTGGGGTAGACAGGCAAGACTTAATTAAGGCCTTCCTACAACAATATGCCCCGGCGACAATTTCTACGGCGGATAGCCAACGGCTACAGGAGCCATTGACAGCTGAAGAAGCTATCAGGGCTCTGTCACAAATGAAACCGGGCAAAAGTCCCGGACCGGACGGTCTGATGACAGGATATTACAAATTATTCCAGGAACCTCTGCTCAAACACTTTTTACTGGCATTTAACTCTTGTTCGTCCCCTCAGACACCCCCCCCCCCCCCCCCCCGCGACCTGTTGTCGGCCCACATTACTGTAATTCCTAAACCAGCTAAAGACGCTTCGAGTGTAGCTAATTATCGACCAATATCATTGCTAAACGTAGACCTTTAAATGGTTCACAAAAATTCTGGCCAATCGACTTCTCCCTTTACTCCCGCAGACGATTAATTTGGATCAAGTTGGCTTTATCCCAGGTAGGGAGGCACGGGATAATACCACCAAAGCTCTGAATATTCACCATTGGCTACATTCCCAGAAACAAAAAGGATTCTTCTTATCACTTGATGTCAAGAAGGCGTTTGATAGATTGGCCTGGGATTATATGTTACTTACTTACTTACTTTATATGTTACTTACTTAATTATATGTTACTTACTTATCCCTCCCCAGATGACTAACCTCATTAAGACCCTGTACTCCAATCCCACTGCAAGAGTTCGTGTAAACGGCCACCTATCAAACGCCTTCCCCATCACAAATGGAACCCGCCAAGGGTGTCCCCTGTCCCGATCATATTTATATTGACTTTGGAACCCCTCCTCAATTGTATCAGATCTAATTCTAACATAAAAGGGATCACGATCAACAAACGCCAATACAAAATAGCATCATTTCCCGACGACATCCTCCTGTTTCTTTCCGACCCTATAACGACCATCCCCTCCTTACTTCGGACTCTACAACACTATCACGTACTTTCCAACCTCCAAATTAATTTTGTGAAATCCACGGCCCTCAACGTGTCCCTTCCGCCAGAGCTTTGTGCCCAATGTGCACATGACTTCCCTTTCACTTGGAACATCCACAAACTCACGTATCTAGGTATTCAGCTAACGGCAACATCAAACGATTGGCACACCTCCAATTATTTACCCCTCTTACAATCTATTACCAAAGACCTCACCAAATGGTCAGGGGGACTCTTCTCATGGTTCGGAAGAATTGCGATAATTAAAATGAATATCTTGCCGAGAATTCTCTACCTACTCCAAGCACTCCCTATTGCACTCCCGAAAGCTTTCTTTGCGTCATTTCACAGGCTCTGTTCCACCTTTATCTGGGGTAAATCCACACCCAGAATAAATTACGTGAAATTAACATGGCCCAAAATAGAAGGGGGTCTGGGATTACCTGATATCCGCAAATACCATCTTGCTTGTCATCTTACCAGAGTTCTCGATTGGAACATACATTCCAAAACTAAAGATTGGATTCACGTGGAAAACGCCATGATAGATCTCCCGCTGGCTCAAATCCCCTGGTTGACACCAACTCATATCCCGCAGATCTTGCAAGCCCACCCTCTAATACAACCTACGCTTTCTGCGTTTCGAGAATGTTGTATCAAACATAATATATCCTCCATTCTAGGCCCCCTAACCCCGTTGAGACTGAATCCAGCCTTTACCCCGTGCATGAGTAAAGATTTCCTATTAGATTCCTGGCCTTACGATACAGTGCAGGCTCGACAATTTTACGAAGGACCTCGTCTACGCACCTATGAGGCATTGGTTGCAATGTCCCGAACGAACTCCTTTCCCTTCTGGACATATGTACAACTGAGACATTTCCTCTTATCCCATCAAAGACAAACACTTTGGTCACGCCGTCTTTCCACGTTCGAGGAATTGTGTTCCCGAATGGAACCGACCCGCCATCTTGTGTCGGCCACATATGCACTACTCTTCCAGTCTTCTACTACTTCGAAAGACTGGATACAGTCCAGATGGGAGCAAGATCTTTCACTGACATTGAACAAGAGAGTTTGGGAAACCATACACACACTAACACACAAGGGCTCCCTTAATACCAATACGCAAGAAAATGCTTACAAGATAACCTCAGGTTGGTATCAAACACCCACTAAGTTACAGCGCATATTTCCTCCCTTGTCCCCCCAATGTTGGAGATGCACAGATGGATTGGGTTCTTATTTGCACATATGGTGGTCCTGCCCCAAACTGCAGCCGTTCTGGATGGAGGTACATAGACTCATTAAACAAGTCACCACTTATGATCTGGCATTCATTCCTTCACAACTCCTATTGAACCTGCCCTCGATTCCTAAAAAATCGTTCTTTCGATCCCTCGCCATGCACATGGTAAACGCAGCCAAGTTATGCATTCCGATCTATTGGCGTAAACGCGAAGCCCCCACGATTAGTGCCTGGTTGCATAGAATTAGTAAAACGGCGGAAATGGAAGAGCTCATACATCAAGCCCATGATCGTTCTGAAACGTTCAATTCGACTTGGGCATGCTGGTTTCACTTTATTGCTACCCCTGAATACAAAAACATCACCCGCCCAACGAGTTCGGGGGAACGGAGCTGATCGACAGACACCCCCTTCCCCCCCCCCCCCCCCCAGTTCCCATCTTCCCTGTTTTTTTTTCCTTACATTTACAGTCCAGTATTGGAGCTATGGGATTGCGCTCGGTTTTAGTACGGATTTTCCAGTGATCAACTTTCTTGACTGGCCAAGTTTTTGTCCTTTCTTTTTGGTTATCTTTGTTACATCGTTTAAATTTTCACTTTCACTCGATATTTTTCGGATTCTAACTTTTGATACAGCCAATGATCAGTTTGAAATTAACCATCAGTCAAAGTATGGCCTCACCAACACAGCAAGATCCCTTATGGGGTGTTGGTGTAGGCAAGAGCTTCTATAGTTCTAGTTTGCATACTGAGTTTTACATGATTATACAATGCATACTGATGTTCTATAAATATGTACTTGGCAACCTGTTTCATATATTGTATTTGTTGAAAACCTCAATAAAATTATTTGAAAATAAACCCTACCAATGTCTTTCCTTAGGGACACTCAGGTCAATCTAAACAGTTTCCCCATTTGGTAAATGCACTCTAGCATTTTGCTCTGTACACCCCGAATTATTAGGTATCTTGGACTTTGGGGGTTATTTACTAAAGGCAAATCCACTTTGCACTAGAAGTGCAGCTGCTGGAGATCCGAGGGAGACTTGCAAGGAAAATAAGATGACACCCTCTTTACTTCTACGTGATTGGATGTTAAAATCACCATTGCTTCCCCTCAGATTTTCAGCGACTACACTTGTATTGCAGAGTGGATTTGCCTTTAGTAAACCCAAAAATAACTAAGAATTTGGAGTGTACACAACAAAGTGCTAGAGTGAAATTTGCCTAATAGGTCAATCTAACTAGTGTCCCCAAAGAAAGACATTGGTAGTGTTTTACACTCACTTCCTGTTTGGCTATGCAACAGAAAGTGAAGCCAATTTTAAGAAATTGGACACAAAGCCCAAACTAGAAAGGACAAGCAGGTGTTCTAACAGTCAATTGGTTTCCCTCAAATGCCCACAATTAGAATAGGATTGTCTTGAGCTAGATTTTAGCGCAGTGCTCTAAATCAGTGCTTCTCAACCCTGTCCTCAAGTTCCCCCCAACAGGCCATGTTTGCAGATTTTTTTTCCTTCATCTTGCCCAGGTGCTTTAAATCACAATTGCTTGGTATTTTGGACAACTATTTTAGATAAGAAATTCACAAAACATATCCTGTCGGGGTACTTGAGGACCGAGGCTGAGAAAGACTGTGCTAAAATGGAAAATTTAATACTTACCTCTCTGTAATTTTCCTTTCCTGGTGACTATCCATGGCAGCATACCCACAATCCATGTACCTGCTAGCATGAAGGCACCAGGAAAGTAACTGTTAGCCCCTGTACACACGGTCGGACATTCTGCCAACCAAATCCGTTGGATTTTGTCCGAAGGATTTTGTCGGAAAATCCGATTATTCAGAACGTGATGACGTTATTTCGTTACGACGGGACTACGTTCAGGCTAGTAGCCAATAGCTTTGGTGTAGGAATTTGATCTGAGCTTGCGTGGCACTTTGTCTGATCAGAATTCTCTACACATGATCGGAGTATGTCCGATCGGACCAGTTTGTCGGAAAATATTTCCAATAAGTTGGAAAATGCATACCACACACAGTCGGATTATCTGACAACACGGTCCGATAGGACACATTCCGACAGATTCTCCGACCATGTGTACAAGGGCTTAGACAAATCACACTTTTTTTTGATTTGCCATACCATTCAGCCTAGTTTAAGCTGCAGCTGTGAAATCGGTTGTATGAAAAGTAAAACACATAAAAACATAACATTTTTTGCGAAAACACATGTATGTTAAAGGGGTTGTAAAGGTAAATGTTTTTTCACCTTAATGCATTCTATGCATTAAGGTGAAAAAACATCTGACAGTCCCGGCGCCCCCAGTCCCCCCCGTTTTACTTACCTCACCCCTCGAAAGTCCCGTGCTCATTCCCCGACGTCCTTTCCACCGTTCAGCCTAGCCGCTGATTGGCTGGAGCGGATGGATGGAAAGCAGCGCAGCCATTGGCTCGCGCTGCTGTCAATCACATCCACTGACGCGGAGCGCCGGGGGGCTGGGCTGAGTGATACAGTGAGCGGCTATAGCCGCCGGCTGTATCACGGGAGCGCGCCCGCAGATGCTTCTCACCATGCGAGGGAGCTCGCATGAACGTGAGAAGCACCTGTGGGAGGAAGCAGAGACAGCCGCCAAGGGACCCCAGAAGAGCAGGTTCGGGACCACTCTGTGCAAAACGAGCTGCACAGTGGAAGTATAACATGTTTGTTATTTTAAATAAAAAAAAAATAATTCACTTTACAATCCCTTTAATTTGAGACACTAACAGAATATGTTTTTTGAGGCCTGACCATTTTGCATTAGAAATTAACAGGAGTTAAAAAGGACTGCACCCATAAATGGATATCTAGTAAGTATTTAAACATTAGTCACAAAATCTTAAAGCGGAGGTCCACCCTAAAGTGGACCTTCCGCTCATTGGAACCCTCCCCCCCCTCCGGCGCCACAATTGGCACCTTTCAGGGGGGAGAGGGGTGCAGGTACCTGTACAGTACAGGTATCTGCACCCACTTCCGGTGTAGATTCTGCAGAAGGTACGCCCCTTTCCGCAGAATCTACGCCCTTTTCCGAAGGTCCCCCGCTGCCTGCTGGGAAACACACGGATCCCAGAGACAGCGGGGACCATCCTTATTGCGCAGAGCGACTCGCGCATGCGCAGTAGGGAACTGGGAAATGAAGCCGAAAGGCTCCACTTCCTGATTCCCATACCCAAGATGGCGGCGGCAGCACCCGAGAGATGATCAAGAGATCGGCTTTGGGTGCCGACATCGCGGGCGCGCTGGGCTGGTAAGTGTCATTATTTTAAAAGTCAGCAGCTGCAGTATTTGTAGCTGCTGGCTTTAAAAAAAAAAAAAAAAAAAACGGCGGACTCCCACTTTAAGAAAGATTTTGCTAAATAATGCAGCACATTAAATCAAAGTGAACAACTTACAAATGGCACACATTGACAACATCAAAAATATTTCAGGGGAAAATATCCTCACCCACCAAAAAAAAAAAATACAATAAACCAAAGTAAAAAAAAAAAACTTGCTTGAAAACATTTAACAAACAAAATAAAAATAGAAATGTGTGACATATGTTACATGCTCGATAATGCCACCCAAACATACTCTCTTGCAACACACACAATCTTGCCTCTTTTCAGAGCAAGGTAATACATGCTAGCTGCAAGCTTTATAATAACATAGGGTTGTGTGCTAATAAGGAAATTGAAAACACACACACACACAGTCCATGAAACCCACAAGTCCCTGAGCATGCCCAGACCAACTCAAATGCAGCTAGCACAAAATAAGCCACCCCCAAGTCAAAAATTAAGCACATCATCCAGCATGTCCTTATTTAAGGTTTAGAAAAAAGAAGGTGGAAAAAAGTACTGGCCTTCATCAAAAACGTATCATGAACGCACTGGAACGCATCTGGAATACACATGCAGAAAAACATCAGGTATGCACCTGGACTGCATTTTTACAGAGTGAACTAGCCCTAAAGCTAGTAACTTGGGTGGGTGTGGGGGGGGGGGGGGGGGGGGTGTTACTCTGCCTGTAAAGTGGTACATCTTTAGCATGCATACAAAATGCTGCTTCAAAGATGTACGGCTTTAGAGAAAACGTACAAATTGACATTGCAGCTGCAAGATTTTAGCACAAAACCAAAAGTTGCCTGCCCTCCGCCCCCCCAATACATACAAAGCCATTTGGGTCAGTAAAGGCTAAAAATGAGTATTGGAAGGAACACACTGCTAACAAGAGCAAAAAGGGTGCTGCTCACCCCTATGAATCAGAAAAATAAAACGAATTCCCCCACCAACGGGATTTTTAGGCAGCAATAAACAGTAAGCGTAGCATACTATATAAAAAAGATTACTTTATTGTGTGGTAAAAACATGAGCTTCACCCAGGTATTTAAAATAAAAAGATATAAATAGAACCAAGCTTGTACATACAAAAATTGCAATGACAATTGGGCATACACTAAGCAGACCTAACTATAAATATACTGTATAAGATTAGTAACAGCAAAAATAAATTTATAGTTCTAACGCGTTTCAACCACTAGGGTCTTCTTCAGAGAAAGTCTGTTGATAGAGAGACAAGATACAACTTAATAAGTCTATCGAATAGGATTAGTATTAAACATATTCTAGATTTGTCAGTGTAATTACCCAGTATGGTATTGCCGAGAGGTTCATACAAATTATAGTGCTTAATGGTGGAGTTTACCCAGGTTCATGCTTAGACGTCCTTCACAGGTTACAAAAGATATATGGTCCATACATCTCGCCACAGAATCCAGCAGTGGGGTGAGGGTCGGAAGCCCAGAGGCGCGGCTCACGAGCGGTCACACGACAAAACCCTATGCCCCACAAAGGTTGTAGGAAATAGGTGCAAGCGTAGGCAGCCTGCCTGTATGGTAAGTCACGCCTGTGATGAAAATCCCAACATAGTCGCAATTAGACATATATATTTATATATTTGTTTTTTATATTCTATATTATATATATATAGACCCACATATGGGGTATGGAGATATCTTATATATGATTTGTGTGCATATTAGGGGAATATCCCCAGATATCTGTATTCACATCCAAAAAAAAAAAAAAAAAAAAAAAAAAAAAAGGGGGGGGGGGGGGTGGAAAGGGGAGGGAAGGGGGGGAAAGAAAAACAAAACTCAAAAGGCAAACACGTATTAAAAAGAAGGAACAGAAACAGCAAACGTGGTTGAAATCAAAAGAAAACAAACGTGAGATGACATGTGGTAGGGACAGTGTGTGTGATGACAACCCGATATTGGGTGACTGTAGTGAATAAGTGAGTGAATGATGTGCAGGTGAAGTGAATAATGAGGTGAGAAGTGTGGGTGTTGGTGTGATGAAAAAAATTTAGAGGGATAACATGTTAGGAAATCAGAGTGACAATGGGAGGAGTGCATAGGGGTGCTAGTGACGGATAGAGGTAAAAATGAAAATGCATGGAAATGCTAATGTTGAACTGGTGAAAGGTGACAGAAAAGAAAAAAAAAAAAACCATTCAGATGTGATAAACCATGTTTATACTGAAAGTGATAACAGTTACCTGGATAGCTGGGCTGAACAAAAGATTCCCAAAATGGAAAAGGAGAGACAGTAGCTGGGAAACTATCCCGGGAGGAGTGCCAGATACGGTCAATGACTCCTAGTCCATAGGGGCACCCCCATCTAAGAATAAATAGAATGATAAAGCGAGCTAGCTGTTAGAAAAGCTAGTTTTTCAGAAGTTTGTTTAAGTAAAATGGGGGCATGTCAGCCAGGTTAGCAAATAGTCAAACTTACCAACCAGGGATTCAAAGGTACGAGAGTCCTTGTTTGTGTACAGGAGCTGATGTTTGCTGCCAAGTGTACTGTGTTATATAGTGCCCCGGGATTGCATCACAGGCATGGCCGCCCACCCATTGGCTGGAACCGCCTATTATTGCTTGGCCGCCTAAACAGGTCGACCTCGTGTGAACGCCCCGGCGTCCCGGAAGGTCGTAAAGCGACCCCGAAACGACGTCACTTCCGACGCAAATGCACGACGTGATTGCGTCACGTCCGTCCGTACGAAGGGTCAGACGAACGTGAGGCACGTCCGGAAGTGTTCAGGGACGCCACCGACAAGGAAATACGTGTCTCCAATGGCTGGGCGGGACCAGCCCGCACCAGTCATATAGGGAGACATCTGTGGAGAGAGCCCTGCATGTGCACAGACAGGGGTCCCTCAACCACGTTTGCTGTTTCTGTTCCTTCTTTTTAATACGTGTTTGCCTTTTGAGTTTTGTTTTTCTTTCCCCCCCTTCCCTCCCCTTTCCCCCCCCCCCCCCTTTTTTTTTTTTTTTTTTTTTTTTTTTTTGGATGTGAATACAGATATCTGGGGATATTCCCCTTATATGCACACAAATCATATATAAGATATCTCCATACCCCATATGTGGGTCTATATATATATAATATAGAATATAAAAAACAAATATATAAATATATATGTCTAATTGCGACTATGTTGGGATTTTCATCACAGGCGTGACTTACCATACAGGCAGGCTGCCTACGCTTGCACCTATTTCCTACAACCTTTGTGGGGCATAGGGTTTTGTCGTGTGACCGCTCGTGAGCCGCGCCTCTGGGCTTCCGACCCTCACCCCACTGCTGGATTCTGTGGCGAGATGTATGGACCATATATCTTTTGTAACCTGTGAAGGACGTCTAAGCATGAACCTGGGTAAACTCCACCATTAAGCACTATATTTTGTATGAACCTCTCGGCAATACCATACTGGGTAATTACACTGACAAATCTAGAATATGTTTAATACTAATCCTATTCGATAGACTTATTAAGTTGTATCTTGTCTCTCTATCAACAGACTTTCTCTGAAGAAGACCCTAGTGGTTGAAACGCGTTAGAACTATAAATTTATTTTTGCTGTTACTAATCTTATACAGTATATTTATAGTTAGGTCTGCTTAGTGTATGCCCAATTGTCATTGCAATTTTTGTATGTACAAGCTTGGTTCTATTTATATCTTTTTATTTTAAATACCTGGGTGAAGCTCATGTTTTTACCACACAATAAAGTAATCTTTTTTATATAGTATGCTACGCTTACTGTTTATTGCTGCCTAAAAATCCCGTTGGTGGGGGAATTCGTTTTATTAGGCTAAAAATGAGAACCCCCCATGTGAAAATTACCACTCCAAAATAAAAAATATTGTGCCCCTCCCACACACTAACTAACCCCTAGCCAAACACACAGCAATCCAGCCCATGAACGGGGGTGTATGCTTGGGGGGCATGAGGGGCTTGGGCACCCCAAAAGTCAACCACCTTGTTCCCATATTCAGGGGGACAAGGGCCTCTTCCACACAACCCTAAGCTGGGGTTGTGGGGGGCTGCAGACAGGGGACTTTGAGGAATGTGAAAAGCCCCTTTAAACTAGTGGGTACAAGGTGCTTTGTGGTTGGTATTGGGCTGAGCCCAACATGCCCCATAGACGGCCAGCTATGTTGAGTGCACGTGGCCTTGTATGGTTCGGAAGGGGGTTGGGCATTTGCTCTACTCGCCAATTTCCTAGATGGCCCTGTTGTATACTCTGAAAAAAGATGTGGTTTGGATTGGGGAAGGCAGCTCCCAGCCTTTTGAGAATGGAGTGGAGTGTGGAGTTCCCCTTTAAAAGCAAAAGCTAGCCCAAGGAAATCATATGCATTAGAGGGAAAAGTTTAAATGCCCTTTTAGGAGGATCAAGAGTCTTTTTACATAATTTTAACAAGCTGCATGTCACATGTTGGCAATGTGACATGCTAACATGGCCTGTGTGCAAATATCCTTAAAAAAATACATAAAGGTGAACCAGCGTAAACAAAAAATTGTCAAGTTTAGAGTTGTGCCCGTTCAACCCACACAATTGCATTTGCATTTCTTGACATTTACTAAGCTGGCTGCGCAGTGAACAAATGCATTTGAAGGAGCGCAAAAGCCGCTTGTGCATGCGCAGTGTTTAAATTGATCTCACCTGCAGGCACAGCAGGCTTGCTCAGAAAAAATTACTTTCTCATTCTATTTAGGGCATATTTGTTACTTGGGCAGTTGTTACTATAATTCCTCACATCACCCCATAATATTGGCACCTCCAGCTTCTGTTAATATTGAATTGAAGATCCCGTGCGCCACGTCAGTAGTGGTGCTCAGATTACATTCTCCCGTGTGCCAAGATCACTATAGTAAATGGGGATTAGCACTCTGTTACCGGCGCAAACATTTCATAAATATGAAAATGTGCGTTGTGCCTCGTTGTGCGCCTCAACTTGTGGGGCAAACGTTTCTCAAATCAGCCCCAATGTCTTTTGTTTGTCTCCTACACCATAACCCCCAATGATACAGTGAAAGTTTTGCAGATTTCGCCTCTTTTGCATGGTCAGGGGGCAGTAAAAATGGACAATTGAGCCGTGACTTTACTGCCCACCAAAAATCTAAAATAGAGGAGGTTGTTCACAAGCTGCCGTGATGCTTTGTATGGAGACTGCTGTAAATTTATATGCAGCATGCTGAGTTGACATGAGGCACTGCCTGTCAAACTTGGTCATTCAAGTCAATAAGGCCGTGCCACAAGTGTGAGCCAAATGTTTGGCTCACGGTTGGTGTGCATTAATCCCATTAAGAATTACCGTTTGGTGAAAAAGATAAAAGCAAAAAAAAATACAGGAAGCATCAGGACACCCGACATCTGCTGCCTAAACACACTCTGAAAAGTGATCCACCACGGATGGCATTTCAGTGAAAGGGCAAGTGTGAACTTGGCCTCAGTGTGTAGCTGTCACCTTGATGGAACATTAGCAATAACATGTGAAATGGTTCAGGGGGGTTTAGGATCATTGTTCAGAAGAGTGTGTCTTTTCCTAGTAAAAAGGAAAAGTTTTGTTTTAAGCTGCAAAAAAGAAGAGATTAATTAGAAGCATACATGGTAAACCAAAAATGCATCCTTTTTATTTGGTTCAAACTCAAACTACTGAGAATTATTGAGTCTGCGGCTGAGTCTATACTGTGGATAACTGAATTTAAATCCTTCTGCAGCACTGTTTTCAATCTAGGCAGAGAAATTACTTTTTTTAACTTCTTATGTGACAGGTTTGCATTTACCCCCTTCCTGACCGGAGCGTTTTTTTCAATTCGGCACTAGAGCTTTCTTTTATTTGTATTTGATCACCTCTGTGGTTTTTATTTTTTGAGCTATAAACAAAAAAAGAGCAACAATTTTGAAAAAAATACATTATTTTTTACTTTTTGCTATGATAAATAATCCCCAAAAATATATAAAAAAAACATTTTTTTTCCCCTCAGTTTAGGCCGAAACTTATTCTTCTACATATTTTTGGTAAAGAAAATTGCAATAAGAGTTTATTGATTGGTTTGCACAAAAGTTATAGCGTCTACAAAATAGGGGATAGTTTTATGGCATTTTTATTAATCATTTTTTTTTTTTTTTACTAGTAATGGCGACGATTGCGACATTTTGGCAGACACATCGGACAATTTTGACACATTTTTGGGACCATTGCCATTAATACAGCGATCAATGCTATAAAATTGCATAGATTACTGTAAAAATGTCACTGGCAGTGAAGGGGTTAACCACTAGGTGGCAGTGCAGGGGTTAAGTGTTCCTAGGGGCGTGTTTTTAACTGTATGGGGGCGTGGCTGTGTGTGACACCACACTGATCGCTGCTCCCGATGACAGGGAGCAGACGATTAGTGTGCTGTCACATGGCAGAATGGGGAGAGGTTGTTTACATCGGCATCTCCCCATTCTTGAGCTCCGTGACACGATCACAGGTATCCCCGCGGCGATCGAGTCCGCGGGACCCACGGTCATGAAGCTCTTGGCAGGCGTGCGTGCACGGTGGGGAATTCAAAGTAGCGCACTGGTACGTTACTTTGCCCAGCCGTTCCAGTCTGACAACGTATATTTACAGGAGCCGGTCGGGAACCGGTTAAAATATCTTGGAGGACAAGGACAGAGCACCCCTACAGAGAGTGCCTGAACCAGGACCTTCATGGCAGGATCACTAGGTATTTTTGTATCATACTATATTTTAATAATACTAGTAGAGTTTGCAAGACTTGTAATAGTATTACAATTAAACTGGACAAATAATTTAAAAACACAATTGACAGTTATAGTACAGCACATAAAAGCATTAACAAATAACATATTTTAAGTAAAAAGGTCCCTTCTTTATTAGTCCAAAAAATAATATATAATATAATATGTAGCTCTTAGCTTCATCATTCAGGATCTCTAGCTTCCAGCTACATTGTGGAGGTTTGCCATCATTGGAGACCACAGGGATTCTGTTGTCTTCGATCAGCAGACCTTATTAGCTATAAAAAAGAACCAAAAAAAAAGAAACTAACAAAAATCTGTGTTTAATTGTTTTTAAGTTCGCTGTAAATCATATTTATTGATAGAAATGCAAACATAAAAAAAATCTTGTTTTCATGAGCTGTGCATTTCCTTTTGGAAAGTGCAATATACAGTATATATGAAATTTTATATACTAGCATAGGTGTCAGGAGCTCCAGGAATCGGGGGCATGTGACCAGCTTTTGTTGATTAGTATCCCAGGCCCCAATAACTTGACTGCCTATATATTTTTTGTTTGTTTTGACAGGTGTCAGCTTCTGTCCTGCCTGTCTGCCTCTCATAAGCGTTTTCCAGGAAGGGAGGGGGGATGAGTCATAAGAGGGCCAATGATAGCTGCAGAGCTGGAGGTGTGCCTCTGTGTGTCTTTGTAAATCCAGGAAGTGAACAGGCAGCAGCTTCAGCTGCCCACAGTTAAAATGGATGCGGCCAGACTCAGTGGAGGGAGATTTCTGCAGCATATTTGGCAAGTACAGAATCACAGTATATATAAAATAATATGCAAAGTGGTTGGAGGGAAGCTTCAGAATGGCAAATATGTTTTTATTACAAATTATGAGAGCAGACTGCAGTTCCTCTTTTACTTTCTTTTGCCCCCATGTTTGTGCATAACTACCGTATATACTCGAGTATAAGCCGAGATTTTCAGCCTCTTTTTTGAGGCTGAAAGTGCCCCCCTCGGCTTATACTCGAGTCATCGCCATCTGTCTGCCCGATCAGCGTGTCGAGCAGACAGACGGCGGCCATTCTACTATTCAAAAGCCGCGCCTCCCTCTCTGTGATAGGCGGAACACTTAATTTCCCAGCAGTCAGTGTTCCGCCTATCACGGACATCCGCTCATTCTCATACTATGGACGAGGATGAGAGGATGTCCGTGATAGGCGGAACACTGACTGCTGGGAAATTGAGTGCTCCGCCTATCACAGAGAGGGAGGCGCGGCTTTTGAACAGAGGAATGGCCGCCGTCTGCCAGGAGGAGAGCGTGGCACACAGAGGCTGCAGATTGACACAGGTAGGCAGGGATGGATGGACGGACAGCACAGCACAGCACAGCGACGGACGGGACACAGCGACGGACGGGACACAGCGACGGACGGGACACAGCGACGGACGGGACACAGCGACGGACGGGACACAGCGACGGACGGGACACAGGGACGGACGGGACACAGGGATGGACACAGGGACGGACGGGACACAGGGATGGATGGGACACAGGGATGTCTCACCCTCGGCTTATACACGAGTCAATAAGTTTCCCAGTTTTTTGGGGGTAAATTGGGGGCCTCGGCTTATACTCGGGTCGGCCTATACTCGAGTATATACGGTACTTTTGACTCCTTTGTTTTGTACATTCTGATCCCTGCACTCTTTGCTTTGTGTATTGCTGACCTCTGCACTCTGTTTTTATGTACGCCTAGCTCCTGCACTTTGTACATTACTTAATACTGACCCCTGTGCAGGGCCATGTTAATGAGAGGGCACACCTGGGCACTGCCCAGGGGCCCCAGCTGCATGGGGGGGGGCCTGTACTTTCCCCAAAGAAGCTGCTCCTTGAGCCCATGCTGCCCAGAAATTGGAGGCCTCATGATGGCACTGAGAATGCCATCATGGCCCCACTGCTCCACGATGAGGGGAGATATCTGGGGTGCAGAGGAGTCAGAGTGCTGGGGGGATATGTGGGGTCCAGAGAGGGGTCAGAGTGCTGGGGGGGTATGTGGGGTGCAGAGAGGGATCCAAATGCTTGGGGGGGTGTCTGGGGTGTAGAGGGGTCAGAGTGCCTGGGGTTGTCTGGGGTGTAGAGGGGCAGAGTGCTGGGGGGATATCTGGGGTGTAGAGGGGTCAGAGTGCTGGGGAGATATCTGGGTGTAGACAGCGCAGATAAACAGACATCAAGTAGGTACATAGTTACATCAGTTAGTCAGGTTGAAAAAAGACACAAGTCCATCCAGTTCAACCTTAAAAACAATAAATAAATAAAAAATATCGTACAATCCAATATACCCAATTTTATGCCCACGGTTGATCCAGAGGAAGGCAAAAAAAAAAAAACCTCAGCAGAGCATGCTCCAATTCGCTACAGCAGGGGAAAAAATTCCTTCCTGATCCCCCAAGAGGCAATCGGATTCTCCCTGGATCAACTTTACCTATAAATGTTAGTACCCAGTTATATTATGTACATTTAGGAAAGTATCCCAAGGCAGGAATGCCCCCTCTCACCAATCCTGTTCGTGAACCCCTTGGAACCTCTTTTGGTAGCAATTCGGAGGAACCAGGATGTTCGGGGCATCCGGGTTGGTGAGAGAGAATACAAGATATCTGCATTTGCAGACTATGTATTGCTATATATAGCCAATTCAAGAACAACAATTCTATCCCTCCTTAAAGAGCTAGAGCAGTACGGACGATTGTCAAATTTTAAAATAAACATGGCCAAGTCGGAGATGTTAAGTTTGAATTTATCAGAGGAAGAACAGAGAGCAATGGCCACTCATCTCCATTTAAGTGGTGTAAAAGAGAACTGACTTACCTTGGTATAAAATTGACGGCACAAGCGTCTAATTTATACGTAGCTAATTACCTACCCCTGCTGAATAAAATTAAAGACAATATAAATAAAATGAGATATTAAGCCCTTACATGGATGGGGAGGATAAATGCTATTAAAACGTTCATATTGCCAATGGTAATCTATATGTTTCAAATGATACCAGTTCCCCTACCCTCAAGTTACTTCAGGAAGTTAAAATCGATGGTAGTGTCGTATATATGGGCACGTAAAAGCCCGCGTATAGCCTACAATGTTTTGGTGAAGGAGAAAGACAGAGGAGGAGTAGCATTGCCAGACTTTAAAAAATACTATGAAGCGATAGTGATCTCAAGGGTAGCTGATTGGAGCCACAATAAGCAAGAGAAGAGTTGGGTAGAGTTGGAAGCCACACTGAGTAGTACGGATATAGCAAAGATGATATGGATACCACCCCACTTTAGGGATTTAAGGATTAGCACTAGCACTTTAACAAGGCATACTTTAAAAATTTGGGATAAAATTAATAAGAGGCACAATTGGAATTACAATTACCCATTAATGTCACTTTTGGACACAAATTATTTTTTACCAGGGAAGGAGGAGCGTCTATACTTTAGTAGGTGGGCAAATAGAGAGGAAATAACATTATCGGAATTCATGAAAGGAAATAGGATAAGCACTTATAAGGAAGTCACACAGGAATGGGGTCACAAGCCACTAGATAGATGGAGATATACTCAGATCTCACACTTTATTCAAGGGCTACCACAGCCATTAAGAGGAATGACACTACTTAGACCATTGGAGAAATTATTTAACCACTTCAGATCCGCGCTATTGCCAAATGACGGCATTAGCGCGGACCTAGATTTCCGGGACTACGTCTATTGACGTCGTCCCGGTTACGAGCGGCCTGCGCGCCCCCTGAGGGGCGCGCGCGGCGCGCTCTGTGATCGGCGAGTCCGTGAGACTCGCCTGATCACCGATCCGTGTAAGGGGTCGATCCCGACCCCTTATCACGTGATCAGCTGTCAGCCAATGACAGCTGATCATGTGATAAAACGGAGCCGGTAATCGGCTAGTATTCCTCCTCGCGCTGACAGTGCGAGGAGAAAAAAAAAAGCCGATCGCCGGCGGCCGTGTTCGGGACATCAGTCCCGATCACGGCCAGCAATTCAAGCGGACACCTGCCCCCTGCCAGTGCCCACCTGCCACCCGCAGTGCCATCCTGAAATAAAGTAAGTGCCCCCCTGTCAGTGCCACCCAGCAGTGCCCATAGTGCCCACAGTGCCACCCAGCAGTGCCCACAGTGCCACCCAGCAGTGCCCACAGTGCCACCCACAGTGCCACCCACAGTGCCACCCAAAATCTGCCTCAAAGGTGCTGCACCCCAGTGCCGCCCATCAGTGCCCAGCAGTGCCGCCCATCAGTGCCCAGCAGTGCCGCCCATCAGTGCCCAGCAGTGCCACCTATCAGAGCCACCTATCAGTGCCACCTATCAGTGCCCATCAGTCCCATCTATCTGTGGTACCTATCAGTGCCCATCCGTGCCACCCATCCGTGCCACTTATCCGTGCCACCCATCCGTGCCATCTTATCCGTGCCCATCTTTGCCCATCAGTGCCGCCTTATCTGTGCCCATCGGTGCCGCCTTATCTGTGCCTATTAGTGCCGCCTTAACTATGCCTATCAGTGCCCACCAATGCAGCCCATCAGTGCCCACCAATGCAGCCCATCAGTGCCCACCAATGCAGCCTATCAGTGCCGCCTAATCAGCGCACTTCAATGAAGGAGAAAAATGACCCGTTTGCAAAATTTTATAACAAACTATTAAAACATGATTTTTTTTTTTTTGCATCTTTTTTTGTTTGTTTAGCAAAAAATAAAACTCCGAGCTGTAACTAAATACCACCAAAAGAAAGCTCTATTTGTGGGAAAAAAATGATAAAAATTTCATTTGGGTACAGTGTTGTATGACCGCGTAATTGTCACTCAAAGTGCATCAGCGCTGAAAGCTGAAAATTGGTCTGGGACTGAGGGGGGTTTAAGTGCCCAGTAAGCAAGTGGTTAAAGTAGCACAATGTTTACAGAAAAGGGTTTCCAAAATATATAAAATACTAAGGCAAGAGGCAGACTCCGAGTTTCTGGCCTATCTGGGGAAATGGGAAAGGGAGATTGGCCCATTAAGAAACGATGAGCATAGGGAAAAAATAATTAAAATGACCCACTCACTCCCAAGGGATGTTCAGATGATTGAAATGTCCTATAAATTATTAGCGAGGTGGTACTTGACCCTCCAAAGAGTACAGAGGATCGGAGGCGAGGTCTTGTTATCCTGCTGGAGGGAATGTAAAGCACCAGAGTCCTTTAAGTATATATAGTGGGATTGTCCTAAAATAGTACCTTACTGGGAGAAAATAATAGAAATAATATTTTTAGTAACCGGGGAAAGGATTGGAAAATCCCCATGGAAATGTTTGTTCCACGATACAGAGAAAGGGATTACACAATACAATTTGCTTACCTTTGCAGAATTAGCTGATGTTAGGCTGAATGACTATAGTTGTAGGCAGGACTTGCAAACATGCTCCTTTACCTCCCCAGTAGGCAGCATGCAGCAGAAGTGATGGTAGACATGACCCCAGGGGGACATGATATACATATAAATGCTGCCTGTGATATACTGAGATATAAGAACACAGCACGGGACTAAAGCTTCAAGGGGTAAGGGGATTAAAACTGGGATAGTTGGCAAGTATGAGACAGCTGCTTTGGGCCCCACAACAATGATGGGCCCTGGGCAGCTGCCTCTCTTGCCCTGCCTCGAAAACGGTCCTGCTCATGTCCATAATGCGTGTGGTAATTGCTCAGCCCTAAATGATCCACAATGGCTCAAAAGTGATATGGTCCACCAGAAATATTTAGACAGAATAAAGGTGGATAAAGCACCTGGACCAGATGGCATCCCATACAAGTATATGACACAAAACTAAAACAATAATCCACAGTAAATTGAAACAACAAAGTGCTGAATGAGTATAAATTTATGCACTGGAAGTCTACTTTAAATGATGAAAAGAGTCTGCATAAGCTGCTCAATGGCAATGTCAGTTAGCAAGATGGGAGAGGAAGGGAGAGGACAGGGGAGTCACAGTCCACAAATCACAGTAGCCATCCAGTGGAAACAGGAACTTTGTTCCCAAAGCACTGACAAAAACAAGAAAAAGAGGTGCCCCTGGGTGCAGACTGTATGATAATTTTAATACAAGTGGTTACAAGCATAACTCACATTTCAGTAGTAAGTGTTAGGTATGGTATGGTCCCAGATGGCATCCACCCATGGATCCTAAAAGAATAGAGCTCTGTCATTTCAAGGTCATTGTTTCTAATATTTAGGGATTCATTCATGACTGGAATGGCCACTACTGGATTGGCGCAGAGCCAATGTGGTTCCCATATTTAAAAAGGGATCAAAGTCTTTGCCTAGTAACTATAGACCTCTTATGCCGCGTACACACGACTGGTCTTTCCAGCAGACTAGGTCCGACGGACTTCCCGACAGACTTTTGGTGGAGTTCCGATAGACTTTCCGAACAAACGGACTTGCACACACAACTGGACTTTCCGGCAGACTAGGTACGACGGTCTTCCTGACGGACTTTCGACAGAGTTACGACAGAATTCTGAATGAACGGACTTGATCACACATGGACTAAAGTCCGTTCATTTTGAACGTGATGAGGTACGACCAGACTAGGAAAGGAAATCTATTTTGCTGCTTTTATCGGCAAGATTGACACCTTAAAAGCCCCGTTGCCTGGTATGGATTTTAGGGGGAACACCCTATGCTGAAAAAATGGCACGGGGGTCCACCAAAGTCCATACCAGACCCTTATCTGAGTATGCAGCCTGGCCGGTCAGGAAATGGGGTGGAGACGAGCGAGCGCCCCCCTCCTGAACCCGTACCAGGCCGCATGCCCTTAACATGGAGGGTGGGTGCTTTGGGGAAGCCATCCCAAAGCACCTTGTCCCCATGTTGATGAGGACAAGTGCCTCTTCCCAACAACCCTGGCCATTGCTTGTCAGAGGCTGCAGGCGGGGGGCTTATCTGAATCCGGAAGCCCCCTTTAATGAGGGGCCCCCCAGATCCTGGCCCCCCACCCTATGTAAATAAGTATGGGGTACAACGTACCCCTACCCATTCACCTGGGGGGAAAAAAGTGTAAATAAGTGGAAATAAAAAAACACACTAGACTGGTTTTTAAAGTAATTTATTAGGCAGCTTCGGGGGTCTCTTCCATCTTCGGGGGTCTCTTCCAACTCCTCCGCTCTCCGGCCTTCTCTCCCCTCTCCAGTTCTTCTCCCGCTCTCCGATTCTTCTCCCAGGCTCCTCCACTATCCTCTGCTCTTTTGCTAGCGGTGGCCCGGTCTTTTCCATCATCTTCTTCCCTCCGGTCTTCTTCCAATGTTGACACAACGCTCTCTCCTGCTGTAATGCTGTGTGCACGGTGCGCTACGACTTATATAGGCATGGGGGGTCACCATGCACACAGCATGCCTGGTGACCCCGCCCCTTATGACAGAACAGTCCCGGGCATGCTGGGACTGTGCTGTCTTAAGGGGTGGGGTCACCAGGTGACATCACCCGGTGCCCCCCCATGCCTATAAAAGTCGTAGCGCACCATGCACACAGCATTCGGTCGGAAGAAAGTGACCCCCGAAGATGCAAGAGACCCCCGGAGCTGTCTAATAAATTACTTTAAAAACCTGTTTATTATGGGGTTTTTTTATTGACACTTTATTCCCCCAGGTGAATGGGTAGGGGTACGTTGTACCCCATACTCATTCACATAGGGTGGGGGGCCGGGATTTTGGGGCTCCTTTATTAAAGGGGCTCCCGGATTCCGATGAGCCCCCCGCCCGCAGACCCGACAACCAACGAACAGGGTTGTCGGGAAGAGGCCCTTGTCCTCATCAATATGGGGACATGGGCGCCCCCCTTCCCCAAAGCACTCACCTCCCATGTTGATGGCATGCGGCCTGGTACGGTTCGGGGGGGGTCCCTTGTCCCCACCCCCTTTCCTGACCGGCCGAGCTGCTTGGATAAGGGTCTGGTATGGACTTTGGGGGGACCCCCACACTGTTTTTTTTCGGCATAGGGGGATCCCCTTACAATCCATACTAGACCTAAGGGAAATTGTCGCTTCTCTCTCAGACTCACTGTAATAGGAAAATGTGTTTTTCCTATTGCAGCGAGCGCAAGATGTACAGTATCCTGTAGCCGAGAACCAGCACAATAAGATCACATTGGAAACATTCTCACGGGCAGGTGTTGTAGCTGCCCTTGCGCCATATTTGGTCCGTCGGACCAGCATACAGACGAATGGGTTTCCCGATAGGAACTGGGTCTGGCAGAGTTCCGGCAGGAAGATTTAAAACATGTTCTATTTCTAGATACGTCAGATTTTTTTAACAAAAAAGTCAGATGAAGCCCACAGACAATCAAGATTGTCGGATGGGATCGTTCCGTGGGACCTATTATGCCGGAAATCCGGTCGTGTGTACGCAGCATTAGTTTAACTTCTGTAGTCGGGAAGATACTGGAGAGTCTAATAAAAGACCAGATAGAGTTCTTGTTGGAAAAAAATATTTTAAGCAACAGACAGCACGGATTCATGAAAGATAGAAGTTGTCATTAAACCTGATTTCTTAGCCAACGGAAAGTCCGACAACAAATGTCCGATGAAGCATACACACAGTCGGACTTTTAGCCAACAAGTTCACATTCAACATTTCCCTTCGGAAAATCTGATCGTGTATACGCGGCATTACTCTGAATGGTCTGAGGTTATCAGTGGTGTTCGCCAAGGTTCAGTGCTGGGACCCTTACTTTTTAATATCTTTAGAAATGATATAGGGTCTGGGAATAAAAATAAGATTTTTATAACAGCTTACCTGTAAAATCCTTTTCTTTTGAAGTACATCACAGGACACAGAGCCATAGTAGTTACTATGTGGGTTATAGGCCACCTTCAGGTGCTGGACACTGGCACTCCCTAAATAGGAAGTTGCCTCCCTATATAACCCCTCCCATACCAGGAGTACCTCAGTTTTGTATCAAAGCAATACACGTGTATACTAGAAAGGGGGGGACCTCTGAGCCATAGTAGTTACTATTAGACATGGGCGCCGTCAAAAAATTAGTTTCGTTCTGTACGAAAAAAAATCTTATTTCGTAATTCGTGTACAAAATTCAATTCGGATTCGTACAAAATACCAATTTTTATCAAGTCATCTTCCAGGACGGCACACCTGAGGGATGAGAGGCTCATTCGACAGCTGTTTTAAGTCACAGTTACACAGTTAGCCAGGTTGAAAAAAGACACAAGTTCATCCAGTTCAACCAAAAAAATATATATATATATGTATATATAATAAATATACCAGCCCATATACCCAATTCTATACCCACAGTTGATCCAGAGGAAGGCAAAAAACCCCAGCAGAGCATGATCCAATTTGCTAAAGTAGGGGAAAAAATTCCTTCCTGATCCTCCGAGAGGCAATCGGATTTTCCCCGGATCAACTTTACCTATAAATTTTAGTACCCAGTTATATTACGTACACTTAGGAAATAATCCAGGCCTTTCTTAAAGCAATCCACTGAGCTGGCCATAACCACCTCTGCAGGGAGTCTATTCCACATTTTCACAGCTCTTACTGTGTAGAAACCTCTCCGTATTTGGAGATGAAATCTCTTCTCCTCTAGACGTAAAGAGTACCCCCTTGTCCTCTTTGTTGACTGTAAAGTGAATAACTCAACACCAAGTTCCCTATATGGACCCCTTATATATTTGTACATGTTGATCAAATCCCCCCTTAATCTCCTCTTATCAAGTGTGAATAAATTCAGTTCCTCTAATCTTTCCTCATAGCTGAGTTGCTCCATGCCTCTTATCAGTTTGGTTGCCCTTGTCTGCACTTTCTCCAGTTCCCCGATATCCTTTTTGAGAACTGGTGCCCAAAACTGAACGGCATATTCCAGATGAGGTCTTACTAATGATTTGAACAGGGGCAAAATGATATCTCTCTCTCTGGAGTACATATCTCTCTTAATACAGGAAAGGACTTTGCTCGCTTTGGAAACCGCAGCTTGGCATTGCATGCTATTATTGAGCTTATGATCTACCAAAACCCCCAGATCCTTCTCCACTATGGATTCCCCCACTTGTACTCCCCCTAGCGTGTATGATGCATGCATATTCTTAGCCCCCAAGTGCATAACCTTACATTTCTCAACATTAAACCTCATCTGCCACATAGTCGCCCAATTAGACAGAGCATTGAGGTCGGCTTGTAAATTGGTGACATCCTGTAAGGACGTTATTGCACTGCATAGCTTGGTGTCATCTGCAAAGACGGAAATGTTACTCTTGATCCCAGACCCAATATCATTTATAAAGATATTAAAAAGCAAGAGTCCCAGCACTGAACCTTGGGGTACACCACTCATAACCTTAAACCATTCAGAGTAAGAATCATTAACCACTACTCTCTGAATTCTGTCTTTTAGCCAGTTTTCTATCCATCTACAAACTGATGTTTCCAAACCTGTAGACTTTACCTTACACATGAGCCGTGTGTGCGGAACTGTATCGAATGCTTTTGCAAAATCCAAATATGTCACGTCCACCGCCACTCCTCTGTCCAAGGTTTTACTTACTACTACTACTCATAAAAAAAAAAAAATCAGATTTGTCTGACAACTCCTGTCTTTCATGAATCCATGCTGTCTGTTGCTCAAATTATTTTTTTCCTGCAAGAACTCGTCTATGTGGTCTTTTATTAATCCCTCCAGTATCTTCCCAACTATAGAAGTTAAACTAACGGGTCTATAATTACTTGGTAAAGACTTTGTTCCCTTTTTAAATATAGGCACCACATTGGCCCTGTGCCAATCCAGTGGTACTATTCCTGTCATTAATGAGTCCCTAAAAATTAGATACAATGGCTTTGAAATTACAGAGCTCAATTCTTTTAGGATCCGTGGGTGGATGCCATCAGGTCCAGGTGCTTTATCCACCTTTATTCTGTCCACCCTTCCCCCTTGATCCTCCGTTTTTGATTGTGTTTCTCCCTACACAGTGAAACTGTTTGTTTTTTTCCAAATGACCCGAAGCCTGGGGCTGGTGGTCTCCCCCTGGGAGCCGGACCACAAGCTTAGGAAGCCTCTGGGTCTGGTAGGATATTCTTGTCCTTCCTGGGGGGGTTCCCCAATCTTTTCCTCAGGGGGGCAGCAGAAATTGGAAGAGCACCCCTGAGAGCTGAAGGACCCTGGGTACAGTGGTGTACCCAGAACTTCAGGGGCCATTATCCTGTCTCCCCTCCTTACCTGTCCAGGTGGCTGTTCAGACGGGGGTGCTGGCCATCGGTTCTTTCCAGGGGGATTGTGTTTCTGACTCCTGGGCCCCCGGTAGCTTGCGTGGGCTGCCGGAGAGGGCGCGGCAATAATCACCCGCGTAATTTTCAAACTTCGGGAAAATGGCTGCGGCGTTCTTACCCAGGAGGGAAGGCTGAGAGTCAGCAGGAGCAGGCGCCTACATCCTCCTTTCGCTAGAGCAAGGAGGCACCAGTTCACTACGGTGGATGTCTGCCTTAACCACCTCAGATGGGAGTGAGGAACGGAAGGCATTGCCCCCCCTATGTGTATATAGTGACTGGTACAGTGCAGGACACAGGCTAACCTTGCACCTTCCTATGGGGACAGCAGTTGGGGGGGGGGGCAATTTGGCGGCTATCCTCCTTGCATGTGGACCATAAGGATGGAAAAGCAAGCCCGCTGGCTGTGGCAAAAGGGGAAGACGACAATGGTGAGTACTTTCCTTTGCCTTGGGAATTTAGCTGCAAAATCCCCAATTCCAGCCAGAGGGTTTCTGGGCATTTGAGATAATCTCCCCTGGGGTCTGGATTCAAATAGCCCTGAAGCTTCTGCTAAAAACACCAGCAGCAGCTCCTCTTACATCAGAGACGCTGTATGGTGGACAGGTGGTGCAGTGGAATGAGTGTGCCTAAACCACCTCAGATGGGAAAGAGGTAGGTAGGCCATTGCTCCCCTTCCCCGTGTATACACTGACTGGTGCAGTGCAGAACCTGGGGTCAGGATACAAATAGCCCAGACGCCACTGCTAAAACCACCAGCCACAGCTCCCTCTTACAGCAGAGACACTGTGGTTATCACAACAGTAGGTTGCCAGCCTCTCCCTACATGCCCAGTTGTGGTACATTAGTAGGGATGAATATAGCGTACAGAGGGGACCTGGTGGATACAAAGTTACTTACAGGCCAGGTATACCACTGAGCAAGTTATTAATTGGGCAGCGGTTGGTGGATTCAGAAGCTCCCCTGGTCAGCAGGTGCACTAGGTTACTGGCCCTATTAGCCCAGCTGCTAGAAATCTGAAGTTGCTTCAAGATGCTTAAAAGCTGACCTAACATTCAAGGATGGGCAGGGACCAAGCTTCTGTGTGACACAGTAGGGATCCCTTGTGACAGATCCTCCTTTTGGGGGTTGCTTGCTATAGGTAACTTTCATAAGCTCCAACCTCCCACTCCACCTTTACACTGTGGTTATATTATAGCGTAGAAGGTAAGAAAAACCTTTTTTGTTGGTTTGGGCTACAATCCACCCAGTGGCAGATCTAAAGGCGATCACTTCCTACATCCTTTTAATTGAGGATTTTCTGTGCAAACCTATGCAAGAGCTAGATAATTGCTTGTTTGAAGCCTGCAAGTAGCTATTTACCCCCATGCTAAATTGGTAACCACCTCTTCTAGAGGCTGTCTTAAATTGGTCTCTAGGGCTGGGCTCATTGAGACTTTAGTTGCTAATCAGCCCCACCTGGGTATGGGCTGGCTAGCGTTTGCTCAGTCTATGGAGGTAAGGTAGGACAACAACTACTATAGTAGGGTGTCCAACCATTTTAGGATTTGTTCCTTCACTGGTGGTGAAGGTTTAGTATCTACAGCCCAGGCTATGCCTATGAAATAAATTGCCTGTTGGTTATTTCATAAAGGGATAGACCATGACTCCTCAATGGCTGCACACCAGTAGATCTCAGTAGTGAAGGTTTGTCCTTGCTGGGATGTTTTTGTGGCACAGCAGAAATACACATTGAGATTTGTGACATCTCTGCTCATAAGGGCTATATTGCTGTACATCAGAAATGTACTGCACTGAAGCTTGTTTGCTGTCCTTTATATCCTAAAGGTACTGCTTTGTTTGGCTACAGATCAGAAAAATACAACAGTGAAGGTGGTCTGTACTTTCTGGTTTTGTGAAATGAACATCATTGAGTCTGGCGACATCTCTGCTCATAATGGTTATATTGCTACACATCAGACATACACAAGATTGAGGTCTGTCTGTGGCTGCATAGCAGAAATACAAATTGAACCTGGGCTAGGGTTAGTACATATACTGCCTTTGGTAATCGGTGCAGCCCCGCAAAGTGGCGTTGTGCTGATTCAGACAGTGCTATTAACGGCAATGGCTGCCGAGTTTAAGCATGCGTTTTGACACGTTGAGTCGCATGACAAATCATTTCAATATGGATGTGCTATCTCTATTCAGAGTGTTTTATTGTTGCACATCAGACATATACAGGATTAAGGTATGTGGGGTTTTGTTTCCTGTATTACTGCCTTATCAGAAAGGCAGCAGTAAAAATTGACGGTTCGAATTTGTTGGGCTACATAGCAGAAATACAAATTGAACCCCTGCCAGGTGTAGTACACATACTGCCTTTGGTAATCCGTGTAGCACCACAAAGTGGTGTTGTGCTGATTTTAGCCATGCGATTTGACATGTTGAGTCGCAAGGCCAAATCGCTTCAATATGGATGTACTATCTCTATTCAGAATTGTTATATTGTTGCACATCAGACATATATAAGATGGAAGGCTGTCTGTCCTTTTTTTATGTCTTGCATATACTGCCGTATTGGCTACATATCAGAAAGGACACAGCAGTGAAGGTTGCTTGTCTGTTTCAGATTTTTGTTTTTGCTGCTCAACTGAGAGACACATTGAGGATGGTGGCATCTCTGCTCAGTATTAGTATATTGCTACACATCAGACATACACAAACATTGAATGTTTGTGTCCTGTATGTCCTATATTTACTGCCTTATCGTTTGTATATCAGGCAAGCAGTGAGCAGTGTTTCTCATTGATCTAGCTTTCTGCATCTTAGGGATACACAGCAGGGGGTTGTTGGCTGCACTCCTCCAGGGAGTCACAGCATTGGGGACCCCTCACTTGTTCAACCTGAAAATTGCTATTTTTTTCCCTGCGACCTGTGTAATCTTGAGGTCTGTGGATCCAGGAATCGGGGACTGCTGGAGTCGCACAGACACGAATGGTACCCATTGGAAGCCATAGTGTATGACTTCTCATGCATCTTGCAGTCCCAAGTCGCAGGTTGGGTCGCACGGGTGTGGGAGCCCTAAGCTTATCTGTTTTGCTACACAGCAGGAATACTCATCATGGTGTTATTGTCTTATTTTGCAGCAGACCAGAAAGATTGCAGCTGTAAAGGCTGTCTGTCTTTTTCCTCAGTGTCTGCTTTTATGTTGTTGCTCTTCAGAAAAACACAATGCTGCAGGTTGCTTGTGTCCTTTCTCAGTGTTGGTTCTATCTGAACTACACTACAGAAGTGCATGACAGAAAGGATTGTCTTGTGTTCCATATTTTACCCTGTGGCATAGCAGAAATGCACAACACGGGAGTTGGTGTTCATATTGATCTTATAACTGTATTTGGTGGTTTGTCAGAAATACGCAACATAGAAGTTTGGGTCTTTCTGTCTTTATATTTATAGACTTGTTTTGCTGTACATCAGTAAAACACAACAGTAAAGGGGGTTCCTGTCCTTTCTGTATTTATATATCAGTTATGACCTAGCTAGCTGCACTTCAGAAATACGCAGCATTTAGGGTTTGCTTGTGTCTTAATGTTTTTACATCTTGGCAGCACATCAGAAAATCAGACTGTGAGGACTGTTTGTCTACATTGAGGTTCAGATTTGGGTCTCTTCCCATATTTGATATATCGGTTTAGCTAGTCACACTCAGCCTTCTTTTCCATGGAGGGGCCAGGAGTATGGGCTGCAGATGCCACATGACAGAAAACCTCGACCCCTTACATTCAGGCATGCCAGAACCATTTCCTAGGGTTGAAACCTTGTAGGGTTATGGGACACTGGAGGAAGGGGATAATGAATCGCCCTGTTTAGTAAGAACTTGGAGAGTTCTGTTCAGAGGAGTATTAGGGCCTTAGGGTGAAGTATAAAGATGTATACCCGATCTAATAGGTTTTGGCTCGGTGCATGGCCTTCATTTCGCCCTTTTAGCAAAACTAGACTTAGCAATATGGGTAGTCTACTCCTGCTAGGAACTTTAATCTCCTGAAGTAGGCTCTTAGGCGTAAGTAAAGCCATAGATTGGGCATGCCTTAAACCCAGGGATCAAGCTTATGTTAATCTATTACCCTTAAGTAGGCTTCCCTTTAGTCTTTACTGATGTAAAGATAAAAGGGAACAAAAAAGGTTGTCTGTCAGGCCCCCCCCCCCCCCCCCCTTTTTTTTGCAGCTTTATTTCCCTGAACAGGGTAGTGTTAAGACAGGCCCTCTTATTGATTAATGTAGTGTCCTTGTCTTACAACACAGGTCTCTGATTTATCTTTTTTTAGTGGTTCTAAGTAGCACCTAAATGCACAATAGGCCATGGTTGTTAGATGTGTGAGACAGGCAACATTGCTAACCTACAAGTTTAACATGTTTTCTGATTCCATTTTTAAGAGCCCATTCCACCTAGATACTGCATCTGAAGCAGAAAAGGCAGGGACATCTGTGGAGCAGACCTGCAGATCAGCCGCATGATTCAGCTAAGATACCTTCATCAAGCATATGAGCATATGGAGTGGAGGTAAAGCTCACTGCAGAACCAAGGTTTGCCAAGAGGGTCTTGCAATGACCCCACCCTAAGGTAGGCCTGAGGTACTTGTTTATGCTCTCAGGTGTGCCGTCCTGGAACATGACTTGAGAATGGTACCAGTTACTTACCGGTAACTGTCTTTCTGGGAAATCTTCCAGGACGGCAGGCCTACTTCCCGCCTGTTGGAGGAGGGAAAATTGTAGAACACTAGAAGGTGAGTGCCTATGAGGAATGATTTCCCTTGAGAACCGGGTTCAGGAGTTACTTCTCTACAAACTGAGGATCAAGGGGAAGGGTGGGAACTTAAAACAGCTGTCGATTGATTGTGTTTCCTGTAGGGAGGAGCTTCTCATCTCTCAGGTGTGCCGTCCTGGAAGATTTCCCAGAAAGACAGTTACCGGTAAGTAACTGGTACCTTCGTTAGATTCGTAAACTTTTCGTTAAATAACGAAAGTTCGTATTATGATGAATTTATCATTATGAGGGGTTCCCACCATCCCTGTGCTGTGCTGACTTCCTCTGATTGGTGAACAAAATACCAGTCATGTTTCTGTTCATTTGGATCCGAAATTCGTTAACGAAATTTTGTATGAAATGAAATTCCCATAGGGTCCCCACCATCCCTGTGCTGAGTTCCCAGGTCTGTACACCTACTGTGTGTCCATTATGAGGGGTTAATTTTGTTTATTGAAAATCTTACAAACAACTTATATACAATAAAACCATAATAAATAAATAAAACATATTTACAAAATAATTGAATATAATTATACCAACCAGAAAGAACAAGAACAAAATAAACGGTGCAAAACAAATTGCGCATTACATAATCCCTATGGGAGAGCCAGACTAAGGAACATCACCGTCACCATGCATGGAGCCTTTTATCAAAATTATATTGGATCTGAAAATCTAGGGGAGTGAAAGAAGAATACAAAGAAAGCCGCACACCCCGAGATCAACAGGCAGAAGCTACAGAGTCCTGATATTCCTCCGCGCCTTTATCAAGGCCTCCTGCTGCGACCTGTCTTTCTCAAGACCCTGAATCTTCCCAACCTCACCCAGAATGTTCTGCATCACCACTTCCACAGGGAGGATTTTACTCCATAAGGATACCTGACACCGTGCACTCCACGTGAAATAACGGACTACTAAACTAACTAAAAAAAGTGTTTCCAAATCATAATCCCGACGAGTCTAGAAAGCCCCATACACCCACTCTGCATAACTCATATGGGGGAGAAAGGGTATACTCAGAGCCCTCCCCACCCTCTTGTACACCTCTACATTAAAAGGGCACTGAAGTAGAAAGCGATCCATGGACTCCACCACTCCTCCACACTCCACTCTCGGGCAGCCCCGATCACTCATGGAAAGAAACTCTACACCACTCTACACCAGGACTGGAAAGTAATGTTCCTTTGATGAATTTGACAGATGAAATCACTGCAGATGAGGTAGTCCAGGCTATTGATAAACTGGCCATCAAGAAAACACCAGGGCAGGATGGGTTGACAGCTGAATTTTATAAATGTTTTAAGACGATCCTGGCTCCCTACCTTGCGGGGGTTTTTAATGGCTGTTTGTATGAGGGTTCTCTCCCTCCCTCCATGAGGCAATATGGCCATATAGCTCTGGGATGCCCTTCTCTGAGAAATACTTCCTTCCTGGGACCTTCCATTGTGGTGTTCCAATGGCCACAAATTTTCGAAAGGCCTCCGAGTCCACCAGTTTATATGGCAGTAGTTGGCGGGCTATCAGTTCTGACAAACCAGCCGTCAACCGTTGGGCAAGAGGGTTATCCGGCGTCATAATTTTTTTACGCTCGAACATTAGGCCCACGGAAGCCTGCCTTTTTGCAGAAAAACGTGAGCTTGGCGTGATGGAAGGTGGAGTGGAGGACAATTGTGAGGAGAGAGGAGAAGGAGAAGTAGAATACGAGGCTGGACGGTGAGAGCCTGGAGTGTGGCTTTGTGTGTTCTGTTGCTCCCACTGGGCTCGGTGATGGCTGCTCGTGTGCCTTCTTAAGGCGGTCGTCCCTAGGTGAGTGTTGGGCTTACCGTGACTAATGCGTTGACTGCAAAGATTGCAGATGGCAACGCTATTGTCAGCCGTGGACACGTTAAAAAAAGCCCATACTGCGGAGCCATGTGCCGGTGTCCTGGGAGCGCCAGATGTGACCGTACATGGTCGATGACTCGCTCTTGATACATTTGCAGTCTGCTTTGTCCCTCCTGTGCAATGTAAGTTATTCCTGCTTCTCCTCCCTATCTGCTGGTCCATATCTCCCTCTGAACTCCCCTCCTCTTCCTCTCTTGTGGGCACCCACGTGACATCACTAGACGCGTCATCATCGACGTCACCTTCCCCACCGCTATAAGTAGAGATCTTGGAGTAGGCAGCAACACCGGGGACCAACCTCCTCCTTGGGCTGATCTGGGTACTGTCGCCAGACTGCTGAGTGGCGGTTGTTGCTACCTCCTCTTCCTGATCCAATACCAAGAGTGGCTGCGCATCAGAAATGTCTTGATATGGATCGGAAAATAATTCCCGTGACTCAAGCGGAAGGTATGTGGTGGTGGTGGTGTTGTTGGTGGTAGTGTCTTTGGGGGTGCACATAGCAGTGAGTGAAGAAGAGGGTGCAGATCGAGAGGATGAGGAGGGTGCAGAAGAGTAAGGCTGAGTGAGCCACTCAACCAAGTCTGGTGCGTCCTTTAAATGAATTGAACGCACCTTCTGCAACTTCCCACTTTGGCTCAAGCCTGTTGCTCCTGCCCTACCCCTACCACCCATGCGAAAGGGCCTGCCTCTTCCTCTGCCTGTCATTTTTTAAATGACCCTGTGACAAAACTCTCAGTCCCTATACTGATAAAGGACTACTGCAGCAGTAGGGCAGCAGTCAGCAGTAGTGCACCTCAACCCTATGTATTGTGGACCTATACCAGTACTTAAGGAATAGCAGACTGTACCTCACTCAACCCTATGTACTGTAGTACCCTAGACCTTACCAGTCCTTCTAAGGACCTTTGTGGAGCAAGTAGGCTGTGAATGATTAGCAGACTGTACCTCAGTCCCTATACTGATAAAGGACTACTGCAGCAGTAGGGCAGCAGTCAGCAGTAGTGCACCTCAACCCTATGTATTGTGGACCTATACCAGTCCTTAAGAAATAGCAGACTGTACCTCACTCAACCCTATGCACTGTAGTACCCTTGACCTTACCAGTCCTTATAAGGACTTTTGTGGAACAAGTAGGTTGTGAATGATTAGCAGACTGTACCTCAGTCCCTATACGGATAAAGGACTACTGCAGCAGTAAGGCAGCAGTCAGCAATAGTGCACCTCAACCCTATGTATTGTGGACCTATACCAGTCCTTAAGGAATAGCAGACTGTACCTCACTCAACCCTATGTACTGTAGTACCCTAGACCTTACCAGTCCTTATAAGGGCTTTTGTGGAACAAGTAGGTTGTGAATGATTAGCAGACTGTACCTCAGTCCCTATACTGATAAAGGACTACTGCATCAGTAGGGCAGCAGTCAGCAGTAGTGCACCTCAACCCTATGTATTGTTGACCTATACCAGTCCTTAAGGAATAGCAGACTGTACCTCACTCAACCCTATGTACTGTAGTACCCTAGACCTTACCAGTCCTTATAAGGACTTTTGTGGAACAAGTAGGTTGTGAATGATTAGCAGACTGTACCTCAGTCCCTATACTGATAAAGGACTACTGCAGCAGAAGGGCAGCAGTCAAGTATAATATTCTTTCTATATTTGGAAGAAAGAATATTATACGTGTACAAGCCTATTACCATACCAGTCCTGAAAAGAACCTTTGTGGACCTAATAGTAACAGCTACTTATTAAACTGACTGTCCCTTATAAGGATGAGCCAAACACCCCCCTGGTTTGGTTCGCACCAGAACTTTCGAACGGACCCCAAATTCGTACGAACTTTAGAACCCCATTGAAGTCTATCGGACTCGAATGTTCGAAATTAAAAGTGCTAATTTTAACGGCTAATATGCAAGATGCTGTCCTAAAAAGGGTTTGGAGACCTGGCTCCTGCCCCAGGGGACATGGGTCAATGCCTAAAATGTTTTTAAAAATGGCCGTTTTGGTGGGAGCACTGATTTTAATGACGATTAAAGTGAAAAAAAAGGTGAAATATTCCTTTAAATATCGTGCATGGGGGGTGTCTGTAGTATGCCTGTGAAGTGCCACGTGTTTCCCGTGTTTAGAACAGTCCCTGCACAAAATGACATTAAACGGAAATAACATCATTTAAAACTGCTTGCGGTTTTAATGGTATATCTGGTTCCTGCAATATGGTTGAAAATCATTCAGAAAAATGGCATGGGTAGCCCTCCCTGCCCATTACCAGCCCCTTTGGGTCTTGTACGCATATTAAGGGGAACCCCGTACCCATATGAAAAAAAGGAAATGCGTGTGGCCCCCAGGCCCTATATACTCAGATCAGCAGTATACAGACGGTGCAAACAAGACAGGGACTGTGTAGGTTTGTTGTGTTAAGTTGAATCTGTTTGTAATTTTCAACTGGTACATTTTTAAAGTATAGCTCCAGTCAAAAAAACTATTTTTAAGCTTTTTGGAAAACATAGGGAAGGGTTATCACCCCTGTATAATTTATTTTGTCTTCCATCTTTTTTCATCTCACTTGCTGTGGTCTCCTTCCGTTTGCAAGTTGGAGATGTTTGTAAGTTGGATGTTTGAAAGTAGGGGCCTGCCCTATATGCTCTGCAGAAATGGCGGAACAAGGTGTTGGTTTTGCCACAACATTGTAAGCCCTCAAAGTGACTCTTGGTGGGCGCTGGAGCATCCTGCTGTGAACGATTATATCAAGAATTGTAATTACATGCCATTGTTGTACAGTGGTAGAAAAATTGACCTTTGGTGGTTGTGGTGCTGGTGCCACAACACTATAAGTCCTCACAGTTACTATGGGTGGGCACAGGAACGGGCCCTCCTGTGAAATATTATATCAAGAATTGTAATTACATGTCCCTGTTAAACAGGGGCAGAAAAATTGGGCTGATGGCACTGGTGCTGGTGCCACCACACTGCAACCTCTTCCATTTACTCTAGTCTTATTGCAGGAATTAGCCCTGCTGCAAAGCATTGCATCAAAAATTGTAATTAAATGCCCCTGTTAAACAGGGGCAGAAAAATTGGGCCTTAGGCACTGGTGCTGGTGCCACGACACTGCAACCTCTCCCATATACTCTAGTCTTATTGCAGGAATTAGCCCTGCTGCAAAGCATTGCATCAAAAATTGTAATTAAATGCCCCTGTTAAACAGGGGCAGAAAAATTGGGCTGATGCCATCACCCAGAACCAGAAATGTTCTTCCAACATATCAGCGGAGGAGGAAGAGGATAGACAATCAACATAACAGGACAGTCACTCAGCATCAGCATAGGCAGTCTTGAAGGGATGTGATATTTCAAAACAAATTATTCGGTTACATCAGCTTCAGGTGCTTGGTAGCTGTGGGTTATCCAAGACTGATTCATCTTGATGAAGGTTAGTCGATCAACTGATTCGGTAGACAGGCGCACCCTGTGATTGGTAACAAAGCCACCAGCAGCACTGAAGGTGCGTTTCGAAAGAACGCTGGATGCAGGACAGGCCAGTATCTCAATTGCATACTGTGCAAGCTCTGGCCAGTGATCCATCTTCAAGACCCAGTAAGCCAGAGGATTTTCGGTGGGAAAGGTGTCCAAGTCTGACCTTGCCCCTAGGTATTCCTGCACCATGTAAATCAGACACTGGCGATGGTTGCTGGAACCGATCATACCTTGGGGCTGCGGAGCATCAGTCAGACGGCCACCTTCTCCACCACTCCTTCTGACCGATGCCTCAGCAACACGTTGTCCAGGACCAGGAGTTTGTAACCTCCCAGTCTCTGGGAACGCGTTGCACAGACCTTTCTGCAAGGCCTCCCGGAGATGTCTCATCCTCTGCTCCCTCTGCGATGGCAAGATAAGGTCGGCAACCTTACCCTTGTACCGTGGATCAAGGAGAGTGGCCAGCCAGTAATGGTCCCTCTCCTTGATCCGAAGAACACAAGGATCCTTCCGCAGGCTTTGCAGGATCAGGGAGGCCATGCAGCGTAGGTTAGCTGAGGCATTCGGTCCGGAGTCCTCTGGGTCACTAAGGACAACATGATCCGCAGCTACCTCCTCCCAGCCACGTACAAGTCCACGGGTTTCTTGGGACTGTAAATCATCCCTACAAGACTGCTGCTGATGCTGAGTGCCAGCCTCCACCTCCATGCTGACACAATCATCCTCCTCCTCCTCTTCCTCCTCCTCATCCTCTTCCTGTGTGATGGGTGGCACAGCAGGAACACTGTCTGGATAAAGGGGGCCTTGAGAGGCACGGAAGTCCTCCTCTTCCTGCCTCTGTTCTGCCTCAAGTGCCCTGTCCATTATTCCACGCAGCGTATGCTCCAAGAGGTGGACAAGAGGTACAGTGTCACTGATGCATGCACTGTCACTGCTCACCATCCTTGTTTCCTCCTCAAACGGTGACAGGACAGTGCATGCATCCCTGATCATGCCCCACTGGCGTGGTGATAAAAAACCGAGCTCCCCTGACCCTGTCCTGTTGCCGTAGTCGCACAGGTACTCATTGATGGCCCTCTGCTGCATGTGCAGCCGCTGCAGCATGGCCAACGTTGAGTTCCACCTGGTGGGCATGTCACATATAAGGCGGTTCTTGGGCAGGTTCAACTCCTCTTGGAGCTCAGCCAGCCGAGCTGTCACGATCTGGAGTCAGGCTCAGAGGCCAGTAGCTATAGCATCAGAGCAGATATTCACACAGGTCACCCTGGCTGATGACACGGGTTCACCTGAGGTGCGGGGTCTAAGCACTAACCGGTATTCACCAGAGCTCCCAAAGGTGGAGATGGGCTTGGCTGCGTGTTAGTGCCAGGTCGCGGTCCTCAGGATAGCCCCACCAGGAGGTGAGCAAGCCGGGGGTCTGGTAGCAGATATAGCAGGTAGGGATCAAGCAGAAGCGTAGTTGAGAAACAAGCCAAAAGTCAGTAACAAATAGTTGCAGGTTGGGATTCAGCAGAAGCGTAGTCCAGGAACAAGCCAAATGTCGGTAACGAATTGTAGCGAGGATACGGTCGGCAGCAGGAGAGATAGGAGCAAGATATTGGCTGGTGAAGGCACAATTTTCTGGCAACCAGGAAGTGCAGAGACATGGCTTAAATCAGGAAGTTCATGGGAGGAGCAAAGAGTTCAAGGTTCAAGGCAAACAAGATTCAAGACAAGATCATTCAAGGAATTGTCCAAGGAGCTGTCCAGCATTCCAGGTGGCTCAGCAAGCAGAGTCACTGCCAAACACACCAGAGGTCCCAGGTTCAAGCCCAGGTCCTAACACGAGCACAGGCATTAAATGATTGGCAGAAATGCACACAGACTTTCCTGGCCTGCTTCAGGACATCCTGTAAGCTCGGGTACCTGCCCAAAAACCGCTGCACCACCAGGTTAAGGACGTGAGCTACACAGGGCACATGGGTCAGTTGTCCCTGTCGAAGGGAGGAGAGGAGGTTGGTGCCATTGTCGCAAACCACCATTCCTGGCTTAAGCTGGCGTGGCGTCAACCACCTCTCAGTCTGCCCCTGCAGAGCTGACAAAACATCCGCCCCAGTGTGGCTCCTGTCCCCCAAACAAACCAGCATAAGCACGGCATGGCATCGTTTTGCCTGCGTACTTGCGTAGCCCCTGGAACGCCTACGGATCACCGCTGGTTCTGAGGACAGAGCACTGGAAGAGGCCATGGAGGAAGAAGAAGATGAGGAGAGAGGTGTGTCACAACCAATAGTAGCATTTTGGAGGCGTGGTGGCGGAACAACCTCCAACACTACTGCACCTTGTCCTGCATCCTTTCCAGCTGCCAGAAGAGTGACCCAATGGGCCGTGAAAGACAGGTAACGTCCCTGTCAATGCCTGCTGGACCATGAGTCAGCGGTAATATGCACCTTACCGCTGACCGCCCTGTCCAGCGAGGCAAGGGCATTGCCTTCCACATGCCGGTAGAGAGCTGGAATCGCCTCCGTGAGAAAAAGTGGCGTTTGGGGACCTGCCACTGAGGAACCGCACATTGTACAAACTCACGGAAGGGGGCCGAGTCTACAAACTGAAAAGGCAGCAGTTGAAGTGCTAGCAATTTAGCCAAGCTAGCATTCAACCGCTGGGAATGTGGATGGCTGGGAGTGAACTTCTTTCGCCGGTCCAGCAGCTGGGGCAGGGACATTTGCCTGCTATAATCAGACGTGGGTGTACTGCTAGCAGAGTGCCCGGAAGCATTTGGCTGAGACACACCAAATTCTACACCTTCATTCCTCTCAGAGCAGGTTTCAGAGAGGACTGAAGGTCTAGTGGGGTTGGAGATGCCAGCTGATGAGGAGCAAGGAGAGGTCCGCTTTGTTCTTTGGTGTGGGTCTTTGAGGTACGCTTGCCAAGGAGCTACATGGCAGGTCAACATATGTCTGGTCAAGCATGTGGTGCCCAAGTGGCTGATGTTTTGGCCACGCGAGATACGCTTGAGACATATGTTGCAAATAGCAGCGGTGCGATCTGATGCACTCAAAAAAGGCCCACACCAAAGAACTTTTAGAATAACGCGCAGAGGCAGCGCCCTGCACAGGCGGAGCTCTGCGGTGTGATTCAGTCGGTGTGCTGCCCCTAAGCTGGCCCCCGGAGGGCATCCTGCCTCATTGGACATGTGCCTCCTCCTCCTCTCTCCTACCAGGCACCCACGTGGAGTCAGTGCCCTCATCATCCCCTCCCTCTTCATCGCTGTAGCAAACCTGGCAGTATGCTGCAGCTTGTGGAACATGACTGCCAGATTGCTGTCCTTCTTGAGCATCCCCTCTCTCTGCATTCACGCTACTGCCTTCCTCTAGCTGAGTATCATCATCAGAGCCTACAAAACACTGGGCATCCTCCTGGAGCATGTACCCAACACTGTGCTCAAAGAGTTCAGGAGACTCCTCAGGAGGACGTGGTGGGTCTAGGGAAGGAGTCACTGATGATGACATTGAGACGAGGGAAGACGATGCGTTGGCAGCTGCTTTGCTAATACCCTGAGACTGGGTGAGAGAGGATGAGGAGGATGAAGAGGGCTTGGTCATCCACTCTACCAAGTTGTTGGCATGTTGCGGCTCAACATGTCCAGCTGCCGAAAAGAAGGACAAGCGCGTCCCATGGCCATGTGCTGATGATGACGATGCACCGCGTCCACGACCAGCACTGTTGTCTCTAGACACAGAGCCTGCTTGCCCTCTTTTATCGCCTCGCGCCTGTCTGCCTCTCCTTGCTGGCCTTCCAGACATGGTAATGGCCTGAAGGGAGTTGGGTAAAACAGCAATTGGGTAGTGTATATTGTGCTGGAGGCACACAACACCCACTAACTCCTGCAGATGCCTTTATTATAGAACACCAGCAATAAAGGGTAGATAAAGGAGTATACTGTACTGGAGGCACACAACACCCACTAAGGCCTGCAGATGGCTCTATTAGAGAACAGCAATAAAGGGTAGATACAGGTGGAGGCACACAACACCCACTAACTCCTGCAGATGCCTTTATTATAGAACACCAGCAATAAAGGGTAAATACAGATGTATACTGTGCTGTGCTGGAGGCACGCACAACTTCCAATAACTCCTGCAGATGGCTCAAATAGAGAAGAGCTATGTAGGTGGATATAGCGGTGTGTACTGGGTACAGAGCACGCAGACAGCACGCACAAGCTCCTAACACTGACTGCAAGCTCTATTATAAAAGATAGATATATCGCTAGCTATATAGGTGAGGTGAATATAGCGGTGTATACCGCGGTCAGGGCACGCAGACAACAACCACTACAGAAAAGCAAGATCGAAAAATCGTCCGATAACGATCGGTGTATACTGTGTTGAAGGTACACAGAACACCCACTAACTGCTTCAGACGCCAACACACTACACAAGGCCGCCGCGCTGGCGGCCTTATATAGTGTGGGGCGTGTACTACACAGCCTGAGCTATGATTGGCCACAGGCATCCTGCCTGTGGCCAATCATGGCTCTCCTCGCTGCCGGCGCTGTGATTGGCCAAGCATGCGGGGTCACAGTGCATGCTTGGCCAATCATGAGCCAGCAATGCACTGCGCCATCGCAGTGCATTGTGCGCCGTGAGCGCCACACGAATTTGGCGCGAACGGCCCATAACATTCGGAATTCGCCAAACGGCGACCAGCCGATGTTCGAGTCGAACGTATGTTCGACTCGAACACGAAGCTCATCCTTAGTCCCTCACTGCCTCACACACAGCTTCCTGCCTGTCCCTATTTAAACTGACAAAACAGAGGCTGCTGGAACAATAACTTGAATAGCACTTTTGTGGACCTAATAGTAACAGCTAATGATTAAACTGACTGTCTCTGCAGCACACAGCGTCCTGTCCCTTTCTCTACACTGACAAAAGACACTCAGGCTGCTGCAACAATCACTAGCACAGCACTGCCTCAAACCTATATCCTGAACTACACCTAACACCTATACCATGATACCAGTCCTTAAAAGAACTTTTGTGGACCTAATAGATAGCGATTTGGGTCACTGAAGTCTCTCCCTGCTCCACACAGCAACCTCTCCCTATAGTGACAGAAGAAAGAATGTAAAATGGCCGCCGGATCGGGTCTATTTATAAGTTAGGGGGAATGTCCAAGTGTCCATGTGCTGTAATGTCTCAATTGGCTGTCCTGTACCCCATGATGGATGTGTCATCATAGGTCAAAGTTCTTTTACACAGTAAACACTGAAGTCCGCCAGGCGAACGGCGGCAATAGTCCGCCGATCGGGCGGATGGTGAACAGCCGAAATTCGCCGCGAAACGACCGCCGGGCGAACCGTTTGGCCATCCCTATTAAGGAAGAGTTCTCTAGGTTGAGAATCCAACCTACGTATCCAAGGCAGTGGAATGTGGTGACCATACTTTGGTCTATCAATTGCCGATCGTCTAGGTAAACTATAATCGTTTAGTTTAGTACTAGTACTGCCTAGCTACTAGTTTAGTAGTTAGGCAGGGCTAGAAAAGCAGGGCTACAAACTGAAAATTAAGATTTTCTACCTTGAAGTAGATATTACTGGTGAGCGGGGAAATATGCCCACGGAGGTATGCACCCTTGATGTTGATTAACGTCAAAAGTTCTCTTGTAGGATGGAGAAAACTAATTGGATTGGTCCAATGCTAGAAAGAGAGACTGCTTTTCCTCTGGATCTGATGCATTAATGCAGAGGTACTACCAGAAGAATCGCATCCACTGCTTTGAGCAATAGTCCAGCCACTGCCGCTGCTATTAGCGCTCAGCCTGATGCGAATAGTAAATGTGTCAATAGGAATGCCTGTGTCACTAAACCTCTTACATGCCCCTCTTTGCTCTTGTGTCCCTCCGACAACTTGTAGCAGCAAAAAATTGAGCTTTTTAAACACTCTCACGCTGAACGTTGGAGGATGCCAATGCTGTGCTAAGCCCTGCCCCCTCCATCATGCCCCCCCCTCCTCTCTCTTTCAAAAGAGAGTTTTCCCGCACGAGTGCGGGCCTCTAATCCAACAGGATCGGCTTGTGTGTGAGGGAGGCAAGGGCGATAGGAAAAACAGAGTGGCATACCGATCGTTTTTAGCTTTCCCGTTCCAGGCAGAGGGGGAGAGCTTTGTCCAGGTGGGGGTGTCTGGTGGAGAAACCCCCCCAAACTTACCAGAGGTCTGCCTGCTTGCCGGAGGAAAAAGCCTGCTGCTTCCTGACACAGCGTGATCTGAGGAAAGCATGAGAAGATATGTGCTCTATACAGCCTCCAGTATCCTTAGGGCCGGTTCACACTGCGGCGCGAGGCGAGGCGACACGGCTCGCCTCGCCTCGCTCCCGCAAGTCGTCCCCATTGAGTACAATGGAACCGTTCTGAGAGGAGCGACTCGAGTCGCTCCGACTCAGAAAAAAGGTTCCTGTACTACTTCGGGGCGACTTCGGGGGCGACTTGCATTGACTTCTATGCAGAAGTCCTCTGCAAGTCGCCGCTCACCCCCCCTGCAAGTCGCGGCGAGGAAGTCGGAGACGCCTCGCCGCGGCTCGCAGTGTGAACCGGCCCTTAGTAATAACACAGCTAGAACTTGGCTACACATAAATGTAAATATTGTATCCGTGCTTAAAAACGAAAACAAAACAGCAGCTGTGCACTATAAGCCAGATACCAGGCACAAACAATATGTAAATAGAGATTACAGTGCTAAATATATACTTGCAATCTATAACACAATGCAAATAACAGGTGCAAAGATTAATAAAGTGCATTTAGTACAATCAATAGTGTATGAACAATATAGAAATCAATAGCAAAATATTGCATAAAAAATAAATATGCAAAAATGTAATTAACTTTGCGGAATTGCGCGTAGAGACGCGCCTATTTTCCTGACAGAACCCCTGCTTTAAATAATAGACATTTAACCTACCAACATATATTTGGAGTGTGAGAGGAAACTGGAGTTCCTTGTGGAAACCCTTAGCAACACCTAGAAGACATTAACGACTTAAGACCCGAACCAATTTGCAGCCAAAGGACAGGGCCCCTTTTTGCGATTTGGCACTGTGTAGCTTTAACTGACAATTGCACGGTTGTGCGACTTGGGTCCCAAACAAAATTGGCGTCCTTTTTTCCCCACAAATAGAGCTTTCTTTTGGTGGTATTTGATAAACTCTGTGGTTTTTATTTTTTGCGCTATAAACAAAAATAGAGCGACAATTTTGAAAAAAATTCAATATTTTTTACTTTTTGCTATAATAAATATCCCCAAAAAATATATAAAAAAATGTTTTTCCTCAGTTTAGGCCGATATGTATTCTTCTACATATTTTTGGTAAAACAAATCGCAATTAGCGATTATTGATTGGTTTGCATAAAAGTTATAGAGTTTACAAAATAGGGGATAGTTTTATGGCATTTTTATATATATATTTTTTTTACTAGTAATGGCGAAGATAAGTGATTTTTATTGTGACTGCGACATTATGGTGGACACATCAGACATTTTTGACACATTTTTGGGTCATTTACACAGCAATCGGTGCTATTTAAATGCACTGATTCCTGTGTAAATGACACTGGCAGTGAAGGAATTAACCACTAGGGGGTAGTGTAGGGGTTATGTATGACGTTATGTTTTTTTATTGTAGAGGGCGTGGCCTGGCATGTGACGTCACTGATCGTCCTTCCCTATAAAAGGGAACAGACGATCGGTGACAGCCACACTAGGAAGCACATGGAGAGGTTTGTTTACACAGACCTCTCCTTGTTCTTCAGCTCTGTGACCCGATCGCGGGACACCAGCGGCGATCAGGTCTGCTGGTCCCACGGCCATGGTCACGGAACTCAGGACCAGGTCGGAAGCACGCCGCTGGCGCCGCGCTCCTGACCCATGGCTGGGCACTTAAAGAGCCACGTGCAGGTACGTGATTGTGCCCAGCCGTGCCAATCTGCTGACGTATATCAGCATGAGGTGGTCCTTAAGTGGTTAAACAAGTAGAAAACGTATGTGACATCCTGCTTTTTTTAAAAGACCCACACACTAGGCTCCCTAATCTGCTGGGAGAATTTAAACTCTTCCAATATATGTGTAACTTTGAGATTAACTTTGATTAGTCTCATGCCCTTAAAGGAGAAGTACCGCTACAGCTTTTTGGCTGTACTTGTTCTGTGGATCACAGGAGTGCAGTCCATTTTGCACTTCTGTGACCCGTTTTCAGCAGACAGCGGGCTGACATCACAGAGCTGGTCCAGGCTCAAGAAAGATTGTGACCATATGGCCAGGATCGACCCACATGCCTGGACTGGCAACTGGCTCAGCCTCTAAGAGAGCCACAGATCAGCTTTGAGCAACTGACCTTACCAAAGCAAAATGGTGTTATTGGACTATCAGACCTACACAACCACTACTGGGCATACCATTTATCTTGAATTGTGGATTAGTCAGTTTACTGCCACATTAAAGATTGGGTGAGGCTTGAAGAGTCCTTTTCTGCCCTATCCCTTGGATCCACTCCTTGGTCACTGACACAACATACTCCATCCACCCTCCGAAACCACCCCCTCGTAAACCTGACCCTTTTCTAATTTTGAGAGATATGCTATGCTTCTTGCATATCTTCAATACCAGGCCCGCTAACTCCTGTAGGCTCTAATCCAGCATTCCCTCCAGGAATATGCAATGACCTTTTGTCAGGCTTTTTTCTGAGAAGGTAAAATATGCACTCAGGACAAATTAATATCCCATAACTCTGATGTCCTATGCCCTTCTGGTCCTGCTTAACAGCTACGCCACTTTCTCTGTTCCCTGGATCATACATCAGCAGTGTCCAGACTGCTAACCCAACTTGAACATCTTTACATGCAAATATCACCTCAACAACACATTATCTCTCTCACCCATGCACTACTGTTCCAAAACACAACTTCAAACACAGGGAAGGCTTGTAAGGCATGGAAACGACACCTACAAATCAATCTTTCTCCAGAACAAGGGGAATTGCTCTATACTAATATTCAGAAAGGCTCAGTTAATGTCACAACGCAAGAAAACAACTTTAAAAACGTGTCAATGTGGTATTCGACCCCAGCCTTGCTAGAACAGGAGAACATTGTACGATATGCCAACTTACGCTTTAGGTTTTTCCCCGGCGCATTTACTTCTACACCACACCTCGCTGTCTCACAAATCCTATTTGGGATCTTTAACAATGCATGTGATTAAGGCCGGCAAACCATGCATTCCGATACACTGGGGCACATCTCATGTTCCTACCATCTCAGAATGGTTTACCCGTCTACATAAAATAGTCAAAGTGGAAGAACTCATTGCCATCGCTACAGATCGACCACCCAAATTCCCATCTACGTGGGCATGTTGGATACATTTCAAATGACGACGAGACATACCATCACGTAATGGACATTCAGACTTCACCACCTGTTTCTCCAGCCGCCCTAATGCCTTTGAACATAATGCCACACTCCAACTGATACTGACCACTGGAGGGTGGTTAGTATCAGTTGGAGTGTGGCATTACGTTCATGCCGGAGGGACCTACCTGCCTTCTTCATCTCCTCCCACCTTTTTCCCTGTCCCCTTTTTAACGCTTTTGTCTTCAGGGATGGTCAGATTGACCACAGTTATTGTTACATTTCTCCTATCATAGTTTCATAGTTAGGTTGAATAAAGACACCAGTCCATCCTGAGAGTTTCTACAATTGTCCCTATCCCTGTACATTGCACACTTACATCGGTCCCTAGAGTGCTAACCACTACACCACTGTGCTGCCCACTTGTCTTCCATTATCTCTTGTTCCATTAGTGAAAACCTTGATGCCTTTCTCCTCCTTGATCTCTGCCCCCCACCACTACCAATCCTGCTCACCTTACATATGTCCCCTAGTGTTAAACTACCTATGGTATTATAATACATTTGTTGTATTAATACATATTGCACTTATATTTTTCTTTATCTCTTTGATACTTGTTATGATGCTCCTTACTATACAACGTCTCTTTATCTATTCAGGAAATACAACACTGTGTTATCTTGTTGTTCAATGACTTTTATTTGTACCTATTTGTACTTATTTTTTTTTTTCAAAAACATTGGAAATTATGTAAGTTTTATGTGTTTGAATGCAGTGCTAAAACAGTAAACTTTTATAATAAAAAATGATCAATAGAAAATCCCAATTTTCAATATTGTTAAAAAAATTGATCATACATAACCATTTTCACGGGTTATTATGGTTACAGGTAAAAAAAGACCTCATGTTTTTCTAGCCAAGTACTGGGCTAGAGAGAGAGAGAGCGAGCAAGTTAGAACACTGTGCTGCAGTTGCTCTCTATCCCCTTGGATTATCAGTCTGAATAGGTTAACGTTATTGCACCTCCACTCAGCAGGGGGAGCTGTGGGGCAGAGGAGTTCAAGAGACCTGAATGTTGCCGCATTGAACCTCGGGAAATGTGGTTCAGGAGAAGAGCTATGTTGTGGGAGTCAATGAGGCATTGGACTATGGTTCCCAGAGGAGACTGTCAGAAGAAAGAGAAGCCTTTCTAAAAACACATAATTAATGCAAAACGCGTTGAAGCTAGTGGAGCGAAGCTGACAACACTTCTGACCCTTGACCCGCACTGAAACTGAAGCTTAGATCGCATGCTGGCTCTATATAGATCGCAGAGGGATATCGCTGTACAGTACATATCCAGTGCCACAGGAAAGATCTAAACAGGGGACTAAAGACCCACAAATTGACCAGGCTCTAACTATAATGTCATCTGGTGAGTGCGAACTTTGGAACGATTAACCTGGGTGAATCACCATATAAGCAATTTATATGCAAGAAATCAATATTGACACGGAGTGAGTTTTTTTTGTACTGGACATTTTATTTTGACAATAAGATAAATTTTGATTTTGGCACATCGCAGTGGTGTTGACATTTAATGTTTGGATACTTTATTGTTTGGATATTTGTGTTATATGTTGATTTGAGCACAAATAATTTATGCATTGGTTAGTGCAGCCATCTATAGATTCATTTGGTATAACTTTCACTTTTCAGTGAACCTACTATGTAACTATGTAAGTTACTTTAATTGCAGCAAACCACACTTTCATTTTTATATTCACAATTTATTTTTCACCGGTGACACACATTAAACATGGCAGCTAATGTGCAGTTTGAAGGTGTTAATTTGTGTAAGAGAGGGTGGGCAGAGGCGGCTCTAGGCTTTGTGAGGCCTTAGGCAAAAATTAGACATGAGGCCCCACTCACGCCCATAAAGGGAAGAATAATTAAAGCAATAAAAATGTAATACTACATTGCAATGTACAGTGTAAAATTAACTGATGGCAATCCATCCATGGCCAGTCCTCAAGGATTCCAGTATGATATTGGATCATATCACACTGGCGAGCTCACCCAGACCGTCCTTCCCTTTCCCAGGCTGTGCTCTGCTCTCAGCTGGGTGTGTCTTGTCAGCAGACCACCATTTGTCAGTGGCACAAAGATAACATTGACAGCTCAAGGTGGCAGCGCCATCCTTCTTCCCAATGCTGGGCTCTCTCCACCAGTGGCATAGCATGGGTTGTCAGCGCCTAGGGCAAGGCAAGTAATTTACGCCCCCCTAACCCATGGACTTTTAGCTCTGGTCTGGTCACATGATCCCCCATGTCAGTCATTAGTGGCTGCAGGGGAGAGGAGAGAGCGCTTGGCAATGGATGGTAAAGCCTGGAGCGGTGACATTATGCAAATCTTTACCAGACACTGTTGTAGAATGCTTGGGCCTGCCCTCTCCACCCTACTGGTAAAGGAGGCCATCCATCAAATTGATAAGCCAATAACAACCTTTGGAGCCTTACCACTTCCTCTGGCTAGTCTAGATCTGTATATGATAGAGTTTTTGGGGGCTCATGTCTCCTGAATGTTCCTCCAGGTAGGTAACAGGAATGCAACACCTATAGGGCCTTTTTTATGCTCTGAGATAGTTTGGACGGCTTAAAGGGCAAGTTCACCTTTTCCCAAAAAATTAAAAGCTGAACTAACTCTAAGTATCCTGGCCACCCCTCTGGATCTCACTGTTCATAGTGCCCATGAGACTCCAGGCTTCTGGTGTAGAGGGCAGTGGTCTTTACACAGTACATGACCCTGGAGGAGGAGGAGGAGGGAGGGGGGAGAGGACAGAGGAAGGGGTGTAGAGAGGATATGGGTAGGGAAAAGACGACAAAAGGAGGGGGAGAGAGAACATAGTGAGGGAATGAGGAGAAAGGACGGGGGAGAGCGGGGGGGGGGGCAGGGAAGGGAGGGAGAGAGGACAGAGAGGGAAGGGGGAGAGGAGAGAGAGGGGGGACAGGATAGAGAGAGGGGGGGAGAAGAGAGCGGACAGAGGGAGGGCGAGAGGATAGAGAGAAGGTGGGGGAGGACAAAGGGGAAGGAAAGAGAGGGGGAGGGAGTGAGAAAGGGCAGAGAGAGAATGGGTGGGGCAAAGAGAGGGAGGGAAGGGTGAGAGGAAGGAGGGGGTAGAGGAGAGTGTGGACAGATGGAGGGGAGGGGGAGGGTATAGATAGAGAGAGAGGAGGGGGGGAGAAGAGAGAGGAGAGGGGGAGAGGAGAGAGGAGAGGGGGGAGATAAGAGAGGGAGGGGGAGAGGAGAGGAGAGAGTGGACAGGGGGAGGGAGGCAGAAAGGACAGAGGGGAAGAAAACAGGGAAGGAGGAGAGAAGACATAGGGGGAATGATAAAGAGAGGGAGGGGGAGAGAGAGGAGGGGGGAGGGAGGAGAGAAGAGAAAGTGAGGGGTGATGGAAATAATGGGGGGGAAGGGGGGATAGGAGGGTTAGAGGGCACAGGGAGGGGGGATAGAGGGGAGGGTAGATAGAAGGAGAAGAGGGGGAGGGGCTGACGTGATAATTAGGATAGGTGGGCAGTGTTGTACTGTAGGATCGTAGACAGTGGAAGACTGTCTCTGCGCTCATGGGTGCCACCCTCCCTATCTATGTGCCCGGCCCCCTGATCCACATACAGGGCGCTGAAAGAATGGATTCCCATGATTAGAGCTGGAGGCTCTAATAGGCTTAAAAAAAAGGTGATGTTGGGGTGCAGAGCATTGCGCTCCAAGCCCACCCAGTTGTCCTCCCGGGCAATCAGGAAGCAGGCCATGAGACCCGTCACTCAATTGGCCGAATGAAGATGAGATCCGATCGGCCGACAGGAGGAGGAGGGAGGAGACACTGGGGAACAGGGGGGAAGAGAAGCTCACTATATGGGGTAAGTGCGGGCCCTGACTGACTAACCTGACTAACGGGGGCGGTGGGTGCCGCCCCTGAACTTGGGGGGGCCCACTGTGCCATCTGCGACCTGACAGGGGGCTGGCGGGTGGTGGATTGTTTGCCAGCCCCCCCCCCCCAAAGAAAACACCAGCCACCACTGATTGCAGATAAAAATCAGGGTGTTCTGAGCTCCTCCTCCTGCCATCCAGACACATGTGCTCTCACCTACACTTCAAGTGGGACTTATATACCATACTTTCACCCCCAGCCCCACAATAAGTGCTCCTCCTTCGTAGACATGCTGGAGATTGTAGTCCCATAGTTCATATGACCAGGAGAGCCTGGTCATATGAACTGTCATATGTCTAGCCTCTCTTCATATTACTGAACACTCTCTTCATACACAGAGAACACTCCAGTCTTGTTAAAACCTCGGTCAAGCCAAAATCACCATAAGAAAAACAATACACAAAGCAGCAAACAGAATACCCGACCCCCGTGGGTGGTACTCCTGTGGGATCTTGGCAGTGATGCAGAGCCGATGACGGCAGCCATCTTCCAGATCTCCGAACATCCTCCCGGTGCCAGCCAATACAATGCTTCTCCTCTCAGCCAATCTCGCTCCTCCCGCTTCCTAATTGGCCAGAAGGAGAAGCAGGAAGACAATAGCGAATATTATTTAGCTATTGTCACACGTGTGGGTGGGCTCCGGGCTCCCCTTTTTTTTTAAGCCAATTAGAGACCCAGGCTCTAATCATGTGCTTAAGAAAAAAAACTCTATTGGAATCCATGCGTTCGGTGTCCTGCATGTAGATTAGGGGGTCGGACACATGGATAGGAGGGTGGCATTGTAATATGCAATATTTGTTTGTCATGGGAAAGGTTACCACTTATAATGGCAGAAAACTGTTTTGTATATTTTACATAAACATTGCTGTATCAAATGTATTCTGCAAAAGTTAGCATTCTTTCACATGGGTGGCCAGTGGCCAGGGGGTGGTAAAAACAGGTGTCACCACCTGTCAAACTAATTGAGATTAATGGGGCACACCACAATCGTGAGCCAGACGCATGGCTCACAGTTGCGGTAAGGCCCCGCAGTGTAAAATTCAGCAATTAAAAAAAAGGAAAAATTGGTGTCAGAAGTGGGCAGTAGCACCTCTCGAACACTTGACACCCAATGCTATACCACCCTCTGAAAAGCCATCTGCCATGCATCGCCTTTCAGAGGGAGGTAATTTTACTGGCTTTCTGAAATAACCCTAAGGCCGCGTACACACGGGCGGACTGTTCGCCCAACTTTGTCCGCTGAACAGTGTTTGGGCGGACAGTCCGCTCGTGTGTGGGCTTTCAGCGGACAGTTTCAGCGGACCGTTGGACGGACAAGGTTTTTCGGAATTTCCGAAAAACTGTCCGCTGAAACCTTGTTTCAGCGAACAGTCCGCTCATGTGTAGGCTTGTTCGTCAAACAAAGTTGCGCGCATGCTCAGAAAGGATTTTCACGCCGAAAGCTATAATGCAGTGTATAGGACGTCGTATTTTTCGTCCCGTCGTACGTGCCGTTCACGTCATTGCGCACGGTTTCAGCAAACTGTTCGTTCGTCGTGTGTGGCCATGTCCGTCCATGCTAATTTTGAGCGGACTGTTTGCCGAAACTGTTGGACGGACAAAGTTGGGCGAACAGTCCGCCCGTGTGTACGCGGCCTAAGATGTCACAAAATAGTCAAAGCATGATCCAATTTTTACACCCCAAATTTGTCCAAACAATCAGAGAATGCATATAGTGGCCAGAGATGATCCTCTCATTTCATAAATGTAGCATATGAATCACAATCCCCACTGGATCATTCATGCTCCAGAGGGAGGAACATCAGTTTGGGGTGGTAAGCTGAGCACAATACCTGGCAAAGTTTAATGCCAGGAGGGAAGTTTATGTGGAAATATGTGAAGGGTTGGAATAGCAGCGAGTGTGTGTTGGAGCCCTGCAGAGTTTGCAGCCCCCCAACCTAACATACATCTTCTAAGCAGGAACAGACCCCAACCCCCCTAAGCATTCTGTCCAGATAATGTGCAGTTATTTTATGACCTTTCCGTTTAACCCTGTGTTATCCAACCTCTGTTCAATGAACAGTGTAAACTCACCACATAAACACTCTATATACAAAATAAAATTCCCCAATAAAGATCAGAACATGATGTTCACATTTGCATGGAAGCACAATTTAAAGCGGTTATTCACCCTAAAGGGGAAGTTCCGCTAGTATCATCCCTCCCCCCCTCTGGTGCCACAATCGGCACCTTTCGGGGGGGGGAGGGGGGTGCAGTTACCTGGATAATCCAGGTATCTGCACCCACTTCCGGCCAGACCGCTGCATGGCTCCGCCCACCCCCGCATGGCTCCGCCCCCCCCCCCCCCCCGTTGTGTTCTGGGAAACACACAGTTCCCAGAGACACAGCGGGGGACCATAAGAGAAGCGCAGCACAACTCGCGCATGCGGAGTAGGGAACCGGGCAGTGAAGCCCTCATGCTTCACTTCCCGATTCCCTGACAGAGGATGGCAGCGGTGGCTGCAGCGAGACGAGCGATCGCTCGTTATCTGCCGCCGACATCGCTGGAACCTGGGACAGGTAAGTGTGATATTATTAAAAGTCAGCAGCTGTAATATTAGTAGCTGCTGGCTTTTAATATTTTTTTTTTAGGTGCAGCTCCTCTTTAATGAATGCTGATTATTCAGAGAATTACCGTATTTATGTTTATTGAGGATTGTGTTTTTTTTGTGTACTAACAGTTAAGCTTCATACGCACAATATGAAAATTGGATGAAAAATACCACTTTTGAAGCGTTCGTGGGTGGGAGTTCCCACACGTTTTTCCCCAGGACTTGACCCCTGTTGGAGCCTCTAAAATTATAGGTCCCATAAGCTCACTGCTGACTGCTAGACTATGTACAGTGGGCTAGCAGTAAGATACTAAAGGTTCCACTTTATAGACTGTGCCATCTATACCTTACATACTTCAGACCATTGCTGTCTGTATGCTGTGCAGAATGTTTACTACTATAGAAATCTTAGATCTCAGGAGTTCTGTACATTACATACTCCAGACTTCTGCACTCTGTACAGCACATAGGCTTTACTAAATCCATTGCTGTAAGGTACATACAACATACCATTCATTGTCGCTGTATTGTTACCATGCATAGAAATGATTCTTATCACTAAAGATTTCTTTGCATTATATAATTCCACCCCAACCAGCAAACTTTTGAACACACTTTTGCAAGTATTATTATAATATAATTCAGTCCATGTTCAAACTGCTTTTTAGACAAACAAGTAACAAACAGAGTGAAACAAGTAAACTGCCTTATGCAAGAAAAGACAGGCCAGCTCTACAAGAAGAAATCAGAATAACCAGGAATAAGGCACAGAACAAGAACATAAAATTGACATAATTCTCTTTACATGTTCGTGTAAAGCAGTGACACACTGTCACTGTGGCATCATCTCACATCCGCCTGCTCCTTTTGATTGTGGTGAACAATTACTGGAAGTGACCTTTTATTGGAAATTAAGGGCACTGTTACTTCCTATGTGACAAGTTTGTGCCAGGCATTTTTAGGCTACCATCAGGTAGCCTCCATCAACAATGACCATTTAGAACATACAGCACAATAAAGGAGAAATAACATACTTAGATGGGAATTTACTAAGACTGGAGAAGCTGGGCATGGCCACCAATCAGCTTCTACCCTGTTTCCCCCGAAAATAAGACCTAGCGTGACTGTTGGTAATGGCTGCTATATAAGCCTTACCCCCCAAATAAGCCCTTCCCTTTTTCCCTGAAAATAAGCCCTACCCTGAAAAGAAGACCTACAAGGACTTAAACTAGGGCTTATTTGGGGGGTAGGGCTTATATTGCAGCCATCACCAACAATCACGCTAGGTCTTATTTTCAGGGAAACGGTAGATGTTATTTTCCAAGCGTAAGTTTACCTTTTGGAACATGTTACATGTTCCAATCTAAATATGGGTGGAACATGTAATATGTTCCAGCAGCTGCAACCTCTCCCCCCTTCCCATCCCGTCCCCAGGCATTTTCTCTAGGGGTGCAATACTTTCCAGGCTCCAAGTAAAAAAATAAAAATAAATTCACTTTTTTTACCTGCAAAAAGGTGAACTTAACCTTAACAAAACAAGCTGAAGCTAGCAGCTGATTGGTAACTTCACAATCTCCCTTCATACATTCACAAAACACCAATAAGATGTTTTGTGGATTGAAAGAATATGTATATAAAAAATGTATTTGTTGGTTTATATAAAGCATTGTTTTAGAGCAGTGGTTTCTAAACTGCAACCCACTGGCTGGATGCAGCCCTTTGCTAGCCTCTATCCAGTCCTTGGGACATAATTCCTGCCATTGACACCAATGATGGGGCACTATTCCTCCAACTGACAACAACAGTGAGTCATAATTCCTGCCACTGACACCAATGATGGGACACTATTTCTCTTACTGACAACAGTAGGGCATTATTCCTGCAACTGGCACCAGTGATGGGGCATTATTCATCCCACTGATACCAATGGTAGAGAACTATTCATCTTACTGATACCAATGATGGGGCACTATTCATTTGACTGATACCAGTGATGGGGCACTATTCATCCCATTGATACCAACGATGGGTCACTATTAATCTCACTGCTACCAACGGTGTTGTGTTATTCATCCCATTGATACCAATAACTGGGCAAAATTCTTCTTACTTATACCGCTAGTGATACATTATTCCTCCTCCTACTGACAACAGGCAATAATAGGATTTTTATAACAGCTTACCTGTAAAATCCTTTTCTTGGAAGTACATCACGGGACACAGAGCACCACATTCGTAACTGTATGGGTTATACGTCACCTTCAGCTGATGGACAGTGGCATAATTACAGACAGGAAGTCCCCCTCCCTATATAAACGCTCCCACAGCGGGAGTACATCAGTTTTTGTAGCAAAGCAATATATACATATCCCAAAAAAGAGGGACGGGACCTCTGTGTCTGTGATGTGCTTCCAAGAAAAGGTAAGCTGTTATAAAAATCCTATTTTTCTTTTTCGTACATCACGGGACACAAAGCACCACAGTAATAACTGTATGGGATATCCCAAAGCAATGCCATCTGAGGGGGGGGAGACACAAAAAAGCAATGCAGACCACCATCAGATGTGAGAACCTATACTGCTGCCTGCAGAACACTGCGCCTGAAGGTGGCATCTTCTTGTTGACTTACATCCACTTAGGATAGGCTTGCCACCTTATCCCTTTAAACCCAAACAAATATGAATTACACAGGTTCTGTGGTTGATTAAGGTGCTAATTACACTCAATTGGTGCCTTATCTGCATTAAATTAGTCTCAGAACCTGTGTAATTAATATGTGTTCGGGTTTAAAGGGATAAGGTGGCAACTCTAACCTAGTAGAATTTTGTGAATGTATGTACTGATGACCATATTGCAGCCTTGCAAACCTGAACCATGGAGGCTTGATGATGAAATGCCCAAGAAGCACTAACTGCCCTTATAGAGTGTGTCCTAGGACGAAAAGGCAGAACTTTCCCTTTCAAATCATAGGCCTGAATAATGACCTGACAGGTCCACCTAGAAATATTCTGGGACCTTCTGGTAGCACAAACAAAGCGACAGTTTTCCATATCTGAGCTGTTGCTTCTAGAATTGAATTTAACCACTCTTAGGCCGCGTACACACGCGCGGACTGTTCGCCCAACCTTGTCCGCTGAACAGTGTTTGGGCGGACAGTCCGCTCGTGTGTGGGGCTTCAGCGGACAGTTTCAGCGGACAGTTGGCCGAACAAGGTCTTACGGAAATTCCGAAAAACTGTCCGTTGAAACCTTGTTTCAGCGGACTGTTCGCTCGTGTGTAGGCTTGTTCGGCCAACTAAGTCTCGCGCATGCTCAGAAAGGATTTCCACGTTGGAAGGTTGCATTGCAGTGTATAGGACGTCGTATTTTTCGTCCCGTCGTACGTGCCGTTCACGTCATCGCGCACGGTTTCAGCAAACTGTTCGTCCGTCGTGTGTGGCCATGTCCGTCCATGCTAAGTTTGAGCGGACTGTTCGCTCAAACTGTTGGACGGACAAAGTTGGGCCAACAGTCCGCGCGTGTGTACGCGGCCTTACTATTTCAAGGGAGTGTAGTAATTCTTCCTCTGCAGAACGTGGTTCTGAAAAAAACAAAGGTAGGGAAATATCCTGGTTCACATGAAAACTGGATACTACCTTAGGTAAAAAGGATGGACGAGGATGTAAGACCACCTTATCTTTATGAATGATCAAGTATGGCTCTTTACAAGAGAAGGCTGAAACTCTGCTTGTGGTGGTTATTGCCACTAAAAATACCAATTTCTTTGTCACAAGGACCAATGGAGTATCACCTATTGGTTCAAAATGAGGTTCCTGAAGGACCGACAAGACCAGGTTCAAATCCCATGGACACAGAGGTGATCTGACCAGAGGATTTATACGGGATACCCCCTGAATAAAGGGCCGAACTAAAGAATGATAAGCAAGACGTTTTTGTAAAAAAACTGACAAAGCCGAGACTTGACCCTTTATAGTAATTGAGGCTAGTTTCATCTCTACTCCTGATTGCAGGAAGGATAGAATTCTACTTATGACATACTTGCGAGGGTGCCAACCTTTACTCTCGCACCAGGAGATGTAGGCCTTCCAGACCCTATAGTAGAGAGCTCTAGAGGCTGTTTTTTTTTTTTGCATTAATCACAGTAGTTATTACTGGACTTGAAAGCCCACAATGCTCTAGCATGAGGGTCTCAACAACCAAACCATCAAATTTAGTGTTTGTAAGGCAGGATGGAACACAGGCCCTTGCGAAAGCAAATCTGGGTGAGACAGGAGAGTCCAAGGCTCCCTTACTGTCATTCTCACGATTTCCACTAGGATTACAAGTTTCTGTTCCCCTTTTAATCTGCGTAGGAGACGTGGGAGCAAACAAACTGGAGGAAACGCATAGATCAGAGAAAACTGATCCCAAGGCATTACCAAGGCATCTGTTCCGCAGGCCAGCGGATCTCTTGTCCTTGACACAAATTTTTCCATCTTTTTTGTTGAACCTAGATGCCAATAGGTCTACGTCCGTGGTGCCCCACCATTGGCATATGGCCCGAAAGACGCCAGAGTGCAGAGACCATTCCCTGAGAGCAACTGGTGGTGACTTAAGAAGTCTGCCTGCCCATTTTCCACTCCTGGGATAAACACCGCAGATAGGCGCAGGGCACATGCTCTTCTGCCCAAGATAGATTATGGTTTACCTCTCTCTGGGCAGCATGGCTCCTGGTACCACCTTGAAGATTGATATAGGCTACTGCCTTGGCATTGTCAGACTGAACCCAGACAGGAAAGTTTTGTAGCCTGGCTGTCCAGGCCTTCAAGGCCAGGCGTGCCACCCGAATCTGTAGAATGTTGATGGGTAGGGACCTTTTAGAATCCGACCACTTCCCCTGGACAGTGTCTTTTTCCAAGACTGCTCCCCAGCCCAAATGGATAGCATCGGTCATCACTATCTTCCAAGTGACGGGTATGAAGGTCTTCCCTTTCTGCAAATGTTTGGCTGACAACCACCAATCGAGACTTTGACAAACACTTGGAGTCAAATCCATTGGACAATCCAAATCCTGGCTTTTCCTGCTCCAGGCAACCAGCATACTGTTTTGCAGAAACCTTGAATGAACTTGGGCATACCATCTTCCCTAATAACCACATGCAAAGGCAGACAGAAGGCTTCTCCTTTGTTCTGACCAAGAGTACCAGTTCTCTTATGGCTCAAACCTTTGTCTGGGGTAAAAACACTTTCTTGTGGATAGTATCTATGACTAAACCCAAGTACTCCAATCTTTTTACAGGTAGTAAGGATGATTTTTCTGGGTTGAGAACCCAACCTAAACGTTCCAGATATCTGACCGTGCTTATCATATGCTGATCTAGCTCTGCTATTGATTGATCTATCAGCAGCAGGTCGTCCAGGTACACCACTACTGCTATACCCTGGGCTCTCAATCTTGCCAAGAGTGGAGCCAGGACCTTTGTAAACACCCAAGGTGCGGTGGCCAACCCGAAGGGCAAGGCCACAAACTGAAAATGTCGCTGCTCTACAGCGAATCGCAGGAAACTTTGATGAGCGGGAAATATTGCAACATGGAGATATGCATCCCTGATGTCTATTGATGCTAGAAGTTCTCTGAAGGGTGGCTACCACTGAGTGAAATGTTTCCATGCGAAACGAACAAATGTTTAGGAATTGGCTCAGACCCTTGAGATATAAAGGCTGACAGTTCCATTTGGTTTCGGCACTGTAAAGAGGTTTGAATAGAACCCCAACCCCTGTTCTCTTAAGGGAGTCTCTATGATCACCCCCTGAGATAGCAGCCAGTCTAGTGCCTGAAATAAGGACTTTCTTTTTATTGGGTCCTTGGGAATGCCCGATCTTAGAAAGCGAGATGGTGGAAACTCCGGAAACTCTAGTTTGTACCCCAGAGACACTGTGGAGATGACCCTTCTGCCCTTTGATTCCTCCTGCCAGACTCGCGAGAGCGGGGGGGGGGGGCTTGGGACCCTGCTTTGTAGATTTCTGTCCCCAGGGCTTTTTGTGGTTATGCGTTTGGTTCTTGAAGTTGATGGCAGAAGCCGTCATAACTGTCTGGAGGCCGTTACCCCTGGTGATGGAGAGGCAGATCCAGTGGCGTGACTAGAACCTTCAGGGCCCCGATGCAAGAAACCATGAAAGGCCCCCCTGAACCCCAGCCAGGGCCCTTCCCTCCAAGTCTGGCGGTGGAACTCCAGGGTGTGGTCACAGGTATGACCTTTGTGAGCCCTGTAGTTCCCCCACTGGTATCAGTAGTTTTTTATTTTTTTTATTTTTTTTTACATTTTTTGGGTGCCCCATTGGGGGACTGTCCCTAGGCAGGATAGGGTCCTCGCCCCCAGAAGAGATGAGGTCCTTTTCTCCAGGGCAGATGAAGTTACTGCACCCAGGTGAGAAGGGGTCCCTGCTCCCAGGGGAGGTGGGAGTCCCTGTCCCCACGTGAGAAGGGGTCCCTGTCCCCAGGGGGAGATGGAGGGGGTATGTAATAGTATGTAGGGGATGGGGTCCTTTCACTCATCATGACCAAGCTGTAGGCGGTGCACTCATCCATGTTGGCCTGGGCTCCATCCAGTGTGCTGGACAGGTGATCAGCATATCTCCCAGAAAGACCTTTCATCATCTGTGTGACGGGGGAGGAGGGGGGCTGGCAGAGAAGCCTGCAATGTCCTCCGGGGGCTTTCATAGGGCTGCACTGCATCTGTGTGCTTAAAGTTTGTTTACCCGGGAGAAGTATGCAGTGCAGTGTGGGCCAGATTTAGGGGGGGCGGGACTCCGGCTGGGGAGAACAGACATCGGACTGAGCAGGAATGCATGGAGCAGGAGAGGGGTACTCTGAGGAGCCGGCCGAGGACACAGGTCATGCGGGGAATGCACAACTAAAGAGCAGCCAGTGCGATAGTCGAGCATGGAGCTCTGCTAGTCACCCTCCACCTCCAGCCATCCGCGTGCATGGTGCACTGGTACCCCTAGCTGCCTATGCTGCTGCCGGCCATATGTAGAGGGGGCTGCATGGGCCCCCTGCATCACAGGGCCCAGTTGCGGTCGCGACTGCTGCACCCCCTATAGTTACGCCCCTGGGCAGATTGTTTGAAATAAAAACGCTTACTCTTCCTTTTTACTGGAAGAAGGGTACTTTTTCCACCAGATATCTTCTGGAAATATTTGTCCAAGTCATCCCCAAATAATCGTTCCTCATTAAAGGGAAAACCATTCAGCAGCTTCTTACAAGGCAACTCTGCTGACCAATGCTTAAGCCACAAAAACCTGCGCATGTGAACTAACAGAAGGGCAAGCTAAGATGCCTGATGAATAGAATCTTTAATAGCGTCAATCGCAAAACAAAAGACCCTGGGCAATTCTGACAAATCCAGGACCTCTTACCCTTTGATGACTTGTTTAACTTTGTCATTAAGAGATTGACAGACGCCAAGTGCCGCTACTGGAGGCTGTGCAACTGCACTAGCCATGGAAAATTGAGGCTTTAAGCAATGTCTCCAGTCTATTATCTGCTGGATCCTTAACCAGTTCCCAACTGCCGGCCGTCAAATGACAGCCAGGCGGCGCATCTCTTGTGGCGGGAGGGCGTCATATAACGTCCTCCCGTTTAAACAGGGAATGCATGCGATCGTGCGCAGGCATCCCTGTTCCTTCGGCGGTGGCGTGTCATGGAGACACCGCTCACCACCGAGGGGGGTGAACAGCCATTGGACTTCATCATGGCCGATCACAGATGGTTACACCCCCACTGTCCACGGCACGTGCGCGCGATCGCGAGCAAGCTGCGTGTGCACGTCTGTGGCGGCGTGTTCCCGGGAACACTGCTCATCACCGACGCTGGCAAACCGCCATTGGCCGGCTGTTTACCCATGTGATCGGCTGTGATCGTTTTCACAGCCGATCACTAAATGTAAACAAACCGCGGTAACGAGATGTTACCGGGTTCTCCTCCTCACACACCGATCGTGTGTGAGGAGGAGATTGCGGTAACATCTTGTTACCGCTTACAGTGTACACCAATCACACTGATTGCTCCCCCCGAATAAAGAGGACATGTCACCACCCATCATAGTACCTATCACTCACAGTCCATCTGAGTACCTGCCCCAGTCCATCAGAGTACCCGTGTATCTGTCACAGTCCATCAGAGTACCCGTGTACCTGTTACAGTCCATCAGAGTACCCGAGTACCTGTCATAGTCCATCAGAGTACCCGAGTACCTGTCCCAGTCCATCTGAGTACCCGAGTACCTGTCCCAGTTCATCTGAGTACCTGTCCCAGTTCATCTGAGTACCTGTCCCAGTCCATCTGAGTACCCGAGTACCTGTCCCAGTTCATCTGAGTACCTGTCCCAGTTCATCTGAGTACCTGAGTACCTATCGCCGAGCTTCAGTGTACCCAAATACCAGTCACCAGGCCATCAGAGAACCTGTCACCAGGCCATCAGAGTACCCGAGTACCTGTCACCAGGCCATCAGAGTACTCAAGTACCTGTTTGGGGTGTAATTTTTGCTATATACATGCTATGTGTTAGAAATATCTTATAAATTGACAACTTTGTGTAAAAAAAAAATGCGTTTTCATTTTTTTCCACATTTTCCAAAAACTTCTGGAAAAAAATGAACCCCTCAAAAGACTCATTATGCCTCACCGATTATACGTTGGGGTGTTTGCTTTCCAAAATGGGGTAATTTTATGGGCAATTCCATTGTCCTGGTACTCCAGGGCCTTCAAAAGTGGCTGTGAAATGAGATGTGTCATTTTTGCTCGTGTGAGACTTTTACACAGCATGGCCACATACAGAGCACCAACATTGAAGTGGCACTTTCAGATGTTCTACGAGCAAAAATGACACATCTCATTTCACAGCCACCTATTACATAGTTACTATGTACTATGTAACTACTGTATGTAATAGGTGGCTGTGAAATGAGATGTGTCATTTTTGCTCGTAGAACATCTGAAAGTGCCACTTCAATGTTGGTGCTCTGTATGTGGCCATGCTGTGGAAAAGTCTCACACATGTGGTATCGCCATACTCGGGAAGAGTATCAGAATGTATTTTGGGGTGTAATTTGTTGTATGCTTATGCTGTGTGTGAGAAATAACCTGATAATATGACAATTTTGTAAAAAAAAAAATCTTTATTTTGCAAACAATTGTGGGAAAAAATGACAACTTAAAAAAACTCACCATGCTACTTACTCAATACCTTAGAATGTCTTCTTTCTAAAAAGGGGTCATTTGGGGGGTATTTGTACTTTCCTGACTTGTTAGTGTCTCAAGAAATGAAATACACCCGATGTACTGAAGGCCTGATCAGATGTGATCAACCATAGTTTGTAGACTATAACTTTCACAAAGACCAAATAATATACACTAATGTGGGTTATTTTTACCAAAGATATGTAGCAGTATAAATGTTGGCCAAAATTTATGAAGAAAAATTACTAATTAGCAAAATTTTATGACAGAAACAAAGAAAAAGGATTTTTTTTCACAAAATTTAAGTTTTTTTAAATTTATAGCACAAAAAATAAAAAACCCTCTAGTGATTAAATACCACTGTCACATGGGTTGGTGTCACATGGTGACCCCGCCCCCTTACGATGTCATAGTCCCCATGTGACATCAACCCATGTGACCAACCCATGTGACATAAAGCCATGTGACACCGCCCCTTGTCCCTATATAAGTGGCCGCGCAGTGCGTCCCTGGCATTCCGGCTGGAGAGATCGTCGAGGCAACATCTCCTGGAGAAGAAGAAGAAGAAGAACGGAAGGCGGCGGCGGCAGAAGACCGGGCCACCGCCTGTAAAAGAGCTATAAGAAGGCGCGGTGGCCCGGCAGAAGAACCGAAGAGGGGGACAAGACCCCCGAAGTCGGGAGAAGAGGCCGGCAGCGAGGAAGAAAACTGGACTCCTCCGCTAGCAAAAGAGCTACAAGAAGATAGCGGAGGAGTCCGGCGAGAAGACCCCCGAAGACGGAAGACCCCCGGAGCTGTGCAATAAAGTATTTTATCTCGTGTGTTGTGTTTTTTTTGTACTTTTATTTTACAGGTGAATGGGTAGGGGTACATTGTACCCCATACTCATTCACATAGGGTGGGGGGCCGGTATCCGGGGGCCCCCTTATTAAAGGGGGCTCCCGGATTCCGATAAGCCCCCCGCCCGCAGACCCCGACAACCAACGGCCAGGGTTGTCGGGAAGAGGCCCTTGTCCTCATCAACATGGGGACAAGGTGCTTTGGGGTGGGGGGGCCGCGCGGCCCCCCCTTCCCCAAGGCACCCCCCCATGTTGAGGGCACGCATGTTGAGGGTACGCATGTTGAGGGCACGCGGCCTGGTATGGCTCGCCCCCCTTTCCTGGCCAGCCGGGTAGCGTGCTCGGACAAGGGTCTGTTGTGGACTTGGGGGGGACCCCCACGCCGATTTTTTTCGGCGTTGGGGTTCCCCTTTAAGTCCATACCAGGCGGCGGGGCCAGCCTACCTGGAGACGCGCTCGAAATGAGCGGACTTTCCTCCGCGTGTGTGGGCGAGTCCGTTCATTTCAAAAGTAGAGCGGATAGTATGGCGGACTTAGTAAGCCGTATTAGTCCGCTCAAAAAGTGCCGTGTGTGGGCAAGTAGCGCGTTCGGAAATTCCGACGGACAGTCTGGCGTACTTTTCCGCCAGACTAAGTACGCCATACAGTCCGCCCGTGTGTACGCGGCATTAGGCTAACTGGTCTGTAATTTCCAGGGATGTATCTTGGCCCCTTTTTAAATATTGGTGCTACATTGGCTTTTCTCCAATCAGCTGGTACCATTCTATTTCTATTTGTAATTCTGTCCTCTGTTAGCCATGAAGGTGCATCCCGTGACATGTCATGAGGATAAACATTGCAGGTTTGTGTACTGTGAAAACTGAGGAGAAGAATACATGCAATACCTTTGCCATCTCTCTAGCCTTAGTAACCAGAATCCCTTCATCATTCTTTATGGGACCAATATGATCTGACCTCCCTTTCTTACTATTTATGTAGTTACATAGTAGACGAGGTTGAAAAAAGACACAATTCCAACCTATGTTTGTGATTTTATGTCAGTATTACATTGTATATCCCTGTATGTTGTGGTCGTTCAGGTGCTTATCTAATAGTTTCTTGAAACTATTGATGCTCCCCACTGAGACCACCACCTGTGGAAGGGAATTCCACATTCTTGCCGCTCTTACAGTAAAGAACCCTCTACGCAGTTTAAGGTTAAACCGATTTTCTTCTAATTTTAGTGAATGGTTGTGTGTCTTATTAAATTCCATTATGCGGACAAGTTTTATCCCTATAGTGGGGTAACCAGTACGGTATTTGTACATTGAAATCATATCCCCTCTCAAGCGTCTGTTCTCCAGAGAGAACAAGTACAGTGCTTGTAACCTTTCCACATAACTAATGTCCTGACAGTCACCCATCTACTCTGCTTTGGCGCCTGTCCCTCTATATCTGCACCAGCCCCTGCCGGTATGATCCCAACTCTCCTTTAGTATGTAGGGACTTCTCAGTGTTGTCAGTTGCTTCCCTAGATTCAGAACCTAGGCTTCCAGGGAAACAACATGCTTACATTTTGCACAGCAGTATTCACCCTCAATCGGATGATCAAGGAACACATACATGCAGCAAGATGTACACTGAGTTGCATCTCCACACCTGCCACTAATTTAATGGGGATTGGGGGTTATACCCTGTCCAAATTAACTAACAAGTAGCTTCCTGACATACATACATACATATATATTAATATATATATATATATATATATATATATATATATATATATATATATACACCGTGTATGTGTATATATATATATATATATATATATATATATATATATATATATATATATATATATATATATATATATATATATATATATATATATATATACATACACACACACACACACATACACACCACACACACATACACACCACACACACACACACACTCTTATACATGTTAGAAAAACATTTTATAATGTATTAAAATATAGACAGTATCAGTAGAGCGGTGGATGGTGTCAGTGGGACAGTGGATGGTGTTAGTCAGTAGAGCAATGGATGATGGAAGTCAGTAGAGCAGGGGAGGGTGACAGTAGGACAGTGGATAGTGTCAGTCAGTAGAGCAGTGGACGGTGTCAGTAGGGAAGCGGGATGATGTCAGTAGTTTATTTTTATTATTTTATTTCTTTTTTTTATTATATTTTACACATTTTTTTTTGAGCCCTGTCGGGGGGCTTTGGTGAAATATCAGGGGTCTGTGCTTCCTAATAATTCATAGTAAACACATAAAGTGAACAGAATAGAGAGGTGGGATTTTATAGCTACATTGCATGAACAAACAATGCAAGTTTTAATGTAAAAATAAATGAATCATTTATTTAAAAAAACAATAAAGGTAGTACAGTTACATTCAGAGTAATAGGTATATATATACTTCCTATCCCTGACAATGACAGTACTGCAGTCACATACACATAATCCTATGTCCTCAAGTCTCTACATGTTTCGCCAAAATGGCTTCATCGGGAAAAGGATGAGATTATTTGGTTCATAGGTTTAAAAAAAGCATAATATATTCAACATTAGGTGTATAGAAAGAGAAAAACATATAGATTAGTATATCATTTTTCATTCAATACACGATATCATGCAGCACACACAGCCCACAGAGTACACTAGCTAGCTAGTGATTAAACTGACTGTCCCTGCTGCACACAGCGTCCTGAAAAAAGACAGGCTACTGCAATCACCAGCACAGCAGTGCCCTGAACCCTATATACTGTACTACACTTATACCAATCCTTAAAAGGACTTTTGTGGACCTAATAGCTAGCGATTTGTGTCACTACAGTCTCTCCCTGCTCCACACAGCGTCCTGTCCCTAAACTGACATAAGACAGAATGTAAAATGGCCGCCAGATCAGGTCTATTTATAAGGTAGGGGGGATGTCCAACTGTCCATGTGCTGAAATGTCTCAATTGGCTGTCCTGTACCCCATGATGGATGTGTCATCATGGGTCAAAGTTCTTTCACACTGTAAACACATATGTCCACTGGGCGAACAGCGGCAATAATCCGCCGATTGGGCAAATCGCGAACACGCAAAATTCGCCGTGAACCGACCACCCGGCGAACAGTTCGGCCATCCCTACAAATGAACCACCCCCCCAAAAAAAAACCCCACCCAACCACAACCCCCAACATGCCCTATGGCCCATATCCTCCACAGAATATCCCAAAAAAGTACAAGCTCCCTACCTCAAATGAGGGTCTTGGAGTGGGCACAGTCAGGGGACTTCCAAGGACCTGAACTCAAGATCAATCCAATTAATGCGGAATCTCCCATAGGGAGGGATGTAGTGTTCATTAACTTTAAATGTTATAAATAAATATAACAGTATCTGTAATATATATATAATTTTTTTAATACTTTAAGCAGAGGGGGGAGCATAAATCCATAACATAGGCTAATAAAGGACCCATACTCACCACACTAGTCTGATGATCTGTTAAACACTGAAATACCTAAACTGGGAGCTCATGCAGATGGAAACCATATGCAGGAAAGAGCAATTGGCAACATCTCAATTGATAAGATCATTATGCCCGTCTATAAAATTCAAGAATACATACACAGTTATATATATCACTTTCTAGTAAAGATTCATCTCACAGATTCAAAGACAGAGAAAATTCCTCACCTCAGAGTGTATCCTACTGCTGTGTGGAAATTCCGTCCAACCTTCATACAACCCCATGAACACAAAAGGTGCATGGTAAAGAGAAGCCAATATGAGCAATGCAGAGCCAAAATCCCATACCACCATCAAATGGAGAGATGGTTGGCGCCAGTCTAGTCATAAAAATAAATGTGAACATACATAAGAATCATTTGAATGTCAGGTACACAGCATAGAAGTAGTCTGCCTTCATCACATTACCTGAAATACCTGAAATTATTATTTTTTTATTGAAAGCCTGTGGCGTGCAAAACACACTCAAAAACTTCACCCGCTGCATAAAAAATGTGCACACACATAAAGAGTGACACAAAAAAGTGCAGCGGATACACAAGCCCTCTGAAATCAGAGGGCCTTGTCCTGAATCCCCCGGGGCGTTAAGCCGCAGACAAGAACACTTAAAACTTGGTCCTTGTGGCCGAAACCAGGTGGACCCCGTTCTTTAGAAGGTCTGCCGAAACAGACCCACCCAAATACCCAAAGGGAGACCCCAACCCTGAGAGAGGGTGAACCAAGCCAGAAGGCCATGTCCACCCCCTCCCCAGACTTTCAGGACAGGCCCGAGGACCTGCGACCCTACTGATCACACGTGCAGTGACAAACAAAAGATGTGACAACACACAAAATAAATAAATTAAATAAAGTGGGGAAGGGATAGTAAAGAGGATAGTGAAAAGGTGGCCATTGTGTGAACAGACCTCATGGTGTAGTGTCCTTGGTGCCCAAAATCAAAGTGACCCTCACAGTGATATTTAGGCACCCCTGGACTGCCACTCCAGTGGCACATACTCCATAGGCTTTCAAACCCCAACCCTGACCCACAGCCCAGACCATAGCAGCCCCCACTCCAGTCAGGAAGGCCTGGAGTTCAGGAAGCCCGGGGAGAGCCTGTCCAACACAAGCTCAACCCCCGCTCCCATCCCTCCTACCTAATTACATCCAGAGGTACTACTGTTCCTCCCCGCTTTGCAGTTTGGATATGGTGTTCCCTACCGAAAAACTGTCCGGAGCTAGAGCTACCCCAATCTAAGCCAGAAGGCCAGGGACCCGACCCTCTGGATCAGACCCAAGATGCAGTACCCATCCTCACCAGGAGCACCCTTCCAGGTGGCTCAGACTCAGGCCCCACTGACACCACCTTGAATGCCAGATGCTGACCCCTACCGAAACCGCCCTTCCAGGTACAATGACACCATTGGATTTGCATCAGCCCTCCCCACCTCAGGAGTGCCTCCTCTGGAGACTGAGAATGCCATGGTAAAAGAGAACCTCAGGGCGGGCACACAGCGGGAAAGTGCCATCCATGAATTGATGGATCACTGTACCCACTGTGCACCCTTGGGTGTCCGTACGGGAATCCATTCGCCAAGGACTGACCTTGATGCAAGCATAGCATGGGGAAAAAAAAATATTTATAAAATAAATAACCCACCCATGAATCGACAATGACATACATAATCCCTAATTCCCCCAGAAGTCCATGTTGATCAATCCATTTAAGGAACTTGGTGAGCATTGGTGCAGCCACACCTGTGCATTGCATCTATTACATCATTCATCAAATTTATAACAATTTATTACAAATAACGAAAGAACATAAATCTAAATACACTATAGCCTTTGTTAAGCAATTTCTTCAGAAAGGTTTACTATGCTTCAGTTATGAATGAACACAGTGAGCGATCGGTACTGATCATTCACTGTGTTTATTCAAAAAAAAGGAAGGAGCCGGTAAATTACATAATTACCAGCCTTACCCACTCTCCATCCTGAAACTATCCCCCACAGCAGCTGGAGGGTGAGGAGAGAAGAGGAAGCTGGCAGGGCCAGGGGATCACACAGGTATTCCTGGGGAGTAGAAAATAAGAGACAGGAGGGATACAGGGACAGCATATAATGGTACCGATCCCATGTATTTTCCTCCTATGCCAGGATGGGGGGGGGGAACAGGCTTTCAGCTGCTGCAAGAGAAAAATTGGTTTCCCCTGGATTAGGGTGTGCCCAGGCACACCCGGCACATACCTATGAGGACAGTGTGTATGACTTCAGGTTGATCCGTTTTTATAGTCTTTTGAGGTTTTTGGCATTTTTATTTAAGAGAAACTGACACTTTGGCAGAGTTCTAAGTTCAAAATAAGTAACTGTAAGGTACGATACCGTTGTGCAGTTATGCAGGAACCCAAATAACTGAGCTGAGACTTGGGAGGCTACAGTGAGACCCCCGAAGCCTTGAAGCACTCTTGTCTTCACGTGATCATTATCTTTTGTAGTCAGAAGATATATGAATCTATGTTAGTGTGAACTTTGGTGCTCTGAATGGCATTTAATCTGTTTTTAGCTTCCTTTTGAATGAATAAAGGGAATTGAAGTTTGTGTGATCCTTGTTTAGATAAGGGTTACAGTAATTGGTGATAAATATACTCATTATACTCACAATATTACACTGCTGGGACCTTCTGTTATTTTCTTCCTGACTCTGCTGACAGTAGAGTGTAACACCTGCATTGTCTAGGGTTCATTAGATGGTCAAACAGACATATTTTTAAAGCTGGGAACACCACCAGGTGCCATTCTGCCTCATGTATTCCACCATTAGTCTATGACCAACTGCTATTCTGCCTTCTCTTTCTTCACCCAGAGTATGGTCAGCTCTTGGACTGCCTTTTCTACCAGTGCTGTATAATCACCTCCAATTGCCTCTTACCTCTCCAACCTTCACAGTCAGCTTATTTACTGTCTCCCTCGATGATCAGTTCAATTGATGTGTCTCCCTTGACCAAATATTATATTTAGGGATGAGCCGAACACTCCCTGGTTCGCTTTGCATCCAGAACATACGAACAGACCGAAAGTTTTCACAAACATTCAAACTCCGTTAAAGTCTATGGGACAACGTGAGAAATCAAAAGTGCGAGTTTTAAAGGCTAATATGCAAGTTATTGTCCTAAAAAGGATTTGGGGACCTGGGTCCTGCCCCAGGGCACATGTATCAATGCGAAGGAAAGTTTTAAAAACTGAAGTTTTTTCGGTAGTAGTGATTTTAATGATGCTTAAAGTGAAAAAATAAAAGTGAAATATTCCTTTAAATATCGTACCTGGGGGTGACTATAGTATGCCTGTAAAGTGGCCCGTGTTTCCCGTGTTTAGAACAGTCCCTGCACAAAATGACATTTCCAAAGGAATAAAAGTCATTTAAAACTGTTTGCGGCTGTAATTTAATGTCGGGTCCCGGCAATATGGATGAAAATGATTGAGAAAAACAGCATGGGTAACCCAACAGCCCATTACCAGGCCCTTTGGGGCTTGTATGGATATTAAGGGGAGCCCCGCACCCAAATTTAAAAAGAAAAGGCGTGGGGCCCCCAGGTTACAAACAAGATAGTAGGTTTGTCCTTAAGTTGAATCTGTTTGTAATTTGGAACCGGTACATTTTTTAAGTGTAGCTCCAGCCAAAAAAAAACGGAAAATTTATGTCAAAATACTTACCGTAATTTTCCTTTCCTGATGGACTCCATGACAGCCAACGTGTGGGTTTAGTCCCACCTCCATTACCCTATAGGACGATACTCCCATAAATCTTTGCTCCCTGCCAGAGGCCGTGTTCGGTAACTATCCTACTCCAGCCATTTGGGAGGGAACTCCTGCTGCCATGGAGTCCATCAGGAAAGAAAAATTACGGTAAGTATTTTGACATAAATTTTCCGTTTTCCTGACAGACTCCATGGCAGCCAACGTGTGGGAAATAACTCGCCAAAACACACCCGGGTGGACAAAATGCTGCATAACAAAGATTTATTTGACACCGTCAACCGACAAAACTTTAACACCAAAGTCAACTGAGGATAGAGCTGCCGGCTCAACACAATAATGAGACATAAAGGTGTGTATTGAAGACCATGAAGCCGCTCTGCATATCACGTCAGGAGCCACATGGCGAGAGGCCGCCCACGAGGTAGAAAGACTTCTGGTCGAATGCGCCGTCACCACCTGAGGAGGAGCCAAGCCCTTTTCTCTGTATGCCCACTGGATTGCTTGAACTATCCATGCCGCAATTGACCTGACTGATGCTCTAGTGCCCTTGTTCTTCCCACAGAACAGAACGAACAGGAAGTCCGACTGCCGGAATGGAGCTGTAGCCTCCAAATATAGCTTTAATGAGTGACCAACATCAAGCGGATGAACTTCCGAGGAATCCAAGGATCTGAATGTGGGTAGAGAGATTTCCTGATTTTCATGAAAAACCGAGGTGACCTTAGGGTTTGACCCCAACATTGGAACTAGGACCACCCTGTCCGGAAAAAAAGTTAGAAAGGGTTCTTTGACTCCTAGAACCTGAATCTCTGATACCCGTTTTGCTGAGGTGACCGCCACCAGGAATGCAGTTTTCAAGGTGAGTTCTCTGATGGAAAGAGCCTTATTGAAATGAGAAAAAAAGTCCAGAACTAGTGGCAGATCCCATTTAGGGAATCTGGGTTTTCTCTGGGGTCTCAATCTTACTGCGCCTTTGAAGAACTGCTGGATAAGGGCATGCTTGGCCCACGAAACCCCTGTAAATTCGGAGATAGCCGAGACTTGAACCCGAAGGGAACTAACTGACAAGGGTAAGTCTAAGCCTGATTGCAGGAAACCCAAAACGTCTTGAACTGCAGGTGAAACGTAGGAACTAGTTCTGGAAGACATAAAGGATACAAATTTGGCCCAGATCCATTCATACACTTTATTAGTACTTCGTCTCCTTGCACTTAAGAGGGTAGAAATGGCCTCCTTAGGACACCCTAGTGCTTCCAGCCTTCCCCTCTCAAGAACCAGGCCCTCAACTGAAGGTGAGCCGTACATGGATGGAGAATCGAGCCTTGGGAGAGCAGGTCCCGTCTGGATGGGAGAGGAACTGGGTCCCGAAAACTGAGGAGGGATAGGAGAGGAAACCAAGGCCTGTTGGGCCAATGTGGAATTATTGCCAACACCTCTACTTCCTCCCATCTGAGTCTCTTCAGAAACTGAAAAATAATTGGAATTGGAGGGAAGGCGTATGCCTTGTGGAACCACCACTGCTCTGTTAGGGCATCTATCCCGTAGGACTGCGGATCCTTGAACCTCGAATAGAACCTCGTTAGCTTCCTGTTGATACGGGAGGCGAAGAGATCTACTTCTGGAGAAATCCCCAGGGATAGAACCCACTGAAACACATCTTCGTGAAGGGCCCACTCGTTGTTGTCCAAGTGGACTCGTGAGAGAAAGTCCGCTTGGACGTTGAGAACTCCAGGCACATAGGCTGCTGTTAGGTTGGCCAGATTCTTCTGGGCCCAACGCATTATTGGATCCACTTCCCGCAGCAGAAACCGACTTGTGGTGCCCCCTTGCTTCCTTACGTAGGCGACCGCAGTCGTATTGTCCAGCCTGAGGACTACGGATGCTCCCACTATCAGATGCGGAAATGCCAACAACGCTAGGAAGGCTGCTCGTAGTTCTAGCACATTCAGGGCCGCTGATAGGCCAGTACATCTGGCCCTGCTGTACCGGGCCTGACCAGCAGGGGGGCCCGGGCAACCTAACTGCCAAAAAAAAAAAAAGTTCCTCCTCCACGATCATGGATTGCCATAAATAACGCGCGCTATCAGCAGATAACATCCAGCCATAATCCCCTCCACCAAGCAACCTCCCCGCCCCCCCCCATCCCCCCCCCACCCACGGTCGGTACAGTTTTTTTTTTTTTTCCAATGTGTGTTCTACACTCTGTGTATGCGGCTGCCTGTAGTGTGGGGACTCTTTCTTCTTTTTCGGCCGCGGAGGAATACATCCTCTGCACACCGCACACCGCACAGCATTAGCATAGAAAGGTTATGCTGCGGAGTGATATGCCCAATCCTCTCTCTCTCTACACATGACTAACAAGAAGCAGAGAGAGCAGGGGTCGGCGATCGAGGTGAGCTCTTATCTGGAAGTTGGGGACAAGGTGAGGTGTGTATTCTTGATCTTGAGGCATAAAAGATGACACAAAACTGGACTGACCTGCTTTTGTGTCATACTTAATGATTACATTTTAAAAATCGTAAGCAATTTTGTACTTTTGAAACATAATTTTAATAATTGCACTTGAATTCTAGCACATGTAAACACAAAAGAATACCCATTTTTTTTTAGGCTGGGTTCACACTGGAGCGGCAAATCACATGCGATCTCTGTGCGATGCGAGTTCAGCCGTACAGATAGTATGGCTGAATTTGCATCGCACCCGGCCCCAAACTCGCACAGGACCCTGCAAACTCGGACAGGAATCGGATCGCATGGTGTGAACCCCCATGCGATCCGATTCTGCTGTGGACCAAAAAAAGGGTCCCGTGCGAGTTTGGGCCGGGATGCGATGCGAATTCAGCCATACTATCTGTATACTGTCTGTATGGCTGAACTCGCATCGCACAGAGATCGCATGTGATTTGCACTGCAGTGCGGTGCGAATCACATCCGGTTCTCGTAGCCGCAGCAGTGTGAACCCATCCTAAAGATGTTGAACTAACATTACATTTCACTATGTATGGTCTGGGGAGGGGCAATGGGTGGGGCCAGGGGTGGGGCTGGAGGAGGGACTAGGGGCGCGGCCAGGGTGGAGCTGAAGGGGGGCCCCGTCAGGTAGGCTGTACGGGGCCCCGTGATTTCTATCAGCGGCCCTGAGCACATTTGACACTATTCCCCGAGAGGGAAAGTCCAAATGCCCTGAGCCACTTCCGATAGACAATGCGCCCCCCAGCCCCTGTTGCTGGCATCTGACGTCACTATGATCCATTTGATTGGAAGAAGGGAGTGGCAATTCAACAGGTTCTCCCAACGAAGCCACCAGAGGAGGGAACCTCTCATGGTCTGAGTAATCTCGATGGACTGGACTTTTTCTCCCGACCATTGGCGAAGGAAACCCATTTGAAAGGGGCGCATCCTCCACTGTGCCCACTTCACCATCGGTATGGTGGCCACCATGGTGCCTATGATCTTTAGGCAATGAAGAGCACTGAGATGAGACGAAGAGAGGGCCAGGCGGATCCTGTACCATACTACTGCAACCTTCTCCTTGGGCAGAGAGATGGTACCCTTTGCCGTATTGAAAAGAGCACCGAGGAACACGAGGGACTGTGTAGGAACTAACTGGCTTTTCTCCAAATTCAGGAGCCACCCGAATTCCTTGAGGGTTGCGATAACTTGATCCCTGTGTTTCAAGAGACAATCCCTGTCCTGAGCCAGAAGAAGCAAATCGTCCAGATAATGATGAATCCGGATTTTCTTGATTCTCAACAATGCCACAACTGCTAGTAGGACCTTCGAGAATGTGCGAGGGGAGGTTGACAGACCGAAAGGAAGGCAGGTAAACTGTAAATGAAGCTGGCCAATGGAGAAACGAAGAAACTGTTGAAACTCTGTGGCCACCGGGACGTGAAAATAGGCGTCTTTGAGATCTATTGAGACAAGCCAGTCCCCTGGCTGCACTGACTGTTGAATTGTGGACAGAGTTTCCATTTTGAATTTCTCCTTTCTTATGAAGCTAAAAGAATTTGTCTTTTTTCTTCTGACCTTGGAATGGATGTGGGAACACACTTGAGTTTGGGGAAACTGCTGAACGACCAAGTGTGCCCGATGGAGACTGTCTTGATGGTCCAAAAATCCTGGATCGAGGCCGCCCAGACGTGCCGAAAGTGGAACAAACGAGCTCCCACCCGGACCACCTGGACGGGCCCGATCTCAGAAGGACTTAGTAGGCTCCTTTTCCCCCATCGAACTGCCCTTTGCAGACTTTTTGAGAGATGTCTGTCTGGACCTCCAAGATCTGGAGAATTCCCGTCCAGGCCTGTAACTGCGTGCCTCCCTGGCACGGTCTTGACCCTGCTTTCTTGGGAACGATCTCTTTTGACTCTGCAGGCACCTATCCTGGGGGAGAAACCCCGACTTACCCCCGGTGGCCCGAGTTATAGCACTATCCAGCTTATTGCCGAAAAGGGAAGAACCATCAAAGGGAATACGGCACCAAACCTGCTTAGAAGCGGGATCAGCTAGCCAAGGACGGAGCCACAGGGCACGCTTGGTAGTTACAGAAGAGAGCATAACTCGAGCCACCAGTCGGATAATATCGATCGAGGCCTCCCCCAAGAAAGCCGAAGCCAGCCTTAGTTCTTGAATGGGAGAACCCTTGGCAAGATCTTCTGAGACGTTTCTGAGTGTTTCATCAACACTATCAGACCAAACTTCCATCGCTCTAGACAGAGCCGCTAAGGCCAGAGCTGGTTTACAGGCCATGCCAGCCGTAAGATAGATCCTCTTCAGGTCAGAATAAATTCTCCTGTCCAGAGCATCCTTAAAAGAGACTGTGTCCTCAAGAGGAAGGGTCACATGTCTGACCAGTCTCATTACTGCCGCATCCACCAGAGGGGAAGACTCCAAATATTTAACTTCTTCCTCCTTGAAAGGGTAAAGTCTCTGGATCTTAGATAGAAGAGAATTCTTTTTCTCTACCTTGCTCCACTCATCTGAGATCACTTCTCCCAACTCTGAGAGGAAAGGGAAGCTAATACGCTCCTTCTTTAATTGTTTAAAAAACTTTCTTTGCTTCACCGGAGCCACTACCGGCTCTTCACAGTTCAGCGTTTCCTTAATGGCTTTGACCAAAGGAGGAAGCAAGGAAAAGTCAAAACCTGAACCAGACTCTTCTTCCTCAGATTCACTATCTGAGAGGACAGCAGACAAATGGCTAGGCAAAGAGGAATCCCATGTGTCCTGGGCCTGAGCATCCCTCCCCGGAGACCTTGGAGACTCTATGGGAGACAAATGGGGGGCTTCAAATTTCTTTAGACTGTCCTTGACCAATTTTTCCACCACAGACTTTAGCTGTTGGTCAGAGTCACTCATTTCGCCTGTCGCCTTGACATAATAGGCATCGCAAAGGTACTTGTCAGCGGGAACCTGCGTCCTGCACCCCCAGCATAAACCTTCAGCTGCGTGACTTGAGCAAGCTGTAGAAGGGTGGGAAGGTTCCTGGCTACGGAGACTAGTTCTCGCAGGAGAATCATGACGTCTGGATCTGGAAGAGGAATGCCGGCGGTGGGACTTAGACGAATCACTTCCTCGGTGAGAACTCTGGCGTTGAGTAGACCTAGAAGGGCTGAAAAAGGGAGAAACCAACAGTATTAGCGGAACATCCCCAATGTTCCACTGTCCCCCCACCCGGGAGGTAATCCAGGAAAAAAATACCTGCTACGAGAGGGCTGGCCACTAGCAGGCGGCGAGGCATCCAAGGGATCCATCAGGGCTGGAACTAAAACAGCCCCAATTAAACACAGAGAACAGCTAGGATAGCAAAGATAAACTGACCTTTCCCCATAGACACATACCTAATGCTGAAGAAATCAGTGCTCAGGAATGGCACTGCAGGCTTTACTAGCATCCCAGAGGCTCTGCAAGCTGTTCTCTGTTTTTAAAACTGCCGCCTTAATGACGTCATGAATTATGCCATAAAAACGCTAGTGCGCATGCGCGAAGCCCGCAACGCGCATGCGCGAACCAAGCCTTGTCCTCGCGCTGGTCTCGCACATGCGCAGAACAACCGAGCGGCGAACGAGGAAGTAGCTGGGTGGCTGGAACGCAAGGAAACCAGCCGCCCAGCTTGCCAGATACACAGCAGAAACGATGCATGGGGGACAAAAGAGACACAGAGCAAGAAAACAAAAACATACAGAAAACAACATAGAATGGCTGCCGTGGACAAACATAAAGCTCACCACTCCTGTACACGGACACCAGCCGAGGTAGGGCCCCAAACACATGCCGAACTTCGGGGGGGGGGGGATAGTCACCTGCTAGTAGCTAGGCTCACGACTAACACGCGGTTTCACCTGTCAGTGACCAGGCATACACCTCTTCAGCGCCTCTTCCATATGCCCCTTTTCCATACTCCGCTAGTAGCTAGAGCTTATTGGAAATATGCGACTCCAAGTCGCTCGGCCGGTCCGTATCGCAGAAAAAAATGCAAGTCTTCAGGGTAAAAAGACACATGCTAGGTCCTATGGAGGAGGACAAAAAAAGAACACAGCCCCTGGCAGGGAGCAAAGATTTATGGGAGTATCGTCCTATAGGGTAATAGAGGCGGGACTAAACCCACACGTTGGCTGCCATGGAGTCTGTTAGGAAATCTATTTTTAAGCTTTTTGGATAACATAGGGAAGGGTTATCATCGCCCCTGTAACATTTGTTTTGCTGTCTGCGCCCTTGTTCAGAAGATTTCACCTCACTTTCTGGCCCAATGACAATTGGATTTTGACAATTTGGGGTTTTTAGGGAAACAAGGATTGGTGATAAAGCATCAGTGAAGACACCTTTTCCCCATATTAACTCTTACAGGAGAGAATTTCCCTTCCTAGGGGTAGATTTCCTCTCACTTCCCATTGTCTCCCTCTGTTTGTAAGTAGGAGTTGTTTGTAAGTTGGATGTTTGAAAGTAGGGGACTGCCTATGTATACTATACGGCCTGGCCTATATACTCTGCAGAAATTTGGGCCTTAGGTGGACACCCTAGGTGGTGGTGCCACAACACTGTATGCCCTTACAGTTACTCTTGGTGGGCGCTGGAACGGGCCCTGCTGTGAAATATTATATCAAGAATTGTAATTACATGCCCCTGTTGAACAGGGGCAGAAGAATTGGGCCTTTGGTGGTGGTGGTAGGGTGACCAATTTTCCAAACTGCCATTCAGGGGCCCCCCCTCCCAGCATGCACTGGTCGGTGATGTCACAAGAAGGCGGTGCCACAATGTGATGTCGCCGGGTGGCCCTGCCCCTTACCATACTACAGGAGATGGTCAGAGACTGAAGACATGCTATAGGAGACAGTCAGACACTGCAGACATGCTACAGGAGACAGTCAGAGACTGCAGACATGCTACAGGAGACAGTCAGAGACTGCAGACATGCTACAGGAGACAGAGACTGCAGACATGCTACAGGAGACCGTCGGAGACTGCAGGCATACCACAAGAGATGGTCAATGACTGCGGGCATACTACAGGGGGCAGTCAGAGACTGCAGACATGCTACAGGAGATGGTCAGAGACTGCAGACATACTACAGGAGAAGGTCAGAGACTGCAGACATGCTACAGGAGATGGTCAGAGACTGCAGACATGCTACAGGAGATGGTCAGAGACTGCAGACATACTACAGGAGAAGGTCAGAGACTGCAGACATGCTACAGGAGATGGTCAGAGATTGCAGACATACTACAGGAGATGGTCAGAAACTGCAGGAATACTATAGGAGATGGTCAGAGACTGCAGACATACTACAGGAGAAGGACAGAGACTGCAGCCATACTATAGGAGATGGTCAGAGACTGCAGCCATACTATAGGAGATGGTCAGAGACTGCAGCCATACTATAGGAGATGGTCAGAGACTGCTGACATGCTACAGGAGAAGGTCAGAGACTGTAGGCATGCTACAGGAGAAGGTCAGAGACTGTGGGCATACTACAGGAGATGGTCAGAGACTGCGGGCATACTATAGGAGACAGTGGTGTTCTCTACATGGTTAACCCTTTCACTTAGGAAATCTTCTTTTTGTTGTGCTATACAGTTCATCAGATCAGCCTGCAGGGACACTGTAAGGGAGAGCAGCATATCTTTTAATACTGTATCTGACACTGGCTGGCCAGATGTGGGAAAAACAGTGAGAGAGGCCTGGATGCTGCAGTGTCTGCTCCTACCTCATCCTGCATGGCATCCTCGCCTGAGGGGGACGGATCCCTGATAGGTTTAGACTTTGCTGGGCTTGAGAAGGTAGGATTGGATGTACCTTAGCCATTTGTGTCACCAGCAGTGACCAGGCTGGCCGAGGGAGAAGCTGCTGAGGCATGCACTAGAAGGCCGAGTAACATGCTGCCGCCATCTTGCCGAGGCTCTCTGGAGACCGGTGGAAAGAAGCCCGAGAGCTTACAGGGTTGCGATGCTTGCTTCTTTCATAAGGTGAACTCAGAGGAGCGCTGCTCAGCCGTAGTGTGCCCACTACCCATGTGTCAGCCGACATCACTGGTTGCTAGACGTGGGGCGGCCTAGCCTAGCAACCAGTTTGGCAAATGATTATCAGGGTGGCGGACTGGCAGTGCGTTTTTTTTTTCATTCTGAGACACTGTATTGTCCCGGAATGAACGTGCCTGGGACACGGGACAAAAATCTGAATTAAGGGACAATCCCAGGCAATCCGGGACATGTGGACACCCTAGGTGGTGGTGCCACAACACTGTAAGCCCTTGTACACACGATCGGAGAATCCGTCGGAATGTGTCCTATCGGACCGTGTTGTCGGATAATCCGACTGTGTGTGGTATGCATCGGACTGATTCCATCGGAATATCCGTCGGACCCAATTTTCCAACTTGTTGGAAATATTTTCCGACCAACTAGTTCGATCGGACATACTCCGATCATGTGTAGAGAATTTTGATCGGACCAAGTGCCACGCATGCTCAGATCAAATTCCTACATCAAAGCTATTGGCTACTAGCCTGAATGTAGTCCCATCGTAACGAAATTACGTCATCGCGTTCTGAAAGATCTGATTTTTCGACAACTTAGTCCGACCGTGTGTATGCAACAGTTTCGGACAAGATCCGGCGGACAAAATCCGACGGACAAATTCCGACGGATTTGGTTGTCGAAATCTCCGACCGTGTGTACAGGGGCTAAGGCATCACAGTTACTTTTGGTGGGTGCTGGAATGGGCCCTGCTGTGAAATTTTAGATCAAAAATTGTAATTACACGCACCTAGTTAAACAGGGGCAGAAAAAATGGGTCTTAAGCATTGGTGGTGGTGCCTTAACACTGTAACCCCTCACAGGTTCTGTTGTTGAGCGCAGGAATGAGCCCTGCCGTGAAATATTACGTCAAAAATTGTAATTACGCGCCCCTGTTAAACAGGGGCAGAAAAATTGGGCCTTAGGCGGCAGTGGGGACACAACACTGTAAAGCCTCACAGATACTCTTGTTGAGTGCAGGAACAGGCCCTGCTGCAAAATATTACAGCACAAATTATAATTACATGCCTCTGTTAAACAGGGGCAGAAAAACTGGGTTTTAGGCACTGGTGCTGATGCCCAGAGCCAAAAATGTTCTTAGAAGCTATCAACATGAATATTGAGGTGGAATAGGATAGTCCCTCAGCATAAATGGATAGTCACTCAGCATCAGCATAGGCAGTCTTCAAGGGATCTCACAAAAAATGAATCGGTTACATCAGCATCAGGTGCTTGGTAGCTGGTGATCCAAGACTGATTAGTTTTTATGAACGTGAGCCGATCAACTGAGTCTGTGGACAGGCACACTCTGTGATCGGTTGCAAAGCCTCCAGCAGCACTGAATGTGCGTTCAGATAGAATGCTGGATGCAGGACAGGCGAGTAGCTCAATTGCATACTGTGCAAGCTCTGGCCAGTGATCCATCCTCAAGACCAAGTAACCCAGTGGATTTTCGGTTGGAAAGGTCTCCAAGTTTGATCTTGCCCCTAGGTATTCCTGCACCATGTAAATCAGACGCTGGCGATGGTTGCTGGAATTGATCAGACCCTTGGGGCTGTGGACGAAAGAATTGTCTGAACGCATCGGTCAGAGGACCACCTTCTCCACCGCTTCTTCTGTGACTGACCGAAGCCTTAGCAACACGTTGTCCAGGAGGACCAGGAAATTGCAGCTTCCCAGGCTCTGGAAATGCATTGCGAATATGTTTCATCCTCTGCTCCCTCTGCGAAGGTTGGATAAGTTCCGCAACCTTACCCTTGTAACGTGGATCAAGAAGGGTTGCCAGCCAGTACTGATCCCTCTCCTTGATACCACAAATTCGTAAAGCCTGCAAATTCCTTTTGCAGGCTTTGCAGGATCAGGGAGGCCATGCAGCGTAAGTTTTCTGAGGCATTCGGCCCGGAGTCCTCTGGGTCACTAAGGATGACATGATTCACAGCCACCTCCTCCCAACCACATACAAGTCCATGGGTTTCTGGGGACTGAAAATGATCCCTTAAAGACTGCTGCTAATGCTGAGTACAAGGCTCCACCTCCATGCTGACACAATCCTCCTCCTCCCCTTTCTGTGTGATAGGCGGGCCTGCAGGAAAATTGTCTGGATAAAGGGGGGCTTGAGAGGTAAGGAAGTCCTCCTCTTCCTCCCTCTGTTCTGCCTCAAGTGTCCATTATTCCATGCAGCGTGTGCTCCAACAGGAAGACAAGAGGGACAAGTATCGCTGATGCATGTGCTGTCACTGCTCACCATCCTCGTGGCCTCCTCAAATGGTGACAGGACAGTGCTTGATCATTAGCCACTGGCGTGGCAAAAAAGAGCCAAGCTCCCCTGACCCTATCTTGGTGCCATACTAGCACAGGTACTTATTGATGGCCCTCTGCTGCATGTGCAGCCCGCTGCAGCATTTCCAACATTCAATTCCACCTGGTAGGCATGTCACAGATGAGGCGGTTTTTGGGCAGGTTGCATTTCTTTTTGAAGATCAGCCAGCCAAGCGCTGGCATTATATGACTGGTGGAAATGCCCACAGACTTTCCTGGCCTGCCTCAGGAGATCCTGTAAGCCAGGTACCTGCACAAGAACCACTGCACCACCAAGTTAAGGATGTGAGCCAAACAGGGAACATGGATCAAGTGTCCCTGTCAGAGGGTGGAGAGGAGGTTGGTGCTATTGTCGCAAACCACCTCTGAACCTGCCCCTGCCGAGCTGCCAGAATCTATGCCCCAGTGTGGCTCCTGTCCAATAAGCAGACCAACTAAAAGACCACATAGCATCTTTTTGCCTAGGTGCTTGCAAAGCCCCTAGAATGCCTACGGAGCACTGCTGGTTCCAAGGACAAATCTGCACTGGAGGAGGCCATAGAGGAAGAAGAAGAGGAGGGGGCGGAGGAGAGAGGTGTGGCAGAATCAAGACTACCAGAATTTTGGAGGCGTGGTGGTGGAACAAGCTCTAACATTACTGCACCCTGTCCTGCATCCTTACCAGCTGCCAGCAAGGTTACCCGGTGCACCGTGAAAGATAACATCCCTGTCCATGCCTGCTGGACCATGAGTCAGCAGTAATATGCACCTTCCCGCTTACCGCCCAATGAGGTCAAGACATTGCCTTCCACGTGCCGGTAGAGAGCCAGAATGGCCTTCCGAGAAAAAAATTCCACAAATTCTTGAAAGGAGGCGGAGTCTACCAGCTGAAAAGGCAGCAGTTGGAGTGCTAGCAATTTAGCCAAACTAGCATTCAGCCGCTGAGCATGTGGATGGCTGGGACCACATTTCTTTTGATCGTTTAGCAACTGGGGTAAGGAAATTTGCCTGCTACAATCGGATTTAAGTGTACCGCTAGCAGATTGCCCTCAAGTGCTTGGGACACCTAATTCTACACCTTCATTCCTCTCAGTGCAGGTCTCTGAGAGGACTGAAGGTATAGTGGGGTTGGAGATCCCAGCTGATGAGGAGCAAGGAGAGGTCCGCCTTGTTCTTTAGTGTGTGTCTTTTAGGTACTGTTGCCAACGGACTGCATGGGAGCTCGACATATGTCTGGCCAAGCATGTGGTGCCCAAGTGGCTGCTGTTTTGGCCACGCTTGATACACTTCAGACATATGTTGCAAACAGCAACTGTGCGATATGCTGCACACGTCTCAAAAAAGCCCACACCAAAGAACTTTTGAAAGTGCCTTGCACATGCAGAGCTCTGTGGTGTCATGCAGGCTGTCCTTAAGTTGGCCCCTGGAGGACATCCTGCCTCATTGGAGATGTGCCCCCTCCTCCTCCTCTCTTCTATCGGGCACCCACGTAGAGTCAGTGACCTCAACATCCCCTCCCTCCTCGCCACTAGAGCAAACCTGGAAGTATGCTGCAGCTGGGGGAACATGACTGCCAGTTTCTTGTCCTTCTTGGGCACCCCCTCTCTCTGGGCTCACGTTACTGCCTTCATCCTCAACCTGGGTACCATCAACAGAGCCTTCAAAACGCTGTGCATCCTCCTGCAGCATGTACCCGACACTGTGGTCAAACAGTTTGGGGGACACCTCAGGACATGATGGTGGGGCTAGGGAAGTAGTGACTGATGCCATTGAGCCAATGGAGTAGGCCACTTTGGCAGCTGCATTGGCAGCCAAATTTGTCTTAGCTTGGGTGACAGAGGATGAGGAGGATGAGGACGGCTTTGTGATTTACTCTACCAACTCTTCTGCATGTTGTGGCTCAACACGACAAGCTGTCGAAAAAAAGGACAACCGTGCTCCACGGCCACGTGCTGAGGATGCACAGTGTCCATGACCAGCACTGTTGGTTGTAGACACAGAGCCTGCTTGCCCTCTTTTAGTGGCCTGTGAGTGTCTGCCTTTTCTTGGTGGCCTTCCGGACATGCTGTAAAATTGGATTAGCAAAACACCACCTTGGCTAGACTAGAATGCAGTGGATATATATGTAGGAGACAGTATATATATTTTATGCACTGATCACTAAATCACCTGCATGCCTGAAGTATATTAGAAACCGTACAGCAGGAACGGTCTGCAGTGAGATTTAGCTAACTGAATAAACTGCCTGCTCAAAGTAAATGAAATGATACACTTTCTCTCTCTCCGCTAGCAACACACTACAGAAGGCCGACGTGTAGGCGGCCTTATACAGTGTGGGGCGTGGACATAACCCCTGAGCCATAATTGGCCAAAGACACCCTGCCTTTGGCCAATTTTGTCTCTCATTGCTGACAGCGCTGTGATTGGCCAAAGCATGTGGGTCATAGTGCATGCTTGGCCAATCATCAGCCAGCAATGCACTCCGATTACGCAGTGCATTATGGGGTGTGACGTGCGGCTCTAATTTGGCGTTTGAGTCGAACTCGAAGCTCATCCCTACTGGCAAGTAGTGATGGACGAACTTCCGACGGGACGTTTCGCGAATGCGATCCGCGAACGTGCCCAAATGTTCACGAACCGCAATGTTCGTGGTGGACCCCATTCACTTTAATGGCAGGCGAACCTTAAAAATCTCCAGGTCATATTTTCAGCCACAAAATACTTACTAGCTGTTCACACATAGTCCCACAACATGGACACTGACATACCAGAAGTATTAAGTGAATCTGGGATCGACAACGACAAGCATTCTTTTTTTATCTGTGAAATTTTGTGAATTCAGGAGCGCATGAAAGCCACGGAGGAGAGGCAAAGTCAGGCCAGGCTATGAAAGGGGTGCAGGAGATGATCATTGCCACAGTCAGGGCAGCGCAGTCCTGTGCCAGTGTCCCAGTGTGCCAACCTGTGCTTGAGGCCCTGACCCCTCCCTCTGTCCGGCCCTTACCCCCACCTATGCAGGGCTCCACTGCGGTGGTCCGGAGGTGCCAGTCCAGTGCTTATCCTCAGCCATGGTGCTGGCACTGCCTGCTGATTGGCTTCTCTGCTGCTATCTCCCTCACTGACAAAAGCACTGAGGTAGAACACTGACACCAGCACCGCGATAGAGACTGAGCACTGACACCAGCACCGAGATAGAGAGCACTGACACCAGCACCGTGATAGAGAGCACTGACACCAGCACCATGATAGAGAGCACTGACACCAGCACCGTGATAGAGACTACTGACACCAGCACCGAGATAGAGAGCACTGACACCAGCACCGAGATAGAGAGCACTGACACCAGCACCGTGATAGAGAGCACTGACACCAGCACCGAGATAGAGAGCACTGACACCAGCACCGAGATAGAGAGCACCTTCTGCAATTTCCCACTTTGGCTCAAGCCTGTTGCTTCTGCCCTACCCCTACCACCCCTGCGGAAGGGCCTGCCTCTTCCTCTGCCTGTCATTTTTTAAATGACCCTGTGACAAAAGTCTCTAGAGAAGTGCAGTATATGTGGAAGAAGGTATATAACATCCCCCGCTCCAATCTGTAATTTTGGGGGCCACTGGTCTATCACACCAGTTATAATACTTGTTTCTAATTGCGTTTGTCACTCTTTGTAGTATCGCTGCAGAACCTCTCAGCAGTCACAATGCTGCACAGTGGAAATGCTCCAAACACCAAACTGTCCCTCCCTACACTGACAAACGACAGCTGCAGAATCGGTCAGCACTGCAGTGCACTATAATATGCTTTCTATATTTGAAAGAAAGTATATTATACGTGTATAACAACACTATATACTGTACACCTATACCAGTCCTTAAAAGGACCTTTGTGGACCTAATAGTAGCTACCCTGTTTCCCCTAAAATAAGACCTAGTGTGATTGTCGATGATAGCTGCAATAAAAGCCCTACCCCCCAAATAAGCCCTAGTTAAAGTCCTTGTAGGTCTTCTTTTCAGGGTAGGGCTTATTTTTGAGGAAACAGAGTAGGGCTTATTTGGGTGGTAGGGCTTATATTACAGCCAACACCGACAATCACGCTAGGTCTTATTTTAGGGGAAACAGGGTAGCTAGTAGCTAGTGAATTGCAGACTGTCCTTGCTCCAACCACCAAACTGTCCCTCCCTACACTGAGAAAAGACAGCTGCAGAATCGGTCAGCACTGCAGTGCACTATAATATGCTTTCTATATTTGAAAGAAAGTATATTATAAGTGTATTACAACCCTATATACTGTACACCTATACCAGTCCTTAAAAGGACTTTTGTGGACCTAATAGTAATAGCTAGTGATTAGACTGACTGTCCCTGCTCCACACAGCGTCCTTTCCCTACACTGACAAAAGACAGAATGTAAAATGGCCGCCAGATCAGGTCTATTTAAAAGGTAGGGGGTATGTCCATGTGCTGAAATGTCTCAATTGGCTGTCCTGTACCCCATGATGGATGTGTCATGGGTCAAAGTTCTTCAAAATGTAAATGAATATGTCAGCTGCGAACAGCGGCAGAAGTCCGCTGGTTTGGCGAATCGCGAACGAGCAAAGTTTGCCGCGAACCGACCGCCAGGCGAACCGCAAGGCCATCCCTACTGGCGAGGGACCTGAGAAGAGGAGGGGTCTCTCTGCGCAAAAACACTGCACAGGACACGTAAGTATAACGTTTGCTATTTGTAAAGGAAAAAAATTTTACTTTACAATCACTTTAACTTGCGAGGCCTTAGTTTATATAATGACAGTTCTTAGATATTACAACATGATTACAAAATTCCTGTTACGGGGAAAATAGGCAAACCCCACCATGTATCCCATATTGCAGTGATAGTTTGTTTCTCATGTTTTTCTGTCACAGGTTTACATTGTGAAACCACCTAAATATATATTCACACAGACTCATAGACCTTTTTAAATAAAGGTTTGTTTTTAACAATTCCTTGCTCTAACATTATATTTTTGGAGTATATGGAATTTGGCATTTCTGATAACAGATATGTTAAACTAGGCATATAACTAATACATTTAATAATATGTGTATTCCCTGTCTTGTGTTTTACATGCTTCCTCCAGCTGTCAAGTGAATGAATTCAGAGGATCATTCCTGTGTAATAGAGTGGATGGCTTCTCCCATGACTCCCCTGCTCTCAGGAAGTGTTCCGTTTCACTGAAAAGCATATTGCTGTTGACATGCTACAAAGTGAGTTGTGCAAGGAAGGGTTCAAAGAGAGGTTGACGTGCCTCCCTTCACCTTTTTACCCTGAATAGTCATTTCAGGGAATATCACTTAGCTAAGATTTTGGTTCTTGACTACACGCTACTAACTTCTGTATTATATTCTAATTAGGTTTTTATCTTACATTCAGTTTTTTTTTTTACTTAATAACAATAAAAAATCCTTTTATAAATAAGGTGAATGTAAAGTCCTAGCAACTAAATTCGGGACATGATATGAAGTAGTAATAAAACCAAAAACAAAAGTTTAAGATATTTTAGCCTAGCAATCCTTAACGGTGGCGAATGATTGCGTTTTTTTTTGTTTTGTTTTTTGTTAGGCTCGTTTCCCTTTATTTTCATCTTGTGATTCAACAAGCAACAAATATCCTGCCTTAGGTTGTCTTCACTCTGAATGAAGGAGCAATAGAGACACCTTTGGACAGCATCAATGTTAAGCAGCTTTAAAAGGATTTGAGTATCACCACATTTTTTAAATATTATATTACATCTTTCCATGTGACAACACTGAAGCTTACAATGTAAAGTAGTGAGTGTACAGCTTGTATAACAGTGCCAATTTGCTGTCCCCTCAAAATAACTCAACACACAGCCATTAATGTCTAAACCGCTGGCAACAAAAGTGAGTACACCCCCAAGTGAAAATGTCCAAATTGGGCCCAAAGTGTCAATAATAATAATATATGTGTCAATATTTTGTGTGGCCACCATTATTTTCCAGCACTGCCTTAACCCTTTTGGGAATGGAGTTCACCAGAGCTTCACAGGTTGCCACTGGAGTCCTCTTCCACTCCTCCATTAGGACTAGGGATGAGCCTAACACCCCCCCCCCCCCCCCCCGGTTCAGTTTGCGGCAGAACATGCGAACAGACCAAAAATTTGTGCAAACACGCAAACCCCGTTAAAGTCTCTGGGACTCGAACGTGAGTAATCAAAAGTGTGAATTTTAAAGGCTAATATGCAAGTTATTGTCCTAAAAAGTGTTTGGGGACCCAGGTCCTGCCCCAGGGAACATGTATCAATGCAAAAAAAGTTTTAAAAATGGCAGATTTTTCGTGAGCAGTGATTTTAATGCTTAAAGTTAAAAAATATAAGTGAAATATTCCTTTAACTATCGTACCCGGGGGGTATCTATAGTGTGCCTGTAAAGTGGGGTGTGTTTCCCATTTTTAGAACAGTCCCTGCACAAAATGACATTTCTAAAAGAAAAAAAGTCATTTAAAACTGCTTGCGGCTGTAATGTAATGTTGCCCCCCCCCCCTCAGCCCAATAATGGGCCCTGTGGGCCTGGTATGGATATTAAGGTGAACAACACGTTGTCCAGGAGGACCAGGAAATTGCAAACTCCCAGGTTCTGGAAACGCATTGCACAAACCTTTCTGCAAGGCCTCCCGAAGATGTTTCATCCTCTGCTCCCTCTGCGAAGACTGGATAAGTTCCGTAACCTTACCTTTGTAACATGGATAAAGAAGGTTTGCCAGCCAGTAATTATCCCTCTCCTTGATACCACAAATCTGAGGGTCCTTTCACAAGCTTTGCAGGATCAGGGAGGCCATGAATCGAAGGATTGCTGAGGCATTCCATCCGGTGTCCTCTGGGTCACTAAGGATGACATGATCCACAGCCACCTCTTCCCAGCCACATACAAGTCCATGGGTTTCTGGGCACTGAAATAAATCCCTTGAGGACTGATGCTGAGTGCTAGAATCCACCTCCATGCTGACACAATCCTCATCCTCCTCCCTCTTCCTGTGTGAGTGGCGGACCTGCAGGAATACTGTCAGGATAAAGGGGGCCTTGAGAAGTAAGGAAGTCCTCCTCTTCCTCCCTCTGTTCTGCCTCAAGTGCCCTCTCCATTATTCCACGAAGCGTGTGCTTCAACAGGAAGACAAGACGGACAGTATCATTGATGCATGCACTGTCACTGCTCACCATCCTCGTGGCCTCCTCAAATGGTGACAGGACAGTGCATGCATTCTTGATCAGTAGCCACTGGCATGGCGAAAAAAAGCCAAGCTCCCATGACCCTGTCCTGGTGCCATACTCTCACAGGTACTCATTGATGGCCTTCTGCTGTGTGTGCAGCTGCTGCAGCATTGCCAATGTTGAGTTCCACATGGTGGGCATATCGCAAATGAGGCGGTTCTTGAGCAGGTTGCATTCCTTTTGAAGGTCAGTCAGCCGAGCACTGGCATTATATGACCGGTGGAAATGTCCACAGACTTTCCTGGCCTGCCTCAGGAGATCCTGTAAGCCCCGGTACCTGCACAAGAACCGCTGCACCACCAAGTTAAAGATGTGAGCCAAACAGGGAACATGGGTCAAGTGTCACTGTCAGAGGGCAGAGAGGAGGTTGGTGCCATTGTCACAAACCACCATTCCTGCCTGAAGATGGCATGGTGTCAAAAACCTCTGAGTCTGCCCATGCAGAGCTGCCAGAATCTATGCCCCAGTGTGAAAATAAAAATTGTGCAAAGAATGCAGATAATGCGCATAACTTCTGAGTGAAATATCTTCAAAATGTTGAACACTAAATGTAATCAAATGGGATGCAAGCACGCAACCAGAAGTAATCACCGCGAACCGGAAGTCGTTACCGTTTACAGGAAGTAAACATCGGAATACCGGAAGTAACGTAGGTGGTGGAGGTGAACGCTGATGTTCCTTTTGTTTGGCCATTTTATTGCATTTTTAATGTAAGCAGCCATTTTTTAAGTTAAATAAAACAGTCTGTTATTTGTGTAACACACTATTGGAAGCCTATTCATCATTAGATGTGGATATTGCCAACCTATGCAAGCATTCATCCAGCACTCCTAGTGGACACTCATTTTGGCATCTGGTTAAATTGTACCATGAATCAAAGGGCCCCAAAAGATGGTTAAGGCATCTATTCAAGGCAATTTTTAATGCCTATGAGATAAGAGCACTGTGAGCACTGTGAGCGCACCAGTGGAATTGCTAGCGATACCTGGCAGTGGGAATTTCATTGGCAAGAGCACAGTCACTGAACCATTTTTGGTTGACACCATTTTTGGTTGACACCATTTTCTGCACATTTGTAGCATTTTAGTTCTGATTTGCACTATATGGACTGTCAGCACTTTTTTTATTTATATATTGCATTTAGCACTTTATATTATACATATTTAGACAACTTATTATTATTTTTTTATGTGATTTGTTTGATTTTACTTTGTGTTCAACATTTTGAAGATATTTCACTCAGAAGTTATGCGCATTATCTGTATTCTTTGCACAATTTTTATCCTATGTGATTTGTGATCACTATTTGATTTTGCAGCATTTCCGTTTACCGCAAGCACATATTATTTATAGTAGCGCAGAGGTCCTCTCACGTTAAAATCTGCCCCAGTGTGGCTCCTGTCCCCTCAGCAGACCAACTCAAGCATTGCGTGGCATCTTTTTGCCGGAGTGCTTGTGTAGCCCCTTGAACTCCTATGGAGCACCGCTGGTTCAGAGGAGAAATCTGCAGAGGAAGAGGCCATAGAGGAAGAAGAGGAGGGTGGAGTAGAGAGGTGTGGCAGATTCACCACTACTAGCATTTTGGAGGCATTGTAGCAGACCAAGAACCAACAATACTGCACCCTGTCCTGCATCCATCCATCCCAGCTGCCAGCAGGCTTACCCAGTGTGCTGTGAAAGAAAGGTAACGTCCCTGTCCATGCCTGCTGGACCATGAGTCAGCTTTAATATGCACCTTACCGCCCTGTCCAAAGAGACCATGACATTGCCTTCCACATGACGGTAGAGAGCCAGAATGGACTTCCATGAAAAGAAATGGCGTTTGGGAACCTGCCAATGAGGTACTGCACATTCCACAAATTCACAAAAGGGGGCAGAGTCTACCAGCTGAAAAGGTAGCAGTTGGAGTGCTAGCAATTTAGCCAAGCTAGTATTCAGCTGCTGAGCATGTGGATGTGGGACCGAATTCTTTTGATGGTTTAACAACTGGGGGAGGGAAATTTGCCTGCTACAATCAGATGTTGGTGTAGCGATAGCAGATTGCCCGAAAATACTTGGCACACATAATTCTACACTTTCATTCCTCTCAGTGCAGGTTTCTGAGAGGACTAAAGGTATAGTGGGGTTGGAGATCCTAGCTGATGAGGAGCAAGGAGAGGTCCGCCTTGTTCTTTGGTGTGGGTCTTTTAATTACTGTTGTCAACGGACTGCATGGGAGGTCGTCATTAAGGATGAGCCCAACACCCCCCTATTCGGTTCGCACCAGAACCTGCGAACAGACCTAAACTTTGTGTGAACATTAGAACCCTATTAAAATCTATGGGACTCGAACGCTCAAAATCGAAAGTGCTAATTTTAAAGGCTAATATGCAAGTTACTGTCCTAAAAAGTGTTTGGGTCCTGGTTCCTGCCCCAGGGGACATGGATCAATGCAAAAAAAGTTTTAAAACCGGCCGTTTTTTCGGGAGGAGTGATTTTAATAATGATTAAAGTGAAACAATAAAAGTGTAATATTCCTTTAAATTTCGTACCTGGGGGGTGTCTATAGTATGATTGTGAAGGGGCGCATGTTTCCCGTGCTTAGAACTGCCCCTGCACAAAGTGTCATTTCTGCAGGAAAAAAAGTCTTTTAAAATCACTTGCGGCTATATGAATTGTTGGCTCCCGTAATACAGAGAACACTCAATGAGTGTTCTCTGTATTATGGGAGCTGACAATTCATTCATTGATAAAAAAAAAAGTCCCATAGACTTGTACAGGGTGTTCCGGCTTTTCGAATTTGCCACGAACAGCCCAAATTGTTCACTGTACTGTATTGTTGCTGAACAGGTGAACAGGCAATGTTCGAGTCGAACATGAGTTTGACTTGAACTCGAAGCTCATCCCTAGTTGTCATATGTCTGGTCAAGCATGTGGTGCCCAAGTGGCTGCTGTTTTGGCCACACTTGATACGTTTCAGACATATGTTGCAAACAGCAACAGTGCGATCTGTTGCACATGTATCAAAAAAGGCCCACACCAAAGAACTTTTCAAAATACGCAGGGAGTCAGCAGCACCCTGCACATGTGGAGCTCTGCGGTGTGATGCAGTCGGGTGGCTGCCTTTAAGCTGGCCCCTGGGGGGCATCCTGCCTTGTTGGAGATGTGCCCCCTCTTCCCCTCTTCTCTCAGGTGCCCACATAGAGTCAGTGACCTCATCATCCCCTCCCTTCTCGTCACTGGAGCAAATCTGGCAGTATGCTGCAGCTAGGGAAACATGGCTGCCAGTTTCTTCTTGGGCACCCCCTCTCTCTAGGCTCACGTTACTGCCTTCCTCAACCTGGGTACCATCATCAGAGCCTTCAAAATGCTGCGTATCCTCCTGCAGAATGTACCCGATACTGTGGTCGAACAGTTTGGGGGACTCCTCCATGAATGATGGTGGAGCTAGGGAAGGAGTGACTGATGGCATTGAGCCAATGGAATAGGCTGCTTTGGCAGCTGAATTGGCAGGCAAACTGCTCTAAGCCTGAGTGACAGAGGATGAGGATGAGGATGAGGAGGATGAGGATGGCTTAGTTATCCACTCTACAAACTCTTCTGTATGTTGTGGATCAACACAGCCAGCTGCCGAAAAAAAGGAAAAGTGTGCCCACGGCCACGTGCTGAGGATGCACCTTGTCCACGACCAGCACTGTTGGCTGTAGACACAGAGCCTGCTTGGCCTCTTTTAGTGGCCTATGAGCGTCTGCCTCTCCTTGGTGGCCTTCCAGACATGCTGTAAAATTGTATTAGCAAAACACTGCCTGAAGTTTACTAGAAAAACTACACCAGGAAGGGCCTGCAGTCAGATATAGGCTTGGCTAGACTAGAATGCAGTGGATATATATATATATATGTAGGAGACTGTATATATATTTTATGCACTGCAGATCACTGAATCACCTGCCTACCTGCCTGAAAGTGTATTTGAAAACATACACCAGGAACGGCCTGCGGTCAGATGTAGGCTTGGTTAGACTAGAATGCAGTGGATATATATATGTAGGAGGCTGTTAGGTCACCTGAGACCAGGTGACAGATGCACTCCGTAGGAATCGGAAGTGCAGCAATAAGATAGTGGACCCTAGGACTGACTGCTGCAGATTGTACCCAGGGAGGTTCAGGAAGCAGGTCTACTGGATCATAAACACAGATCTCAGTTGGAGCTAGAGCATAGATTCCCCAGGGCGCGGAGTCTAAGAGCCAGCAGGTGTTCACCAGAGCCTCTAGTGGTGAGGATGGACTGCGCTGCAGTCTGGCTCCAGGCCGCAGGCCCTAGGGTCTCACAGTTCATGGTCACTGTAGACTACAGGAAAAGGAAGAAGCAGGCTGGAACAACAAGGATAGTAAAGAGATAAGGCAGAGGTCAGGGCAACTAGCAAACAGGAACAACAGAGTACACGCCAAAGGATCAGGGTCACGGGCAGACAGGGATAGTCGGGGACATGGCAAAAGGTCAGGGTCACGAGCAGATAGGAATAGTCGAGAAGACGCCAAGGTCGGTAACAGAGACAAATGTAGAGCACAAGGCAAGCAGGAAACAGGAAGCCAAACACACAGTGAATACACAATGGTTGATCAGCACCACTGGCTTGCAGTGCACAGATTAATATAGGGTTCCCTTATAGGGCCTGGGGTGGAGCCATGCTTAGAGGAGAGGTTATAAAAACCACCAGGTGGAAGTGGCTGGGCTCTTAGTCTGAACACATGAGGAGAGGTAAGCAGACAGAGGAAGATTACTGATTAACCATGACAGAGACTATATATATTATGCACTGCAGATCACTGAATCACCTGCCTGCCTGAAAGTGTATTTGAAAACGTACACCAGGAACTACCTGCAGTCAGATATAGAGACTTGGCTAGACTAGAATGCAGTGGATATATATATATATATGAGACTGTATGTATATTTTATGCACTGCAGATCACTGAATCACCTGCCTGCCTGCAAGTGTATTTGAAAACATACACCAGGAACTGTTTGACCCTTGATAAAGTCACGTGACATGTGACGCAACGCATCGGGAGGAGCCAGTGATGTAATCCGAGGTGTCTCTGTGTAACACAGCGGACACTGTGTGAGGTTCGATTTGAGCGGCTGATTGTTCTAAAGCGCTGGAATTGTTCATTCGCATATTAGTGGATCGGCTTGTGATTGTCTAAATATATATAATGATCATTGCGCAATGATTGTTTTCTCTATTTTTATGAAATCTATGCAAATGGATGAGCTTATTGAAAGACCAGAGAAATTTATGTAAGCAGTGAAGCTAAAAGGAGGAGTGAGTCTGATCAGCCAAAGTACTGTGGATAATCTGTATACCTGCTGGGAAGATACTTTCTTGTGGAAGCATATTGAGGGACTGTTTTCTTTTTCTTTTCTTCTTTTTTATATAAACCATATACAGTGCAGTAACTGGGGACTAGTGGGAATTTGTCTTGAATTTGTTGAGCCTGCGGTGGGGCATGCGTATGCCTCATTTCTGATGATCTATGGACACATGGTTTTGTATTACACACTAGTGATCATAATTTTGGCAATATTCGCATATAGCACTTAGCACTTAATATATTGTAATTTTTATTCTATATACTGCACTTTTACCACCACTATTTTATTAGATCCGTGCATTTTAAATAGGAAGTTGATTGCAGCGCACTATTGTTAATTATATTTGATTTGGGGTGTCAGAACACTACGAGAATGTTGCAGCTTAATCATTTAGTTTTTTAAAATATTTTTTCACTATTATTTATTACCACATCAGCGCTTGGGTTCACACCCTCTTAGAACACCTGGAACTACCTGCAGTCAGATATAGGCTTGGTTAGATGAGAATGCAGTGGATATATATATGCAGGAGACTGTATATTTTATGCACTGCTGATCACTGAATTACCTGCCTGCCTGAAAGTGTATTTGAAAACGTACATCAGGAACAGCCTGCAGTCAGATATATGATTGACTAGACTAGAATGCAGTGGATATATATATATATGTAGGAGACCGTATATATATTTTATGCACTTTAGATCACTGAATCACTGAAGTTGAGGGAGGCAACAGTGGTGTAGTGGTTAGCACTCTCACCTAGCAGTAAGAAGGGCCGCTGGTTCAAATCCCAACCATGACACTACCTGCCTGGAGTTTGCATGTTCTCCCTGTGCCTGCGTGGGTTTCCTCCGGGTACTTCAGTTTCCTCCCACAATCCAAAGACATGCAGGTAGGTTAATTGGCTTCTGTCCAAAATTGGCCCTAGTATATGAATGGGGACCTTGGATTGTAGGCTCTTTGAGGGTAGGGACCGATGTGAGTGTGCAATGTACAGGGGCAATTGTAGACACTCACTCAGGTTGAACTAGATGGACTGGTGTCTTTATTCAACCTTACTAACTATGAAACTAACTATGAAACTATGAATTGCCTGCCTGTTTGAAAGTGTATTTGGAAATGTATACCTGGAATGGCCTGCAGTCAGATATAGGCTTGGCTAGATTAAAATGCAGTGGATATATATGTAGTAGACTGTATATATTTTTTATGCACTGCAGATCACTGAATCACCTGCCTGCCTGAAAGTGTATTTGAAACGGTACACCAGGAACTACCTGCAGTCAGATATAGGCTTGGCTAGACTAGAATGTAGTGGTTATATATATGTAGGAGACTGTATATATATTTTATACACTGCAGATCACTGAATCACTTGGCTGCCTGAAAGTGTATTTGAAAATGTACACAAGGAATGGCCTGCAGTCAGATATAGGCTTGGCTAGACTAGAATGCAGTGGATATATATTTGTAGGAGACTGTATATATATATATATATATATTTTATGCACTGCAGATCACTGAATCACCTGCCTGCCTGAAGTATATTAGAAACAGTACACCAGGAACAGACCGCAGTGAGATCTAGCTAAACTGTATGCCGTGGATATATATATATATATATATAGCGATACCCTCATTTAAGAGGGCCGCAAGTTTGGTTTGGGTCCTGAGCACAGCTCCGCCAACCCCCCGGCAATCTGCACTACCCACTTTGGCACAGTTAGTATCTAGCAATACACATAAAATCACTTATACTCTAAATATGTGTGTGTGCGTGGGTGGATAACTCAAGCTCATAGACAATCTTTGAAAGTATATAACTGACTTTACTTATTGTTTTTATAAAAGGAATAACATGAATCAAACATTTGGATTGCAACACATAAGCAGGTCCCTGCAGTAACCAGTGATAATGATAAACAGAGTAGTCAGCATAATAAAGTATTGCTATGCAACTCTAACGCTGCCCTTTTTCAGCTACTTCCCCGCATGGGTAAACTAACATCCAGCACTATCTACCTATGCAGTCAGGCCTGACTGATCTAGATGGAAGTCCAGTAAAACAATGTTCGCTAGCAATCTTTCGGTGGTGCACTTAAAGAACAACTTTGTAATCCAAACGAATAATAATAAAGATAAAGCATCTGTCTTTAAACAGCTCTCACCACCCGGACAAGTCCAAATCCGGTTTCTCTGCCTTTTCGTCTAGGAACAGGAATCCACCGACCTCCGAGTCTTCAATCCTTCTGGTGTACTGCAGCAAGGAATGAGAAAATGTCTCTCAGGTGCAACTAGGCTGGCAGAGAGCTCTTTGGAAAAGAGCACAAGGCCCAGGCTTCAGGCCTTGTGCCTCAGCAGTTCAGCACAGATCTCCTCTTGCTTGAAGAGAGGGGGGTGTCCAAAGAGGAAGAACTAGGCCTCTCCCCCTCCTTATATATCCTCCCCCATGAGTCTTTGAGACATAACTCAAAACATCCTGGGAACCAGCGGGGTTCTGGCAACAGTAGTTTTATAGTTCTTAAAGAGACCCCGCTACACACTCCCCCCACTTAAACTCTTTGGTCCCCAAAGATAAACTTTTAACACATATCCTGTACCAATTTTGAAAGTGCTGAGTATGATGTTGGTACAGGGAATTTCCACCAGAACTCAGAGGTGGGATTCCCTGTCCCACAGGTCACACTGACATGAGTGGCCTGCCTAACTGTGCCAGAGAGTGAGCTGGGGTTGCCCTCCACCAAATGGTCAGTGGAAGGATTAGAGCGTTCAGCACTTCTTCTAGCAGTCACAACAGAGTCCTCAGAGCTCTCCCCCATTTGAGAGTAGGTTAGCTTCTTGGGGGGTCTCACAACTCGGCGAGCTCTCTGTTCTCTCGGGACTTCAGGCTCTAGTGCCACAGGCTCTACTTCAGGAACACATTCTGACAGCATCACTGGTTCTGGAACATCAGTTCCTTCCTCTTCTGAGTAAATGCTAGGGATATCTTCCCAGCCTTCAGGCACACCACTAGATGGAATGAACTCTGTAGCTTCTGGGTTCAGTGTCCCCTCCTGTGTATCCTCAGTAGGTGGGAGATCTATGGCAGAATTTTCTGGAGTTGATGAAGGCCACAGCCACTCAAGCTCTCTTCCACCTTCACCTCGTTGGGTATCTTGTCCATCTCTAACCCGGGAGGTCTGAGACCGAGTGCTAGGTCCCGGGGTATCCAGAATGGAAACAGATTCAGGTGGACTTCTCACTGGAGGTATTCTGACTGCTTCAGTAAGCGGGAGCAAATGATTCCTGTGCCAAGTCTTCAAGGGCCCCACTTTCCCCTCTGGTTTTAGCTTATACACAGGCAATCCAGGTAGCTTTCTGCAAATGACATAGGGCTCCGATCTCCATCTATCAGCAAGCTTGTGCTTCCCAGGGATCCCCAGATTGCGTAGCAGTACACGGTCCCCAGGCTGCAGGTCTTGCACTCGAACCTTCAGATCGAAGTTCCTCTTGTTGCGGGCTCCCCTTTGGTCCGAGGCCGCCTGAGCTTGTTCATGGGCCACTTTCAAATTGTGTCTAAGTCGGTCCACATATCCCTTGTGGGAGGTAGCAGAGGCATGGTCTAGGGAAATGCCAAAGGCCAGATCCACCGGCAATCTTGCTTCTCTCCCAAACATGAGCCGGTAGGGGGAGTAACCCGTCACATCACTTGTGGTGCAGTTGTAAGCGTGCACCAGAGCTGATATGTGTTGGCTCCAGTGTTGCTTCTTCTCTGTCTCTAGAGTTCCAAGCATGTGTAGTAAGGTCCGATTAAACCTCTCAGGTTGGGCATCTCCTTGTGGATGATAAGGTGTAGTCCTGGTCTTCTCTACTCCCAATGAGTCCAGTAGGTTCCGGATCAGACGACTCTCAAAGTCCCTTCCTTGGTCTGAGTGGACTCTCTGTGGTAATCCATAGTGGACAAAGTATTTTTCCATGAGCACCTTGGCCACAGTGGAGGCCTTTTGGTCTTTGGTGGGGAAAGCCTGGGCATAACGGGTGAAATGATCGGTTACCACCAGAACATTTCCCAATCCACTCAAATCAGGTTCGAGGCAGAGAAAGTCAATGCACACCAGATCCATTGGACCCTGACTCTGTAGGTGGCCCATTGGGGCAGCTTGATGGGGTAGAGTCTTCCTCTGGATGCATCGTGCACAAGAACGGCAATATTCCTCCACTTCTGCCCTCATACAGGGCCAATAGAACCGGCTTCTGACAAGCTGGAAAGTTCTCTCCGCCCCTAGATGGCCATGCTGGTCATGTAAGGCAATTAGTACCGTTTCTCTGTGCTTCTCTGGGAGAAATAACTGCCACTTATCTTCTGAGTTATCAGAGGGGCCCCTTCGGTAGACCACTCCCTGATGTACTTGTAGCTTATCCAACTCTTTCCTCAGCAGGCGAGCCTCCTTGGAAGGGTGATGTCGAAGTCCCTCTGGATTCTCGTTTTCCAAAGCTTCAAGGACCAATCTCCCCATGGGGTCTTCCAATTGGTCATAGCTCAGCTCCTTTCTGGACAGCTTTGGCAGGAGTTCCTCTGCTAGTTGAATTACCCCACAGTAGGGTTGAGGGACTCCCACTGCGGTGACTCCTATCTCCTCTGCTCTGGGGCCCCCTCTTGCTTGAAACTCAGCACCCTGACAGAGTGCTCGCACTCCTTCCGGTGCTACCTGGGTCCAGTCTTCCCAGTCATTGACCATGACATGAGATCTTCGGGACAGGGCATCTGCATCCCTATTTCCAGCCCCTGGTCTGTACTTTAGGCTGAAGTTGAATCCGGATAATGCAGCCAACCATCTGTGTCCGGTTGCATCTAACTTTGCAGTAGTGAAGAGGTAGGTCAGAGGATTGTTATCTGTCTTTACGGTAAACTCCGCCCCATAGAGATAGTCCTTCAGTTTGTCTACTACTGCCCATTTGAGGGCCAAGAACTCCAATTTATGAGTGGGGTAGTTCTTCTCCGAGGGAGTCAGGCTCCGGCTCACATAGGCCACTGGTCGCAGCTGCCCTTCATACTCTTGATAGAGCACTCCGCCTAGGCCCTCATGACTGGCATCGACATGTAGCTCATATGGTCTGGTGGGGTCGGCATAGGCCAGGACTGGGGCCGTGGTAAGGCTCCTCTTCAAGGTTCGGAAAGCCTCTTCACACCTTGGGTTCCACTGATCTTGAACCGACTCACCGGCCCTCCTAGGTCCCAAGCCATCCTCTTCTCCTTCAGTCTTGAGCAATTCGTTTAGTGGCTTGGCAATCCGGGCAAACCCATCCACAAATCTTCTATAATAGGAGCAGAACCCCAAGAAAGATCTGAGCTCTGTGACTGTTGACGGTCTTGGCCAAGAGGTAACTGCCTCCAACTTCTCAGGGTCTGTAGCCACTCCCTTTTCAGACACTATGTGTCCCAGATAGTTCACAGAGGATTGGTAAAACCGGCACTTCTCGGGAGAAAGCTTGAGTCCCTCTTCGCTGAGTCTTCTCAACACCTTCTCCAACCTGGCCTCATGTTCTTCCAAAGTTTTCCCGAAGACAATGACATCATCCAAGTACACAAGGACTTCTATGAGGTTCATGTCTCCAACGGTCTTCTCCATGAGGCGTTGAAAGGTAGCAGGGGCTCCAAACAGGCCCTGAGGCATTCTGTTGAATTCAAAGAATCCCACTGGGGTTATGAAAGCTGTCTTCTCTCGGTCTTCCTGGTGCATGGGGATTTGGTAGTACCCACTCTTGAGGTCCATTACACTGAACCACTTGGCACCAGACAAACTCTGTAGGGCATCCTCTATTCTCGGTGTGGTATACTGGTCAGGGATGGTCCTCCTGTTGAGAGTCCTGTAGTCGATACAAAGCCTCAACGACCTATTCTTCTTTCTGACCACCACTATGGGGGAGGCGTAGGGACTTCTAGACTCCCGAATCACACCAGTCTTCTTCAACTCCGCAAGCTGCTCCCTCAAATCCTCCAGGTCAGCTAGAGGGACCCACCTAACCCTTTCCCTGAAGGGTTTGTCTTCTTGGAGGCGGATTCGGTGGGTGGCACTCCTGGCACATCGCACATCAAACTCATCCTTTGAGAAAATCCTCTCCCATCTAGTCAGCTGGGCCTTGGCTCTCTCCTTCCAGGCTCCAGGTAGGTCCGGGTTCTCCATGGAAAGTTTTTCCCAAACATCTCCTCCTTCACCCGTTCCTTTTACTTCAGACCAGCTGACTGGGGCCGCAGGACTCACCTGCCCCAACAGCATTCTGGCAGGGATCTCTATGGGTCTCTCCATAGGGTTTCTCACACTCACTGGGACTCTTCCTCGAGCCTTCTTCAGGGCCTTGATTGAAATCACTTCCGGTATCACTTCCAGGCCTGAGTGGTCCTCCCTTGGATCGGATTCCAGCATGACAAAGGGGCCCGGCTGTTCCCAGGCAAGCTTCACCGTGGCCCTGAGGAAGGCTACCTCTCCAGGCTGCAGCACCACTCCCTCTCTCCCAAGTCTCCACACCTTCCCTATCCCCTCTCCTGGGGTCTTCTGCTCTAGGACCAACCGTTGGTAGGCTGTCTTCAGCATGGGATGGATATTGGGATCTTGATGGTTACTCGTCTCCACTAGAGGGGTCAGAAGTCTTCGCACCAGATCCGTATTGGTCCCTATGATGAGGGACATCTTGCTGGCCCCGGGCGGTCTAGGACACACAACTGCCAGGGTGTCAAACACGTCCGTTTTCCCTGCCACAGATGGATCGAAGGTCAGCTTTATAGGCAGGTAACCATCATAGGGGAAACTCTGAGTTCCCAGGCCCCATATCTCCAGCTCTTCTATCTTCTGTATAGGCAAATGGCTCAAGTGCCTATCATAGAAGTCTCTGTACAACAAAGTCACTTGAGCTCCAGTGTCCAGGAGGGCCTTCGTGTAGACTCCTTCCACCTGGATGGAGACAGTGGGGGACGGGCCGACCAATTCTTCTGGGAAGGGCCGGGTTGAGGCCACCCTCTTCTGGGGACCTGTCTTCATCCAGTTGGTTTTAGACTTTATTCTTTTTCGAACCTGGTATGCATTGACCCTCCCCACAGTAATAGGAGTACAAACCCGCTGAGGGATGTTATTGTCTCTTATTTGTAGGCATTCCTTCTGAGGGGTCTGGTTTTCTCTCTCCCTCTTCTTTCTATTCAGTTTGGAGTTCACTGAAAGGCATGGGCACCCGGTTGACTCCCTCACCGGGGCCCTCTGAAGTTTCCCACCGGCTGGCGGTTATCTATCTTCTTCTTCTTGGGACTGGAACATCTACTGGCGAAGTGGCCACTGCCCCCGCAGTTGTAGCATAGCATCTCTTCTCGGTCTCGAGTGGGGCTTGGTGCTGGTGTATCTGGAAACAACTCCCTCCTAGGACGTTTCTCGGCTCCCCCTTGACCTTTCGCCATCATAGCAGTCAACATCTCCATCACCTGGGACATCTGTAACTTCAAAGTGTCCAGCTCCTTATCTCTAGCGGGAGTCATGGCCGGTGTAACTATTGCTACCGGTTGGTTGACGGGCTCGGTGAGATCTTCTTCCCTTTTCTCTTCCAGTAGGGCCTCTTCCTCTCTGATCATTCGGATGAGGTCAGTGTACTCCAGACTCTTCCCATCCTGTCGGGCACGCAGTGTCCATGCAATAGGATCCATGGGTTGAGCTCCCCTCAGTACCTGTTGAGTACGGGCCTCATCTACTTTTCCTGGGCTGATCCCCTTCTTTAGGATCATCTTATGCAAGGTTTTATCTAAACGTCCCATGTAGTCTGATAGTTTTTCACCTTTCTTCTGGTAGCAATGCTCTAACTGATAAGCAAGCTCAGAGATTTTCTCTGTCCCACCAAACACAGTCTGTAGTACATCTAGGTACGCCTGCGCATTACAGTCTGTCCTGCTCATCTTCAGGTTGCGTATGGCCTCTAGAGCAGGCCCCTTTAGACTTTCCACAATCCTCTGCTTCTTTCTGCGCTCTGGAACTTCCCATTCCTCTAGTGCCTGAGTTGCGCTATCTAACCAATCTTCAAATCCCTCTTCTTCCGAAGGTACAGGTTTCCTCCCTGAAAACATTCGGAGTTTTCTGTACCCCGACATCGGGTAATCTGTGGGATCCTTCTTGCACTGGGCCACAATCTCCCCCAGGACAGCACACAGTTCTGCGCTAAGGGTGGCCGGTGCTGATCTGAGACTCTCGGGTGAGGTACGGGCCGAAGGCCTGCGGTGATCCCGTTGGCGATGGCTCCTCCTCTGGGAGGCTAATGACCACTGACTGACTTGGGTCGGCCTTAGCCGCTTCACACCACGCTCTGACTCCCTGTGGGTCCATGCCGGTACCTCTGGAGTGTTCACCGCTGTCTCAGAAATCCCGGATTTACGAGCCCCCACGTATAGCGATACCCTCACTTAAGAGGGCCGCAAGTTTGGTTTGGGTCCTGAGCACAGCTCCGCCAACCCCCCGGCAATCTGCACTACCCACTTTGGCACAGTTAGTATCTAGCAATACACATAAAATCACTTATACTCTAAATATGTGTGTGTGCGTGGGTGGATAACTCAAGCTCATAGACAATCTTTGAAAGTATATAACTGACTTTACTTATTGTTTTTATAAAAGGAATAACATGAATCAAACATTTGGATTGCAACACATAAGCAGGTCCCTGCAGTAACCAGTGATAATGATAAACAGAGTAGTCAGCATAATAAAGTATTGCTATGCAACTCTAACGCTGCCCTTTTTCAGCTACTTCCCCGCATGGGTAAACTAACATCCAGCACTATCTACCTATGCAGTCAGGCCTGACTGATCTAGATGGAAGTCCAGTAAAACAATGTTCGCTAGCAATCTTTCGGTGGTGCACTTAAAGAACAACTTTGTAATCCAAACGAATAATAATAAAGATAAAGCATCTGTCTTTAAACAGCTCTCACCACCCGGACAAGTCCAAATCCGGTTTCTCTGCCTTTTCGTCTAGGAACAGGAATCCACCGACCTCCGAGTCTTCAATCCTTCTGGTGTACTGCAGCAAGGAATGAGAAAATGTCTCTCTGGTGCAACTAGGCTGGCAGAGAGCTCTTTGGAAAAGAGCACAAGGCCCAGGCTTCAGGCCTTGTGCCTCAGCAGTTCAGCACAGATCTCCTCTTGCTTGAAGAGAGGGGGGTGTCCAAAGAGGAAGAACTAGGCCTCTCCCCCTCCTTATATATCCTCCCCCATGAGTCTTTGAGACATAACTCAAAACATCCTGGGAACCAGCGGGGTTCTGGGAACAGTAGTTTTATAGTTCTTAAAGAGACCCCGCCGAATCATAGATGGCTGGGAGTGAACTTCTTTTGCCGGTCCAGCAGCTTGGGCAGGGACATTTGCCTGCTATAATCGGACGTAGGTGTACTGCTAGCAGAGTGCCCGGAAGCACTTGGCTGTGACACACCTAATTGTACACGTTCATTCCTCTCAGAGCAGGTTTCAGAGAGGACTGAAGGTCTAGTGGGGTTGGAGATCCCAGCTGATGAGGAGCAAGGAGAGGTCCGCTTTGTTCTTTGGTGTGGGTCTTTGAGGTACGCTTGCCAACGAGCTGCATGGCAGGTCAACATATATCTGGTCAAGCATGTGGTGCCCAAGCGGCTGATGTTTTGGCCACGCGAGATACGCTCGAGACATATGTTGCAAATAGCAGCGGTGCGATCTGATGCACTCGTCTCAAAAAAGGCCCACACCAAAGAACTTTTAGAATAACGCGCAGAGGCAGCGCCCTGCACAGGCGGAGCTCTGCGGTGTTATTCAGTCGGTGTGCTGCCCCTAAGCTGGCCCCCGGAGGGCATCCTGTCTCGTTGGACATGTGCCTCCTCCTCCTCCTCCTCTCTCCTACCAGGCACCCACGTGGAGTCAGTGCCCTCATCATCCCCTCCCTCTTCATCGCTGGAGCAAACCTGGCAGTATGCTGCAGCTTGTGGAACATGACTGCCAGATTGCTGTCCTTCTTGAGCATCCCCTCTCTCTGCATTCACGCTACTGCCTTCCTCTAGCTGAGTATCATCATCAGAGCCTACAAAACACTGGGCATCCTCCTGGAGCATGTACCCAACACTGTGCTCAAAGAGTTCAGGAGACTCCTCAGGAGGACGTGGACGGTCCGGGGAAGGAGTCACTGATGATGACATTGAGAGGAGGGAAGACGATGCGTTGGCAGCTGCTTTGCTAGTACCCTGAGCCTGGGTGAGAGAGGATGAGGAGGATGAGGAGGATGAAGAGGGCTTGGTCATCCACTCTACCAAGTCGTTGGCATGTTGCGGCTCAACATGTCCAGCTGCCGAAAAGAAGGACAAGCGTGTCCCATGGCCACGTGCTAATGATGATGATGCACCGCGTCCACGACCAGCACTGTTGTCTCTAGACACAGAGCCTGCTTGCCCTCTTTTATCGGCTCGCGCCTGTCTGCCTCTCCTTGCTGGCCTTCCAGACATGGTAATGGCCTGAAGGGAGTTGGGAAAACCAGCAATTGGGTAGTTAATATTGTGCTGGAGGCACACACAACTTCCACTAACTCCTGCAGATGGCAGATGGCTCAAATAGAGAAGAGCTATGTAGGTGGATATAGCGGTGTATACTGGGTTCAGAGCATGCAGACAGCACGCACAAGCTCCTACCGCTGACTGCAAGCTCTATTTAAAACGAGCAAGATAGTTTGCTATATAGGTGGATATAGCTGTGTATACTGGGTTCAGAGCACGCAGACAGCACACACAAGCTCCTACCACTGACTGCAAGCTCTATTTAAAACGAGAAAGATAGTTTGCTATATAGGTGGATATAGCGGTGTATACTGGGTTCAGAGCACGCACAAGCTCCTACCGCTGACTGCAAGCTCTATTTAAAACGAGCAAGATAGTTAGCTATATAGGTGGATATAGCGGTGTATACTGGGTTCAGAGCACGCAGACAGCACGCACAAGCTCCTACCGCTGACTGCAAGCTCTATTTAAAACGAGCAAGATAGTTTGCTATATAGGTGGATATAGCGGTGTATACTGGGTTCAGAGCATGCAGACAGCACGCACAAGCTCCTACCGCTGACTGCAAGCTCTATTTAAAACGAGCAAGATAGTTTGCTATATAGGTGGATATAGCGGTGTATACTGGGTTCAGAGCACGCAGACAGCACGCACAAGCTCCTACCGCTGACTGCAAGCTCTATTTAAAACGAGCAAGCTAGTTTGCTATATAGGTGGATATTTTTTATTCCAGTATACTGCTACCAAATTACAAGCTTAACATAACAAAACAAACATCAGTTTACATTCACTTTACAAAAACTAACAATGATAAACTATACAGTCAAAAAGGGAAAAAACTATTTTTACATATCATCTTCCCCCTCCTCCTCCCCAGAAGAAAAATTTATAAGTAGAGCATCACCCCTACTGCTAGGCCCTTCCGGTGGCCCAGGATCCACCTCAGGTAACGGGGCCCTTTTTTTCTTCTTCTTCCCCTGCTTTTTCCTAATCGTGACCCAAGCCACTTCACCCTCCTCATCCGATACTTCTTTTGGGCGTTTCTGAGCCCCCTTAACCGAGACTTCCATCTCCTCCTCCCCAGACCTGTCATCCCCAGCCGAAGAATCGGATGAGGAGACAGTGACCAGACGTCTGCCCGGCCTACATCTCCGAGGAAGGGGAGTGGGAGCAGTAACCTGGGAAACAGAACCCTGTGCCCCCCCCTTATCCAAAAGGGGAGGCCCAACTACCTCCACCTGACCAATATCTGGACCGGGCACCTGAACTTCAGTGACAGGGGCCTGGGCAACATCTGCAGGCCGTACCCCCTTTCCTCTTTGAGGGACCCTACTTGCCTTCTGGGCTCGGGGTGCACCCTGTGGCTCCGCCGTAGGAGCGCTTCCCTGCCTTTCCCCTCCAGAACTCTGCCCAGCAGGAGGAGGTGCACTATCCCCTCCTGGCCCACCACCTGCTGCAGCTTCACCCCTGTAGGCTCTGGGGCATCTGCTAAAGGGATGCCCCATTTGACCGCAAAGGTTGCAGCAGATCAACCCACACGTGTCACCTGAGTGTCCAAACTTATTGCACTTAGTGCAGCGCACAACTGTGCAATCTGCACTCATGTGGGTTGGACACCCACACCTGAAACACCTACGGGGCTGGCCTGGGTAGAACACCAGGATTCTATCTCGTCCCAGGAAAGCACTTCCTGGGACATGTGCAACCGTGTTGCCAGATCTTCTCAAACGAATCCTGGTGTTCCATGCTCCAGTCCATACCCCACGCTCATCTAAGCATTTATTTAGAGGACACTGCAACTGGCCGTGTCTCCCCAGCCAAGTTGCTATGTCCTCCGGGGGCAGGCTCTCGTTCCTTACTAACACCGTCAGGTTTTTAATCTCCTCCTGCCTACTCAAAGGAATCAGGCGGAACCCTTTCCAGGGATCAGCCCCTTTAACCAACCCAAAAGCGGTTATAAAACGCTCCATAGTCACAGCGTTGGTGAAACTGACATCAAAGTCAGGGGTGCCAGCTGGGTGGATCACAGCAAATAGCTCAGCCACCCTGAACCCCAACGCCAGGACCATGTCAACCACTTGGCCCCTCGTGGGGCACTGACCTTCACCCTCCCATCTCAGCTGGACCACATTCCTACGCTTGCGCTCCGGACCACCTGTCCCCCTAGACCAAGTACTGGCCCCAGGGGTCTGACCAGCCGGGGGTACCCGAAAGTTACTGGCCCCAAACTGGTGGTACAGGTGGTCCAGAGGCACACTGGACCCAGCCACATTGGCGTAGGAACGCCTTTCACCAAGTGCCGTCAGCAACTTTACCTCCGGTGTCCCCCTTAGTACGGGTCCCGGAGGAGGAGCCTCTGCCACAGACACTGGGGGTACAACATGAGAAGCAGCCCCCCCACTCACGGCATGGGAAGTCACACTCCCCACATCGTTTACCCCAGCCTGAACTTTAGGATAGGTCTCATCCTCAGAGCTATAAAGCAAAGCCTCCCAGGCTTCCTGCCACTCCACCTCCATATGGGCCCCGCAGGAATCCACTGACACTTGGCTCGGCCCTGATTGAGAACCCTCCAAGCCGCGAATGAACGTCATTGCAGGGTTCTCACCATCAAGCTCGCCCATTGGGCAGTCACCCCAGGCCGTAGCTTGTTCTGGCACTATACAATTAGACATTTCAACATTACTGTTACTGTTACTGTTTACACTCTCTTGACCAGAAAGCAGACCGGAAGTCCTTTGAAAACGACCCTCGGGGTCAACTTCCGGACCCGCCACCGTCACTTCAGGCCGCGGGCTATTCTCGCCATGAACCAGCTCGCGCACCGGAAGTGCGTCATCACCCCTTCCCGCGCTACTATTGGCCTCGCGGTCAGTAGCACCACCCCTCCTCCCGCGGGAAGACGGCGTTCTCTTATTCACGGCCGCCATTCCCGAACTGTCAGATGCCATGCCGCCGGCCGACACTGCACCGCTGCCCACAGCGGCAGCCAAGCTGGCTTGACTCTCATATACCCTAGTCCCCTTACCCTGAGACCGGCTTGCAGCAGTGGCAGCCGACAACGCAACTGACGGCGTGCCCTGCTTGCAACCACCGGCTGGGATCACTGGGGACTGTACAGGTAAGTCCATTTTTCCTTTGCTTACTATCCTAGCAAGCTGCACCACTGGTATCTTCTTAACAACACTCCTGTCTTTAATGTCCTTTTGCTGCCTCCTTCCCACTTCACCGGGGTCTAACCTGCCCTCTGGGGACACAGCCTCATTCATAGGCTGGCAACCCTTAGGCTTACCTGACCCCTCTGCAGGATTAGTGGAGTTAGCAGGGCTAGCAGTCTTTTCACCAGGAATGCTCTTCACATTTTCAGCCTTCACAGCACTCTCTCTCTCCAAAACTGTTTCTTTACACACCGCTGGCTTTCTTTCCACCACAGTCTTTCCCTCTGGTTTGTCACTGGCCACCTTTCTTTCCACCACACTTTCCTTTTCTTCATGGCTGGCTTCCACAGAGGGACCCGCCATTTCCTCCTCCTGCGTTGTGTTCGGGGCTGGATACAGTCTACGGCGTCTCCCTGCCTGGGTCCCCTCGTCACACGCAATTCTCATCGCTTTGTCCACGTTAGATAGAAAGTCTTTCTCACCAGAAGCACTGTCAATCAGGTTGGATAACAGCTCACCCAATATGTTGCACTGCTTCTTCAATCCGTCTATCACCGTCTTATACTCCTGTCTCTTTACAACGCCTGATCTGTCTCTCCGGTTCCTTAGCTCCGCCAGGACCTTCATTTTCTCACAGTAGCTGCGGGAAGCCTTTACAATTAAGCTTTTAGCTTTCTTTCTTCTGTCTGCAGATTTCTCCACATCCTCTCCTGGCTGTCTCAGAGACCAATCTGCAAGATCCAGCTGGTTCTCCAAAAACAACCTCTCCTCCTTGACGAGCTCCAGGAGCTTAGGGGCTCCACGTCCTTCATTAGGCTGAGAAACAGGCACCTGGCCTGGGCTGACTGAAGTCATCAGCTCCCTCTCTTTCTCCACCACTCTGGAAGTCCTCAGAGATCAGAGCACGCAGCCAGCACACACAAGCTCCTAACACTGACTGCAAGCTCTATTTAAAACGAGAAAGATAGTTTGCTATATAGGTGGATATAGCGGTGTATACTGGGTTCAGAGCACGCACAAGCTCCTACCGCTGACTGCAAGCTCTATTTAAAACGAGCAAGATAGTTAGCTATATAGGTGGATATAGCGGTGTATACTGGGTTCAGAGCACGCAGACAGCACGCACAAGCTCCTACCGCTGACTGCAAGCTCTATTTAAAACGAGCAAGCTAGTTTGCTATATAGGTGGATATAGCGGTGTATACTGGGTTCAGAGCACGCAGACAGCACGCACAAGCTCCTACCGCTGACTGCAAGCTCTATTTAAAACGATCAAGATAGTTTGCTATATAGGTGGATATAGCAGTGTATACTGGGTTCAGAGCACGCACAAGCTCCTACCGCTGACTGCAAGCTCTATTTAAAACGAGCAAGATAGTTAGCTATATAGGTGGATATAGCGGTGTATACTGGGTTCAGAGCACGCAGACAGCACGCACAAGCTCCTACCGCTGACTGCAAGCTCTATTTAAAACGAGCAAGATAGTTTGCTATATAGGTGGATATAGCGGTGTATACTGGGTTCAGAGCACGCAGACAGCACGCACAAGCTCCTACCGCTGACTGCAAGCTCTATTTAAAACGAGCAAGCTAGTTTGCTATATAGGTGGATATAGCGGTGTATACTGGGTTCAGAGCACGCAGACAGCACGCACAAGCTCCTACCGCTGACTGCAAGCTCTATTTAAAACGATCAAGATAGTTTGCTATATAGGTGGATATAGCAGTGTATATTGGGTTCAGAGCACGCAGACAGCACGCACAAGCTCCTACCGCTGACTGCAAGCTCTATTTAAAACGAGCAAGATAGTTAGCTATATAGGTGGATATAGCGGTGTATACTGGGTTCAGAGCACGCAGACAGCATGCACAAGCTCCTACCGCTGACTGCAAGCTCTATTTAAAACGAGCAAGATAGTTAGCTATATAGGTGGATATAGCGGTGTATACTGGGTTCAGAGCACGCAGACAGCACGCACAAGCTCCTACCGCTGACTGCAAGCTCTATTTAAAACGAGCAAGATAGTTAGCTATATAGGTGGATATAGCGGTGTATACTGCGTTCAGAGCACGCAGACAGCACGCACAATCTCCTAACACTGACTGCAAGCTCTATTATAAAAGATAGATATATCGCTAGCTATATAGGTGAATATAGCGGTGTATACTGCGGTCAGGGCACGCAGACAACAACCACTACAGAAGAGCAAGAATGAAAAATCGGCCGATAACGATCGGTGTATACTGTGTTGAAGGTACACAGAACACCCACTAACTGCTACAGTTGCCAACACACTACACAAGGCCGCCGCGCTGGCGGCCTTATATAGTGTGGGGCGTGTACTACACAGCCTGAGCTATGATTTGCCACAGGCATTCTGCCTGTGGCCAATCATGGCTCTCCTCGCTGCCGGCGCTGTGATTGGCCAAGCATGCGGTGTCACAGTGCATGCTTGGCCAATCATGAGCCAGCAATGCACTGCGCCATCGCAGTGCATTGTGGGCTGTGAGCGCCACACGAATTTGGCACGAACGCCCCATGACGTTCGGAATTCGCCGAACGGGCGAACAGCCGATGTTCGAGTCGAACGTATGTTACACGAAGCTCATCCCTAGCAGCTAACTGAATAATCTGTTACAAACAAACCCATGGCTAAACCGAGGAAAAAACCAACCTTTACTTACCACCAGCCCACAGACAACCAGATAACCTGTCTAACAGTATGCGTTAAAAACAGGGGTTTAGTCTGCACACATTTGCAAATGCATGCATAAGGTAAAGGATAAGCCTCTGAATTGTTTTTTTTTATATATATATATATATATTTTTTTTTTTTTCTGTTATGATCATTATGTTATTTTTTCTCTTCTCTTATTTTTTTTGTATTAAATTTTTGTTTTAAATTTTTTAATTAGTGTTATTTTTTTGAAAAAAAATTTAAAGATTTTTTTAAATTTTTAAATTTCTTTATTTTTATTTTTAAAATTTTTTGTTATTTGTTTATTCATATACTTTATTTTTGTTTTGTTCAGGTAGAAAAATGATTATGTTTAGTCCACCTGAAAGGAGGTTAATTTGCTATTCCCTCAATTAGCAGCTTAATGGGATATGTCTTCCAGCTGGATACATTTTGTAAGTTTAAGACAAGAGTTGGTAGGAAACCATTCTAGCTGCTGGAGTTCGTTTTTTTTTTTTTTTGCATTTATTTTCACTCAGGTGGAAAGAGTTCCAAAACGTTTATGCTTTGTCCAGCTGAAAGGGGAGTTAGTGCATAGATCTTAAACATACAGATAACGGAAAATTGTATACTCACCTTCCGTAATTTTCCTTTCTGACGCATCTTCATGGCAGCACACACTGGGTTGTGACTCCGCCCCCACAACCTGACAGGATTGGATTAGCTATAAATTTGAAGGGGAGACCTCCCGCTGCATTCTCCGTATATATCATCACAAAGAGACAGGGAGGGAACCGTGTGCTGCCATGAAGATGCGTCAGGAAAGGAAAATTACGGAAGGTGAGTATACAATTTTCCGCTTTCCTGACACCTTCATGGCAGCACACACTGGGAAATAACTCGCCAGTCGGGTGGGTGCAAGTAAAAAATAAACTTTAATTCCTTATAATGCGGAAGTATTTGCTCTAATGATAGATCTGCCGAAGTCAGTCATGGACAAGTGAGCTGAATCCACTTTGTAATGGGAAATTAAGGTATGCCTGGAGGACCAGGATGCTGCTCTGCATATCGTCTCTGGAGACACTCTGCAATATGCTGCCCAGGAGGTAGCCACTGCCCTTGTAGAATGAGCCCTGATGCCTTCAGGAATTGCTAGTTGCTGGGTGGAATATGCCTTCTTAATGATCCTAACCAGCCAGGAAGCGATGGTGCGTGAAGAAGCTGCTTGACCTCGCTTGGACCCATGAGGGATGACCAAGAGAGAATCTGTCCTTCTGAATGAGGCAGTAGTAGATAGGTAATTGATGATGGTTGACCTCACATCCAGAGGGTGTGGATCTCCCTGATCGTTAGAGAAGGATGGAAGAATGATATCCTGGTTGTAGTGGAATGGAGTGGCCACTTTGGGTATAAACTGCTCTGAGGGCCTTAGAACTTAGAACTAAATGTGGTTCCGAGATCATTAATGCTTGTATTTCCGATACCCTCTTTGCTGATGTGATTGCAATCAGGAAAGTCAGCTTTAAAGTTAAGTCCCATAGAGAGATCTTTTCAGATGGAATAAACGGAGGTGAAGACAGGGCGTGAAGAACTACTGATAAATCCCATGACGGAAAAATCGGCCTCCTGGGGGGTTTGATTTTCAGATAAGCTCTCAAGAACTGGACAACTAGAGGAGGAAAGGCCCATTTCGAATCCGTTTTGGTTGATAGGGCAGACACCTGAACCTTGATGGTACTTAGACTCAGACCCTTGTTGACCCCTGATTGGAGAAATTCCAGGATGTGAGCGGGTTCTGGAGAAACGCTGTTCCATCCTTTTTGTTGAGCCATGGAGCAGAATCTTTCCAAAATTCTAGAATAAATGGAATTCGTTGTGATTTTCCTAGCCTGCATTAGAGTCGATATGACCTCTTGAGAGCATCCCTGGGCTCTCAGCCTAGCCCTCTCAATCTCCAGGCCATCAGGTGCAACCTTTCTGGATCTGGATGCAGGAACTGACCTTGGGATAGAAGATCCGGAGATACCCGCAGGGGAATAGGAGGTTGAAGGCTGAGTTGCAGAAGAGTCATGAACCATGGCCTCCGTGGCCATAGTGGGATGATTGCGATCACCGTCACTGAGGATCTCCGGAGTCTGGACAGAAATCTTGCGATTAATGGAACCGGAGGAAAAATGTATCCCAGCTTGAAGTTCCATGGGTGAGTCAGACAGTCCACCCCTTCCGCCGATGGGAATGACCCTCTCGATAGGAACCTGAGGCATTTGGTATTCGCTGGGGTAGCCGCTAGATCTATATCTGGCATTCCCCAAAGATCCGTCAAAAGAGTGAAGGTTTGAGGATTCAGGGACCACTCGTTGTTGGAAAAAACCTCTCAACTTAGGTAGTCGGCTAGCATGTTTTGCGCTGCTGGAACATATACTGCTCTTAGGCTTGAAAGGTGAATCTGAGCCCACTCTAAAATGGGTCGAACTTCCTCCATTAAAGTGACACTCCTGGTACCTCCCTGCTTCTGAATGTAGGCCACTGCCACCTTGTTGTCCATGCGGATAACTACATTCTTGCCTCTCAGGAGTGGCGCAAAGGCTCTCAAGGCTTGGAAAGCCGCTCTGAGCTCCAGAATGTTGGAGACTAGGCTTAATGCCTGAAAAAGCCACTGCCCCTGGGCTGCCTGGTCCTGAAAATGGGCTCCCCAACCCGTCTGGCAGGCGTCCGAAGTTACTACTTCTGGATCCAGAGGGACTATCGGTCTGTATCTCTCGAGATTGCTGCGGTGTGTCCACCACCATATCGACTGCTTTACTGAACTGGAGACAAAGATGATTTGATCGATACTCCATCCCACTGCCTGAGAAATGAGTTCTGGAGGAGTCTCATGTGCCACTGTGACCACTGTATCATAGGTATAGTTGCCGACATGGACCCCAGTACACTTAGGCAGGCTCTGGCTGGCAACTGATTTGTCATCAATAGTCTCTGCATTTTCCACACTAGAGGTTTGACCTTCTCTCGCGGAAGCTGTATCCTGTTTAATCTGGTGTCCAGGTCTGCCCCCAGGAAGATCATTCTCTGTGTAGGTTGCAGACTGCTCTTCTTCCAGTTGATTATCCACCCAAATTTCTGAAGGGTCGCAAGGAGAATCTCCCGGTGAAGAATCAGAGATTCTTGATCTTCTGCCAACAGCAGGATATCGTCCAGATAATGATGGACTCGCAATCCCTTTTCCCTGAGGAAAGCTACTAGTGGCAATAGAACTTTGGTAAATGTCCTGGGAGCCGAGGAAATGCCGAACGGAAGACATTGAAACTGGAAGTGGTGCTGTTTTATGGCAAAACGCAGAAACTTTTGAAAAAACGGGTGAACTGGCACATGAAGATAAGCGTCTGACAAATCTATAGAAAGCATCCAGTCGTTTAGGTTTATCGCTAGGAGAATAGACTGTAAACTTTCCATTTTGAAGGACTCCACTTGGATGCCTCTGTTGAGTCTCTTGAGGTCCAGCACGGGTCTTAAGTCGCCTGTCTTCTTTTTCACTAAAAAAAGAGGGGAATAGAATCCCTTCCCTTTTTGGTGTGATGGCACTTCTAGGATTGCACCCTTTTGTCTCAGCTCTGTTATATATTTTACTAACAGGCTCCTTTTGGACAATGAAGACGGAAGCCTGGTTGAGCGGAAGTAGTTTGGTGGAAAACTGTTCCTGAACTTCCATTTGTGACCCAATTTTATTGTGGAAAGTGTCCATAAGTCTTTTATGTGTCTTGCCCAAATTTTGAAAAAGCTTTTCAGCCTGGCGCCCACCTGGGCCGGGTGGGCAGGCGGATCTTCAAAATGATTTCGGCTGATCCCCAGCCGGGGTAGCCTTGGATTTCTGCAATTTGAGAAAGGAGGGTTTTGTGCTCCTCCAGTCCCTTCTAAACTCCCTACCTGGACGGTAGGATCTGGATTCTCTGTATTTGTCTGGCAAATTACGTTTGAAGGTTGGACCTCTCTGAGCCCTAGGTCTTCTATTGGAAGGGATCAGACCTGATTTCCCTCCGGAAACTTTGGAGATGGCCGAATCTAGCTTGGCACCAAACAGGTTTGAACCATCGTATGGAATCCTGCACCAATTCGTTTTGGAGGCTGCGTCCGCTATCCATGGTTTCAGCCATAGAGCTCTTCTAGCTGTCACCGAAGCCAGCATTGACCTAGCAAAATATCTAATAACATCTACCGAGGCCTCTGCCACGAAATCTCCTGCGAGTCTGATCTCCTGCAGGGAAGATATTATTTTCTCCATCTCGACGCCGTCTTTGAGGTCCTTCTCCACTCCGGATGCCCATCCTGAGATGGCTCTGGCCACTGCCGCCGTAGTAATCGCTGGTCTACAGGCCCCTCCAGCTGTGGAATAAGCTTTTTTTAATTCTAGATCCATCTTTCGATCTAAAACATCCCGGAAAGATACCGCATCCTCGATCGGTAAGGTTAAATGACGGGCAAGGCGCATTAATGAAGAGTCAACGATGGGGGCATTCATTAGGGGCCTCACTTTCGCTTCCTTTAAGGGATACATTTTTGCCAGTCTATTGGAGAGGCTAGCTCTCTTATCTGATCTCTCCCATTCGTCCCGGATGAGGTCCTCAAGTTCCTCGATAAAAGGAAAGGTCTCTGGATCCCTTTTTAAGTTTGGGAAATATTTCCGTACTTTAGGGGGGTTAGTTGTGTCCTCCTGCCAGCCAATTGCCTCCTTAACGGATTTTGCAAAAGGTTCTACAAGGGAAAAATCAAAGCCGGCTGACATATCTTGACTTTCATCCTCAGAGGAGGATTCTGATGCCGGGGTGAGACGAGGCTCTGCAGAGGATGTGCTAGGAACTGCTCTATCCACAGCTGGCGTAGCTGATCCCAGTAATGTCTCCAGAACAGACTCCCTAATGAGATCCGTGGCCATTCTAGCATCTGCCTCCTTTTCTCTAGTGGCCTCACTGAAGCAGGAGCGACAAGAGAGCTTGTCTGGCAAAGCCGGGGCACCGCATACCCAGCAAGCATTTGCTGCAGGACGGGCATGGTGGCTCTGATGGTACGAGGGAGGAGATTTCCTGCGTCCTGACTGGCTATGGTGTGAGTGGCTATGCCGTGAATAGCTTTGCCTTCGGTGGCGTGAAGGGGATCTTGAGCGACTTCTGCGAGATTTTCTGCTTGAGGTACGGCTGGATCTTCTCCCCTGTCTAGAACTTGTGGTTCTTGAATCAGCTGGACTGCCGAAGAAAAGAAAGGCAGTACTAAGCATCTGGCACTCTTTTTTGATCTCCCCTTCAATACGTACCTAACCGGTATAGCCTCTTACCTAACTTGCTGATGGTGGTCTGCGTGGGCAGTGGACTCCATAAGAAAAAGGGTATAGGACAGTCTAAAATGTAAGAAGGAACGCATAAGCAGGAAGGAATACTGAAATTCCCACCGAAACATTATTAAATATATGTATATATATATATATATATTTTTTTTTAAACATTTAACTGCTCAAAAATGCACAAAAAAAATATAAACCAAACATTTATTTTATAATTATTTAAATAATATTTTAATTTAAATTCATTTAAACAGAAACAAAAATTTAACAAGCAGAAAAAAGTATAAAGAATCCCCACAGGGGCTTACCTTTAGTAGAATTCCGAATTCAGAGATGCAGAGTCTTTTTTTTTTTTTTTTTTTTTTTTAGCAACAGCCAGCAACACAGCATATACTGAATTTACACAGAGACACTGTGTTTTTAAAAAATGACGCCATTCCGCCGCTGAATGACGCTCCGCGCATGCGCGGAAGTGACACGAGCACCCCCGCACCATCTTGGAAAAGGGAAACTCAAGGAAAAACATAGGAAAGAAAGAAACCTAATACTGGACATGCGCAGAACGGCGAAACGGACGGCGGTCATGAGGGATAACAGGTACCAGCAAGTCCTGTCCCTCTGCCTGGGAAAAAAACAAGGTACATGTTTATTTCCAGTAAGAAAGTTAACCTAAGGATGCTAGGTGCATATTTTAAGGAAAGAGAAAGAAAAGGAAGGAAGGGAATCCACTGCAGAAAAAAGCTTGTCATATGCCAGTAAAAAGCCCCTTGAGACCACCAGAGCGGGGGGCTCCCTCCATAGAAGCTCCTTTAGAGACTGTACAGGAGGGACTTCCAAACAGGAGAGGCTTGAACCTGCTGGGGCGAATGCGGTAGAGGCTTATTCATCTGTAACAGGAAACTTTGTCCGTCCAACCCGTCAGGTGAGGATAAAAAAGAGAATGCAGCGGGAGGTCTCCCCTTCAAATTTATAGCTAATCCAATCCTGTCAGGTTGTGGGGGCGGAGTCACAACCCAGTGTGTGCTGCCATGAAGGCGTCAGGAAAAATGCATTTTTTCTTTATCTTTAAATTTGAATTCTTTTGTTTCCAAATCTTCTTTTTATTATTATTTTTAGAAAAATTCAATCATGATACATACTAGTTCATTTACACCAATATACATAAACCACACTCAATATATTCCATATTTATTAACATCAACAAACCCCCAAACACACACCCACAAAAAAAACATAAATAAATAAGAAAAAAAAAAAAAACCCCACCTTAACCTTCTCTCTCCTCTTCCCTCTCCCCCCTCTCCACATATAAATATATAAATATTCCCTCAGTCCATTTGAGAACCTAAACTCTTCCCACTGCTTCCATACAATTGGTAGCTGATTATTTATATATCCTTCTTCTCTTATTTGTTTTTCCATGAAACATATTTCGTTCAGTTCACATACCCATTCCCAAACTGTTGGACTCATTGTTTCTTTCCATTTACGTGCTATTATTGTTCTAGCTGCTGTTGTCATATGTTGTATTATCCCATTTTTCATACTATCCACTGTATCTGATGTAAGAGAGAATAATGCTACCTTCACATCTGGAGCCAGTTTTTTTTTCAGTCACTTTTTGATATATCTCGAAAACACTTAACCAAAACACTTAACCAAAAGTTTTTTACCTTCTTACAACTGAACCAAATATGTTCCATTGTCCCTTTTTCTATCCCACACCTCCAACATTTCTCTGTATTTCCTTTATTAATTTTTTTTATGCCACTGGACTCCAGTACCACCTCATTGTCACCTTATAATTACATTCTTGATGTTTTAGTGCCGTTGAAGTTTTATGTATTATTCCTAAAAAATCTTTCCATTCTTCTTCTGTAATTATCTCTCCTAGCTCCTAAATTTGAATTCTTTTGAGAATCAACATTGACGTTTCGTTTTTTTAACATTTTTGATTATACCATGGGGATCCATTTTAGAGTGGGTTCATCCTAAAGAAGTCATGTTTTTTTTTATAGTTTGGTTAGAGTTGCAGAAGCCAGGAATATTAGGTTCCTGGGTTCCAAGGAAGGAACTATAAGTAAACATAGTAAGCAGGCAGATATTGTGGATAAGAATTTGATTCTCCTCTTGTTTTTCACTTCCAGAGTCTGGTGGAACGAGATTGGAGAGTTCTCTGGAACATGGATGACCGATGATCATCTGGTTGGCAGTTTGTTTGTGCCATACCGCACCGCAAATTTGTTCTGATAAGCATTCAGGAGAGAAGGGATAAACAAAAAGATTCAGATTAATACTTGTATTTTTCTTATGGACAATTTAGTGCAAATGCTGAATCTGAAACTTGTGAAACATTTTTGCCGGAGTCTCTCCTGATGAATGCAATAATGTGCTATTAATACATGAGCGATGGCTTGGAGGCTGGGGAAGTAATATAACATATCCAATCTGTCGGAACATTAAATGTAAAATATGTTTTTGTTGGAAGGTGAGTAATTGAAAGAAGAAAAGGTTTTTAATGTATGACATGTATTGACATAATGGAATTAATATGGTGCAGGTACCCAGGAGGCTGGCACTTATACATAACGAGGTGTCGGTTGGCCAGACTAGAGGGTGCCAGGTGACACATCAATGGGGTGAAAACTTCCTTGTAGGGGTGGTGTCTCAATCTTAGCAGTCCTGTAGAGAAGGTCTTGGTTACTGGACATGTCAGACCCCAGAACTGGACATGGGGGAGATATGCCTGATTGATGTCTCACCTGAGAGGTTGAAACCCTGCACAGGTAATGTCAGTGAATAGTGAATACACACAGGAGCATGCTCCGTTAGATAAAGGGAACAAACGCTGGCTACCAGGGTACAGTATGCCTTCACCAAATGGTGCTTCAACATCTCACAGTGGTTGATAAAAACCTATTACCTTATATATGCTGAGTATACACTGAATCAAGTGCGGTCAGTATATCAGTGGCTTGCTCTCAGAGATTTGCGGACACAGAATGAGGTTCATGCAAGATGCTTATTTCTGAGGAGTAACTGAAAGAGGAGGAATGTATTCAACACTATATTGGGGGGCATAGGAGCTGGGATGGGTGTTGTTAATGGAGTGGAACATTGATCTCCTGAGGAATAAACTCTCAGCCATAGCTTCAGACAGTAAGCGGGGCTTTGTTGCTCAGAGAGAGATTAATGACATTCTTGATAATATTCAACAACATCACATAAATACCCAGGTAAAAGTAGCTCAAGATTTTATCTGTCATTTTAAGAGGTTGGTAGATAGTGTGGTGATACAGGGCAAAAACATGTCATGGGCTCTGGAGTGCACGCAGGGACAGGCAGAATTATCAACGAACATCAAGCTGATTGTACAGTCCCTGTATGGGGGGCAGTGGCCTTATGAGTTGGCATCACAACTCAATAAGATGTTACCAAAACACATCTCTTACACTAATCCAAGTTGGTGGTCGAATGCCTGGATGGGCTGTACTAATATGCATTATGAGAGATGTTACGCTTTCTCATTGATCCCATATACAGAAGTGCAGACTTAATCTGTGTATTCGGTGATATCAATGGGCTTGCTGACTGGGGATTCTACTTTGTTGCATCTGAGGCTAACTTACCCACATGTGATCAGAGAGGATGGAAGCTGGAGGCAGGTTGATATTTCCCTCTGTCGGAGGCATGACCAAGACGTCCTTTGTATGCTAGGTCAATACACGGTGGTGAATGAGAAATGTTGGGAAGATGCCTCACTCTGTGTGCTGGATGGGGAGAACATTGCCGGGAAGTGAACACAGGTGTATCATTTGGGACATAGGAGAGTTTGTTTCTTTGTCCTAAAGGATACTAATGTAACATTAGTCATGGAACTAGGATGTTCTATGAACCTGACAATAGCTAGAGGAGCATGGTGTAACCTTGGTGGTGTTTCCGAAATCCAGACACAGGAATGGAATTATGTGATACTTGCATATTGCCAATCTGTCTGAGGATGTCAACCATAACCGCCCTGTTAATCTGAGAGCCGCGAACCTTGGTATGGCACCAAAGATACAGGAATGATTAACAGATTGGGATAGAGATGAAAGCCTTATGAGGATACTGCAGCAAGAGAGAGCTAATGTTACTATAGCCTTATACCATTATCAGAATGAAATAAAGGAGGTAGTGCATCAACTAGAAAATTATGTGGGATGGTCTTGGTGGGAGGTAATATTCGGAAATTCCAGTAAGGCCAACAGTATTTTGAATTATTTGATACAGCCCGTTGTAGTATTACTCATTATTGCTGCAGTTTCGTCATTGGTTCAAGTTGGTATGTGTTGTTGGACTCGACATTTATATAGGAAGGTCTCGCATTTATCTATGCAAGTGGAGAGACAAATTGACGGCAAGGTCTCTTCATACAAAGTAGAGGTTTTCTTCCAGTTCAGAACCCTGAAATACCACTGACGTGCCACAATTGCAGTAGGAAAGGCCAGTTTGAGCGAACCTGCCTAATCCTGACCCATATCAACAGTGAGGAGTTATAGGAGATTGAGAGCGGGATGCGTAATGTGATGGATCATATGTATATATGTATATATTATGGTAATGGGTTCATTCATGTTATGGTATAGTGTGATAAAGGTGTATTTTAGGCTAGTAATATGGGTGAAAGGCCCTCCTCGAGGCTCTGTATCTGAAAGCTGCTTGATATGTTGCTCTGAATGTGTGCTGGTGAATGGTGAGTGAATGGACACCTCTTGCCTGTACTGCCCCCGTCCTGAAGATATCGGAAAGGAGAAGATAAAGGAAACACAGAATGGTGACATGGAAGCTGTCACAGAAGAGTGATGTTGGTGTATCACCCAGTAACAAAGCAGCACATGTGGGAAAGCGCAACACGTTAAGACCGTTATGGACTGTTCCATAGGAGCTGTTCCTGAAGCACATGTTGGAAAAATGCAACACAATAGTAATACAGTTAACCACTTAAGCCCCAGACCAATTTGCAGCCGAAGGACCAAGCCCCTTTTTGCGATTCGGCACTGCTTCGCTTTAACTGACAATTGCGCGGTCGTGCAACGTGGCTCCCAAACAAAATTTGCGTAATTTTTTTCCCACAAATAGAGATTTCTTTTGGTGGTATTTGATCACCAATTTAATATTTTTTACTTTTTGCTATAATAAATATCCCCAAAAAATATATAAAAAAACATTTTTTTCCTCAGTTTAGGCCGATACGTATTTTTCTACATATTTTTGGTAAAAAAAATAAAACGCAATTAGCGATTATTGATTGGGTTTGCGCAAAAGTTATAGCATTTATAATTTAGGGGATAGTTTTATTGCATTTTTATTCATATATTTTGTTTTACTAGTAATGGCAGCGATCAGTGATTTTTATTGTGGCAGACACATCGGACATTTTTGACACATTTTTAGGACCATTGTCATTTATACAGCAATCAGTGCTATTTAAATGCACTGATTCCTGTGTAAAGGACACTGGCAGTGAAGGAGTTAACCACTAGGGGGCAGTGTAGGGGTTATGTATGATGTTATGTGTTTTTTTATTGTAGGGTGCGTGGCCTGGCATTTGATGTCACTGATCATCTTTCCCTATAACAGGGAACAGACGATCGGTGACAGCCACAGTAGGAAGCACAGGGAGAGGTTTGTTTACACAGACTTCTCCCCGTTCTTCAGCTCTGTGACCTGATCGCGGGACACCAGCGGCGATCGGGTCTGCTGGTCCTGTGGCCACGGTCACAGAGCTCAGAACCGGGTCGCGACCCACGGCTGGGCACTTAAAGAGCAACGTACAGGTACGTGCTTGTGCCCAGCCGTGCCATTCTGCCGATGTATATGTGCAGGAGGCGGTCCTTAAGTGGTTAAGGACTGCTCTATAGATACTGGTTTGGAAACATAGGTTAGGAAGCGACATGGACTGTTCAATAGGAGCCATGTCTTAAGAAAAGTGATATGCGCCCTTTAGGCGCAAAGTGGACTATGTTGGAAGTTGACATGGTCCAATGTCATATTTTTGTATTTTCTACATCTGTTTTTATTTCCAAAATCAGCCAGGCATCCATGTTTTTTGAAAGGATGAAGGTATTCTCACTCCCTGGAGAAAGGATGCCCCCCCCCCAGGTTGGAATGTAGCCAATTAAGCCTCTAACTGTGCATGACAATACTGACTCCGATCTGGCTATGAGAATTGCTGATTAACTTATCACTTGCGAGCTTCAAAGAGAACCTGACTGGCAGAGATAATTGATGAGTTGAGATACAGAAGATCAAAGACCCAGATATCTATGAATATTTGACCGAGGACGGACAGTGGTGATTCGTGGACAAACACTGGGGACAAAACCCCAGGACGGTCAGTAATATAACTTGTTGAGGAGGAACACCTCTGGGACACTTTGATTCATCCAAAATCGAGTTGGACTGGCAATGGGAGGGGGTTTGGATGAGGTGCGATTGTAAAAAGGGCTGTTTCAAATAGAGAGCTCTCTCTTTCAACATCTGGAGACCAGCTAAGGAGTCTTTTCTAGAGGATGTGATAAGTATATTCTTGTATTTTGTTCTGATTGTAAGCGTCATAGTATTGTACTATCTTTTAATACTTTTATGTTAGTTTCCTAATTCTGTTGTTTAGTATATTCCTATTTTCTTGGGAAATAAATGTAACATTGTTTACTAAGCAGATGTGTTTGTTATATTATTGTGCTTATCAAACTCTTATAGAATAGCTAATTTATAGGGCTAGGCACGTTAATACATGTATGCAATAGTTATATAGGATATATTAGATTGTAATATTGCATAGATTACTTCATATAGACACTTTTTATGCCAGCGTCTGGCCTTATGGGCAACTAACTGCTCATTGAAGTCTACCCCTCCCATGTTAAGGTTATATTCATGGACACAGGGGATTCTCCACAACACAAGTCGCCGTTTGAATTTGGACCAAAAACATTCCACTTCACAGTGAGCAAATTATTACATCTCAAGCAGGCTCTCTCCCCCCCCCCCCGCCTAAGACGGGAATATACAAGCCGCTGGGATTAGATCGAACTGTGCCACATGTGCCAATTCCATGATCAAACAAGTAACTAAAAAGTGGCATGCTTGTGTAATAATTGTCCACATACATGTGGTACCTCTTTCCGAATAAGGGTGACACCAAGTCCCACACAATCTTACCAGCGCTCCCTATGTAGTCTGGACAGTTCTCCGGCTCTACGTAACTATCTCTTCCCTCATAAACCATAAAACTATATCTATAGCCTGTTGACCTGTCACAGAGCTTATACATCTAGACCCCATATCTGGCACGCTTAATGGGAAGATACTGTTTAAATGACAAGCGTCCAGAAAACTTTATCAGAGACTCATCAACACAGACAACTTGATGGGGAGTAAACAAGGCTGCAAACTGCTGGTTGAAGTGGTTTACAGGGGGCCGAATTTTGTAGAGCCAATCATATTCAGGGTCACCCCGAGGACAACAGAGTTCATTGTCATTGAAATGCATGAACTATAAGATCTGCTTGTATGGTGTCCTGGTCATGGAGGCAGAGAACAGGGGCATATGGTAAACTGGGTCAGTGGACCAATATGACCATAGCTAAAAAAAGTGAGTTGAGCCCATGAGGAGTGATAGGCCCAGGAAGGTCTTAAATTCGGAGATCGTAATAGGCCTCCAATCACTAGCAAGGGTCAACTGGGGATTAGCGGCGATGAATTGACCAGCATACAAATTGATTGGTTCACAATAGATCTATAGAGATCTTCCGTGAAAAACTGCAAATTCTGGGTTGGCCAGTGAATGGGGGAAGTACGGCTGCTGCAGAAGTGGTGGGCTCCCAATTCAGATTTGCAAATGCAGCAGGAAGAGCACTATGGGCTCGACGAGCCTGTCTTTGATGTCTTGGTAGCTGTGGGACACCAGTTGTGCTAGGCACCTCACCAACTTTAACTGCACGTATGTTACTGCAGTGGTGGATGTACGACCAGGATGTACTAGGCCGCTGGTGCTTGCCAGTACACCAGAAGGATGAGTGGCACTAGTACTGGTACAGGTTGTTACGCTGATCCCCTGGTTACTGTCTATTTTGAAGTGCTTGTTTTACTCTGGAAAATGTAAGTGCAACTCTTATGTTTACAACAATAAATATTCCTTACGGAATTACACTATGTGCCCTGTTCCTCCTCTCTTTTCTCTTTATGGTTGGGCTTATTTGCCCATTTGTTTTACCTGCTTTATCCATCGTTTTGGAGTGTTTGCCTGAAGACCGTATCCACAAAGTTAACCTGAATTCCCTGGTCATCCTGTAAAGCCTGTTTGACCCATCAGGTGTACACCTGTATGAGTCTATCCTTTCTGGTAAGCGACTGGTACTTTTGGTGGCGGATCTTCTATGTTACCTCTGTCACATTTTGGATGTTCACTCAAGATTTCTGTGACTGTTACCCATTTATGTTTTAAACTTCACCTTTTTGGAATACGTTTGGGACTTGTCTGTGTCCCCCTTTTTTTTTAAACCATATCGACAAGGCAGAGACCTGGCCCTTGATAGTACTCAAGGCCAGCTTCATCTCTAACCCCATTTGCAGAAAAGCAAGGATTCTCCCTATGACATACTTTCTGGGATGCCAACCCTGGATTCACTGCAGGAGACATATACCTTCCAGACTCTATAATAAATGATTCTGGAAGCTGGCTTCCTTACATTAATCAAGGTAGAAATTACTAAGCCTGAAAGCCCATGATTCTACAGAATGTGGGTTTCAATAGCCAAACCATTAAATTTAGCGTTGGTAAAGTAGGATGGAACACTGGTCACTGCGATAGCAGGTCTGGACATGGCGGTAGGGTCCATGGGGACCCTACTGCCATCTTCACTATTTCTGCATACCAAGATCTTCTGAGCCACACTGGGGCCACTAGAAGCACTGACTTCTTTTGCTGCTTGACCCTGCGAAAAAGTCATGGTAGCAGCAGAATAGGAGGGAATACATAAATCAGTGAGAACTAATGCCCCGGAGTCACCAACGCATCTGTCCCGCATGCAAGTGGATCCCTTGTTCTTGACACAAAGTTGTCGATCTTTTTGTTGAACCTGGACACAAACAGATCTACAACCGGCATCCCCCATCTTTGGCATATAGCCAGGAAGATGTCAAGGTAAAGAAACCATTCCCCTGGAACAACTGCTGGCGACTTAAGTAGTCCGCCTGCCAGTTATCTATCCCTGGAATAAAGATTGCCGATATGCACGGCACATGCTTTTCTGCCCAGATTAGGATCTGGTTTATCTCTCCCTGGGCTGCACGACTCCTGGTGCCCCCTTGGTGATTGATATAAGCCACTGCTGTGGCATTGTCGGATTGAATTCTGACAGGACTGCCCTGCAACCTGAATGTCCAGGCCTTTAGGGCTAGGTACGCCGGACTAATCTCTAGAATGTTACCACCTTCCAGGTAACTGGTAAAAAGGATTTTCCTTTACGCAGATTCTCTGGCACCAACCACCAACTGAGGCTCTGACGCACCATTAGTGACAGGTGCATCGGAAAATCTAGCACCTGGACTTTCTTGTTCCATGCAGACAGAATACTGTTTTGCAGCAGTCTCAAAAGAATCTGAAGGGAAAAAAGAGGAATAGATCTGGCGCTATACCAATTACTACTACAGACCTCTAAATGAGGGCTTAATTACATATAATCCACAATGTACTGGCACTTGGATGTGAATGGTAGGGTACAGTCATCAAATAGAAAATAAAAAATATTCAACCATATACTCTATGCCGTTTACTATTGAAAACCTGTGAGTGAAGGCACTAATTGCATAAAATTCTCAGCGTGCTGGCTAATTAAACAAAAAATGGTGAAATAAAAACATAATATATGAGATGCTTATCCATATACCATAAACAGCTGTGACAATATGCTGTTATTAATAAAGTGCAAGTGCCAATAAATCTACATGTGCCAATATTTGTGTCATAAAAAGGAGGAGGAAATATGAATTGTATAAATATGAAAATATATAAAACTAGACGTGATAGTGGTAGTGATTAATCAATATTAGTGCTTCAGAAATTCCATGCAAAATATATTCAAAGTGAGTACCACAGTAAATAGCTCAATATAATAACTGGCATAATATAATAAATAGCACAATATGAATGAAAAATAAATAAAATAATACAGATAAAATTAAAAATAAGAATAGAACATGTGCTATAAATATTAAATTATTAAAAAATGTGTAAAGTTGCAAGTGAACCGTGTACGGTTGAAATTGTGAAAGAAGTCTCTAATAGGTGACGGAATCTTCCGTAAGTGAAGGGGGGAGGTGATGGTTTCCAGTTGTGTTCCTCGTGTTCAGTGGCTACTTATATATTATTATGCTCTCACCGGAAAAAGGACCCCATCCGGGGTGGATCAGCCTTCACAATATCAGCTATTGTGTCGCTCTCTGGCTTCCTTCAGATGTGATACTGGGGATCCCTCGTTTTTCGGTGAGTGCGGTGTGCCACGTTATATATGGTAAAGAAGAGGCACATCCATAGTGTGATACCGTTTAAAACATTGTTTTTATTCAAAAAATGGATAAAGGCTACTTACAAAGCAAGGGTTTAAAAATGCGGTTATGAGTACAGCTTTAAAAGGTCCCGCTCTGCTTTCTCCGCCTGAGCTCCAGGTGTACGTTGCCTGGCCACGCCCTACGCGTTTCGTCATTCAGGCGTCACCTGGAGCGCTCCAGATGACGTCTGAATGACGAAACGCGTAGGGCGTGGCCAGGCAACGTACACCTCGAACTCAGGCGGAGAAAGCAGAGCGGGACCTTTTAAAGCTGTACTCATAACCGCATTTTTAAACCCTTGCTTTGTAAGTAGCCTTTATCCATTTTTTGAATAAAAACAATGTTTTAAACGGTATCACACTATGGATGTGCCTCTTCTTTACCATATATAACGTGGCACACCGCACTCACCGAAAAACAAGGGATCCCCAGTATCACATCTGAAGGAAGCCAGAGAGCGACACAATAGCTGATATTGTGAAGGCTGATCCACCCCGGATGGGGTCCTTTTTCCGGTGAGAGCATAATAATATATAAGTAGCCACTGAACACGAGGAACACAACTGGAAACCATCACCTCCCCCCTTCACTTACGGAAGATTCCGTCACCTATTAGAGACTTCTTTCACAATTTCAACCGTACACGGTTCACTTGCAACTTTACACATTTTTTAATAATTTAATATTTATAGCACATGTTCTATTCTTATTTTTAATTTTATCTGTATTATTTTATTTATTTTTCATTCATATTGTGCTATTTATTATATTGTGCCAGATATTATATTGAGCTATTTACTGTGGTACTCACTTTGAATATATTTTGCATGGAATTTCTGAAGCACTAATATTGATTAATCACTACCACTATCACGTCTAGTTTTATATATTTTCATATTTATACAATTCATATTTCCTCCTCCTTTTTATGACACAAATATTGGCACATGTAGATTTATTGGCACTTGCACTTTATTAATAACAGCATATTGTCACAGCTGTTTATGGTATATGGATAAGCATCTCATATATTATGTTTTTATTTCACCATTTTTTGTTTAATTAGCCAGCACGCTGAGAATTTTATGCAATTAGTGCCTTCACTCACAGGTTTTCAATAGTAAACGGCTTAGAGTATATGGTTGAATATTTTTTATTTTCTATTTGATGACTGTACCCTACCATTCACATCCAAGTGCCAGTACATTGTGGATTATATGTAATTAAGCCCTCATTTAGAGGTCTGTAGTAGTAATTGGTATAGCGCCAGATCTATTCCTCTTTTTTCCCTTCAGCATTTTCCCATCCTTTTTGGGTGGAAATAAATAGAGGCTGCTCTTACCTGACTTCTCACTACATATTTGTTAGAATTCAAGTTTAGGGCTCCATAGCGCAACCTACACCCCACCTAATCAAAAGAATCTGAGCATAGGGAAGCGCTTCTAATGAAGCCACCATCTTTCCTAACAACCTCATACAAAGGCGAATAGAGGGACCCTTCTTTATCCTGACTACCTGAATCAGTTGCTTTATGGTACTGATTTTTGCCTGGGATAAAAACATCCTCTTCTGGTTTGTATCTATGACCAGACCCAAGTACTCTAGTCTTCTTACTGGTTTTAAAGAAGACTTCTCTAGGTTGACTACCCAACCTAGGTATTCCAGGTAGTTGACTGTGGTGACCAAGTTTTGGTCTAAGAGGGCTACCGAACGGTCTATTAAGAGTAGGTCATCTATGTACGCTATAACCGTTATACCCTGGGCCCTTATTCTGGTCAGAGGAGGAGCCAGGACCTTGTGATGCAGTAGCTAGACCGAAAGGCAGAGCTACAAACTGAAAATTACTTTTTTCCACCTCGAAACGCAGATATTTCTGATGAGCGGGGAAAATAGGTACATGCAGGTATGTCTATTTATGCCAGAAGTTCTCCTCCTTTCAGGATGGAGACTACTAATCGGATTGATTCCATGTGAAAAGATCAAATTTTTAGGAACCGGTTTAGATCCTTGAGATCTAAAATGGGTCTGACATCTCCATTTGGCTTTGGCACCGTGAAAAAGGTTTGAATAAAACCCCAATCCCTGCTCTTGCATGGGAACCACCATGATTACTTTTTGCGACAAAAGTCACTCCAACGCTTGAAAGAGAGACTTCTTTTTCGCTGGGTCTTTGGGAACATATTATCTGAGGAAACAAGAAGAAGGGAATTCTCGGAACTCTAGTTTGTAACCTAGAGTTATTGTGGAGACCATCCATCTGTCCTGAAAACCCTCCTGCCAGACCCTTGAAAACTGTAACAGTCTCTTCCCCCCCACTCGAACGAGCGGGGGCATCCCTTCATAAAGAGGCTTTAGCATTCTGTCTTGTAGATTTCCTCCCCCAGGACTTCTTTTGTCCCTGGGGTTGACTCTGAGTTTTACCTCTTGAACCTGACGGTGGAGGCCTTCGTGACTGCCTGGAGGCTGATGACCCTGGCACTGGAGAAAGACATTTAAATGAGGGACGTTTACTCCTTTTCTTAACTGGCAAAGGGGTACCTTTCCCACTTGAGATTTTTTGGATATAATTGTCCAAATCATCCCCAAACAGCCTTACACCATGGAAGGGAAAACCAGCCAGGAGCTTCTTGCATGGCATTTCAGCCGACCAATTTTTCAACCATAAGATTCTATGCATATGCACCAACCCACGCATAAGCATAAGCGTGAGCGGTCTGAAGGATAGTATCTGTGATTGTGTCAACTGCAAAACACAAAGCTGCTGGCAGGTTGGCTAACTCCTGGGCCTGCTGTTCAGGGAAAACCTTGAGCAGCTGCTTCAAGTGGTCTCTCAGATTGAAGGGCAACCAAACTGATAAGAGGCATGGAGGAACTCAGCTATGAGGAAAGATTAGAGGAACTGAATTTATTCACTCTTGATAAGAGGAGATTAAGGGGGATATGATCAACATGTACAAATATATAAGGTGTCCATATAGTGAACTTGGTGTCGAGTTATTCACTTTACAGTCAACTAAGAGGACAAGGGGGCACTCTTTACGTCTAGAGGAAAAGAGATTTCATCTCCAAATACGGAAAGGTTTCTTCACAGTAAGACCTGTGAAAATGTGGAATAGACTCCCTGCAGAGGTGGTTCTGGCCTGCTCAGTGGATTGCTTTAAGAAGGGCCTGGATTATTTCCTAAGTGTACATAATATAACTGGGTACTAACATTTATAGGTAAAGTTGATCCGGGGAAAATCCGATTGCCTCTCGGGGGATCAGGAAGGATTTTTTTCCCCTGCTTTAGCAAATTGGATCATGCTCTGCTGGGGTTTTTTGCCTTCCTCTGAATCAACTGTGGGTATAGAATTGGGTATATGGGATTGTATGATATTATTATTATTTTTTAATTTTTTTTGTGGTTGAACTGGATGGACTTGTGTCTTTTTTCAACCTGACTAACTATGTAACATACCCCAATTGCAGCCACTGCAGGATGAGCTACTGAACCTGCCAAGGAAAAAATGTTTTTTTTACAGAAATTCTAATTTTTTATTGGTTGGATCCCTAAGCATTTGAGCATTGTCAACAGAACAAGTCAAACTTTTATTCACAGAGTATATAGCGGCATCAATTGCTGGTATACCCCACATCTTTGTGAGTTTTTCCTCCATAGGATAAAGTGTTGAAAACTTTTTAGGAGGGAAAAAATGTTTATCTGGGTGATCCCACTCAATAAATTAGCTTTTCCAGCAAGAAATGAACAGGAATAGCATGCGCAGCTTGAGGAGGCTTCAGTGAACCCAAACAAGACATCTTTTGCACCTGCAAAAGAGTGCACTTTATAGCCATGTATAGCCCACAGCGTGGGTGTTAAATGTTAAACCATGCCGACGTTGCGCTAATGCTCCGCCCCCCCTCCTCCGACCACCCCTTTAGCCCCTCCGTCTATTTAAAAAAAAAGAGACCACTTTTCCTGCGTGAGCCGAGGGCTCCGATCCTGATCGGATCGCACATGGAGGGGAGGCTGGGGTGGAAGAGAGAGGAGGGCTGGTGGATGAAGAACTGCCATAATGGAGGCAGGCGGTGTGGCATACCGCCAACTACCTTATGGCTTCTAGCCTGAAGGAAGCTGGGGGGACATTCCTGAAAGGGAAAAAAACCCTTCCCACATCCTACCTGGAGCTTGGGCTCAGAGGAGCGTGCAGCTTGTACACAGAGATGAGACTGACAAGCATGGAAAGGTACGCACTCTTGACAGCTCCTGGTGGCGACTTTAGGCATAGCAACATTTTACTTAAAGGAGAAAAACCCACAAGAATTAGTAAAATTCCTTAACCACTTCCCACCCGGCCAATGCACATATACGGCCGGGTGGGAGCCGTTTACTTCTGATAGGACGTTCAAGCGTCACCTGGAGCGCTCCAGATGACGTCTGAATGACGAAACGCGTAGGGCGTGGCCAGGCAACGTACACCTCGAGCTCAGGCGGAGAAAGCAGAGCGGGACCTTTTAAAGCTGTACTCATAACCGCATTTTTAAACCCTTGCTTTGTAAGTAGCCTTTATCCATTTTTTTAATAAAAACAATGTTTTAAACGGTATCACACTATGGATGTGCCTCTTCTTTACCATATATAACGTGGCACACCGCACTCACCGAAAAACAAGGGATCCCCAGTATCACATCTGAAGGAAGCCAGAGAGCGACACAATAGCTGATATTGTGAAGGCTGATCCACCCCGGATGGGGTCCTTTTTCCGGTGAGAGCATAATAATATATAAGTAGCCACTGAACACGAGGAACACAACTGGAAACCATCACCTCCCCCCTTCACTTACGGAAGATTCCGTCACCTATTAGAGACTTCTTTCACAATTTCAACCGTACACGGTTCACTTGCAACTTTACACATTTTTTAATAATTTAATATTTATAGCACATGTTCTATTCTTATTTTTAATTTTATCTGTATTATTTTATTTATTTTTCATTCATATTGTGCTATTTATTATATTGTGCCAGTTATTATATTGAGCTATTTACTGTGGTACTCACTTTGAATATATTTTGCATGGAAGTTCTGAAGCACTAATATTGATTAATCACTACCACTATCACGTCTAGTTTTATATATTTTCATATTTATACAATTCATATTTCCTCCTCCTTTTTATGACACAAATATTGGCACATGTAGATTTATTGGCACTTGCACTTTATTAATAACAGCATATTGTCACAGCTGTTTATGGTATATGGATAAGCATCTCATATATTATGTTTTTATTTCACCATTTTTTGTTTAATTAGCCAGCACGCTGAGAATTTTATGCAATTAGTGCCTTCACTCACAGGTTTTCAATAGTAAACGGCATAGAGTATATGGTTGAATATTTTTTATTTTCTATTTGATGACTGTACCCTACCATTCACATCCAAGTGCCAGTACATTGTGGATTATATGTAATTAAGCCCTCATTTAGAGGTCTGTAGTAGTAATTGGTATAGCGCCAGATCTATTCCTCTTTTTTCCCTTCAGCATTTTCCCATCCTTTTTGGGTGGAAATAAATAGAGGCTGCTCTTACCTGACTTCTCACTACATATTTGTTAGAATTCAAGTTTAGGGCTCCATAGCGCAACCTACACCCCACCTAATCAAAAGAATCTGAGCATAGGGAAGCGCTTCTAATGAAGCCACCATCTTTCCTAACAACCTCATACAAAGGCGAATAGAGGGACCCTTCTTTATCCTGACTACCTGAATCAGTTGCTTTATGGTACTGATTTTTGCCTGGGATAAAAACATCCTCTTCTGGTTTGTATCTATGACCAGACCCAAGTACTCTAGTCTTCTTACTGGTTTTAAAGAAGACTTCTCTAGGTTGACTACCCAACCTAGGTATTCCAGGTAGTTGACTGTGGTGACCAAGTTTTGGTCTAAGAGGGCTACCGAACGGTCTATTAAGAGTAGGTCATCTATGTACGCTATAACCGTTATACCCTGGGCCCTTATTCTGGTCAGAGGAGGAGCCAGGACCTTGTGATGCAGTAGCTAGACCGAAAGGCAGAGCTACAAACTGAAAATTACTTTTTTCCACCTCGAAACGCAGATATTTCTGATGAGCGGGGAAAATAGGTACATGCAGGTATGTCTATTTATGCCAGAAGTTCTCCTCCTTTCAGGATGGAGACTACTAATCGGATTGATTCCATGTGAAAAGATCAAATTTTTAGGAACCGGTTTAGATCCTTGAGATCTAAAATGGGTCTGACATCTCCATTTGGCTTTGGCACCGTGAAAAAGGTTTGAATAAAACCTCAATCCCTGCTCTTGCATGGGAACCACCATGATTACTTTTTGCGACAAAAGTCACTCCAACGCTTGAAAGAGAGACTTCTTTTTCGCTGGGTCTTTGGGAACATATTATCTGAGGAAACAAGAAGAAGGGAATTCTCGGAACTCTAGTTTGTAACCTAGAGTTATTGTGGAGACCATCCATCTGTCCTGAAAACCCTCCTGCCAGACCCTTGAAAACTGTAACAGTCTCTTCCCCCCCACTCGAACGAGCGGGGGCATCCCTTCATAAAGAGGCTTTAGCATTCTGTCTTGTAGATTTCCTCCCCCAGGACTTCTTTTGTCCCTGGGGTTGACTCTGAGTTTTACCTCTTGAACCTGACGGTGGAGGCCGTCGTGACTGCCTGAAGGCTGATGACCCTGGCACTGGAGAAAGACATTTAAATGAGGGACGTTTACTCCTTTTCTTAACTGGCAAAGGGGTACCTTTCCCACTTGAGATTTTTTGGATATAATTGTCCAAATCATCCCCAAACAGCCTTACACCATGGAAGGGAAAACCAGCCAGGAGCTTCTTGCATGGCATTTCAGCCGACCAATTTTTCAACCATAAGATTCTATGCATATGCACCAACCCACGCATAAGCATAAGCGTGAGCGGTCTGAAGGATAGTATCTGTGATTGTGTCAACTGCAAAACACAAAGCTGCTGGCAGGTTGGCTAACTCCTGGGCCTGCTGTTCAGGGAAAACCTTGAGCAGCTGCTTCAAGTGGTCTCTCAGATTGAAGGGCAACCAAACTGATAAGAGGCATGGAGGAACTCAGCTATGAGGAAAGATTAGAGGAACTGAATTTATTCACTCTTGATAAGAGGAGATTAACCCCTTCCCGCCGAGCGTACGCAGATCTGCGTACTCGGCTTCCGGGGGGTATACCGGGATGATGCCCGCACCTGTACCGTTTTTTACAGCGGGCGATTTTACAGCGGGCTCGGCTGTTATCCTGGAGGAGCGGGAGGGGACGTCCCCCCCTCCCGCCGCCTCTTGCCGCTGTTACCGGTGCTCCCGCTCGATCGGGAGCACCGATTAGCGATCCGTCGGCTCTGGCTGCTGGGGAGGAACTGGAACGAAGCCGTAATCGGCTTCGTTCCAGTCTCCTCATCGTAAACACGGAAGCGACGTCACTTCCCGTTTACTCGGCTGCCAATGGCGCCGGTTTTAAAAAAATATCCGGTATTCAGAATCGCCGTTTTCGGCGATCTGAATACATTGAAGTGTAAAGGAGGGGTGGGGGGTCTTTTAGACCCCCGATCCCTCCATAAAGAGTACCTGTCACCACCTATTACTGTCACAAGGGATGTTTACATCCCTTGTGACAGCAATAAAAGTGATCAATTTTTATTTTTTTTTTTAAAACAATTTAGTCATTTTAAAATAAATAAAATAAATAAAAAAATAAAAAAAAAATTTTCAAAGCGCCCGCCGTCCCCGCGAGCTCGCGAAGCAAAGAAAACGCATACGGAAGTCGCGCCCGCGTATGTAAACGGTGTTCAAATCACACATGTGAAGTATCGCCACGATCGTCAGAGCGAGAGCAATAATTCTAGCAGTAGACCTCCTCTGTAACGCTAACCTGGTAACCGTAAAAATTTTTTAAAGCGTCGCCTATTGAGATTTTTAGGTACCGTACTTTGTCGTCAATCTACAAGTGCGCGCAATTATAAAGTGTGACATGTTTGGTATCTATTTACTCGGCGTAACATTATCTTTCACATTACGCAAAAAAATTGGGCTAATTTTACTGTTTTGTTTTTTTTTATTCATGAAAGTGTCCCTTTTCCCAAAAAGTTGCGTTTAAAACACCACTGCGCAAATACCGTGTGACATAAAATATTGCAACAATCGCCGTTTTATTCTCTAGAGCCTCTGCTAAAAAAATATATATAATGTTTGGGGGTTTCAAGTAATTTTCTAGCAAAAAATATGGATTTTAACTTGTAAACACCAAATTCCAAAAATAGGCTTAGTCATGAAAGGGTTAAGGGGGATATGATCAACATGTACAAATATATAAGGTGTCCATATAGTGAACTTGGTGTCGAGTTATTCACTTTACAGTCAACTAAGAGGACAAGGGGGCACTCTTTACGTCTAGAGGAAAAGAGATTTCATCTCCAAATACGGAAAGGTTTCTTCACAGTAAGACCTGTGAAAATGTGGAATAGACTCCCTGCAGAGGTGGTTATGGCCAGCTCAGTGGATTGCTTTAAGAAGGGCCTGGATTATTTCCTAAGTGTACATAATATAACTGGGTACTAACATTTATAGGTAAAGTTGATCCGGGGAAAATCCGATTGCCTCTCGGGGGATCAGGAAGGATTTTTTTCCCCTGCTTTAGCAAATTGGATCATGCTCTGCTGGGGTTTTTTGCCTTCCTCTGAATCAACTGTGGGTATAGAATTGGGTATATGGGATTGTATGATATTATTATTATTTTTTTATTTTTTTTGTGGTTGAACTGGATGGACTTGTGTCTTTTTTCAACCTGACTAACTATGTAACATACCCCAATTGCAGCCACTGCAGGTTGAGCTACTGAACCTGCCAAGGAAAAAATGTTTTTTTTACAGAAATTCTAATTTTTTATTGGTTGGATCCCTAAGCATTTGAGCATTGTCAACAGAACAAGTCAAACTTTTATTCACAGAGGATATAGCGGCGTCAATTGCTGGTATACCCCACATCTTTGTGAGTTTTTCCTCCATAGGATAAAGTGTTGAAAACTTTTTAGGAGGGAAAAAATGTTTATCTGGGTGATCCCACTCAATAAATTAGCTTTTCCAGCAAGAAATGAACAGGAATAGCATGCGCAGCTTGAGGAGGCTTCAGTGAACCCAAACAAGACATCTTTTGCACCTATAGCCATGTATAGCCCACGGCGTGGGTGTTAAATGTTAAACCATGCCGACGTTGCGCTAATGCTCCGCCCCCCCTCCTCCGACCACCCCTTTAGCCCCTCCGTCTATTTTAAAAAAAGAGACCACTTTTCCTGCGTGAGCCGAGGGCTCCGATCCTGATCGGATCGCACATGGAGGGGAGGCTGGGGTGGAAGAGAGAGGAGGGCTGGTGGATGAAGAACTGCCATAATGGAGGCAGGCGGTGTGGCATACCGCCAACTACCTTATGGCTTCTAGCCTGAAGGAAGCTGGGGGGACATTCCTGAAAGGGAAAAAAACCCTTCCCACATCCTACCTGGAGCTTGGGCTCAGAGGAGCGTGCAGCTTGTACACAGAGATGAGACTGACAAGCATGGAAAGGTACGCACTCTTGACAGCTCCTGGTGGCGACTTTAGGCACACATTTTACTTAAAGGAGAAAAACCCACAAGAATTAGTAAAATTCCTTAACCACTTCCCACCCGGGCCAATGCACATATACGGCCGGGTGGGAGCCGTTTACTTCTGATAGGACGTTCAGGAACGTCCTTCAGAAGGAGCGGGATCGCGCGCGCGCTTGCCCGCGCAGCGGCGTGATCCCGATGTGTTCGTGTCACCCGGACATGGCGCATCTCAGATCGGCAGGAGGGCTCTGTGATTGGCCCTCCTGATCACATGACGGCCGTGTCCAATCACGGCCGTCATGTGATGTAAACAAACAGCCGGTTGCTAGGCAATCGGCTCCTCCTCTTCTCACATAGAAGTCCTCGTTGAGGAGAGGAGAGCAGATCGCTGCAGATCGCTGCAGCCGGCTGATGATCAGTGAGTATGAGCTGTTTTTTACAGCTTTTTACTCACTGATCATCAGTCTAGTGTAAACACACAACACACCACACAGTATAAACACAATATCCCCACATATGTCCCCAAAACACACATGTCCCCAAAACATACATGTCCCCAAATAATAAAAACACATGTCCCTAATAATAAAAACATGTCCCCCACATATGTCCCACTAAAATGTCCCAATGATTATCTGCACACATATGTACATGATCATTTGCGTATATATGTCCGTGATCACACAAACCAATTATTATACACTTAACGGATTTTTTTTTACCAAAACATGTAGCAGAATACATTTTGGCTTAAATTTATGACAAAATTAGATTTGATTGGATTTCTTTTAAAATAGAAAAAAGAAAATATAGTTTTTTTTCCAAATTTCCGCTCTTTTTGCACTTATATCGCAAAAAATAAAAAACGGAGTCGTGAATAAATAACACCAAAATAAAGCTCTATTTGTGCGAACAAAATGATAAAAATTTCATTTGGGTACAGTGTAGCATGACCGCGCAATTGTCACTGAAAGCGCTAGAGCGATGAAAGCTGAAAATTGGGCTGGGAAGGAAGGGGGCGAAAGTGCCCTGTATTGAAGTGGTTAAGAATCTCCCTTATCTTATCCAGCCCCAATGTTCTGTGGTAACAGACCCAATCTTCACCTCTCGCGGTGGGCTCCATTTAGAAAACCTTCATGGACTGGGGGCCCCCTTTTTTTTAAATTGGGGGATCGACGGCCTTGGTCCTGTGAAGCACCCTGCCAGGAATATGACTGAAAAAAACAAATGCTGGATCCCGGGGTCCAGCTCTCTAATAAGAGAAGCGTTACAGTCAAAACCTTGTTTCTTCAGACACGAGGCCCGGGTACCATTCAATTCGCCTGGAAAAGGCACTTTGAATGGATCTGGTTGCATGGCTTGCCCCAGTAAGGAATATTCCAGCGGAGCTCAGCACAGGACATCTTTACTTGTGACCAACATCTAAGACACTGGCGAAAAAACTGAGGTACTCCCAGGAAGGGGAGGGGTTATATAGGGGGCTAAACTTCCTGTCTAGGGTGTGCCAGTGTCCATCACCAAGTGGTGCCTATATAACCCATCAGTAAATACTGTGTGGCTCTGTGTCCCATGATGTCCGAAAAAGAAAACTAGATTTGGCTTGCTGAGCACTGTGTTTCATAAACAATTGCCATGTTTCTTTTTCATAAATTACTGTTTCCACAATTTTTTCACCTGACAGTACAGGTGCTCTCTTTCAGGCAGCTTCTTTCTACATGCTGTAAAGATCAGAGGATCTAGCGCCTTGGGACCACGTGCAACAGTCAGTTATCGTAAACATAAAAGTCTTTATTTTTCTTAACCAAACACAAAGGGGCTTTAAGCAGCAAAATAAAACTTTAGGAAATGCAACACAAAAGTTTGCTTATCTTCAGCACAACTTAAACTATTACACATGCAAAAGTCCAATAAGGGCTTTTACCCTGGGGTTAGCAGCGTCCACCTTCTGACATTTTTGTATCACACATGCAGCACAAAACCAGATCTCCTCTCAACTCCTACTCCTCTCGCCAATACTGAGAGTTTCCTGTCCTATGTACTGCTTCTTGGAGGCTGCTTAACCTTGTAGGGAACGGGGTCTCTACAGTTAGGAGTGGAGGCCCCTTTCCCACCTGAATGTCACTCAGGGCTGCCAAAATTCTGGGTACCAATTAAGCTACCAATGCCAAGAAGACTGCGAGTCAGTCCTCTCTTCTGTACAACTGTCCCAGAATCCCTCACCCTGTACAGGTGAGACTCCTAAGCACACCAATCTATCCCTTTTAAAAGGACTATAACCTGAATCAGTGCCACATAGCACCCGTCCAGGACCCACCCTTGGCACCCTGTACATTCACCTCAACGTGGAGATGTTAAAGGCGAAGTTTGATACCATACAATGTACTCGGGCATTTTGATGCTGTCTCCCAGGTCTGTGCTCTACTACAAAATTGAGCTCCTAGCGAGACAGGAACCATCTTGTCACAATGGCATTGGTCTGTTTGTTTTGTCTCATCCAGATCAATGGGGCATGGTCTGACACCAGTTTAAACCTTCTACCTAGCAGAAAGTACCGCAGAGAGTCCAGAGCCCATTTGATGGTGAGACACTCCCGCTCTACCACAGCTTAGTTTTTCTCAATCACCATCAGTTTCCTACTGAGAAAAACTATGGAGTGCTCTTCCCCATTGACCAGTTAAGACAAGACTGCTCCTAAGCCCTCACTTGAATCATCTGTCTGCACCACAAATGCTTCAGAAAAATCAGGAGCCATGAGCATTGGATGCAAGCACAATGCTGTCTTAAGCTTTGGAACAGCTTCTTTAGCATCTGCATTCTACTTTATCATTACTGACTTTTGTTAAGTCAGTCAACATCGCAGCAACAGTGGTAAAGTTGGGGACGAACCTCAGGTAATAGCCAACTATTGCCCGAAAATGCTTGGACCTATTTTTTGGTTAGGGGACAGGGCCAGTTCTGTATGGCTTCCACCTTATTGGAGGTTTCACTAGTCCCCTACCCACAAGGGTGATCAGCTGAGTCTATGATCACCTGAACCTGGGGAAGATGGAACTCCCAATTGGTACTGAAAATGACAATGTCATCCATCCTTTTATACTGAAAGTGTCCTTCCGGAGTGGAAACGGCTGTTTTCTCCCTGGCTTCCTTGGTAGGGGGAATCTGCCAGTGCCATTTTGTGTGGTCCTATGTGGTGATGTACCGGGCAGGACCCAACTTCTCATCTAACTTGTCTACCCTGGGCATCGAATAGGCATCAAATTTAGAAACTTCATTAAGTTTCCTAAAGTCATTGCAAAAGTACAGGGTACCCTTGGGTTTTGGTACCAAAACAATTAGACTCGACCACTCACTCTTGATAAGAGGAGATAAAGGGGGGATTTGATCAACATGTACAAATATATAAGGGGTCCATATAGGGAACTTGGTGTCGAGTTATTCCCTTTAAAGTCAACAAAGAGGACAAGGGGGCACTCTTTACGTCTAGAGAAGAGATTTCATCTCCAAACACGGAAAGGTTTCTTCACAGTAAGAACTGTGAAAATGTGGAATAGACTCCCTGCAGAGGTGGTTATGGCCAGCTCAGTGGATTGCTTTAAGAAAGGCCTGGATTATTTCCTAAGTGTACATAATATAACTGGGTACTAAAATTTATAGGTAAAGTTGATCCGGGGAAAATCCGATTGCCTCTCGGGGGATCAGGAAGGAATTTTTTCCCCTGCTTTAGCAAATTGGTTCATGCTCTGCTGGGGTTTTTTGCCTTCCTCTGGATCAACTGTGGGTATAGAATTGGGTATATGGGCTGGTATATTTATTATATATATATATATATATATATATATATATATATATATATATATATATATATTTTTTTTTTTTTGGTTGAACTGGATGGACTTGTGTCTCAACCTGACTAACTATGTAACTATGTAACTCTGCGACATCAACCTCAAGCATTCTTTTCAGCTCTTCAGACACTGCCACTCTATGTGCTTCTCGCATATGATACGGCTTTAACTAATTGAGCTCTTTGGACGTACTATGTACGTTATTTATCCACTGGCTGGGGGAGAGAGATTGCAGTGAGACCGAGGCAAATCCATGCCTCGATCTCACATGCAAACAGTAAACCCGAAAGTAATGTCACTTCCGGTTTCAGATGCACCCTTTCCTGGCCAGCACAGCCAGGGGACACATCTAACAAAGCCGATCTGTGCTTGGTTAGATGGTATGAAGGACAGGGCAAACATTGGGGTCTATTAGACCCCTAATGTCTCCATAAAGAGTACCTGTCACCCGCCTAATGCTATCACACAGAGGTTTATTAACTCCTTGTGATAGCATTTATAAAAATAAAATAATAAAAAAGTTTTTTTTAAACAAAATAAAAAAAATGCCGAAAACCCCATAGCTCCGCACACCTGCACAAATGCAAACGCAAGCCCAGGGGGTGCACACGCATATAAACAGTGGTCACACCACTGAGACCTATTGCTGTGAATGTCAGATTGGGAACAATAATTGTAGCACACGAGCTACTATCTAACTCTAAACACAAACTAGGCGATGGGGGCAGGTTCCAGACAGAGATAGCCAGTGTGGAACATATTTCAGTGGGTAGTATTGGGGGCATTAGTGGTAGGTTGACTAAAACACCTAAACCCATGGTAAGTATAGTAACAAGTCCTATTTGCAACCTCAGAAGGAGATAGTATGTGTCCGGACATAAGTACGAGGCATGTTCACTAATGCCAGGAGTCTGGCAGGCATGATGGGAGAACTAGAGCTGCTACTGTATGAGGAGGAAATAGATTTTGTGGGAATTTTAGAGACCTGGTTCAATAGCTCTCATGACTGGCTGGCAACTATTCAAGGAGATTCCCTATAGGGACAGGGAGGGTAAAAAAGGGGGAGGGGTATGCCTGTATATCAAAAATTATATACAGTTGAATGTGAGGGATGATATCACTAATGGAGCAAGAGAAGAGGTGGAATCCTTATGGGTAGAGTTACAAAGGGAGGAAACCAAAGAGAAAGTAATACTGGGAGTATGCTATAGGCCCCCTAACCTGAGGTAAGTGTCATTATAATGGGGGAATTTAATTATCCAGACATATACTGGGTGGAAAGAACAGCGCATTCCTCTAATGCCACGTACACACGAGCGGAATGTCCAACAGAAAAAGTCAGACGGAAGCTTTCCATTGTATATTCCGATCCTGTGTATGCCTCATCAGACTTTTTTTTCCGAAAATTCTGACAGACCTAGAAATAGAACATGTTCTAAATATTTGCGATGGCACCAATTCCTATCAGGAAACCTGCTCGTCTGTATGCTGTTCCGACGGACCAAAAACGACGCATGCTCTGAAGCAAGTACAAGACAGAAGCTAATGGCAACTGGCTATTGAACTTTCTTTTTCTATTCCCGTCGAGCGCGCTGTACGTCACTGCGTTCTTGATGATTGGACTTTGGTGTGATTGTGTGTACGCAAGGCCGTTTCAGAGAAATTCCATCAGAACTCTGTCGGTAAAACCTTCAGAGTTTATTCCGAGGGAAAACCGGTTGTATGTATGCGGCATTAGGCTCGCCATTTCCTAAATGTCTTACAGGACAAATTCATGGGTCAGATGGTAAATGCACCAGCAAGAAACAATGCATTACTAGACCTACTGATTACTAACAATACAGACTTGATCACGGATGTATAAATACGGGGCAACTTAGGAAACAGCTATAACAGGTCCGTTAGTTTCAGCATAAATCGCACACAAATAGGAAACATAAGGGGAATACAAAGACACTGAATTTCAAAAGAGCCAACTTCTACAAACGAAGCTCCTTGCTAGATGATACTAAATGGCATAAAATCCTAGGAACAAAGAGCAGGGAGGAAAAATGGGTGTGCTTTAGGAGCATATTAACTTAGAGTATTAGCCAAAGGGTAATACATTTAAAAGAGCTAATAAAAGCCCTGGGTGCCTTAACGCCAACGTAAAATTTTATATCAAAGCAAAAGAGAAGGCCTTCAAAAAATACAAGGCTGAGAGGTCATCATCAGCATTCCAACTGTACAAAGAAATGTAATGGTGTAATCAGGGCAGCTAAGATAGAACATGAAAGGCACATAGCAGAGGAGAGTAAAAAAATCCTAAGAAATTCTTTAAGTATATAAATAATAAAAGAGGGAGGACAGATCATATTGGCCCCATAAAGAATGATGAAGGGAATCTGGTTATAAAGGATGGTGAGATGGCGAAGCTTTGGAATGTATTCTTCTCAGTCTTCACGAGGGAAACGGGGGGCTTCAGTAACCAAACATGCAATTTTTATCCTCATGACACATCACAGGAAGCACCTTCATAGTTAACAGAGGATATAATTAGAAACAGACTAGAAAAACTTAACATAAATAAGTCACTGGGACCAGATGGTTTGCACCCAAGGGTCCTAAGGAACTTAGCCAAGTAATTGTCAGACTGTTGTTCCTAATTTTTAGGAACAGTCTACTGACTGGTATGGTACCAGCTGCTTGGAGCAATCTTTAAAAAAGGACCAAGATATATCCCTGGGAACTACAGACCAGTTAGCCTAACATCAATAGTATGCACGCTCTTGGAAGGGATAATAAGGGACTATATACAAAATTTTAGTAATGAAAACTGTATCATTAGCAGTAATCAGCATGGATTCATGAAAAATCATTCTTGCCAAACAAATCTTTTAACCTTCTATGAGGAGGTGAGCTGCCATCTAAATGAAGGAAGGCCTGTAGACATAGTGTATCTGTATTTTGTAAAGGTGTTTGATACAGTTCCCCACAAATGTTTACTGTACCAGCTAAGGTCTGTCGGCATGGACCAAAGGGTGAGTACCTGGATTGAACACAGGCTACAAGGATGAGCTCAGGGGGTAGGGATAAATGGGGAATGGTCCAATGTGGAATGTGGGGTCCCTCAGGGTCCTGTCCTGGGACCAATCCTATTTAATTTATTCATAAATGATCTGGAGGTTGGGATAAACAGTCCAATCTCAGTATTTGCTGACGATACTAAGCTAAGCAAGGCAATAGCTTCTCTGCAGGATGTGGAAACCTTGCAAGAAGATCTGAACAAATTAATTGCGTGGGCAACTACATGGCAAATTAGATTTAATGTAGAAAAATTTATAATAATGCATTTAGGTGGCAAAAACATGAATGCAATCTACTCACTAGGGGAAGAAACTCTGGGGGAATCTAGGATGGAAAAGGACCTGGGGGTCTTAGTCGTTGACAGGCTCAGAAACAGCATGCAATGCCAAGCTGCTGCAAGCAAAGCCAATAGAATATTGGCATGCATTAAGAATGGAATTAACTCCAGAGATAAAATGATAATTTTCCCACTCTACAAGACTCTGGTCTGGCCATACCTGGAGTATGCTGTCCAGTTCTGGACTCCAGTCCTTATGAAGGATGTGCAGAAAATGGAGAGAGCATTTAATTATGAGGAAAGATTACAAGCACTGAACTTATTCTCAAGAGAAGAGACGCTTGAGAGGGGATATGCTTTCAATGTACAAATACCGTATTGGTGACCCCACAATAGGGATAAAACTTTTCCGCAAAGGGCATTTGAAAAGACTCACTAAAATTAGAGGAAAAGTGATTTAACCGGAAACTGCATAGCGGGGTAAATGTTAAATGTAAGCATCCCTTGTGACAGCAATAAGCAGTGACAAGTACGCTTTACTGAGGGATCTGGGGTCTAATAGACCCCAGATCTCTCATCTGGCCTTTTTTTATTTTTTTTCATTACAGTCTTTTTTTTTTTTAACATGCTTATTCCATACAAAAAAATAAAGAGATATAAAGCATTGTTTTTAAACAAGAATACACTATATATCTAGAAAGTTATAAGATTTACCATCATCTCTTCTTATTATACAGATAGGTCCAAGAAGTCAGCAACAAATATAATAATATCTCCATAAACCAACATCAAATACACTTACAGGACAAAACAACACCAAACTCACATCTATATGTTATTTAAAAAAAAAAATAATTATGCTCTACTCATCACCTTAATCTACTATAGTTCACTCTCCTCATCCGCCCCCCCACCCCCTCTCCACCACACGAGCCATCATACATTGAATTGCTCGTATTCAGCCAATATCTCCAGATTTAATACATTTTTGGGATGTTCCTTGATGTTTATATGCTAGTTTCTCTTTTCTTAAAATAAAGTTTATTTTATTACCCCATTGTTTATGGGTTGGAGGGGTATTAGTAGTCCAATTTTGTAGAATAAGTTTGCCAGCTATGTAAAGAGATCTAGTCCACATTATATGCATCTCTACTGGTAAGAGTCCATCTGGGATTATTCCCAGTAGTGATAATTTAGGGGTATTTATTAGTTCTGTCCGTGATATTGTATTCAAGGTCAAAAACACCTTCTCCCAATATCTATGGAGCTTAGGACAGCGCCATCGCATATGGATAAGGGAGCCATTAGATACTAAACATCGCGGACACAAAGGCGAAGTGTATTTTCCCCATGCGTATAATTTTTGTGGCGTGTAATGGGTTCTATGTAGAATAAAAAGCTGGGACAATTGCTGGCAAAGTGATATGGATATCTTAGGTAAAGTCTCCATAGCACAAGTCCATTCATCTTCACTAAGATCACTCAGATCCTTTTGCCAATGAATAAGGCCGCGTACACACGGGCGGACTGTTCGCCCAACTTTGTCCGCTGAACAGTGTTTGGGCGGACAGTCTGCTCGTGTGTGGGCTTTCAGCGGACAGTTTCAGCGGACAGTTGGACGGACAAGGTTTTTCGGAAATTCCGAAAAACTGTCCGCTGAAACCTTGTTTGAGCGAACAGTCCGCCCGTGTGTAGGCTTGTTCGTCAAACAAAGTTGCGCGCATGCTCAGAAAGGATTTTCACGCCGAAAGCTATAATGCAGTGTATAGGACGTCGTATTTTTCGTCCCGTCGTACGTGCCGTTCACGTCATCGCGCACGGTTTCAGCAAACTGTTCGTCCGTCGTGTGTGGCCATGTCCGTCCATGCTAATTTTGAGCGGACTGTTTGCCGAAACTGTTTGACGGACAAAGTTGGGCGAACAGTCCGCGCGTGTGTACGCGGCCTAAGACTTTTAGCTTGTCCTTCTGCCTTCACTGTATTTAATAGACTTGTGCACAACATAAAATGTCATTTAGTTTCGGTTCGTTGTCATTCGTAAAATACATAATTTCTTCTGTTATATTCGTTATGTTACGTTAATACGTTTGCGGATAATTTGTTATTATTCGTAGAGTGTCAATATTCGTTATACTGAATCTCGAATCCTGTCAAATTCATTTGTTATAAGCGCTATAATTTCGTTCGTATTCGTTGAAATTCGATATTTATGTATGTATATACATTCGTGATAATGATTTGTAGTTTGGAAAGTTGTTTATTGAATCTTTTAACACACACAATGTGTTGTGGCTGGGAGGAGGATCAGGGTTGCAAAAGCGAATATTTATTCGCTGTTGCAACACACCTGAGTGCAGTGCAATCTCCAGCTTTCATATATGGGGGGGGCACATGGGGGGGACAGGGACACAAGTAGGGGACCAACTATAAAACGCAATCATATATATATCCTAGGGCCCTTTACTTCTGTTGCAGGGCCCTTTATTATGACCTTGCAATGGGACCCTTTCACATGTGCTGCAGTGAGCCCCGTTCCTATTGTATTTGGGTCCCCCAGGGTGGCAGAAAACAAGAGATATGTTACCAGCACACCAAGAAAATATAAGGGTCCAAAGCAGTAGGAGAACTACCAGGGTTGCAAAGATAGCACTTTCGACCAGGCCCTGGCGTTCTGCCACTGTGGGGTTCCCCAGCCTCCTCTTGCTGTTAAAATGTCAGGTTTCTGTGATGTAAAAAATGAGACAAAAGTAAATAATTTCAGAATTTTTCCCACCTTTAATGTGGCCTAGAAACTGTACAACTTATGCCGCGTACACACGACCGGACTTTCCGGCAGACTAGGTCCGACAGAATCAGTCCGTCGGACATTCCGATCATGTGTGGGCTAATCGTCTGATTTTTTTTTTAATGAAAAACAATCGGGTCTTAGAAATAGAACATGTTTCAAATCTGTCCAATGGACTCAGTTCCTATCGAGAAAACTGTTCATGTGTATGCTGGTCCAACGGACCAAATACGACGCAAGGGAAGCTATTGGCTACTGGATATTGAACTTCCTCCGTCTTACATCATCACGTTCAAAGTGAACAGACTTCCGAACGGACTTACTCCGTTCGTGTGTGGGCAAGTCAGTTTGTTCGGAAGACCGTTGGACCTAGTCTGCTGGAAAGTTTGTTCGTGTGTATGCGGCATAAGTTGAACAACAAACTGAAATCTTTCAGGTGGAGGGAAGTAAAAATAAAAATATTAAGGTTGCATAAGTGTGCACACTCTTAAACGAATACATTGTTAAAGCACCATTTGCAGCACTCAGTCTTTTTGGGTATGAGTTTATCAGCATGGCACATCTTGACTTGGCAATATTTGCCCACTCTTCTTTGCAAAAACACTCCAAATCTGTCAGATTGCGAGGGCATCTCCTGTGCACAGCCCTCTTCAGATCACCCCACAGATTTTAAATGGGATTCAGATCTGGGCTCTGGCTGGGCCATTCCAAAACTTTAATCTTCTTCTTTGTTCATTTGGATGTATGCTTTGGGTCGTTGTCATGCTGAAAGATGAAGTTCCTCTTCATGCTCAGCTTTCTAGCAGAAACCTGAAGGTTTTGTGCCAATATTGACTGGTATTTGGAACTGTTTATAACTCCCTCTACCTTGACTAAGGCCACTGTGCAAGCTGAAGAAAAACAGCTGCAAAGCATGATGCTGCCACCACCATGCTTCACTGTGGGTATGGTGTTATTTTGGTGATGTGCAGTGTTGTTTTTGCGGCAAACATATCTTTTGGAATTATGGCCAAAAAGTTGGTCTAATCAGATCATAACACATTTTCCCACATGCTTTTGGGAGACTTCAGATGTGTTTTTGCAAAATGTAGCTGGGCTTGGATGTTTTTATTCAAGAAAAGGCTTCCGTATTGCTTCTCTACCCCATAGACCAGACATACAAAGAATACAGATTGTTATCACATGTACCACACAGCCTGTACTTGCCAGATATTCCTCCAGCCCCTTTAATGTTGCTGTAAGCTTCTTGGCAGGCTTCATGACCAGTTTTCTTCTCATCTTTTCATCAATTTTGGACATCCAATTCTTGGTAATGTCACTGTTGTGTAGATCATAGACTTAATAGCATGCAATGTCATGATGCAGTTTCTTGTAATAAAAGAGGTATAAGCTCCAAAGAAAAACATAATTTTGCCTCTGTACAAGCCATTAGTAAGACCTCATCTGGAATACGCAGTTAGTCCTGGATAGCACTTCACAAAAAGACTATTGGAGAACTGGAGAAAGTTTAACGAAGGGCAACCAAATTGATAGGAGGCATGAAGGAATTTGGCTATAAGGAATGATTAGCTGAACTGAATTTATTCTTGCTTGAGACAAGGCATTTAAGAGTATATGATCAACATGTACATTACATGCACAATACATTAGCGGTCCATATAGTGAACTTGCTGTACAGTTATTCACTTTCAGATCATTACAGAAGACAAAGGGGAGACCTATTTAATCGGGGGGGGGGGGGGGGGGGATTTATCCCTTTGATGCTTACAAGTTAAAATCTGTATTCTTTGCTAGAAAATTACTTAGAACCCCCAAACATTATATATATATATATATATATATATATATATATATATATATATATATATATTATTTTTTAGCAGAGATCTTTGCAAATTTTTTATGTCGCAAAAATGTGTCTTTCAATTGCTTTTTTGGGGAAAAAAGACACTTTCATGAATTGTAAAAAACAAAACAGTAAAGTTAGCCCAATTTTTTTGTATAATGTGAAAGATGATGTTACATTAAGTAAATAGATACCTAACATGTCATGCTTTGAAATTGCACACACTCGTGGTATGGCAGAATGGCGACAAACGACAGTACCTTAAAATCTCCATAGGTGATGCTGTAACAATTTCTACTGCTTACCAGTTTGGAGTTACAGAGGAGGTCATGTGCTAGAATTATTGCTTGTGGTGATACCTCACATGTGTGGTTTGAACACTGTTTACATTTGTGGGTGCGACTTATGTATGCGTTTGCTTCTGCACGTGAGCGCGGAGGGACAGGGCACTTAAAATTTTTCATTATTATTATTTATTTTATTTTTTATTTTATTTTTTTACACTGATTTAAAAAAAAAAATTCTGATCATTTTTATTGCTGTCACATGGAATGTAAACATCCCTTGTGACAGTAATAGTCAGTGACAGCTACTCTTTATGAAGGGATCTGGGGTCTATAAGATAGCAAATCCCTCCTTTGGGAAGTATTCAGAATGCAGAAATCGGCGTTTTCAAATACGAGGCAGCCGAGTAAACCAGAAATTATGTCATTGCATCGCTTCTGGGTTACTAGATAGGAGACCTGATCGGAGCCGATTACGACCTCATTTGGGTCTTCGGCCTAATGGGATGGGAGAGCCCGGGAGTGCTAAGGAAGGTGGCGGGGGGGGGGCATTCCCTCCCGCTCCTTAGGATGACAGCCGTACGGCTTTTAGCCGCACCGGTTGTTATCACTAAAAAGCCAACCACTAGCTCTAAAAAAAATGGTACCGGGGTAATGCGTGCAGCTGCATGCATCACCCTGGTTTAACACCTTCAAGCCGAGAACGCATATTTGCGTACAGTCGGCATTAAGGGGTTGACCTCCACTTATGGAAAGGCTTCTTCACAGTAAGAGCTATGAAAATGTGGAATAGACTCCCTCAATAACTAGTTCTGGCAGCACAGTAGATTATTTTAACCTCTTTTATTCCCTTCCTGCCCAGGCCAATTTTTAGATTTCAGCACTGTCACATTTTGAATGATAATTGCGCTGTCATGCAACATTGTTGCAACATATCTGTTTGGTTGCCCTTCACTAAACTTTCCCCAGTTCTCTAATATTCTTTTTGTATATAATGAAATGTTTATCATTTTTTTTCACACAAAGAGTATTCTTTCGGTGGTATTTAACCACCGCTGGGTGTTTTGTTTTTTGCTAAATAAATGAAAAAAAGACCAAAAATTTATATTAGTTTCTGTTATATTTTGCAAATAAATAATCTTTCTTCATAACTTTAGGCAAACATGTATACTGCTACATTTCTTTGGTGGTATTCAAATCAGTGTATATTATTTAGTCTGTAGGAAAGTTAGAGTCCACAAACCACGATATATATGAAAAAAACGATCACTCCTACTGTTCTGCCATTTCTGATGACAGGACAGTACAAATATCCCCCAAATAATCCCCTTTTGGAAAGTAGACAGTCCAAGGTGCTTAGTAAGAGGCATGCAAAGCTTTTTGAAGTTGCCATTTTTTGTCACAATTTTTCTGGAAAATTAAGAAATAAAAAAAATGTTTTTTTCACAATTTTAAATTTGTTTTTACATGCTGTGACCAATGCTGTACAGTGTCATCATATAACTGGTGTGGTGTTGATCAGGGACACTGACTGGTAACGGTATGTTAAAAAGAAAAAAAGAAATAATAATAATTTTTTTTAAAGCGGGAGTCCGCCGGGAGTGCGCGTTTTTTTTTTTTTTTAAAGCCAGCAGCTACAAATACTGCAGCTGCTGACTTTTAAAATAGTGACACTTACCTGTCCAGCGCGCCCGCGATGTCGGCACCCGAAGCCGATCTCTCGATCGTCTCTCGGGTGCTGCCGCCGCCATCTTGGGGAAGGGAATCAGGAAGTGGAGCCTTTCGGCTTAATTTCCCGATTCCCTACTGCGCATGCGCGAGTCGCGCTGCGCAATGAGGATGGACCCGCTGCCTCTGGGATCTGTGTGTTTCCCAGCAGGCAGCGGGGGACTTTCAGAAAGGGGCGTAATCTACGCCCCTTTCCGCAGAGAGCTATCCAGGAAGTGGGTGCAGATACCTGTACTGTACAGGTACCTGCACCCCCCTCCCCCCTGAAAGGTGCCAATTGTGGCGCCGGAGGGGGGGGGGAGGATTCCAATGAGCGGAAGGTCCACTTTAGGGTGGACCTCCGCTTTAATATCTTGTTTTCTTTTTTTTATTACTTTTTGTTCTTTTTTTTTACAATTTTTTTTATTTACCGTGACCAGAGCAATACAGTGTTACCATAGTAACACTGTACTAATCTGGGGCAGTGATAATGATATTTTTTTTCTTTTTTACACACTGTGATTGCTTATAACTTTGAATTTTATAGTTACAAGCAACCATTTTTTCTGAAAGTAGTGTTTACTATTGTGATTAGCTGTGACTGACCACGGGTAATCACATGGTACAGATGGGCTGTGATTGGCCCTGTCTGTACCATATAATCACTGTGACCAATCACCAAGCTCATCACAATAGTACACATTGAATATAATGAATCAAAGCCATTCATTGTGTACAATTTTCATGTGGTCTGCTGTGATGCTGTGATGCCGAAGCAATCACACAGTACCGGCCAGGGCTGTCTTTAAGGCAGGGCAAAAGGGGCAGCTGCCCTGGGCCCTGTCATTGTTGTGGGGCCCAAAGCAGCTGCCTCATACTTGCCAACTATCCCAGTTTAAATTCCCTTGTCCATTGAAGTTTTAGTCCTCTGCTGTGTCCCAATATCTCAGTGTGAAGTGCTGGTACTAATGCTGCCCAGCTCTGCCCTATTGTTGTGTACATATGACTCACCTGCAGACCCTATGTTTACATGTAAATAACTATCAGTTCATATGTAAATAGCAGCAGCATTCATAAGTAAATATCTGCGGCCGGTGGCATTGATATGTAAATAAAGGCAGCACTCGTATGTATATCATGCTCCCTTGCACTGAGGAGATGATGTGCTGTAACCTCTAGCAACTAATCAGTAAGCCGTAATGTGTGCTGTAACCTCTAGCAACCAGTCAGTAAGCAGTAATGATATGCTGTAACTGCTGGCAACCAATCGCAATTTCTGCCTGATCTGATACAGTAAACTGATTTTAAGTCTAGCTGCTATTTATTGTATGTCCCAGAGCAGGTGGAGAGTGAAATTGCATGGGGGGGGGGGGCCCCAAGATCATTTTTTCCCAGGGTCCAATCAATATTAAAGACGGCCCTGGTACCGGCACATGGACATCCAAAGGAGGAGGCAAGAAATTGGCAAGGTATCCACACACTAGGGAGGAAAGTGCAGGAAAGTAAAGTCAAACAATAGGAGAATGTTCACTTCCCCAGAGCTCAGCCTTATTTATTGTCAGGCTGACACCTGGATCTCCTTCCCCTCAGTCACAGGCTGCCCATTCGCTCTTATCTTCTGTTAACTGCTTGTGGAATGTGTCTCCAATTGCAGGACTGTGGAGCTGTCAGCATAGACTGTATAAGTCCTTACACTGTCATCCAGGTTGGACATCAGGCTGAACCTTCTGTTATCATGTGAAGAGATTTAACACTTTACTTCCCTGCATGCTTTTGCTTGGCTACTTTTTGGGCTCCTTCACATGTGTGGAAGTGACTCTTGCTCCTCTGAAAAGATCCATGCTTGGATCGCTTTTCAGAGCAGTTTACGAGGCGGTGAGGAGGCAATATGTTGCCTCCTCACCACCTGATTTAACCCAATAATTGTCATACGGTGGCCACATTGAGCTACATTATTCTTTTTCACAGCTCCACCCACTAAAAGCAACATGCTGTTTAACCAGTTCTATCAGTGCTGCCAATGAGTCAGGGGCGGATCCAGAGTCTAGTCTAGGGAGGGGCACTTCTATAAAATATGTTTTTTTGGGGGTAATTTATATGGGAAATGGCCGGTATTGGCACTTCAATCATTACGGCACCATGGCTGTTATGGTGTCAGGATGATTGAAGCGCATTATTTCTATTAATACATTGTAATATAAAATTAAATGGTTCAACTCACCATAATGCAGAATCAGTGGGAGCCCTGAGAGTGTCATTTGCCATGTCGCCTGCCACCAAACGCGGATCATCACTTGCCACGTCACTTGTCACCAAATACAGATTGTTACTTGCCACGTCACCTGCCACACATTGCGGATTGCCACTTGCCACGTCACTTGTCACCAAATGCGTATTGTTACTTGCCACGTAGCCTGCCACACATTGCGGATTGTCACTTGCCACGTCACCTGCCACACATTGCGGATTGTCACTTGCCACATAGCTTGCCACACATTGCGGATTGTCACGTGCCACGTCACCTGCCACACATTGCGGATTGTCACTTGCCACGTCACCTGCCACACATTGCTGATTGTCACTTGCCACGTAGCCTGCCACACATTGCGGATTGTCATTTGCCACGTCGCCTGCCACACATTGCGGATTGTCACTTGCCACGTCGCCTGCCACACATTGCGGATTGCCACTTGCCACGTCACCTGCCACACATTGCGGATCGTCACTTGCCACGTCACCTGCCACACATTGCGGATTGCCACTTGCCACGTCACCCGCCACCAATTGCTGATTGTCACTTGCCACGTCACCTGCCACACATTGCTGATTGTCACTTGCCACGTAGCCTGCCACACATTGCAGATTGCCACTTGCCACGTCACCTGCCACACATTACGGATTGCCACTTGCCACGTAGTCTGCCATACATTGCCGATTGTCACTTGCCATGTCACCTGCCACACATTGCGGATTGCTACGTAGCCTGCCACACATTGCGGATTGTCACCTACTGTGTCACTTTTCTGCTAAGGTGTTCTTTTGTTGAGTCCAGAGTGAAGATAGGCAGCAGAGAGATGATGTAATCTCTCTGCTGCACACAGCTTCCTGCACAGTGAGGGCGGAACTGGAGGGATGCAGAGCAGTGAGAGATGATGTCATCTCCCTGCTCCCCTGCCTGCTGGCTTCCTGATTGGCAAGCAGCCCTCCTAAGCCACCCAGCTGCCCCCCCCTCACCCGTCCACTCAGCGCAGCCAGTCACCAGCGGAACCGGCCGCGCTGGCACCCGCGGAACTGGCCACGAAACCGGTCACGCTGGCACCCGCTGGCCATATTCTCGGAGGGGGCAATTGCCCCATTGCCCCCCCCCTGGATCCGTCGCTGCAATGAGTGCTCCCTATTAGTGCCCCCTAGCAGTGACCATCAGTGCGGCCTATTAGTGACCATCAGTGAAGGAGAATAACCACTTATTTGCAAAATTTTATAATAGAAGCTATGCAAAACTTTTTTTTTTAAATTGACAGTCTTTTTGTTTGTTTAGCAAAAAATAAAAACCCCAGGGGTGATTAAATACCACCAAAAGATATCTCTATCTGTGTGAAAGAAAAAAGAATACCATTTTTATTTGGGTACAGCGTTGCATGACCACGCAATTGTCATTCAAAGTGCGACAGTGCTGAAAGCTGAAAACTGGCCTGGGCAGGACAGGGGTTAAAGTGCCCAGTAGGCAAGTTGTTAAGCACAGCAACATAGCATAAAGATGTTATTGTGCCCATAAAGCTGCTGTTGTGCCCATAAAAATGCTATTGTGCCCATATAGAATTTAAGATCTCCACTGGCTTAAAGGGGTTGTAAAGGTAAATGTTTTTTTACCTTAATGCATTCTATGCATTAAGGTGAAAAAACATCTGACACTGCCTGGGCCCCCAGCCCCCCCCCCCCGTTTTACTTACCTCGCCCCTCGAAAATCCCGCATTCGCCCCCATAGTTCACTTCCCCGCCTGGCCGCTGATTGGCTGGAGTGGATGGATGGAAAGCAGCGCAACCATTGGCTCGCACTGCTGTCAATCACATCCACTGCTGCGGAGAGTCAGGGGGCGGGGCCGTATGATACAGCGAGCGGCTATAGCTGCCGGCTGTATCACGGGAGCGTGCCCGCATGTGCTTCTCACCATGCGAGGGAGCTCGCATGAACGTGAGAAGTACCTGCGGGAGGAAGCCGAGACAGCCGCCGAGGGACCCCAGAAGAGCAGGTTCAGGGCCACTCTGTGCAAAACGAGCTGCACAGTGGAGGTAAGTATAACATGTTTGTTATTTAAAAAAATAATAATTTTACTTTACAACCCCTTTAAGCCAATGCTGCACCATGCAGGTGTAGTTTTTTTTGTAATTGATCAATTGCCTAATTGTATGTTTATTTATACCTTTACTTGCTGTGGTTGCAGCATATTTTACATGGTTTTGTATGGGGCTCAGATCGCCAAGGCAAAACCAGGTACATTCTCCCCCCCCCCCCCCAAAATGTGCCAAATGTGGCAGTGGAAGGGGGAGGGTTATCATGCTTTATGTGAAAAGCCCCTCCCCTTCATGAAATTGTTGAAAAGGGGTGGAGCATGGGAGACCTTAAAATGATGCCCCCCGGGAAAAGTTCTGCAGATGCCCATGTACTGGCAGCAGGCCGGTAACAGTGATCTGTCATTGGCTGTGTCTACTGGCCACAGCTAGTGACAGATCGTGCCGGAGTGCGGCCCATTGGGTGCATGCAAGGAGTGATCCTGGGAGGATGTCATATGGTGTCCTCCCAGCATAACAGGGCACTAGGGATGAGCTTCGTGTTCGAGTCGAACGTACGTTCGACTCGAACATTGGCTGTTCGGCTGTTCGGCGAATTCCGAACGTTTGGGCCGTTCGCGTCAAAATTCGAGTGGCGCGCGCGGACCACAATGCACTGCGGTGGTGCAGTGCATTGCTGGCTCATGATTGGCCAAGCATGCACTGTGACCCCGCATGCTTGGCCAATCGTAGCGCCAGCAGCGAGGAGAGCCATGATTGGCCACAGGCATCCTGCCTGTGGCCAATCATAGCTCAGGCTGTGTAGTGCACGCCCCACACTATATAAGGCCGCCTTTGAGGCGGCCTCGTGTAGTGTGTTAGCATCTGAAGCAGTGGGTGTTCTGTGTACCTTCAACACAGTACACACCGATCGTTTTTGGCTGATTTCCTATCTTGCTGCTGTGTAGTGGTTGTTGTCTGTGCCCTGACCGCAGTATACACCACTATATTCACCTCACCTATATAGCTAGTGATCTAGCTTTAACCACTTAACAACTGCCCATTGCCGATTAACGGCTTCAGGGCGGTTGTTTAACTCTGAGAGGCCGTTAATTAACAGCCTCCCAGAATTCTGCTCTCGCGCGCCCCCTGGGGCGCGCACTCGAGAGCATCCGTGACCGCCGGGTCCACAGGACCCGGCGCATCACGGATCACGGTAAATGGCCGCTCGTCGCGGCCGTTTACCACGTGATCGCTCCGTCAAATGACGGAGTGATCACTTGTAAACAAACCGGCGTCATGTTATGACGCCGGTTCCTCCCTCCCCTCTCTGTACCGATCGGTACAGCGGAGGGGAAAGAGATCGGTGTCAGCAGCGATGTGGGCTGCATCTGCAGTGCCCACATCGCTGCTCACCGAATTTAACCCCTCAATTCCCTGCCAATACTCTGCAATACCAGTGCATACTCTGCAGTACCCTGCCATTACTCTGCAGTACCCCGCCATTACTCTGCAGTACCCCGCCATTACTCTGCAGTGCAGTACCCTGCCATTACTCTGCAGTACCCTGCCAGTACTCTGCAGTACCCCCCCATTACTCTGCAGTACCCCCCAATACTCTGCAGTACCCGCCATTACTCTGCAGTACCCCGCCATTACTCTGCAGTGCAGTACCCTGCCATTACTCTGGAGTACCCTGCCATTACTCTGCAGTACCCCCCATTACGCTGCAGTAACCCCCATTACTCTGCAGTACCCTGCCATTACTCTGGAGTACCCCCCAATACTCTGCAGTACCCTGCTATTACTCTGTAGTACCCCGCCAATACCCCGCCAATACTCTGCAATACCCTGCCATAAATTGCCATACCCAGCCATACTTGGAGATACCCAGCCATACTCGGTGATACCCTGAAATACCCAGCCATAGACGCCCCCCACCCCTCACCGCCTTCCGGTGCTTCTACCAACTCGCCAGTACGATCAAAGCCAGAATCTTTTTTTTATTTTTTATTTCAGGCTTCCCAGCCTAGAGGTGAGATGTGGGGTCATATTGACCTCCAGATTTCACTGTAAAGAGGACCTGTCACCCCATATTCCTATTACAAGGGATGTTTACATTCCTTGTAATAGGAATAAAAGTGATCAAAAATATATTTTTGGGGAAAAAAATGTCAAACTAAAATAAATAAAGTAAAATCAACAATAAAAAAAATTTTTTTTTTAAAGCGCCCATGTCCCCATGTGCTCGCATGCAGAAGTGAACGCATGCGTAAGCCCCGCCCACATATGAAAACGGTGTTCAAACCACACATGTGAGGTATCGCCGAGAACGTTAGAGCGAGAGCAATAATTCTAGTCCTAGACCTCCTCTGCAACTCAAAACATGTAACCAGTAAAAAAAATTTTAAGCGTCGCCTATGGGGATTTTTTAAGTAGCGACGTTTGGCGCCATTCCACGGGCATGTGCAATTTTGAAGAGTGACATGTTTGATATCTATTTACTCAGCATAACTTCATCTTTCACTTTATGCAAACATTGGGCTAACTTTACTGTTTTTTTTGTTTGTTTTTTAAGCACAAAACTGTTTTTTCCCCCCAAAAAACACGTTTGAAAAATTGCTGTGCAAATACCGTGTGAGATAAAAATTTGCAACGACCACCATTGTATTCTCCAGGGTCTTTTGGTATGCATATGCTGTGTGTGTGAAATAACCTGATAATATGAAAATTTTGTGGAAAAAAAAAAAAAAAAGGAAATAGGCCGTCAGTACTTCAGGTGTGATCAATTTTCAGATATTGGCACCATAGCTTGTGGACTCTATAACTTTCACAAAGACCAAATAATATCCACCAATTTGTACTTATTTTTACCAAAGATATGTAGTAGTATGAATTTTGGCCAAAATTTATGAAGAAAAAATTACTAATCTGCTAAATTTTATAACAGAAACGAAGAAAAATTAATTTTTTCGCAGAATTTTCGGTCTTTTTTCTTTTATAGCACAAAAAATAAAAAACTGAGAGGTGATTAAATACCACCAAAAGAAAGCTCTATTTGTGTGAAAAAAAGGACAAACATTTCCTATAGGTCCAGTGTTGCATGACTGAGTAATTGTCATTCAAAATGTGAGGGCACCGAAAGCTGAAAATTGGTCTGGTTATTAAGGGTGTTTAAGTGCCCAGTGGTCAAGTGGTTAATAATAGAGCTTGCAGTCAGTAGTGTTAGGAGATAGTGCGTGCTGTCTGCGTGCTCTGTACCAGTACATACCGCTATAATATAGGGCAGGCCCCTACTTTCAAACATCCAACTTACAAACATCTCCTACTTGCAAACGCAAGGAGACAGCAGCAAGCGAGATGAAAAAAGATGGACGACAAAACAAATTATACAGGGGTGATAACCCTTCCCTATGTTTTCCAAAAAGCTTAAAAATAATTTGTTTGACTGGAGCTACACTTTAAAAATGTACCGGTTGAAAATTACAAACAGATTCAACTTAACACAACAAACCTACACAGTCCCTGTCTTGTTTGCACCGCCTGTATACTGCTGTTCTGAGTATATAGGGCCTGGGGGCCACACGCATTTCCTTTTTTTAATATGGGTACGGGGTTCCCCTTAATATGCGTACAAGACCCAAATAGGCTGGTAATGGGCAGGGAGGGCTACCCATGCCATTTTTCTGAATGATTTTCAACCATATTGCAGGAACCAGATATAACATTAAAACCGCAAGCAGTTTTAAATGGTGTTATTTCCGTTTAATGTCATTTTGTGCAGGGACTGTTCTAAACACGGGAAACACGTGGCACTTCACAGGCATACTACAGACACCCCCCAGGCACCATATTTAAAGGAATATTTCACCTTTTTTTTTCACTTTAATCGTCATTAAAATCAGTGCTCCCGCCAAAACTGCAGTTTTTAAAACTTTTTTTTGCAGTGAGCCATGTCCCCCGAGGCAGGAGGCAGGTCCCCAAACCCTTTTTAGGACACTATCTTGCATATTAGCCGTTAAAATTAGCACTTTCCATTTCGAACGTTCGAGTCCCATAGACTTCAATGGGGTTCTAACGTTCGTTTCGAACGCGGGGGTCGTTCGCAAGTTCTGGTGCGAACCGAACCGGGGGGTGTTCGGCTCATCCCTACAGGGCACCCACTCGGCTGTCATGTTACAATAGGCCAGACGGGAAAAGGAGAGGATAAGGAGAGCAGCACAGGGTTGGGACTGCGGCTTGCAGTCCAACCAGAAGTAACAGTTCTACCGGCTAGAGAACCTGTAGTGGTCAGAGGTAGAAGGGAAGCTGTTGCCAGTAACGGACTATCCACCTTATTACGTGGGACCACAGTGTGTAACTGAAACAAGTACCAGAGCAGCATTCTCACCAACCACGGACGGTGAAGAATCAGAAAACTTCAGTGGGTATCAAGAAAGGAACCCAGCCAGTGGAGGTGATGCTTGCAGAGTAGCCTTGTGTGTCAAGCTAGGGACCAAGCAGGCCAGTGTTGGTGAAGCTTGAGAGGTATCTAGAGTGCTAAGCTAGGGACCCAGCAGAGAAGAAGAGAAGGTACCACCGTGAAGATTGAAGGAGCTCAAGGGATTCAGTGGCAAGGGATTCAGCAGCAGTCAATCAGAGGGTCTAGAGAGAGATCAGGAACTTGGTGTATTGAAGAACTGCAAGGAGAAGTTGTAGTGAGGGTGAAATAACTGTTGCGCTTTGTGTTAGGAACTGTTAAAGACGGGGGCCATAGGAGACAGCATTCCTGCACATGCAGATGTGGCATCTTGCTGGATGCCTTTCCCTGCATGGCTGTCCTCCTATCAAAGTTTCGGAGTCTGCCAATGAATCTTGCAACTACCTAAGGGTGTCCTGGCCCTAACCCTCTCCCAAAAATACAAAGGCACTATTAAGAGAAATAAAGCCTCTTTTGCATCCAAGAATTCTGGAGCCCAATAACTTTAACCATCTTACACCCACAATGTCTCACAACCCACCACATACAGAAGGATGTCAGCTATCCCTGGCCCTAGAGGTTTTCATCAGTAGGGATGGCCGAACGGTTCGCCCGGTGGTCGTTTCGCGGCAAATTTCGGCTGTTTGTGGTCCACCCGATCGGCGGACTATTGCCGCCGTTCGCCCGGCGGACTTCCGTGTTTACTGTGTAAAAGAACTTTGACCTATGATGACACATCCATCATGGGGTACAGGACGGCCAATTGAGACATTACAGCACATGAACACTTGGACATTCCCCCTAACTTATAAATATACCTGATCCGGCGCCCATTTTACATTCTTTCTACTGTCATTATAGGGAGAGGTTGCTGTGTGGAGCAGGGAGAGACTTCAGTGACCCAAATCGCTAGCCATTAGGTCCACAAAAGTTCTTTTAAGGACTGGTATCATGGTATAGGTGTTAGGTGTAGTTCAGGATATACCGTATATACTCGAGTATAGGCCGACCCGAATATAAGCCGAGGCCCCCAATTTACCCCCAAAAAACTGGGAAACTTATTGACTTGTGTATAAGCCGAGGGTGAGACATGCCTGTCCATCCCTGTGTGTCCGTCCATCCCTGTGTGTCCGTCCATCCCTGTGTGTGTGTCCATCCATCCCTGTGTGTGTGTCCATCCATCCCTGTGTGTGTGTCCATCCATGCCTGTGTGTGTGTGTGTCCATCCATGCCTGTGTGTGTGTCCATCCATGCCTGTGTGTGTGTCCATCCATGCCTGTGTGTGTGTCCATCCATGCCTGTGTGTGTGTCCATCCATCCCTGTGTGTGTGTCCGTGCAGCCGTGTGTGTCCGTGCAGCCTTGTGTGTCCAGTCTACCTGTGTCCCGAGCCTCCGTCCCGTCCCGAGCCGAGCCTCCGTTCCGTCCCGTCCCGAGCCGAGCCTCCGTCCTTCTGCCATGCCAGGATCGCCGCTCTTCGTCGGCGCCTCGGCGGCCATTCCACTGTTCAAAAGCCGCGCCTCCGTCTGTGATAGGCGGAACACTCAATTTCCCAGCAGTCTGTGTTCCGCCTATCACGGACATCCTCTCATCCTCGTCCGTAGTATGAGGATGAGCGGATGTCCGTGATAGGCGGACCACTGACTGCTGGGAAATTGAGTGTTCCGCCTATCACAGACGGAGGCGCGGCTTTTGAATAGTAGAATGGCCGCCGTCTGTCTGCTCGACACGCTGATCGAGCAGGCAGACGGCGATGACTCGAGTATAAGCCGAGGGGGGCACTTTCAGCCTCAAAAAAGAGGCTGAAAATCTCGGCTTATACTCGAGTATATACAGTAGGTTTGAGGCAGTGCTGTGCTAGTGATTGTTGCAGCAGCCTGAGTGTCTTTTGTCAGTGTAGAGAAAGGGACAGGACGCTGTGTGCTGCAGGGACAGTCAGTTTAATCATTAGCTGTTACTATTAGGTCCACAAAAGTGCTATTCAAGTTATTGTTCCAGCAGCCTCTGTTTTGTCAGTTTAAATAGGGACAGGCAGGAAGCTGTGTGTGAGGCAGTGAAGGACAGTCAGTTTAATCAGTAGCTGTTACTATTAGGTCCACAAAGGTTCTTTTCAGGACTGGTATGGTAATAGGCTTGTACACGTATAATATTCTTTCTTCCAAATATAGAAAGAATATTATACTTGACTGCTGCCCTTCTGCTGCAGTAGTCCTTTATCAGTATAGGGACTGAGGTACAGTCTGCTAATCATTCACAACCTACTTGTTCCACAAAGGTCCTTATAAGGACTGTTAAGGTATAGGCTACTACAGTACATAGGGTTGGGTGAGGTACAGTCTGCTATTCCTTAAGGACTGGTATAGGTCAACAATTTATATAGGGTCGAGGTGCACTACTGCTGACTGCTGCCCTTCTGCTGCAGTAGTCCTTTATCAGTATAGGGACTGAGGTACAGTCTGCTAATCATTCACAACCTACTTGTTCCACAAAGGTCCTTACAAGGATTGGTAAGGTCTAGGGTACTACAGTACATAGGGTTGGGTGAGGTACAGTCTGCTATTCCTTAAGGACTGGTATAGGTCCACAATATATAGGGTTGAGGTGCACTACTGCTGACTGCTGCCCTACTGCTGCAGCAGTCCTTTATCAGTATAGGGACTGAGGTACAGTCTGCTAATCATTCACAACCTACTTGTTCCACAAAGGTCCTTATAAGCACTGGTAAGGTCTAGGGTACTACAGTACATAGGGTTGGGTGAGGTACAGTCTGCTATTCCTTAAGGACTGGTATAGGTCAACAATGTATATAGGGTTGAGGTGCACTACTGCTGACTGCTGCTCTTCTGCTGCAGTAGTCCTTTATCAGTATAGGGACTGAGGTACAGTCTGCTAATCATTCACAACCTACTTGTTCCACAAAGGTCCTTATAAGGACTGGTAAGGTCTAGGGTACTACAGTACATAGGGTTGAGTGAGGTACAGTCTGCTATTCCTTAAGGACTGGTATAGGTCCACAATATATAGGGTTGAGGTGCACTACTGCTGACTGCTGCCCTACTGCTGCAGCAGTCCTTTATCAGTATAGGGACTGAGGTACAGTCTGCTAATCATTCACAACCTACTTGTTCCACAAAAGGTCCTTATAAGGACTGGTAAGGTCTAGGGTACTACAGTGCATAGGGTTGGGTGAAGTACAGTCTGCTATTCCTTAAGGACTGGTATAAGTCAACAATTTATATAGGGTTGAGGTGCACTACTGCTGACTGCTGCCCTTCTGCTGCAGTAGTCCTTTATCAGTATAGAGACTGAGGTACAGTCTGCTAATCATTCACTACCTACTTGTTCCACAAAGGTCCTTATAAGGATTGGTAAGGTCTAGGGTACTACAGTACATAGGGTTGAGTTAGGTACAGTCTGCTATTCCTTAAGGACTGGTATAGGTCCACAATATATAGGGTTGAGGTGCACTACTGCTGACTGCTGCCCTACTGCTGCAGCAGTCCTTTATCAGTATAGGGACTGAGGTACAGTCTGCTAATCATTCACAACCTACTTTTTCCACAAAGGTCCTTATAAGGACTGGTAGGGTCTAGGGTACTACAGTATATAGGGTTGGGTGAGGTACAGTCTGCTATTCCTTAAGGACTGGTATAGGTCAACAATTTATATAAGGTTGAGGTGCACTACTGCTGACTGCTGCCCTACTGCTGCAGCAGTCCTTTATCAGTATAGGGACTGAGGTACAGTCTGCTAATCATTCACAACCTACTAGTTCCACAAAGGTCCTTATAATGACTGGTAAGGTCTAGGGTACTACAGTACATAGGGTTGAGTGAGGTACAGTCTGCTATTCCTTAAGGACTGGTATAGGTCCACAATATATAGGGTTGAGGTGCACTACTGCTGACTGCTGCCCTACTGCTGCAGCAGTCCTTTATCAGTATAGGGATTGAGGTACAGTCTGCTAATAATTCACAACCTACTAGTTCCACAAAGGTCCTTATAAGGACTGGTAAGGTCTAGGGTACTACAGTATATAGGGTTGAGTGAGGTACAGTCTGCTAATCCTTAAGGACTGGTATATCACGGTGCTGGTGTCAGTGCTTTATGTTACGCTGCTGATGTCAGTGCTCTCTATCACGGTGCTGGTGTCAGATCACTCTATCACGGTGCATGTGTCAGTGCTCTATATCATGGTGCTGGTGCTGGTGATCATCTCCTGCCCCCTCTTCTTTGCCTACCCTGACCTTCCCTCGCCTCCATTGTCTCAAGAGTCCTGAATTGTCAGAATTTCACATATAATAAAAGAATGCTTGTAGTTGTCGATCCCAGATTCACCTCATACATGTGTTATGTCATTGGCCATGTGGTGGGACTATGTGTGCACAGCTAGTAATTATTTTGTGGCTGCAAATATGACCTGTAGGTTTGTAAAGTTCACCATCCCTGTTCTGTGCTGTCTTCCTCCTGGGGCTGCTTATTATGAGGGGCTCCCACCATCCCTGTGCTGTGCTGACTTCCTCCTGGGGCTGCTTATTATGAGGGGCTCCCACCATCCCTGTGCTGTGCTGACTTCCTCATGGGGCTGTACCTCTGCTGTGCATATTATGAGGGGCTACCACCATCCCTGTGCTATGCTCATTATGAGGCGCTCCCACCATCCATGTTCTGTGCTGACTTCCTCCTGGGGCTGCTTATTATGAGGGGCTCCCACCATCCATGTGCTGTGCTGACTTCCTCCTGGGGCTGCTTATTATAAGGGGCTCCCACCATCCCTGTGCTGTGCTGACTTCCTCCTGGGGCTGTACCTCTGCTGTGCATATTATGAGGGGCTACCACCATCCCTGTGCTATGCTCATTATGAAGCGCTCCCACCATCCATGTTCTGTGCTGACTTCCTCCTGGGGCTGCTTATTATGAGGGGCTCCCACCATCCATGTGCTGTGCTGACTTCCTCCTGGGGCTGCTTATTATAAGGGGCTCCCACCATCCCTGTGCTGTGCTGACTTCCTCCTGGGGCTGTACCTCTGCTGTGCATATTATGAGGGGCTCCCACCATCCCTGTGCTATGCTCATTATGAGGGGCTCCCACCATCCCTGTGCTATGCTGACTTCCTCCTGGGGCTGCTTACGGTGCAGGTGTCAGTGCTGTATATCACGGTGCTGGTGTCAGTGCTGTATATCACAGTGCTGGTGTCAGTGCTTTATGTCACGCTGCTGATGTCAGTGCTCTCTATCACGGTGCTGGTGTCAGATCACTCTGTCACAGTGCAGGTGTCATTACTGTATGTCATGCTGCTGATGTCAGTGCTCTCTATCACGGTGCTGCTGTCAGTGCTTTATGTCACTCTGCTGATGTCAGTGCTCTCTATCACGGTGCTGGTGTCAGATCACTCTGTCACAGTTCAGGTGTCATTGCTGTATGTCATGCTGCTGATGTCAGTGCTCTCTATCACGGTGCTGCTGTCAGTGCTGTATATCACGGTGCTGGTGTCAGTGCTTTATGTCACTCTGCTGATGTCAGTGCTCTCTATCACGGTGCTGGTGTCAGATCACTCTATTACGGTGCAGGTGTCATTGCTGTATGTCACGCTGCTGATGTCAGTGCTGTATATCACGGTGCTGGTGTCAGTGCTGTATATCACGGTGCTGGTGTCAGTGCTTTATGTCACGCTGCTGATGTCAGTGCTCTCTATCATGGTGCTGGTGTCAGATCACTCTATCACGGTGCAGGTGTCATTGCTGTATGTCACGCTGCTGATGTCAGTGCTCTCTATCACGGTGCTGCTGTCAATGCTGTATATCATGGTGCTGTCAGTGCTGTATATCACGGTGCTGGTGTCAGTGCTTTATGTCACGCTGCTGATGTCAGTGCTCTCTATCACGGTGCTGGTGTCAGATCACTCTATGACGGTGCAGGTGTCATTGCTGTATGTCACGCTGCTGATGTCAGTGCTCTCTATCACGGTGCTGCTGTCAGTGCTGTATATCATGGTGCTGGTGTCAGTGCTTTATGTCACGCTGCTGATGTCAGTGCTCTCTATTACGGTGCTGGTGTCAGATCACTCTATCATGGTGCAGGTGTCATTGCTGTATGTCATGCTGCTGATGTCAGTGCTCTCTATCACGGTGCTGCTGTCAGATCACTCTATCACGGTACAGGTGTCATTGCTTTATGTCACGCTGCTGATGTCAGTGCTCTCTATCATGCAGCTGGTGTCAGATCACTCTATCACGGGGCAGGTGTCATTGCTGTATGTCACGCTGCTGATGTCAGTCAGTGCTGTATATCACGGTGCTGGTGTCAGTGCTGTATATCACGGTGCTGGTGTCATTGCTGTATGTCACGCTGCTGGTGATCATCTCCTGCACCCTCTTCTTTGCCTACCCTGACCTTCCCTCTCCTCCATTGCCTTCATGCGCTCCACAGTCCTGAATTGTCACAATTTCACATATAAAAAAATAATGCTTGTAGTTGTCGATCCCAGATTCACCGCATACATGTGTTATGTCATTGGCCATGTGGTGGGACTATGTTTGCACAGCTAGTAATTATTTTGTGGCTGCAAATTTGACCTGTAGGTTTGCAAAGTTCGCCTCCCATTGAAGTCAATGGGGCCCGCCGCGAACGTTACGGTTCGCGAACTATCGGCCATGTTCACGGTCCGTGAAACGTCCCGTCGGAAGTTCGTCCATCACTACTCATCAGACCAAAGAAGACCTGGGACCTTGCTACAAGGGGTTAAAGGAGAAGTGTGAAATTGTAAAAAAAGAACCTTAACTCATATATATTCACCTCCATGCTGCAGCATCAGTCTGAGGCTGCAGCTGTACCCCGCAGGCTCTAAGCCCAAGAACTGATTGATCACATGACTGCTGATCACTTAGGCCTTGGTCAGCTTTGACCAGTGACTGTTAGCCACTGTGATCTGTTCTTCCCCAGACAATGTGAAGTAGATTTACTAAAACTGGTTTTGCAGTAGGATTTAGCCCCCTGTCAGCTGATTCTGGGTCACAGGAGAGCAAAAGGAAGTGCACTCCTGTGAACCAGAAGTATGGCCAGAAAACAGCTCTGGTTACAATACTTGCCGTCTCTCCAGAGCTGTTCCCAGCAGTAATTCTTGTCAGCTACTAGATGTCCGAGGTATCATTTAACCTGGAAAACTGAGATTATCCTATGAGTAGAGGGCATTGCCATGGTGTCGTGCACTTATATACGACAATGCAAAAGAACTGATTTGTTTTCACAATGTCTGCACTGTTTTTTGCAATAATTAGGGACTGCCCAGCCTAGAGAAGAGGCAGAATAAGATATCCCTGAACACATCTGGAAAAGGTAAGTATAAAATGAAAAAAAAAAAAGAAGAAGCAAAAATACACAAAAAAGCACTGGGGTTGGGAGGATGAGCCTGGAATTAGGGTTTCAACAGTAACAATCGTCTGTCTGCTGCAATTATATAGCAGACACACACCGCCGATTGCTGTTGTACATGAACAGGAGGCATCCCAATGACCTCACCATTTGATCGGCATACTGCCTCCCTTAAACAGGACACAGGAATGTCAGAGCTTCGTAGTTTTGCTCTACTTGTGAAAAATTTTCAGAAACTTGCATCTTTCATGCAAAATGCGTGTACATTTCTTTTGCATGGGAGCATCTGTAAGTACTGTTGCAGGTATAGTTTGTGAAATAACTAGTATTGTTAATAAATGAAATGATCGTTTGTATGAAAGACCTTCCACAGGTCTGACAAGTGCTGTCTCATGTCTGCGATTGGCCTGAGAGCAGTAACTAACAAAGACCAGCCACATACAGCTATCTGGGGAAATCCCCGCTGTTCCACAAAATTCGCTTTACAACCCAGAGCCAGATGCGCACAGTGCAACCAAAAAGTAAAGCAAATATTTTCTTTGTCTGGATTGTAACAAGTAGAAAAGAACATGGCTGATGTGTCAGTAGTCTATTTAACCACTTCAATACAGGGCATTTTCACCCCCTTTCTGCCCAGGCCAATTTTCAGTTTTCAGCGCTGTAACACTTTGAATGACAATTGCACGGTCATGCAACACTGTACCCAAATTCATTTTCCCCCACAATTAGAGCTTTCTTTTGGTGGTATTTTATCACCTCTGCGGTTTTTATTTCTTGCACTATAAACAAAAGAAGAGTGACAAGTTTGAAAAAAAAACACAATATTTTTTAATTTTTGCTATAATAAATATCCCATTTAAAAAAAAATAATAATAATTTTTTCCTCAGTTTAGGCCGATGTGTATTCTTCTACATATTTTTGATGAAAAAAAACGCAATACGCGTATATTGATTGGTTTGCGCAAAAGTTATTGCGTCTACAAAATAGGGGATAGATTAATGGCATTTTTATTTTTTATTTTTTTACTAGTAATGGCGGCGATCTGAGATTTTTATGGTGACTGTGACATTGCGGCTGACATATCGGACACTTTTGACACTATTTTGGGACCATTCACATTTATACAGCGATCAGTGCTATAAAAATGCACTGATTACTGCATAAATGTCACTGGCAGGAAAGGGGTTAACAGTGGTAATCAAGGGGTTAAACGTGTTTCCTAGGGAGTGATTCTAACCGTAGGGGGAGGGGACTCACAAGGGGAGGAGACCGATCAGTGTTTCTCTGTACTGGGAGCACACCACCGGTCTCCACTCACCTGACAGGACACAGATGGACAGACATCGTGGCCGCCAAGCACATGCATCAGCTCCCAAGTGACACAACGTCAAGCACCCACCCCCCCCCCCAGACGGCCGGGAAGCCAAGGACATCATATGACGCCCACCCAGGATGGGAGATCCCTCCTGCAGATGTCATTTGACGATGGCTGGGATGGGAAGTGGTTAGATACAAAACAACAAAATCCTGCGAGCCTTAAAGAACCCCCTATCTATCTGCCACTAACAAGCTGCAAACGTTAAACACGTCTCATACATTCGTGCACATTAAAACCAAAATTGAATATACGCTGCGCTGGAATGGCTATGCACTGAATAATCTTAATCTATAGTTATAGATCCACAAGAATATAATAATGTGCATAAAATCATAAACATACAACTGGTGTAAAGTGCAAGTGCAAAATATAGCAAAACAAATAATGTGCACAAAATCTGTAAACGCACAACTAAAACGCACAACTAAATATAAAGTGCACAAGTGCCAATAAAACTCTGTGAGGTTATATGGACCCCTTAGAGTTACAAGGTGCCATGCACAATAACACACCAGGAAATAAAATATCAATAATAATAATATTGGATGAAAAAAGTGCTAAATGCATACATATGTGATAGCAAACATTTATCACACCCTGAGTATCGACACGCATAGGGGAGGGGCCAGGACAGAGCGAGAGACAGTACACCTGCCTAGAGGAGATACAAACCATACCTATACTGTTTACAGTATTTTATTGAGCATTATGAAGTATGGTGCACTGACGCCATTCCAGCACAGCATATATTCAATTTTAAGTGGTTAATTACAGTTTGTGATATACTGGCTTAGTTCTATACCATAGTCAATGACCCTGCTATGTCAACAGTAAATGGGAGAAAGATATGACACAGCACTTGCAGATGAAAAATGCCCATTAGCTGAAAATGTAAAGCTTGATTCAGTATCAAATCTGATCTAAATCTAGATCTAAATCTGATCTGATCTTCTTCTCTGCAGGATATGGAAACCTTGCAAAAAGATCTGAACAAATTAATGGGGTGGGCAACTACGTGGCAAATGAGGTTCAATGTAGAAAAATGTAAAATAATGCATTTGGGTGGCAAAAACATGAATGCAATCTATACACTGGGGGAGAACCTCTGGGGGAATCTAGGATGGGACAAGAGCCTGGGGGTCCTAGTAGATGATAGGCTCAGCAATGGCATGCAATGCCAAGCTGCTGCAAACAGAGCAAACAGAATATTGCATTAAAAAGGGGATCAACTCCAGAGATAAAACGATAATTATCCCGCTCTACAAGACTCTGGTCCGGTTGCACCTAGAGTATGCTGTCCAGTTCTGGGCACCGGTCCTCAGGAAGGATGTACTGGAAATTAAGCAAGTGCAAAGAAGGGCAACTAAGCTAATAAAGGGTCTGGAGGATATTAGTTATGAGGAAAGGTTGCAAGCACTGAACTTATTCATTCTGGAGAAGAGACGCTTGAGAGGGGATATGATTTCAATATACAAATACCATACTGGTGACCCCACAATAAGGATAAAACTTTTTTTGCAGAATGGAGTTTAACACTCATTAAAATTAGATGAAAAGAGGTTTAACCTTAAACTACGTAGAGGGGTTTTTTACTGTAAGAGCGGCAAGGATGTGAAATTCCCTTCCACCGGCGGTGGTCTCAGCGAGGGGCATCGATAATTTCAAGAAACTATTAGATAAGCACCTGAACGGCCGCAACATACAGGGATATACAATGTAATACTGACATATAATCACACACATGGGTTGGACTTGATTGACTTGTGTCTTTTTTCAACCTCACCTACTATGTAACTATAAATTCTCCTGAAACTGACAATAATTAATCTCTTATGCCGCATACACACGATCGGAATTCCGGCCAGAAAAAAAACGATGAGAGCTTTTCATCAGAAAATGCGACCATGTGTATGCTCCATCGGAATTTAGCTGTCCGAATTTCCGCCAGCCAAAAATTGATAGCATGTTCTCAATTTTCCAGATGGAAAAACTTTCTATCGGTAATTCCGATCGTGTGTATGCAATTCCGACTCGCCAAAAATCACGCATGCTCAGATTCAACTATGAGACAGAAGCTATTGAACTTCCTTTTTCTAGTCACGTCGTATGTGTTGTACGTCACTGCGTTATAAATGATCGGAATTTGATGTGACCGTGTGTAGGCAAGACAGCTTGAGCTGAATTCCGTCGGAATTCCGTCGGGAAAACCATCAGAGCTTTTTCCGACGAGAATTCCGATCGTGTGTACGTGGCATTAGATAGGAAGGTTTCCCATCAGCTCTTTTTGAGATGGCATAAGACCATATTTCTTCTAATAAACCACCCCCTTTGTTGGAGATCCTCAATAATAGTACAGTTGGCAAGAAAAGGTACACTTTGCACTAACTGGTTTTATGCAGTAATTAGCCATAAAATGCAATCTGATCCTCATCTAAGTCACAACAATAGACAAACACGATATGATTAAAGTGGTTCTCCACCCTAAAGGGGAAGTTCCGCTAATCTTATAACCTAAAAACCGGGGTATCTGGCGCTACCTATGATTAAGTAAAAATTAGATAAAGTATAGAGTAGAGATACAAAGTGAGTATTTTTATAGTCCCTAAAAATACCAGCAATCTCATAAAAATGCGCTCTATATCTCAAAGGCCTATATCAGATATCCTATTGCCACATAATGGGAATATTAGCCTCTATCAGGGACAAGGTTCAATAATCCCAAAGACTGCTGGGCGCCAGTAGCTCTATGTGATTTAACCAATGTGAACCCCTATGTGACTTTAAAGTGGGGTACCCCTTAAAAAAAAAAAATTAAAAGTCAGCAGCTACAAATACTGCAGCTGCTGGCTTTTAATAATCGGACACTTACCTGCCCCAGGGTCCAGCGATGCGGGGGAATGAAGCCCCCCCCTCGTTCCCCGCTCTGCTCGCGGCGCCGTCATACATACTGTGGGCACCCGGCTGTGGCTTCACAGCCGGGGCACCCACGGCGCATGCGCGAGCGGTGCAGGGTGCCGTGATACGCCGTACAGTCACCTGGGACACGTGACAGGTCCCAGGTGAATGTGCGGCGCAAGGGGAAGTGATGTCACCAGCCCGGGCAATGAAGAAGGCAGACTACGAGGGACCCCCTACCAACCGGTATTTAGAGGTGAGTAAAAAAATTTTTTTTTGCCAATTATTATTATTTATTTTTTTTTTAATGAATTTTAAGCAGCTTTTCATTTTTTGGTGGCAACACCACTTTAACAATAACATCACATAGATAATCTTGAGTGTGGCCTGGTCCGGAAATAATACGCACTTATATCAGAAGGGCCTAGATCTCAGCTTCCAAAAGGTGCTTATGTGCAAAAATATATAGAAATATGTGATATGGTGCTCACATGCAACTTATGCCAGAAATCGCATAGATGTTGGTGCATGTGAACTCATCCAGCAACATCTCACCCTCACGTATAAGCAAATCTACTCCTAAAGTGCAAATGTGTAACAAATTAAATCAAACATACAATGTGCGTGTGCCTATATCCGAAGTGAATCAGAATTATAAAGTGAAAATTATTGTAAACATAAGCTCAAAATCTTCCTAGTAAAATACCCTATCACAAAAAATATATTGAGTAAGACTGAAAAATAAATAAAATGATTAAAAAATTGAAAATAGTCAGAATCTAGATAAAAAAATCTGAGTCTGAAAACAAGAAGAAAAAAAGCACAAAACAAACAGGCACCACACCCTAGATTGAGGTGTATATAGAAAAGACCTAGAAATCATAGGCCAAAAACCCTATCACAAAGTGTAAATGCATATTACAGATCAAAAGTCCATATATAAAAGGAAAAAAGAAAAAATGGAAAAAAATCCAAAATATAAAAATGTATGGATATGTGTACCACACCACCCTTAAAAAATATATATAACCAAAAACCAAGAACCACAAAAATTAAATAAATATATTAAATGTCCATTGTTGAACAATCTTCTATTGTGCAAGTCCAAAAATTATATTCATAAGGTGACTTTCGTGCTTGCTGTATATCCTTAAGGCCGGGTTCACACCGCTGCGATGCGGGAACGCCGCGAATCCGCGGCGTTTTTCCGCATCGCATTACTCCCGCCGGCAGTTCACACTGCCCTATGCGGACGGCTGGGAGTGTCAATGATATGTTAATGACACCCACAGATCCGTCCGCATATCGCAGTGCGATCTGCCGACTCGCACAGGAATCGGATCGCATGGTGTGAACCCCCATGCGATCCGATTCTGTTGCGGACCAAAAAAAGGGTCCCGTGCGAGTTTGCTGCGGGAGCGATGCGAATTCAGCCATACTATCTGTATGGCTGAACTCGCATCGCTACGGAGATCGGATGTGATTTGCTGTGCGAATCACATCCGGATCTCCCCCCGCAGCAGTGTGAACCCAGCCTCAAAGTGACTTCCGTGCTTCCCCACAAGGTTCCCTACTCACCAGAAAGATGCACCCCAGCTGGGGTAATTCGCCTTTAATCAGCCTTTTGAAATTCCCGCTCCTTGCCCATGTAATCCTTCACATCCAGATGGGGGTTCCGTTTATCCCTCATAGGAAAAATATAAAGTCTCCATAGTGTAGTATGTATATACTTGAGAGAAGCACTAATGGTTTATTTAGGCAAAAAACTGTTTATTTCCACAAAAATGTATAAAAATATAAAAAAAATCAAAACAAGCTACGTATAGCATATATATGTATATAAGAAAATATAGTCCAGGACTCCCACTTTCTATAACATCCGTGGGTCAGTGACCAATCAGAAAAATCAGAGAGCCCACAAGCAGATCAAGATATGAGTTGGGAAATATAGAAAGAAATTTTTTAACCATAAAAAATAAAAAAAAAATAAAAATAAAAAAAGTAAAAATAAAAATAAAAATAAAAAGTGTAAAAAATAATAAAAGCTGCACAAATGGCTATCCAACCCAAAGGGATCAGGATCAGTTCTTACTTATGGTCAACACCACTTCACTATAGGAAAACTCAAATAGTTAATTTTGGTTAGTGAGCCTTCTTAGTTGTAGGTGACCTTTAAATTCCAGGACTATCCCGTGTGCAAACCGCAATTGTAGATTCCCCTAGGGTGGGGCCATGTATTTCGCCTTAATAGCATATGTTAAAATACTCCAGGGTTCGCTCAGTGGATGCGCTGCGTGCGTGTCATCTGCGCTCCACCATTCAAGGCGACCCGGAAGTGACGTAGTGTGTGTGGTTCTGTCGAACGCGTTTCGTCATAGACGTCTTCAGCGGCGGTGCCACGCCACTACACACTACGCATTATAAGGGTAAGAGGGACCTGCATACTCATTCCTCCCATCCAAGGAGGCCAATCCAATCTAGGAGGCGGGTTCCAACTAATTAACTCCATCATATTTCCGTAGGGAAGTGTAACCTTATACATGGGCATATCTTTAGCACATCACTCATATTTCCCATGTAGTCATACAAATCCAAGGAGTAAGTAGAAAAGACATATTCTATAAGTCAGGGGTAAAATATCCACTATCTCACCATGCTCGTTTCCCTGAATTATCCGCTATCTCACCATGCTTATTTCTGGATTAATACTTTCTCGGACTTCTGTCTCAAATCATCAAAGCTTGTCATGCATAATATAGAGGGTGTTGTAGACAAGGCTTGTTATAATCTACAGTGAGGATATGTATCCAAGGAAACGAACAGAAGATATTCTAGCAGACATAACATGGTAGTGTTGTCAAACTATGGTGCCTTAAAGTATCATTGCAGCATTACGTTATTTCATTGCAATTCAGATATTATCCGGTAAAGGTTATATTACAACATTACCTTGCAGCATTTCATTATTTCATTGCAAGTCAGATATTATTCGGTAAATGCTAAATTACAACATTACATTGCAGAATTTCATTGCTTCATTGCAATTCAGATATTATCCGGTAAAGGTTATATATTTAAGAAGTTGTCCGGTAAAGATTATATATTTTTAGGAAAAGGGAGGTCAAGAACAGACAGCTAAGAAAAAAATGTTTTCTTTTTCTTTTTGACCATATATGCCAAGAAATATAGAAGCCCATATGAAGGAAAAAAGAAAGAAAACGAGATTGGAGAATAATAAGACTAACATAGTTGTCAAACTCTAGTGCCATAAAGTATCATTGCAGCATTTCATTGTTTCATTGCAATTCAGATATTATCTGGTAAAAGTTATATTGCACAGCGGAGGAGGGTAATATGGCGCTCGCTGGGGATCCCAAGGATGTATTATAGTATAGTCACAACATATATGTGTAAAAAATTGTTAGTATAAAAGATAGGTCGTTTTTATGTAGCTGAAGTATATCAGTTTTTGTGTGGGTTTTGGGTATGTCCACACACCAGTATCCTCGATGAGAAGTTCAGGGTCTTTGTGGATCATCAGGGTGGTCCGTGTGGGGGATCAGCAGTACAAGCTGTATCCTAAAAGGCTGCCAGTCTTAAAGCAAGAAGAAGCTCTAGGAAACAAGGAAATAGAGAGAGAGACGGCGCCCTCTAAGTGCAGCAGTAAAGTTGCTCAAATTTATTAAAAATGGTTAAAAAACACTCACATTAGATTAGTGGTGTACAGGCATATCAGGGATAAGATGTTTCATCCGTAAGTCCATGAGGGCGACTCGCAGGGCTGTAAGGCAAGGTTCCTTGGAGTGGTCAGAGCAATCAGGGTGGTGCTGATAGCTGTGGTGCCTTTAGTCCGGTGTTCGGGGAGTCGATGTCCTCAGGAGACGGGCTAGGCAGAGCGGCGCTTCGGAGCATGCATGCTCCTTCATCAGGCTTCAAGTAAGGTGTGTATGATGGAGGCAGATTTAAAGGATAAATGGGAGGGGCAAAAGGAGGCGGGTGGTAACTGAACTACTTTAAATTAAGTGAGTGGAATCATACAGTGGATTGGTGTGATAACCGTGTATGGGATAGTACTGTGAATAAAGAACTGCAGAGCGTGCAGGCAGGTATGTCAGACACGCCGAGATGCGGCGTGTCTATAGCGGTGGCGCGCCGAGTGAGGGAGGGTTGTCAAGGTGACGCGTCACACGCACTGGCCGGCGGGGATTCCCTGTGCGGCATGTGCGTCATTAGAAGACGTGGGGGAAAGGAGAGAGGGTTGCCATGGAGGCAAAGCATGCGCAGTAGTGAGACAGACGGAACGGAGACAAGGGAAAAGTCCGTCCGGGGCATGCGCAGTGGCAGCAGAAGAGGCAGAAGCTGCGACAGTGAAGAGGAGAGCTAAAAAAAGAGAGAGGGAGAAAGAGGACTAGAAAGAAGATGGACCAGGGATTATCAAATAATGTTCAATCATATGGGGGATATAATCAGAAATAAACTAATGGGTAAGACAAAAGAATAAATAAAAGTTTATAATAAAACGATGACTGATGGCTGGTAATAGATATGGTTAATGAATGGTAATAGAAAGTATAGTGGAAAGATAATGATAATAAAAAAAAAAAAAAAAAAAAAAATATATATAAAGATATAAAAATAATAAAAATAATAAAACTAAATGATAAAAGATGATAAAAAATGAAGAGATAACCGATATATATATGTATATACATGTAAAGGATATGTATATATAAAAGATATGTATCTATAAAAAGTGTTAAATTAATAAAATGTAATAGGATAATGCTGGGTGATAAAAAAATGATAAAATGAATTTGTTAAAAAAAAAAAAAAAAAAAAAAAAAAAAAAATTAAATTAAATAAAAATAAAAAGTAGAGGGAAAAAGGGGGGGGATGGAAAGGAAGGTAGGGGAATGATGGATCGGGGCGAGAGTGCGCATGTGACTCCATATGTATGTGGGAGGGGATAACTTTACAATGGACATTAAAGGGATGCAGCGCTAAGAAAGAACACCTTGTGACAACACCTTGTGAAGATGCACTGGATCTCGTAAGGATACAAACGTAAAGTTCCATATTAATATCAACATATGCGAACCGGGATAATAAGTTGTGTATAAAAATATATATGAATATACAAAATATACATTCATGTATACGTGCATGTGTACATACACAATTACAGTCTGAACACATATCAAATGGATGCATATAAAAAACAAGGGGTGCATGTAGGAACAAAAAGGAAGGCAATAAATAATTAATTAGGTACGTGCTTATCATAGGAGGATGTTGATTTCGATTCCCTCGTTAAGCCCCCCAGGGGTTAAGGTGTCTAATTTGAAAATCCAATAATTTTCTCTTTCGCACAAGCGTTTATATCGTTCAGCAGTTGGAAATGATGAGGGAATAGATTCAATTACCCAAACACGTAGACCCATGGTGGATTGTTCGTGGTATTCCTTGAAGTGTCTGGGGACACTATGTTTGTCTTTACCCCTCTCAATTAAGTTGCGATGCTCCCCGAATCGTTTCCGAAGTGTACGTATAGTGCGGCCTACGTATAGTAGGCCGCAGGGACAGGTAAGGCAATACACTACGTACTCAGAACCACAATTGAAGAATTCGGGGATGGGGTATAGTTTCCCCTTATGAACAAAATTTTTTTGTTTATGGTTGACGTGGGCACAGGTAAGGCATAAGGGTTTTTTGCATTGGTACATCCCTTTGATATCGAAGAACGTTGTAAGAGTATTAGCTGGGGGACCGGGATTTCTTATTTTGCTGGGTGCTATTTGTGATTTGATGTTTTTGGCCCGTTTATAGGTAATAATTGGTTTATCGCTTAAGCTGTGTTTGAGATGGGGGTCTTCCTGTAAGATGGGCCAATGTCTTTTGATGATTTTTTCCATGGTCTTGAACCTGTTATGGAATTTCGTTACAAATCTTGTCGACAGAACGGTGTTGGTGTTCGGAGTATTAGCAGAGGGTGATATATGAGGACTTGTCTCGGGGGTGAAACTGTCTAGATAGTGTGAATAGGCCTCATTGACTGTCTGGTCGGGGTAACCTTTATCTTTAAATTTTTTTATCAGAGTTTGGCTATGAGAGATGTAATCTTGTTTTAATGTACAGTTGTGTTTAAGGCGACAGAATTGGCTTTTAGGGATATTTTTTAGCCATCTTGGGTGGTGGCAACTGTCAAAATGTAAGTAGGGGTTTCCGGAAGTGGGTTTGGTGTAGTTTCGGGCACAGATTGTATTGTTTTTATGGAACAGTTGTAGATCTAAAAACGCCAAAGTGTCACTATCTGTGACGGAGGTAAAGGATAGGCCCATGTCGTTGTTGTTACAGTGGTGGACAAAGGGTAGGATGAGACCTTCGGGGCCGTCCCAAATGATGACTATGTCGTCAATATACCGACCGTAAAAAATTATGTTGGCGGCAAAGGGATTGTTGGTATATATGTGTAATGATTCCCAAAAACCCATTGTAAGGTTGGCATAGCTGGGAGCAAAATTCGCCCCCATAGCTGTGCCTTTCGTTTGGATGTAGTAGTTCCCTTCTGATTCGAAGTAGTTGTGGGTTAAACAAAATTCTAGGATTTCCATTAGGAATGAATTTTGGCGGGGATTCAAAAGTGGTTCCTTACTAAGGAAATATTGTACAGCTTGTAGCCCAGTTTCGTGGGGAATAGATGTGTATAGGGATACAACGTCGAGGGAGAGCCAACGATAGGTTTGTTCCCAGGAGTAGGAGTGCAAGGTCTTTAATAGGTGAGTACTGTCCTTGATATATGACGGTAAATTTTGGACGATGTTTTGCAAAAAATGATCGAGATAAATAGAGAAATAACTGGTGACACTTTCCATTGATGCTACTATAGGCCTACCAGGGGGGTGTACTGGGTCTTTATGGATTTTGGGTAAGTGGTAAAAGTAGGGTCTTTGATAAAAGTCATGTTTGAGGAAGGAGGCTTCAGCAGTGCTGACAACGCCATCGTTGGTTGCTCGATCGATGATCAGATGGGCTTCTGTAATAAATTCTGGTAAGGGGTCTCTGTGAAGTTTCTTATAGGTGGAGGTGTCGGAGAGGAGTCTGGTTGTTTCTTGTATGTAGTCCGTATGATTAAGAACTACAATACTGCCTCCTTTATCAGCTGGTCTGATTACGATGGATTTGTTATCAGTAAGGGATTTAAGAGAGGTGCGTTCAGCCGGGGTTAGGTTGGATGAAGAGCGAGCTTGCGATTTGGAGGATTGGCACATTTTCAGCATGTCAGAGTAGACGACTTGGTAGAAAGTTTGGACGTACGGCCCTTTGGAAAAAGTGGGGTAAAAGATGGACTTGGGTTTGAAGTTGGTGTGTTGTATGGGAGGGGAGGTGGGTAGGTACTGAGTTAGGAGGTCTGCAAGATCATAGTCCTGGTGTGTTGGGTAATCATCATTATATAGTTCTTCCAGTTGTTCGAGTGCTCGTAGTTCAGATAATTGGAAAGAAGCAAAATTGTCAGCATAGGTACTAGGATATTTTTGGGGGTTGTCCAGGTCAACGACTGTTTCATCTCTTATATGTTTCTTATTATTTTGGATATTAAAGTGGCGTTTGATGGTGATGTTTCTAACAAATCTGTTAAGATCGAGAAATAGGGTAAACGGGTTGGGTAAAGCTGTCGGGGAGAAGGTAAGGCCTCGTGCTAATAAGGATAAGTCAGAAGTAGACAAGCTGTGATCAGAGAGATTGAATATTCTCACAGTCTTCGCAGCTTGTCGCGCCTCTTTGTGTCTGTGTCTCCCCCCTCTTCTCCCTCGTCTATGAGTTTTCTTTTTGGGCAATAGAGGGGGGTTTTGGCTAAAAAAGGCGAATGGAGCTTAGGGGTGGATGGGTTCTGAGCGTTAGGGGAAACGTTTAAGGGTGTAGTGGTTTCTATAGGTAAATTGAGAGGTGGAGTAAAGTCAGTGGACTCAGTTGGGCGTAAAACGATACTCTGGGTGGTATGATTATTGTGATTCTTGGAGATGTTTGCGTTTGTGAGTGGTACGATGTTGAGGTGGCTGATACCAAAGTCTAGTATAAGAGAGGGGGGATCAGGGGCAGATTCCTTGGCATTGAGATCCTTATTTTGATGGGTGGTGGTGGGAGGTACTGTGGGAGGTTTGTTATGGTATTTCTTTTTAGCATGTTTTTTGGTGGACAGGGTTCTTGGTTTTACAGTGGCCAGAGCGTGCTCTTGGGGTGAATGATGTTTTGTAGCCTTCAGATCAGATGATGATCCGGAAGGGTATTGCTGGACCTGGAGAGGTCTTCTATTTGGGGGGGGTTGTGAAGAGGGTGCTAGTAGAGAACCGGGTCGGGAGAGAGGGGCGAAGGTTGGTCTGGGGGCACACTCCATGAGAGGAATAGGGCGGTCCAAGTTGTGATATGGAGGAAAGGGGTGGGGAGGGTGACGAGATCTGTTGTCACGGGGTCCTATAGATGACTTATTAGATACGGTTTTCTTCCAGCAAAAGATTTTGTTGGAGTTGTAGTCATCAAAGTCTCTACGAATTTTTTGCAGTTTATTTCTGATTAAGAGATCTTCCTGATACTTGGTATGTAATTTTAGTTTTTTATACCATGAGGTAGGTAGCGAAGGGGCACATGATTTCATTTCCCCGATCAGCTCAATGAGTTTTGAGACAAGGCTATGGAATGATATGTCCCTTTGTTTGATAATTATTTCCATCCATTTTTGGGTGCAGAATTCAGAGATGGCGGACCATTCAGATATCAGTTCTGCACCCAAAAAGGAACAAGTTTTTAGGTTTCTCAAACCTCTAGGGGAAATTTTATAGGTAAGGTATAGTTCTAAAAAGAATTTGTCCCACCACTGTTGGTTTACATTATTAATGCAATCCTCGATTTTACGAAATTTAGCGCATGTTAATCTGTAGGTGGAACGAGAGACAGAGGTAGTAGGGTGAAAGAAATTGTTAGGAAAATGGGTGTATAGATCATCTAGCACGGTATACTTTACTGATTCAATTCTCTGTATGATTTCCATGATAATGAGGGAAGGAAAAAAAAAAAAAAAAAAAAAAAATGGGGATAAGGATGTTTAGGGACTAGGTATATAGTATATGTTGAGCAAATTCAATCATCTATAGTAAGATACACATATGAATATATATAAAAGAAAGCACGTGAGTTGGGAAAGAGCCAGCGGCTGCACATATGATATATGCGATTATGGCGACAACAACCGGCATATACTTCTTTTAGTAAAGTGATAACACAGCGGAGGAGGGTAATATGGCGCTCGCTGGGGATCCCAAGGATGTATTATAGTATAGTCACAACATATATGTGTAAAAAATTGTTAGTATAAAAGATAGGTCGTTTTTATGTAGCTGAAGTATATCAGTTTTTGTGTGGGTTTTGGGTATGTCCACACACCAGTATCCTCGATGAGAAGTTCAGGGTCTTTGTGGATCATCAGGGTGGTCCGTGTGGGGGATCAGCAGTACAAGCTGTATCCTAAAAGGCTGCCAGTCTTAAAGCAAGAAGAAGCTCTAGGAAACAAGGAAATAGAGAGAGAGACGGCGCCCTCTAAGTGCAGCAGTAAAGTTGCTCAAATTTATTAAAAATGGTTAAAAAACACTCACATTAGATTAGTGGTGTACAGGCATATCAGGGATAAGATGTTTCATCCGTAAGTCCATGAGGGCGACTCGCAGGGCTGTAAGGCAAGGTTCCTTGGAGTGGTCAGAGCAATCAGGGTGGTGCTGATAGCTGTGGTGCCTTTAGTCCGGTGTTCGGGGAGTCGATGTCCTCAGGAGACGGGCTAGGCAGAGCGGCGCTTCGGAGCATGCATGCTCCTTCATCAGGCTTCAAGTAAGGTGTGTATGATGGAGGCAGATTTAAAGGATAAATGGGAGGGGCAAAAGGAGGCGGGTGGTAACTGAACTACTTTAAATTAAGTGAGTGGAATCATACAGTGGATTGGTGTGATAACCGTGTATGGGATAGTACTGTGAATAAAGAACTGCAGAGCGTGCAGGCAGGTATGTCAGACACGCCGAGATGCGGCGTGTCTATAGCGGTGGCGCGCCGAGTGAGGGAGGGTTGTCAAGGTGACGCGTCACACGCACTGGCCGGCGGGGATTCCCTGTGCGGCATGTGCGTCATTAGAAGACGTGGGGGAAAGGAGAGAGGGTTGCCATGGAGGCAAAGCATGCGCAGTAGTGAGACAGACGGAACGGAGACAAGGGAAAAGTCCGTCCGGGGCATGCGCAGTGGCAGCAGAAGAGGCAGAAGCTGCGACAGTGAAGAGGAGAGCTAAAAAAAGAGAGGGAGAAAGAGGACTAGAAAGAAGATGGACCAGGGATTATCAAATAATGTTCAATCATATGGGGGATATAATCAGAAATAAACTAATGGGTAAGACAAAAGAATAAATAAAAGTTTATAATAAAACGATGACTGATGGCTGGTAATAGATATGGTTAATGAATGGTAATAGAAAGTATAGTGGAAAGATAATGATAATAAAAAAAAAAAAAAAAAAAAAAATATATATATAAAGATATAAAAATAATAAAAATAATAAAACTAAATGATAAAAGATGATAAAAAATGAAGAGATAACCGATATATATATGTATATACATGTAAAGGATATGTATATATAAAAGATATGTATCTATAAAAAGTGTTAAATTAATAAAATGTAATAGGATAATGCTGGGTGATAAAAAAATGATAAAATGAATTTGTTAAAAAAAAAAAAAAAAAAAAATTAAATTAAATAAAAATAAAAAGTAGAGGGAAAAAGGGGGGGGATGGAAAGGAAGGTAGGGGAATGATGGATCGGGGCGAGAGTGCGCATGTGACTCCATATGTATGTGGGAGGGGATAACTTTACAATGGACATTAAAGGGATGCAGCGCTAAGAAAGAACACCTTGTGACAACACCTTGTGAAGATGCACTGGATCTCGTAAGGATACAAACGTAAAGTTCCATATTAATATCAACATATGCGAACCGGGATAATAAGTTGTGTATAAAAATATATATGAATATACAAAATATACATTCATGTATACGTGCATGTGTACATACACAATTACAGTCTGAACACATATCAAATGGATGCATATAAAAAACAAGGGGTGCATGTAGGAACAAAAAGGAAGGCAATAAATAATTAATTAGGTACGTGCTTATCATAGGAGGATGTTGATTTCGATTCCCTCGTTAAGCCCCCCAGGGGTTAAGGTGTCTAATTTGAAAATCCAATAATTTTCTCTTTCGCACAAGCGTTTATATCGTTCAGCAGTTGGAAATGATGAGGGAATAGATTCAATTACCCAAACACGTAGACCCATGGTGGATTGTTCGTGGTATTCCTTGAAGTGTCTGGGGACACTATGTTTGTCTTTACCCCTCTCAATTAAGTTGCGATGCTCCCCGAATCGTTTCCGAAGTGTACGTATAGTGCGGCCTACGTATAGTAGGCCGCAGGGACAGGTAAGGCAATACACTACGTACTCAGAACCACAATTGAAGAATTCGGGGATGGGGTATAGTTTCCCCTTATGAACAAAATTTTTTTGTTTATGGTTGACGTGGGCACAGGTAAGGCATAAGGGTTTTTTGCATTGGTACATCCCTTTGATATCGAAGAACGTTGTAAGAGTATTAGCTGGGGGACCGGGATTTCTTATTTTGCTGGGTGCTATTTGTGATTTGATGTTTTTGGCCCGTTTATAGGTAATAATTGGTTTATCGCTTAAGCTGTGTTTGAGATGGGGGTCTTCCTGTAAGATGGGCCAATGTCTTTTGATGATTTTTTCCATGGTCTTGAACCTGTTATGGAATTTCGTTACAAATCTTGTCGACAGAACGGTGTTGGTGTTCGGAGTATTAGCAGAGGGTGATATATGAGGACTTGTCTCGGGGGTGAAACTGTCTAGATAGTGTGAATAGGCCTCATTGACTGTCTGGTCGGGGTAACCTTTATCTTTAAATTTTTTTATCAGAGTTTGGCTATGAGAGATGTAATCTTGTTTTAATGTACAGTTGTGTTTAAGGCGACAGAATTGGCTTTTAGGGATATTTTTTAGCCATCTTGGGTGGTGGCAACTGTCAAAATGTAAGTAGGGGTTTCCGGAAGTGGGTTTGGTGTAGTTTCGGGCACAGATTGTATTGTTTTTATGGAACAGTTGTAGATCTAAAAACGCCAAAGTGTCACTATCTGTGACGGAGGTAAAGGATAGGCCCATGTCGTTGTTGTTACAGTGGTGGACAAAGGGTAGGATGAGACCTTCGGGGCCGTCCCAAATGATGACTATGTCGTCAATATACCGACCGTAAAAAATTATGTTGGCGGCAAAGGGATTGTTGGTATATATGTGTAATGATTCCCAAAAACCCATTGTAAGGTTGGCATAGCTGGGAGCAAAATTCGCCCCCATAGCTGTGCCTTTCGTTGGATGGACTTACGGATGAAACATCTTATCCCTGATATGCCTGTACACCACTAATCTAATGTGAGTGTTTTTTAACCATTTTTAATAAATTTGAGCAACTTTACTGCTGCACTTAGAGGGCGCCGTCTCTCTCTCTATTTCCTTTAAAAGTTATATTGCAACATTACATTGCACAATTCCATTACTAATTTGCAATTCAGATATTATCCGGTAAAAATGATATATTTGGGAGAAGGGAGGTCGGGAACAGATAACTAAGAAAAATGTTTTTTTCCTTTTTTCTTCTTGACCATGTACACCAAAAAATATATAGGAACCCGTATAAAAGGGAGAGGAACGACAAGATTGGAAAATAGTAAGACTGAAATTGTTGGTAAATATATATATCATAGTATTGCATATGTTGGCTGGTAACGATATATACCCGTGCCCAGAAAAGGGGCTATCTTTGATATATATCTGTAATCAGTTATTAATAGAGGGGGGATTATTTAAGGGTTAGCTATAAAACAATTTAGGTCAATGTCCAGGTTGAGACCCCGTGGGGCAAGGGACCCCAACCTGTATATCCATGCAGTTTCATTCACCGAGATCAAAGTTGTTTTATTTCATCCCCTCCAATTGCCTTTAATACAGTCTAATACAGTCTATCCCGTAAAAGATTAGCCCTGATGGGTCTCTTTGGTGAAACTCATCAAAGTGACGAGATAGGTTGTGATTTGGGAAACCTTTTTTAATGTTTTTAATGTGTTCCCTAATCATAACAAAAAGAGGGCGTTTGGTCCTACCCACGTATTGCAGGTTGCACAGACACTCTATGACGTAAGTGACATGCGTAGTCCGACAGGTAATTAATTCTCGTATTTTATATTCTTTGTGGTCTGTTTTAGCCCTGAAGGTTTCTTTTTTACGGGGTTGTCTCTTACTGGTTTTACAGGGAAGGCATCTTTGACACCTATAAAATCCTTTCATGTCATTGAAGATTTTGATGTCTCTTGGTGGATCTATTACATTAAGTACCAAATAGGTGCGGAGGGTGGGGGCCTTTCTGTATATAAAACAGGGTTTATTAGGGAGTACCTTCGATAGTATTCTATCTTCTTGAAGTATAGTCCAGTATTTTGTGATGATTTTTTCAAACTCTCTATATTGAGTGTTGTAACCTGTGATAAAGGCCATTTCCATCTTTCTTTCTTTTTTATTCTGTTTGTTAAACAGGCCCTTCCTCTCCATCTCTCCAATGTTCTTCTTCAATCGGAGTAATGATTCCAACCTATATCCCTTTTCTTGAAATCTCTCCACAATCATATCTGCTTGGAGGTTGTAATCTTGTATATTCTTGCAGTTTCTTCTTAGTCTTAGTAGTTGCCCCTTGGGGATATTACTTTTCCATTTCGGATGATGGCAGCTAGTCATCGGGATGTAGCTATTCCTATCTGTTGTTTTAAAGAAGGTCTTCGTATTAAGTACTCCATCTTTCTTAACAATTTGGAGGTCCAAGTATTCAACACTATGCTCGCTCCATTTTCCAGTGAAAGTGAGTCCATAGACATTATTATCCAAGTTATTTAAAAATAATTCAAAATCTTCTTTCTGGGGTATGTTCTTCCCATAAATATATTCCTCCTCCCACATGTTCATCATAAGGTTAGCCACGCTTGGGGCATAACAAGCCCCCATGGCCACACCCTTAGTTTGAACATAGTATTTGTGGTCATACCAGAAATAGTTACATTCCATTGCCAGTTTGAGTCCCTCTATAATATATTCTACTTGCTCCTGTCGCATATCGGTGTGTTCATACAGTGCCCTTTTAACCCCTTCAAGTCCATCCTTCTGTGCAATACTGGTGTAAAGAGAGTTTACATCAATCATCGCCATTAAATATCCATCAGCATTTTCTATATTCTGTAGTTCTTTTAAAAGTTGTGTACTATCCTTCAGATAAGATCTACCTTGTTGCACTAAGGGTTTCAGGAATTTATCTAGATATTCCCCTGGGCGCGAAAAGATCTAATTTATCCCGCTGATAATTGGCCTACCTGGAGGCTTTGTGAGTCTTTTATGGATTTTTGGCGTATAATAAATCACCAGAGTTTTTGTTGAATTAGAGATTAAATATTCTGCTTCACATGTATTGAGAGTTCTCAATACTCAGCAACCTTTCCATTTCCTCTTTGTAGTCGGATTTATTCAAAATTACAAGGCCCCCTGCCTTGTCAGCCGGTCTTATAACCACATTTTTCTTTTCTCCCAGTTCTTTTATCGTTTTCCAAATATTCTCGGTTTTCTTATGATTCCTCTTTTCCAGTTTCCTTAGGTCATCCTCCACCATTTTCCCAAATGCCCCCAGGCATTGATTTCCTGGTGTATTTTTGTTAAATGTAGATTTATTCCTCAGGTCAGTTTGGACATACACGGAATCTTCTTTCCTTCTAACATCTGTATTCATGACAAAATGCTTCTTTATGTTCAATTTTCTCATAAACTTTTTTAGATCAATGTAAGTTTCAAACTTGTCGATCTTTTTTGCTGGGGCAAATTTTAATCCCAAGTCTAAGACTCTAATCTCCTCACTACTAAACTGAATATCACTTAGATTATAAATGCCCTTCCCTATTACATTCTTCTTCTTTTGTTTCTTCTTTCCTCCTCTACTTCCCCTGGGCCGCTTCCTGGGTCTCCATGTAGGTGCTGTATCCCTTCTTGGATTGCCCTCCCATGTTGGTCTTGGGCGATGTTGTTCCATATGACCTTGATGTTGTTCGTCTCTTTCCATTGCCCTGTAAAAGCTTCCTTGGGGTCCGCCTCTGTTGCCATCTGGTCCTCTCCATCTTGGGTTCCTGTATGGAGGTATGGCCTGTCCCGTTGGCCATTCCTGGGAAAATCCCTATATTCTCTAAGATTTCTTCTAGGGTACATATTTCTATCCTCTCTATATTTCCCTCGGTCTGGGGTATATCCATATTGCTGGTAGTCCCTCAGTGGAGTAAAAACGGTTTCTCGTGGGTACGTTGTATCTTGGTGTAGTTGGGCCTTCGATCATATACGGTTCTTGGTGATTCCCTCTTCGATCATCTATTTGCACGTTCCTTCGGTTGGGTGGTCTACTCGTCTGTCTGTTCCCTTGCACCATACTTGTTCTATTACTTAATTGTGGTGTATTTATTGGCTGGTCTAGGTTAATGATTTCCATTGACCCGTCTGGACTATCATTGTCCAGGGCCATATCTACCTCATCAATAAGGTCCTGAATGCCTGTTTGCCATTTATATACTTTCATATCATTATAGTCCAAAACATCTCTTTTGAACTTTTTTTGCTTTTTTGCTTGTATCTCCAAGTCATATTTTTTGATTGATTCCTGTAGTTCCTTTCCTTTTCTTCATAGTCTCTATGATTGTTAAAAGGCAATAACTGTTGCTTAATTTCAGCTATGATCCCTTCTATCCCTTTCAGTTTATATTGCCTCCTTTTCACAATTTTTTGTAGTAGTTCGTTCTCACTTTTATTGAAAAAGGTGTACCATTCTTCCATGAGTTCTGGGTCCTCAAGGTTATCATTAGGGTTTAAATCTCATCTTAGACTTCTTGGTGTCATCTTAGCATTTATATACATCTCCAGGCTGGCTATGTCCCACCATACTCTCAGTTGTTTCTCCATAGTATGTTTAAGTTGTTTCATCAGGCTATATAGATCTTGTGTGTTTGTTACTCCTTGATTGAAAATACCTTTTATATCTATATTCCTACTACCCATATACCCAAAGATATCCATAGCTGCAGTTTTTTAAACTCCCTTGCTAAACCGCAGGGGGGATTTAAGTATTATAAATTCTGAGGGAAACCGCGCTACTTATTCACAGGTAGAGGGGAAAATGGGTGTAAATTTTTTTTTACGGATTAAAAAATGTCCTTATGGTAAGGACTAGACAGGTTGCAGCCCCCCACCAAAGAAAACCCCCAAACAGGGTTTTCACAATATTGTAACCTAAAAACCGGGGTATAGAGTAGAGATACAAAGTGAGTATTTTTATAGTCCCTAAAAATACCAGCAATCTCATAAAAATGCGCTCTATATCTCAAAGGCCTATATCAGATATACTATTCCCACACTAATGGGAATATTAGCCTCTATCAGGGACAAGGTTCAATAATCCCAAATCCCAAAATTTCCACATTTTTGTGGAAATAAACTGTTTTTTGCCTAAATAAAACATTAGTGCTTCTCTCAAGTATATACATACTACACTATGGAGACTTAAAATATATTATTTAATATATTATTTTAATTTTTGTGGTTCTTGGTTTTTGGTTATATATATTTTTTAAGGGTGGTGTGGTACACATATCCATACATTTTTATATTTTGGATTTTTTTCCATTTTTTCTTTTTTCCTTTTTTTTCTTTTATATATGGACTTTTGATCTGTAATATACATTTACACTTTGTGATAGGGTTTTGGCCTATCATTTCTAGGTCTTTTCTATATACACCTCAATCTAGGGTGTGGTGCCTGTTTGTTTTGTGCTTTTTTCTTCTTGTTTTCAGACTCAGATTTTTTAATCTAGATTCTGACTATTTTCTATTTTTTTGATTAAGAGATCTTCCTGATACTTGGTATGTAATTTTAGTTTTTTATACCATGAGGTAGGTAGCGAAGGGGCACATGATTTCATTTCCCCGATCAGCTCAATGAGTTTTGAGACAAGGCTATGGAATGATATGTCCCTTTGTTTGATAATTATTTCCATCCATTTTTGGGTGCAGAATTCAGAGATGGCGGACCATTCAGATATCAGTTCTGCACCCAAAAAGGAACAAGTTTTTAGGTTTCTCAAACCTCTAGGGGAAATTTTATAGGTAAGGTATAGTTCTAAAAAGAATTTGTCCCACCACTGTTGGTTTACATTATTAATGCAATCCTCGATTTTACGAAATTTAGCGCATGTTAATCTGTAGGTGGAACGAGAGACAGAGGTAGTAGGGTGAAAGAAATTGTTAGGAAAATGGGTGTATAGATCATCTAGCACGGTATACTTTACTGATTCAATTCTCTGTATGATTTCCATGATAATGAGGGAAGGAAAAAAAAAAAAAAAAAAAAATGGGGATAAGGATGTTTAGGGACTAGGTATATAGTATATGTTGAGCAAATTCAATCATCTATAGTAAGATACACATATGAATATATATAAAAGAAAGCACGTGAGTTGGGAAAGAGCCAGCGGCTGCACATATGATATATGCGATTATGGCGACAACAACCGGCATATACTTCTTTTAGTAAAGTGATAACACAGCGGAGGAGGGTAATATGGCGCTCGCTGGGGATCCCAAGGATGTATTATAGTATAGTCACAACATATATGTGTAAAAAATTGTTAGTATAAAAGATAGGTCGTTTTTATGTAGCTGAAGTATATCAGTTTTTGTGTGGGTTTTGGGTATGTCCACACACCAGTATCCTCGATGAGAAGTTCAGGGTCTTTGTGGATCATCAGGGTGGTCCGTGTGGGGGATCAGCAGTACAAGCTGTATCCTAAAAGGCTGCCAGTCTTAAAGCAAGAAGAAGCTCTAGGAAACAAGGAAATAGAGAGAGAGACGGCGCCCTCTAAGTGCAGCAGTAAAGTTGCTCAAATTTATTAAAAATGGTTAAAAAACACTCACATTAGATTAGTGGTGTACAGGCATATCAGGGATAAGATGTTTCATCCGTAAGTCCATGAGGGCGACTCGCAGGGCTGTAAGGCAAGGTTCCTTGGAGTGGTCAGAGCAATCAGGGTGGTGCTGATAGCTGTGGTGCCTTTAGTCCGGTGTTCGGGGAGTCGATGTCCTCAGGAGACGGGCTAGGCAGAGCGGCGCTTCGGAGCATGCATGCTCCTTCATCAGGCTTCAAGTAAGGTGTGTATGATGGAGGCAGATTTAAAGGATAAATGGGAGGGGCAAAAGGAGGCGGGTGGTAACTGAACTACTTTAAATTAAGTGAGTGGAATCATACAGTGGATTGGTGTGATAACCGTGTATGGGATAGTACTGTGAATAAAGAACTGCAGAGCGTGCAGGCAGGTATGTCAGACACGCCGAGATGCGGCGTGTCTATAGCGGTGGCGCGCCGAGTGAGGGAGGGTTGTCAAGGTGACGCGTCACACGCACTGGCCGGCGGGGATTCCCTGTGCGGCATGTGCGTCATTAGAAGACGTGGGGGAAAGGAGAGAGGGTTGCCATGGAGGCAAAGCATGCGCAGTAGTGAGACAGACGGAACGGAGACAAGGGAAAAGTCCGTCCGGGGCATGCGCAGTGGCAGCAGAAGAGGCAGAAGCTGCGACAGTGAAGAGGAGAGCTAAAAAAAGAGAGGGAGAAAGAGGACTAGAAAGAAGATGGACCAGGGATTATCAAATAATGTTCAATCATATGGGGGATATAATCAGAAATAAACTAATGGGTAAGACAAAAGAATAAATAAAAGTTTATAATAAAACGATGACTGATGGCTGGTAATAGATATGGTTAATGAATGGTAATAGAAAGTATAGTGGAAAGATAATGATAATAAAAAAAAAAAAAAAAAAAAAAATATATATATAAAGATATAAAAATAATAAAAATAATAAAACTAAATGATAAAAGATGATAAAAAATGAAGAGATAACCGATATATATATGTATATACATGTAAAGGATATGTATATATAAAAGATATGTATCTATAAAAAGTGTTAAATTAATAAAATGTAATAGGATAATGCTGGGTGATAAAAAAATGATAAAATGAATTTGTTAAAAAAAAAAAAAAAAAAAAATTAAATTAAATAAAAATAAAAAGTAGAGGGAAAAAGGGGGGGGATGGAAAGGAAGGTAGGGGAATGATGGATCGGGGCGAGAGTGCGCATGTGACTCCATATGTATGTGGGAGGGGATAACTTTACAATGGACATTAAAGGGATGCAGCGCTAAGAAAGAACACCTTGTGACAACACCTTGTGAAGATGCACTGGATCTCGTAAGGATACAAACGTAAAGTTCCATATTAATATCAACATATGCGAACCGGGATAATAAGTTGTGTATAAAAATATATATGAATATACAAAATATACATTCATGTATACGTGCATGTGTACATACACAATTACAGTCTGAACACATATCAAATGGATGCATATAAAAAACAAGGGGTGCATGTAGGAACAAAAAGGAAGGCAATAAATAATTAATTAGGTACGTGCTTATCATAGGAGGATGTTGATTTCGATTCCCTCGTTAAGCCCCCCAGGGGTTAAGGTGTCTAATTTGAAAATCCAATAATTTTCTCTTTCGCACAAGCGTTTATATCGTTCAGCAGTTGGAAATGATGAGGGAATAGATTCAATTACCCAAACACGTAGACCCATGGTGGATTGTTCGTGGTATTCCTTGAAGTGTCTGGGGACACTATGTTTGTCTTTACCCCTCTCAATTAAGTTGCGATGCTCCCCGAATCGTTTCCGAAGTGTACGTATAGTGCGGCCTACGTATAGTAGGCCGCAGGGACAGGTAAGGCAATACACTACGTACTCAGAACCACAATTGAAGAATTCGGGGATGGGGTATAGTTTCCCCTTATGAACAAAATTTTTTTGTTTATGGTTGACGTGGGCACAGGTAAGGCATAAGGGTTTTTTGCATTGGTACATCCCTTTGATATCGAAGAACGTTGTAAGAGTATTAGCTGGGGGACCGGGATTTCTTATTTTGCTGGGTGCTATTTGTGATTTGATGTTTTTGGCCCGTTTATAGGTAATAATTGGTTTATCGCTTAAGCTGTGTTTGAGATGGGGGTCTTCCTGTAAGATGGGCCAATGTCTTTTGATGATTTTTTCCATGGTCTTGAACCTGTTATGGAATTTCGTTACAAATCTTGTCGACAGAACGGTGTTGGTGTTCGGAGTATTAGCAGAGGGTGATATATGAGGACTTGTCTCGGGGGTGAAACTGTCTAGATAGTGTGAATAGGCCTCATTGACTGTCTGGTCGGGGTAATCTTTATCTTTAAATTTTTTTATCAGAGTTTGGCTATGAGAGATGTAATCTTGTTTTAATGTACAGTTGTGTTTAAGGCGACAGAATTGGCTTTTAGGGATATTTTTTAGCCATCTTGGGTGGTGGCAACTGTCAAAATGTAAGTAGGGGTTTCCGGAAGTGGGTTTGGTGTAGTTTCGGGCACAGATTGTATTGTTTTTATGGAACAGTTGTAGATCTAAAAACGCCAAAGTGTCACTATCTGTGACGGAGGTAAAGGATAGGCCCATGTCGTTGTTGTTACAGTGGTGGACAAAGGGTAGGATGAGACCTTCGGGGCCGTCCCAAATGATGACTATGTCGTCAATATACCGACCGTAAAAAATTATGTTGGCGGCAAAGGGATTGTTGGTATATATGTGTAATGATTCCCAAAAACCCATTGTAAGGTTGGCATAGCTGGGAGCAAAATTCGCCCCCATAGCTGTGCCTTTCGTTGGATGGACTTACGGATGAAACATCTTATCCCTGATATGCCTGTACACCACTAATCTAATGTGAGTGTTTTTTAACCATTTTTAATAAATTTGAGCAACTTTACTGCTGCACTTAGAGGGCGCCGTCTCTCTCTCTATTTCCTTTAAAAGTTATATTGCAACATTACATTGCACAATTCCATTACTAATTTGCAATTCAGATATTATCCGGTAAAAATGATATATTTGGGAGAAGGGAGGTCGGGAACAGATAACTAAGAAAAATGTTTTTTTCCTTTTTTCTTCTTGACCATGTACACCAAAAAATATATAGGAACCCGTATAAAAGGGAGAGGAACGACAAGATTGGAAAATAGTAAGACTGAAATTGTTGGTAAATATATATATCATAGTATTGCATATGTTGGCTGGTAACGATATATACCCGTGCCCAGAAAAGGGGCTATCTTTGATATATATCTGTAATCAGTTATTAATAGAGGGGGGATTATTTAAGGGTTAGCTATAAAACAATTTAGGTCAATGTCCAGGTTGAGACCCCGTGGGGCAAGGGACCCCAACCTGTATATCCATGCAGTTTCATTCACCGAGATCAAAGTTGTTTTATTTCATCCCCTCCAATTGCCTTTAATACAGTCTAATACAGTCTATCCCGTAAAAGATTAGCCCTGATGGGTCTCTTTGGTGAAACTCATCAAAGTGACGAGATAGGTTGTGATTTGGGAAACCTTTTTTAATGTTTTTAATGTGTTCCCTAATCATAACAAAAAGAGGGCGTTTGGTCCTACCCACGTATTGCAGGTTGCACAGACACTCTATGACGTAAGTGACATGCGTAGTCCGACAGGTAATTAATTCTCGTATTTTATATTCTTTGTGGTCTGTTTTAGCCCTGAAGGTTTCTTTTTTACGGGGTTGTCTCTTACTGGTTTTACAGGGAAGGCATCTTTGACACCTATAAAATCCTTTCATGTCATTGAAGATTTTGATGTCTCTTGGTGGATCTATTACATTAAGTACCAAATAGGTGCGGAGGGTGGGGGCCTTTCTGTATATAAAACAGGGTTTATTAGGGAGTACCTTCGATAGTATTCTATCTTCTTGAAGTATAGTCCAGTATTTTGTGATGATTTTTTCAAACTCTCTATATTGAGTGTTGTAACCTGTGATAAAGGCCATTTCCATCTTTCTTTCTTTTTTATTCTGTTTGTTAAACAGGCCCTTCCTCTCCATCTCTCCAATGTTCTTCTTCAATCGGAGTAATGATTCCAACCTATATCCCTTTTCTTGAAATCTCTCCACAATCATATCTGCTTGGAGGTTGTAATCTTGTATATTCTTGCAGTTTCTTCTTAGTCTTAGTAGTTGCCCCTTGGGGATATTACTTTTCCATTTCGGATGATGGCAGCTAGTCATCGGGATGTAGCTATTCCTATCTGTTGTTTTAAAGAAGGTCTTCGTATTAAGTACTCCATCTTTCTTAACAATTTGGAGGTCCAAGTATTCAACACTATGCTCGCTCCATTTTCCAGTGAAAGTGAGTCCATAGACATTATTATCCAAGTTATTTAAAAATAATTCAAAATCTTCTTTCTGGGGTATGTTCTTCCCATAAATATATTCCTCCTCCCACATGTTCATCATAAGGTTAGCCACGCTTGGGGCATAACAAGCCCCCATGGCCACACCCTTAGTTTGAACATAGTATTTGTGGTCATACCAGAAATAGTTACATTCCATTGCCAGTTTGAGTCCCTCTATAATATATTCTACTTGCTCCTGTCGCATATCGGTGTGTTCATACAGTGCCCTTTTAACCCCTTCAAGTCCATCCTTCTGTGCAATACTGGTGTAAAGAGAGTTTACATCAATCATCGCCATTAAATATCCATCAGCATTTTCTATATTCTGTAGTTCTTTTAAAAGTTGTGTACTATCCTTCAGATAAGATCTACCTTGTTGCACTAAGGGTTTCAGGAATTTATCTAGATATTCCCCTGGGCGCGAAAAGATCTAATTTATCCCGCTGATAATTGGCCTACCTGGAGGCTTTGTGAGTCTTTTATGGATTTTTGGCGTATAATAAATCACCAGAGTTTTTGTTGAATTAGAGATTAAATATTCTGCTTCACATGTATTGAGAGTTCTCAATACTCAGCAACCTTTCCATTTCCTCTTTGTAGTCGGATTTATTCAAAATTACAAGGCCCCCTGCCTTGTCAGCCGGTCTTATAACCACATTTTTCTTTTCTCCCAGTTCTTTTATCGTTTTCCAAATATTCTCGGTTTTCTTATGGTTCCTCTTTTCCAGTTTCCTTAGGTCATCCTCCACCATTTTCCCAAATGCCCCCAGGCATTGATTTCCTGGTGTATTTTTGTTAAATGTAGATTTATTCCTCAGGTCAGTTTGGACATACACGGAATCTTCTTTCCTTCTAACATCTGTATTCATGACAAAATGCTTCTTTATGTTCAATTTTCTCATAAACTTTTTTAGATCAATGTAAGTTTCAAACTTGTCGATCTTTTTTGCTGGGGCAAATTTTAATCCCAAGTCTAAGACTCTAATCTCCTCACTACTAAACTGAATATCACTTAGATTATAAATGCCCTTCCCTATTACATTCTTCTTCTTTTGTTTCTTCTTTCCTCCTCTACTTCCCCTGGGCCGCTTCCTGGGTCTCCATGTAGGTGCTGTATCCCTTCTTGGATTGCCCTCCCATGTTGGTCTTGGGCGATGTTGTTCCATATGACCTTGATGTTGTTCGTCTCTTTCCATTGCCCTGTAAAAGCTTCCTTGGGGTCCGCCTCTGTTGCCATCTGGTCCTCTCCATCTTGGGTTCCTGTATGGAGGTATGGCCTGTCCCGTTGGCCATTCCTGGGAAAATCCCTATATTCTCTAAGATTTCTTCTAGGGTACATATTTCTATCCTCTCTATATTTCCCTCGGTCTGGGGTATATCCATATTGCTGGTAGTCCCTCAGTGGAGTAAAAACGGTTTCTCGTGGGTACGTTGTATCTTGGTGTAGTTGGGCCTTCGATCATATACGGTTCTTGGTGATTCCCTCTTCGATCATCTATTTGCACGTTCCTTCGGTTGGGTGGTCTACTCGTCTGTCTGTTCCCTTGCACCATACTTGTTCTATTACTTAATTGTGGTGTATTTATTGGCTGGTCTAGGTTAATGATTTCCATTGACCCGTCTGGACTATCATTGTCCAGGGCCATATCTACCTCATCAATAAGGTCCTGAATGCCTGTTTGCCATTTATATACTTTCATATCATTATAGTCCAAAACATCTCTTTTGAACTTTTTTTGCTTTTTTGCTTGTATCTCCAAGTCATATTTTTTGATTGATTCCTGTAGTTCCTTTCCTTTTCTTCATAGTCTCTATGATTGTTAAAAGGCAATAACTGTTGCTTAATTTCAGCTATGATCCCTTCTATCCCTTTCAGTTTATATTGCCTCCTTTTCACAATTTTTTGTAGTAGTTCGTTCTCACTTTTATTGAAAAAGGTGTACCATTCTTCCATGAGTTCTGGGTCCTCAAGGTTATCATTAGGGTTTAAATCTCATCTTAGACTTCTTGGTGTCATCTTAGCATTTATATACATCTCCAGGCTGGCTATGTCCCACCATACTCTCAGTTGTTTCTCCATAGTATGTTTAAGTTGTTTCATCAGGCTATATAGATCTTGTGTGTTTGTTACTCCTTGATTGAAAATACCTTTTATATCTATATTCCTACTACCCATATACCCAAAGATATCCATAGCTGCAGTTTTTTAAACTCCCTTGCTAAACCGCAGGGGGGATTTAAGTATTATAAATTCTGAGGGAAACCGCGCTACTTATTCACAGGTAGAGGGGAAAATGGGTGTAAATTTTTTTTTACGGATTAAAAAATGTCCTTATGGTAAGGACTAGACAGGTTGCAGCCCCCCACCAAAGAAAACCCCCAAACAGGGTTTTCACAATATTGTAACCTAAAAACCGGGGTATAGAGTAGAGATACAAAGTGAGTATTTTTATAGTCCCTAAAAATACCAGCAATCTCATAAAAATGCGCTCTATATCTCAAAGGCCTATATCAGATATACTATTCCCACACTAATGGGAATATTAGCCTCTATCAGGGACAAGGTTCAATAATCCCAAATCCCAAAATTTCCACATTTTTGTGGAAATAAACTGTTTTTTGCCTAAATAAAACATTAGTGCTTCTCTCAAGTATATACATACTACACTATGGAGACTTAAAATATATTATTTAATATATTATTTTAATTTTTGTGGTTCTTGGTTTTTGGTTATATATATTTTTTAAGGGTGGTGTGGTACACATATCCATACATTTTTATATTTTGGATTTTTTTCCATTTTTTCTTTTTTCCTTTTTTTTCTTTTATATATGGACTTTTGATCTGTAATATACATTTACACTTTGTGATAGGGTTTTGGCCTATCATTTCTAGGTCTTTTCTATATACACCTCAATCTAGGGTGTGGTGCCTGTTTGTTTTGTGCTTTTTTCTTCTTGTTTTCAGACTCAGATTTTTTAATCTAGATTCTGACTATTTTCTATTTTTTAATCATTTTATTTATTTTTCAGTCTTACTCAATATATTTTTTGTGATAGGGTATTTCACTAGGAAGATTTGGAGCTTATGTTTACAATAATTTGCACTTTATAATTCTGATTCACTTCGGATATAGGCACACGCACATTGTATGTTTGATTTAATCTGTTACACATTTGCACTTTAGGAGTAGATTTGCGTAGACGTGAGGGTAAGATGTTGCTGGATGAGTTCACATGCACCAACATCCTATGCGATTTCTGGCATAATTTGCTTGTGAGCACCATATCACATATTTCTATATATTTTTGCACATAAGCACCTTTTGGAAGCTGAGGTCTAGGTCCTTCTGATATAAGTGCGTATTATTTCCGGACCAGGCCACACTCAAGATTATCTATGTGATTTTATTGTTAAAGTCGCATAGGGGTTCACATTGGTTAAATCACATAGAGCTCCTGGCGCCCAGCAGTCTCTGGGATTATTGAACCTTGTCCCTGATAGAGGCTAATATTCCCATTAGTGTGGGAATAGGATATCTGATATAGGCCTTTGAGATATAGAGCGCATTTTTATGAGATTGCTGGTATTTTTAGGGACTATAAAAATACTCACTTTGTATCTCTACTCTATACTTTATCTAATTTTTACTTAATCATAGGTAGCGCCAGATACCCTGGTTTTTAGGTTATAATATTGTGAAAACCCTGTTTGGGGGTTTTCTTTGGTGGGGGGCTGCAACCTGTCCAGTCCTTACCGTAAGGACATTTTTTATACGTAAAAAAAAAATGTCCACCCATTTTCCCCTCTACCTGTGAATAAGTAGCACGGTTTCCCTCTGAATTTATAAAGTTCCACTAATCTGATCCCTCCCCCCCCCCTCCGGTGCCACAATCGGCACCTTTCAGGGGGGAGGGGGGTGCAGTTACCTGGATAATCCAGGTATCTGCACCCACTTCCAGGACAGACCGCCGCAGACCCCCGCAGATGCCCGCCCCCCCGTTGTGTTCTGGGAAACACACAGTTCCCAGGACACAGCGGGGACCAGAAGAGACGCGCAGCACGACACGCGCAGTAGGGAACCGGGCAGTGAAGCCGCAACGCTTCACTTCCTGATTCCCTGACAGAGGATGGCGGCTGGGGCAGCAGAGAGACGAGCGATCGCTCGTCATCTGCCGCCGACATCGCTGGACCCTGGGACAGGTAAGTGTCCATTTATTAAAAGTCAGCAGCTGCAATATTAGTAGCTGCTGGCTTTTAATATTTTTTTTTTAGGTGCGGAACCGCTTTAAGATGATCACAGACAAACAATTCTAAAGTTCTGTGTCTTTATTGAACACACCCATTAAACATTAATAGTGCTGTAGGAAAAGGTAAGTAAACCCATGGATTATTTGCTTCAACAAAAGCTAAATTGGAGTCAGTAGTTACACCTGGAGTCCAATTAATGAAAAGAGTATGGAGGGGTGGGTTAGAGCTACTGTGATTGATAAAAGACACTCAAACATTTTAAGATTGCTGTTTATAAGAAGCATCAGCTTACAGTGAGGGAAAAAAGTATTTGATCCTCTGCTGATTTTGTACGTTTGCACACTGACAAAGAAATGACAAAAAAGTTATACATTTATTTGCATTTAAATTAGTGAAATACCTTTTTGACCCCTTCCCAAAACATGGCTTTAATACTCGGTGGCAAAACCCTTGTTAGCAATCACAGAGGTCAGACCTTTATTGTAGCTGGCCACCGGGTTTGCACACATCTAAGCCCCTGTACACACGGTCGGAGATTTCCACAACCAAATCCGTCGGATTTTGCCCGTCGGATCTTGTCCGAAACTGTTGCATACACACGGTCGGACAAAGTTGGCGAAAAAATCCGATCTTTCAGAACGTAATGACGTAATTTCGTTACGATGGGACTACATTCAGGCTAGTAGCCAATAGCTTTGATGTAGGAATTTGATCTGAGCATGCGTGGCACTTGGTCCGATCAAAATTCTCTACACATGATCGGAGTATGTCCGATCGGTCCAGTTGGTCGGGAATTATTCCCAACATGTTGGAAAATTGGGTCCGACGGATATTCTGATGGAATCAGTCCGATGCATACCACACACAGTCGGATTATCCGACGACACGGTCCGATAGGACACATTCCAACGGATTCTCCGACCGTGTGCACAAGGGCTTAGAAGGGATTTTGTCCCACTTACCTTTGCAGATCCTCTCCAAGTCATTTAGGTTTTGACGCTGATGTTTGGTAGCTCGAACCTACAGTTCCCTGCACATATTTTCTATGGGATTAAGGTTTGGAGACTGTCTAGGCCACTCCAGGGCCTTAATGTTCTTCTTCTTGAGCCACTCCTTTGTTGCCTTGGCTTTTGGGTCATTGCCATGCTGGAATACCCATCCACGATGCATTTTCAATGTCCTGGCTGAGGGAAGGAGGTTCTTACACAAGATTTGAGGGTATATGGCCCCGTCTATCGTCCCTTTGATGAAGTGTAGTTGTCCTGTCCCCTTAGCCTCAAAACACCCCCAAATGTTTCCACCTCCATGTTTGACAGTGGGGATGGTGTTCTTGGGGGTCATAGGCAGCCTTCCTCCTCCTCTAAACACCACAAGTTGAGTTGATACCAAGAGCTTGATTTTGGACTCATCTGACTACAACTGTCAGGATGCACATGCCAGAAAACAGAATAATCCCTCTGGAAGAACTGTTGGGCACAAGCTAAAACTGATTCCCTTTCATCCTCATAAGAATTGGGCACTGGATAATAGATATGCGCATACGCGAACTCGCACGCGAACACATGCCTGTGACAGACGCTGGCCCCAAACAGACTATTTAAACCCAGCCAGTGCTCAGCCTCCTGTGTATCTGGCTTTTCTTGACCATTCCCTGAACTCCACCTACATTGACCTCGGCTTGTCCAGTGACCATTCTTCTGTCTGCTCCTTTGGCTCCAGTTCCACTGGTCAGTTCCAGACCCGGCTTGCTTCCTGACTACATTCCTTTCTGCGACCTGTACACGATTCTTCAAGTCTGTGTATGACTCAGCCTGCCTGACCCTGCTACCATGCCTGCTGTAACCAGCACCAGCTGCCTGCCTACCTGTCTACCTGCTGAAGCCATCTGACGATTTCACCTGCCCAGCAAGGACATCTGCCCTGCTGCTAGCAAGACTTTCTGGCACTCGTGCAACTCTGTACTCCTGTGCCTGCTGTCTACACAATCAGGGGCACCGAGTCAGAGGTGTAAGAGAGGCTTTCCTCATCCTATCAGGCTCTACTCAGTTTCTGCCACGTCTGCATCTGGGGAATCTTCCGCTGCACCTACTGTAGTGATGCTGCCACCAGAACCCTGAGTACTGACTCCAGAAAGGTTCTCAGGTGACTACAGCAAGTTCAGGACTTTCCATAATGCCTATGAACTGTACTTTGCATTACTGCCCTGTGCTTTCTCACTTAAAGTTACTAAGGTGGGATATGTAATTTCCCTTCTGCAAGGTGAATCCCAGTCCTGGGCCCATCGTTTACTTGAACAGAAGAACTTGTGGCCATTAAGTCTGACTTTATTTTTCAAAGCCATGGCCAAGCTTTATGAAGACCTCCAGAAAACTGCAACAGCCGAGATGGCTCTCCATGCACTCCAGCAAGGCCGCAGAGCCACTGAGGACTATGTATCGGACTTCAGATGCTAGAGCGCAAATACCAACTGGAATGATACTGCCCTCCTTTACCAATTCCGGTCGGGCTTATCTAAACCACTAAAGGACGAGTTGGCCCATGTGGGAGTTCCTGGTTCTCTAGAAGCTTTGATAAACCTGGCAGTCCAGATTGATAGACGTCTGAGAGAACGCAGGACAGAAAGGTCTGCTGGGCAGTTTCAACCTTTATGGATGATGCCATGAGTTTATAGTCCAGTACCATCATCCTCTGGCACCCTGGCTCCTGACTCTCCAAAACCAACACAGCTCAGCATGCTTCATCCTTCTCTCTCTCCAGAGGAACACCAGCATTGTCGACAGAACAACCTGTGTCTATACTGCAGGGAGTTTGGCCATTATGTAAGGACCTGTCCAGTCAAGATTCGTAGATGACTGAAACTTTCTTCTGCCAACCAGTCATTGCTGTCTCACAATTATTCTCACCTGGCTATTCAGATCTCATTGCAGCTTCCAGAAGGGGTTATGCAGGCACCCGCTATTATTGATTCTGGAGCCTGCAGCTGCTTCATTGACTTGGCATTCGCCATGCAACACAAGGTTCCCCTGCAGCCAAGATCTCATGGACTTTCAGTTCACCTGGCAGATGGGTAACGCATTAAGTCTGGGCTTGTCTACCCCAAAGACTGTTCTGTTACCTGCTATCATATCCGGTGTTCACTAAGAACTGTTACGTCTGGACGCCATAGCTTCACCCTTGTTCCCTGTCATCTTGGGTATGCCATGGCTACAGACACAAAATCCCAGCATCAATTACAGTATGGGAGGAATCGAGTTCTTATCATCCTATTGCCAGCAGCACTGCTTTTCCAAGCCACCAACTCACCTGTCTTCATTGCTATGCATGGATTCTGATGCTAAAGCATGTTCATCTGTTCCTGCACCTTACCGTGACTTCTTGGATGTGTTTAGTAAGAAAGGAGCAGAGACTCTTCCTCCCCACAGGCCTTTCGATTGCCCATTCGAGGCTTCTTCCGGGGGCCGAAATACCAGGCGAATCTTCCTTTTAAAAGAACTTGAACTTTCAACACTAAAAGAATAAAGGGTTTTATCTGTCCCTCCATCTTGAGCGGGGATTTTCTTTGTCAAAAAGAAGGATCATTCCCTTCTTCCTTGTGTGGACTACCATGATCTGAACAAAATCACGGTCAAGAACCGTTATCCCCTAACTTTGGAGCCAGACCTGTTTCAGAGACTCCATTCTAGTGTCATCTTCATGAAATTGGACCTACGTGGGGCATTCAATTTGGTGTGTATTTGTGATGGTGATGAATGGAAGACTCCAATGGTCTTTTGAGGCACAGTCTGCATTTGAATATTTGAAAGGACTCTTTACTTATGCACCTATACTCCAGCACCCAGACCCTGCTCTGCCATATGTCCTGGAGGTGGTTGCTTCAGAAACAGCAGTAGGGGCAGGTCTGTCCCAACATCAAGGGGCCAAGGCCTTACTACACCCTGTTGCATTCTTCTCACGCAAGCTGTCCCCTGCAGAAACGAACTATGACGTTGGAGACCGTGAACTCTTTGCGATTAAAGCTGCTTAAAGCGGTTGAAGAATGGAGAATGGAGATACTTGTTGGAAGGGGCAGCTCACCCTATCCTAATATACACTGACCACAAGAATCTGTAATATTTGCGAGCTGAAAGATGTCTGAAACCACGGCAGGCCAGGTGGGCATTATTTTTCTCAAGATTTGCTTTTCATATAATTTATAGGCCATGGTCAAAACCGGATACCCTTTCTCCCATCTCTGGTGATTCAGAAAAACCTGCTCCACCAGATACCACCCTATCTTCAGGAAACTTTCTGACCTATCGTCACAAATCAAGCAAGCTTCTATAGGAATCTCAACACCTTCTGTGATGACACTGCAAGTAAAGGATGGACTGTTATGGCATGATGGTAACATTTTTGTACTTGAAAACTTGCGAGTCACTGCTTTTGGTCTCTGCCATGACCATGCCCTTGCAGGACAGTTTGTAATTTACAAAACTTCTGAACTCCTGCAGCGTACCTTTTTGGTGGCCCTGCCTATAGGAAGATTGTAAAAAGTATGTTGAGACCTGCCTTAACCACTTGCTTACTGGGCACTTAAACCCCCCTCATGCCCAGACCAATTTTCAGCTTTCAGCGCTGATGCACTTTGAATGACAATTGCGCGGGTATACAACACTGTACCCAAATGAAATTTTTATAATTTTTTTCCCACAAATAGAGCTTTCTTTTGGTGGTATTTAATTACAGCTGGGAGTTTTATTTTTTGCTAAACAAACAATATCTGATAGGTGGCACTGCTGGGCACTGATGGGCGGCACTGCTGGGCACTGATGGGCACTGGTAGATGACACTGATGGGCACAGATATGTGGCACTGGGGTGCAGCACCTTTGTTGAGGCAGTTTGTGGGCACTGCTGGGTGGCACTGTGGGCACTGCTGGGTGGCACTGCTGGGTGGCACTGTGGGCACTGCTGGGTGGCACTATGGGCACTGCTGGGTGGCACTGACAGGGGGGACACATTTTTTATTGATGTGGCACTGTCAGGGGGCAGGTGGGCACTGGCAGGGCTGGCCGTGATCGGGACTGATGTCCCGATCACGGCTGCCGGTGATCGGCTCTTTTTTTTTTTTCTCCTCGCGCTGTCGGCTCCGTTGTATCACATGATCAGCTGTCATTGGCTGACAGCTGATCACGTGATAAGGGGTCGGGATCGACCCCTTGCTCGGATCGGTGATCAGGCGAGTCTCATAGACTCGCCGATCACAGAGCGCGCCGCGCGCACCCCTCAGGGGGCGCGCAGGCCGCTCGTGCACGGGACGACGTCAATAGACGTAGTCCCGGCAAAGGAGATCCGCGCTGTAGCCGTCATTCGGCTATAGCGCGGGTCTCAAGTGGTTAAGTGTATCAGAAATAAGTCTAGCAGGATTAAGTCTGCTGAAACCTCTGCCGTTTCCGGATAGACCTTGGAAAATGATTTCAATAGACTTCATTGTTGAACTCCATCCATCCAAAGGCCACATTGCTATATTTGTGGGCGTGGACTGTTTATAAAGATGGCACATTTCATGCCCATGAAGGGTACACCATCAGCTTTGGAGACGGCACAAATCTTTATAAAAGATATAGTGAGATTGCAGGAACTTCCCATTAATATTGTGTCCGATCGCGGAGTTCAGTTAACATCTAAGTTTTAGAGAGCTTTGTGCAAAACCCTGAAGATCGAGCTGTCCTTTTCAGCATACCACCCACAGACCAATGGTCAAACTGAAAGGACCAATCAGACATTGGAACGGTATTTGCGCTGCTTCTCTTACTTTTCACAGGATGATTGTGTGTCACTGTTACCATTAGCTGAGCTTGCATATAACAATTCTGAACATTCTGCCATTAACCAATCTCTGTTTTTTGCCAAGTATGGGTTTCACCCTTCATTCCTGACCACCACAGCTCCTGAATGTCCAGTTCCAGCTTGTCAAGATACAGTGAACTTCTTCAGCTCTAATGATCAGCTGCTACAAGAAACTATGGCTAAAGCACAAGAAGACTAAAAAAGGTCTTTTGATAAAAAGAGATGGGGAGATCTGCTCCTGGAACCTGGTGATCAGGTATGGTTGGCTACAACGAATCTAAAGTTAGCCTACCCATCTAAGAAATTGGGTCTTAAATACGTGGGACCATTTACCATGAAGAAAAGAATCAATGATGTTGCCTATGAGTTGGTGTTACCAGATTCTCTTAAAATTCACCCTGTCTTTCATATAACTTTACTGAAGCCTCTGGGGCCTGACCCATTTCCTGAATGAAATAGTGGTTCTCCTGAGCCACTACTGCTGAATGGTGAAGAGGAATACGAAGTAGAGGCAATCATGGATTGTAGGAAAAGACAGAATTGGGTCCAGTACCTGGTCAAGTGGAAGGAGTACGGACCTGGGGAGAATTCTTGGGAACCTGAGAGCAATATTCATCAGAGACTTATCCAAGCATTCAGTCATAATTATCCAGAGAAACTAGCTCAGTTGAGCATCCAGAGCTGCCCATTGGGGAGGGGGCAGTGTCAGGATGCACATGCCAGCAAACAGAATAATCCCTCCCTCTGAAAAAAAACTCTTGGGCAAAAGCTTAAACTGATTCCCTTTCATTCTCTTAAGAATTGGGCATTGGCCAATAGATATGCGCATGCGTGAACTCAGACGCTGTGACAGACTCTGGTGCCAAACATATTATTTAAACCCAGCGCTCAGATTCAATGCTGCCTTGTCTTCAGCCTCCTGTGTAGCTGGCATTCTGTGAACCTGTATCCTGCTTCCAGTTATCAACCCGGCTTGTCTTGACCATTCCCTGAACTACACCTGCATCGACCTCGGCTTGTCCAGTGAACATTCTTCTGTCTGCTCCCTTGGCTCCAGCTCCACTGATTTGTTACAGACCCGGCTTGCTTGCTGACTACGTTCCTGTCTTGACCTGTACCCAATTCTTCAAGTCTGTGTTTGACCTAGCCTGCCTGACCATGCTACCCTGCCTGCTGTCACCAGTAGACTTGTGCACAATGGAAACATTTGTTTTGTTTCGGTTTGTTGTCATTCGTAAAATACATAATTTCTTTCTGTTATATTCGTTATGTTACGTTAATTTGTTTTCGGATAATTTGTTATTTCTGTAGAGTGTTGATATTCGTTATACTTAATCTCGAATCATGTCAAATTCATTATAATTTCTTTCCTATTAGTTGAAATTTGATATTTATGTATGTATATATATTTGTGATAATGATTCGTAGTTTGGAAAGTCGTTTGTTTATTGAATCTATTAACACACACAATGACAATATCTCTTCTCCTCTGCTCAAAAACAATACAACACCCTTCTCACTCAGTCCTCAGGAATTCACTTTGCCAGTAATCCAACCTCCAGTACAAAATTAATTGGCTGATTGGACTGTAAGATTTACTTTGAGTTGACCTTTTGTTTCATTAGATCTTTAACAAACTACTGAATCATGTTGAATTAATTTGTTATATCTGCTATAATTTATTTCATATTAGTTGAAATTCGATATTTATGTATGTATATTGATTTGTGATAATCATTCGTAGTTTGGAAAGTCGTTTCTTTATTGAATCTATTAACACACACAATGACAATACCTCTTTTCCTCTGCTCAAATACAATACAACACCCTTCTCACTCAGTTCTCAGGAATGCACTTTGCCAGTAATCCAACCTCCAGCACAAAATTAATCAGCTGATTGGACTAAGATTTACTTTGAGTTAACCTTCTGTTTCATTAGTAGTGATGGACGAACTTCCGACAGGACATTTCGCGAACGCGGGCAAAAGTTTGCGAACCGCAAGGTTCGCGGCAGACCCCATTGACTTTAATGGCAGGCAAACCTTAAAAACTTCCTGGTCATATTTTCAGCCACAAAATACTTACTAGCTGTGCACACATAGTCCCACAACATGGACACGGACATAACAAAAGTATTAAGTGAATCTGGGATCGACAACGACAAGCATTCTTTTTTTATCTGTGAAATTTTGACAATTCAGGAGCGCATGAAGGCCATGGAGGAGAGGCAAGGTTAGGCCAGGCTATGAAGGGGGTGCAGGAGATGATCAGTGCCACAGTCAGGCAAGTGCAGTCCTGTGCCAGTGTCCCAGTGTGCCAACCTGTGCTTGATCCCCTCCCTCTGTCCGGCCCCCACCTATGCAGGGCTCCACTGCGGTGGTACGGAGGTGCCAGTCTAGTGCTGATCCTCAGCCATGGTGCTGGCACTGCCTGCTGATTGATAGAGAGCACTGACACCAGCACCATGATAGAGAGTACTGACACCAGCACCAAGATAGAGAGCACTGACACCACACCAGCACCGTGATAGAGAGCACTGACACCAGCACCGAGATAGAGAGCACTGACACCAGCACCATCTCACACTAAGACCACACCAGCACTGAGATAGAGAGCACTGACACCACACCAGCACCGAGATAGAGAGCACTGACACCAGCACTGATACAAGCAACTCGCTACGGGACCCAAAAATATGACACCGCTCAACCTCTTCAAACAGGAGGGTACGGGCATATAGTACGTGTGCTTTTTTTTATACAAGGAAGTGAGCCAAAGGTAGAAAAAAGGTCCGTGTGCTAGATTATATAAATTGTTTATAGAGTTATGCATATACATGGTCTACTGGTCACATGTGTTGAATTCCTCCGAGAGCCATGCCTCATTCATTTTTATAAATGTGAGGTAGTCAACACTGTCGTGGGCTAGGCGAGTGCACTTATCGGTCACAATCCCCCCTGCTGCGCTGAACGTCCTTTCCAGTTCAGTGCAAATTGGGCAAGCTCTGGCCAGAGGTCAAGCCTGCCCACCCAGTAGTCCAAGGGTTCATCACTTCTGAGAGCGTACACATCGGCCATTAACCCGATGTAGTCGGACACATGTCGGTCTAGGCGTTCCCTGATGCTGGATCCGGATGAGACCTGTCGATGGGTCGGCTGAAAGAATGATCTCATATCAGAAGTGACCAACACATCTTCAAACCGCCCTCTTCTTGCAGGCACTGTTGAATTGGTACCCGCAACTCTTTCTCTTCTGTGAGAAATACTTACTTCCTGGGACTTTCCATTGTGGTGTTCCAATTGCCACAAATTTTTGAAAGGCCTCCAAGTCCACCAGTTTATATGGCAGTAGTTGGCGAGCTATTAGTTCTGACAAGCCATCGGTCAACCTTTGGGCAAGAGGGTTATCCGGCGTCATCATTTTTTACGCTCGAACATTTGGCCCATGGAAGCCTGCCTTTTTCCAGAAATACGTGAGGACGGCATGATGGAAGGTGGAGTGGAGGACAATTCTGAGGAGAAAGGAGAAGTAGAAGAAGAAGCTGGATGGTGAGAGCCTGGAGTGTGGCTTTGTGGGTTCCGTTGCTGCCACTGGGCTTGGTGATGGCAGCTCATGTGCCTTCTTAAGGCGGTCATCCCTAGGTGAGTGTTGGGCTTACTGCAACGTATGCATTGACTGCAAAGGCTGCAGATGGCAACACTATTGTCAGCAGCGGACATGTTAAAAAAAGCCCACACTGTGGAGCCATGTGCCGGCGTCCTGGGAGCGCCAACATGGTTGATGCCTCGCTCCTGATACATTAACAGTCTGTTTGTCTGAACTCCCCTCCTCTTCCACTCTTGTGGGCACCCACGTGGCATCACTAGACACGTCATCATTGAAGTCACCTTCCCCACCGATATAATTAGAGATCTCGGAGTAGGCAGCAACACCGGGACCAACCTCCTCCTTGGGCTGATCTGGGTACTGTCGTCAGACTGCTGAGTGGCGATTGTTGCTACCTCCTCTTCCTGATCCAATGCCAAGAGTGGCTGCGCATCGGCAATATCTTGTGATGGATCGGAAAATAATTCCTGTGACATAAGCAGAGGGTATATGGTGGTGGTATTGATGGTTGGGGGGTGCACACAGCAGAGAGTGAAGAAGAGGGTTCAGATCGAGAGGATGAGGAGGGTGCAGAAGAGTAAGGCTGAGTGAGCCACTCAACCTAGTCTTGTGCATCCTTTGACGTAATCAAATACACCTTCTGCAATTTGCCAATTTGGCTCAAGCCTGTTGCTCCTGCCCTACCCCTACCACCCCTGCGGAAGGGCCTGCCTCATCCTCTGCCTGTCATTTTTTAAATGACCCTGTGACAAAAGTCTCTAGAGAAGTGCAGTATATGTGGAAGAAGGTATATAACACCCCGCTTCAATCTGTCGTTTTGGGGGGCCACTCGTCTATCACACCAGTTATAATACTTTTTTCTAATTGCGTTTGTCACTCTTTGTAGTATCGCTGCAGAACCGCTCAGCAGTCACAATGCTGCACAGTGGAAATGCACTATACTATGCTTTTTATATTTGAAAGTATTTTATACATGTATTACACCCCTATATACTGCACACCAAATAGTACACCTATACTAGCCCTTAAAAGGACCTTTGTGGACCTAATAGTAGCTAGCTAGTAGCTAGTGAATTGCAGACTGTCCCTGCTCCAAAAGCCAAACTGTCCCTCTCTACACTGAGAAACGACAGCTCCAGAATCGGTCAGCACTCAGCAGCACAGCAGTGCAGTATAATATGCTTTCTATATTTGAAAGAAAGTATATTATACGTATATTACAACCCTATATACTGTACACCTATACCAGTCCTTAAAAGGACTTCTGTGGACCTAATAGTAATAGCTAGTGATTAGACTGACTGTCCCTGCTCCACACAGCATCCTTTCCCTACACTGACAAAAGACAGAATGTAAAATGGCCGCCAGATCAGGTCTATTTATAAGGTAGGGGGTATGTCCATGTGCTGAAATGTCTCAATTGGCTGTCCTGTACCCCATGATGGATGTGTCATGGGTCAAAGTTCTTCACAATGTAAACGCATATGTCCGCCGCGAACAGCGTCAGAAGTCCGCCGGTTTGGCGAATCGCGAACGAGCAAAATTTGCCGAGAACCGATCACCGGGTGAACCGCAAGGCCATCTCTAGTCATTAGATCTTTAACGAATTACTGAATCATGTCAAATTCATTTGTTATATTCGATATAATTTCTTTTGTGTTAGTTGAAATTCATTATTGTTTTATTTGGACATTTGGATGCGTCCGAATGTCCGAAAGATGCAAAATTCTGCCGAATTTCGATTCGTTACGAAACAATTTGCACATGTCTAGTCACCACCACCCGCTGCCTGCCTACCTGTCTACTTGCTGAAGCCATCTGACAACTTCACCTGCCCAGCAAGGACATCTGCCCTGCTGCTAGCAAGACTTTTGGGCACTCATGTGACTCTGCACTCCTGCACCTCCTCCCTATCTGCTGGCCCAGAGTCAGAGGTGTAAGAGAGGCTTCCTGTCCTATCAGGCTCTGCTACCAGATACGTGATAACAACACTTTTTCACCCAGTTCTCCTCTGAATCATTCAGATGTTCTTTAGCAAACTTCAGGCAGGCCTGTACATGTGCTTTCTTGAGAAGGGGGACCTTGCTGGTATTGCAGGATTTCAGTCCTTTACGGCGTAGTTTGTTACCAATTGTTTTCTTGGTGACTATGGTCCCAGCTGCCTTGAGATCGTTGACAAGATTCTCCTGTGTAGTTCTGGGCTGATTCCTTACCGCTCCCATGATCACTGAAACTCCACGAAGGGAGATCTTGCATGGAGCCCCGGACCAAGGGAGATTGACAGTTATTTTGTTTTTCTTCCATTTGCAAATAATTGCAACAACTGTTGTCACTCTCTCATCAAGGTGCTTGGCGATGGTCTTGTAGCCCATTCCAGCCTTGTGTAGGTCTACAATCTTGTCCCTGACATCTTTGGACAGCTCTTTGGTCTTGGTCGTGGTGGAGAGATTGAATCTGATTGCTTCTGTAGACAGGAGTCTTTTATACAGGTAACAAGCTGAGCTTGGGAGCACTCCCTTTAAGGGAATGCTCTTAATCTCAACTCGTTATCTGTACAAAAGACACCAGGGAGCCAGAAATATTGCTGATTGATAGGGGATCAAATACTTATTTTACTTATTTCAACATTGCTTTGCACATGAAGTTTGCCAAAGAGCACCTTGGCCAATCGCAAAGCTACTAGGAAAATATTTTGTGAACTGATGAAACAAAAGTAGAATTTTTCTGAAAGAATACCCAGCACTATGTATGGTGCACAAAGGGCACAGCTTACTAACATAAAAACAGAATCCCAATGGTGAAGTATGGTGGAGGAAACATCATGATTTGGGCTTGCTTCACTGCCTCGGGGTCTGGACCACTTGCCATCATCGAGGGGAAAATGTATTCCCAAGTTTACGAAAATATCCTAATGTCAGAGTGGCTATCCGCCAGCTGAATCTTAGTAGAAGTTGAATGATGCAGAAGGACCATGATCGTAAGCATAAAAGTAAATCCAATGAAGATTGGATTCAGAAAAAGAAAATACACCTTCTGGACTGAAGTAGCGCAGTCAGAGCCCAGACCTTAACCTTATTATAGAGATGCTGTGGAGTGACCTCAACAGAGCTGTTCACCCCAGATAGCCTACAAATGTGTCTGAGCTGAAGCAGTTTTGTAAAGAGGAATTATCATAAATTCCTCTGTAACGTTGCGCAGGTCTGATCTAGAGCTACCAAAAGCACTTCCTTGAAGTCATTGCCGCCAAAGAAGGTTTAACCAGCTATTAAAGCGGTATTAAACCCAAAACCAAGCATGCAATAAATTTCGGCTTACCAATCATTAGATGTACTGGCTTTCCTTGTTTTAACCACTGTTGCACTTTGAATGACTATTGCGCGGTCATGCAACACCGTACCCAAACTAATTTTTTTAAATTTTCTTCCCACAAATAGAGCTTTCTTTTGGTGTTGATCACCTCTGGGGTTTTTATTTTTTGCTAAACAAACTAAAAAAGACCAAAAAAAAAAAAAAATTAAAAATGTTTTTCTTAGTTTCTGTCATATCATTTTGTTTTCTCCTTCACTGATGGGCACAGATGAGGAAGCACTGATGAGTTGGCACTGATGGGTAGAATTGATGGGCACTGATATGCAGCACTGATGGACACCGATAGGCAGCACTGATATGCAGCACTGATGGGCACTGATAGGCAGCACTGGTGGGCACTGACAGGTGACACTGATGGACACTAATAAATGGCATTGATGGGCAGCACTGATGATCAGTTACTGCTGGGCACTGATTGGCACTGTGATGGGCACTGATTGGCACTGTGGTGGGCTCTGATTGGCACTGTTGTGGGCACTGATTGGCACTGACATTCGTTTTGATGGGGCACTGATTGGCAGCTGATGGACACATCTGATGGGGCCCCCCCATAACGACCCCCCCCCGATAGGGAGAGCCGCGGATCTGCTCTTCCTGTCAGCGTCAACTGAGGAATACAGTTTACCGGCTCTTTTGGGTTCACGCAATGATAAGCTGTGATTGGTCACAGCTGAACACTTGGTAAAGGTCCTCCGTCAGAGGCTCCTTACAACAATCAGAGAAGCAGTGTGTCAGAGTGACACACAGCACCACTGATCGCCATGCTGCATGCCCCCATGGGCGCGCGCCAGCATGTTATCCTGCTGGATGTCATATGACGCCCAGTCAGGATAACAGAGCCACTGCCCAGTCGTCATTCTGTTCTAGGCCAGACAGGAAGTGGTTACGCTTCTTTACCTAGGTTTTTCCCTGGTGATCTGGCCAGTAACACACCTCCTGTATTATAAAGGCACCACTGTGGATGAATTAGCAAAGGGGGCACATTTGGACAGCAGCATTGTCAATAGGCAGGAGGGGTCCTCCAGCTAACACTTTATAGGCAGTTACAGCGAACATTTTTTATTTTTGGGATAAAGGTTACATAAATAAAAGCTGATCATTTTAAGCACCCCTGCCAGTGTTAAATGTTCCCTCTCACATCTGTTACTGAAAGAGAGCTTTTTCTTTTGAAAAAAAAAACAGACTTATGACGATCGGAATTTTCATTGGAAAAGCCTTGGATGTTTTTTCTGATGGGATTCCGCTCAAGCTTGTCTTGCATACACATGGTCACACCAAATTCCAACCGTCAAGAAGGTGGTGACGTACAACGCGTATTACGGGACTATTAAACTATCAATACCCAGTTTGCCACCTGTTGGGATCCTTCTGCTAATCTCGTGTTTATCTTGTTTAGTAGAAGTTTGGTGAGAGACGATTTGCGCTTTTCAGATTCGTGCTTTTCCGATTGTTACTGCTCTTCAGTTTGTGCCTGTGGGTTTGTATCTGGTTTTAAGTACGTGTAGTACTGAATCTGCTAATTTCTGATTTTTAGTGGAGTCTTTGCCCAGACCGAGTTCTACTGACGTCTCTAGAGTGGTGGCTTGGGATTGCCACCTGCGGAAGAGAACGTTGAAGGACTCCCATTTGTGTTTGTCGCAGATGAAGCATGTGGTCTGGGTGATCACCTGATAAAGCCATTACCCCAGAGAACCCTCACTCCCCCCCCGGAGAAGAGGTTTTTAATTACGGGCTGGTCAGAGCCCGAAGAGTCGCAGAGAATGCCTATTTCTTACGGCAATAAATATGATGGAGTATAAATTGAACCACATTGTGTGCTGCATACGTCACAACTTTTTAAATAGAAATGCTCCTAATCTAATTATGTTGCCTCAGTTGGACCTGAGGCCAAACTTCCTGAAACTACCCTGACCGCCCTGGAAGCTGGCCATCCTGACTTGCCCCCCCAAAGCACCCGTGGAGTGCAGCAAAAATATATGGATTATTTTACGGGTAGGGGGGCCATTGCTATGCCAGCAAATTTGTATGTAATTTCTATTTTTAATTTTTTTTATTTATCTGATAAAATCTTGATTTTGATTTACTGCTTGTGTTTCTTTTAGCTATCTCCTAGGTTCTTCTAGTGCACTTGTAGTGCCAAGTGGTTTTTACATTATTAACTAACCCCCATTGTCACTGTAAACACCAACTTAAAGGGATTGTAAAGTGAATAATAAAAAAAAAATAACAAACATACTTATACTTACCTCCACTGTGCAGCTCGTTTTGCACAGAGTGGCCCCGAACCTGCTCTTCTGGGGTCCCTCGGCAGCTGTCTCGGCTTCCTCCCGCAGGTGCTTCTCACGTTCATGCGAGCTCCCTCGCATGGTGAGAAGCATCTGCGGGCGCGCTCCCATGATACAGCCGGCGGCTATAGCCCCTAGTTGTATCACACGGCCCCGCCCCCGGCGCTCCGCGTCAGTGGATGTGATTGACAGCAGTGCGAGCCAATGGCTGCGCTGCTTTCCATCCATCCACTCCAGCCAATCAGCGGCCAGGCTGAACGGTGGAAAGGACGTCAGGGAACGAGCGCGGGACTTTCGAGGGGTGAGGTAAGTAAAACGGGGGGGGCTGGGGGCGCCGGCACTGTCAGATGTTTTTTCACCTTAATGCATAGAATGCATTAAGGTGAAAAAACATTTACCTTTACAACCCCTTTAATACAAAAACTGGTATTGAGCATTGCTAGAAGAAGCCACACATTGTTGAATATAAAACCTTTTTACTCGGTGCATATGCACATGTGCATTAGAAAACCTATTTTGGTAAAAATACACCATCTTGGTTTTATAAAGTTTTACCTTGAAATCGTTTTTTGAGTACATAAACAGGCATGTTTCAAAACAACATACACAACTCAGAAACGTACAAAATTTAACAATGAAAAACTAAAGGCAATATCACACATTATAGTGTCAAAAATGTGTTGATCTTGCCTTCATCAGATGGGGTGATGTCAACCCTGTAAAAGCCAAATTTTGAAGATGCACACAAATTGGGAGTCAAACTGGGGAATTCCTCCTGATCCCATGCCTAATGTCAACGTGCTATCTCCCATAATAGGGGATCAAAGGATGTGTTTTGGGGGTGCAGCCACTTCCTCACACCTTCTAGAGTTGCAAGGAAGGGGTTGCACCCACAAAACACGTATATTGAAATCCCCTGATGGCAGATAGCACATGATGACACACTGTGTGCATCTTCAAAATTTGGCTTTTAAAATGTGAGAAAAATGTTTTAAAAATGTTACAAAAACAAAAAAAATTGTGGCATTTTGTGGTTATTTATATTCTCCCTAATACATCAATCATGTTCCTCATGTTTTGACTACACCACATTATGTCCTAGATTAGTCTTTATGCACTGTCACTGGTGAAATGAGGAGATTGTTCTTCCACGACCTGCACATCACTTAAAAGAAAAAATACACAACATGTATCATAAATATGCAGGCATTCCTCTATTACCTGAATCTGTGGTATCCGACACTGACCTTTTGTGTCAATTTCAACAACTTCTTCCACCTCTCCTTCCTCCACATCCTGAGGTTGTGATGTCCTCTTTTCTCCTTCTTTTGGAGGAGGGGGGTTCCTGTTGTCCTCCGACGTTCCGAGTCTTTTCTTCCCTATGAGAATGAAACAAAAGTTATACTTAGCACACATAAACATTGCTTGGAAGTGGGGTACAATTGTCTGTTTTGGCAGAGTTCCAAGCTGAAGACATTATTTTTTTCCTGTAACAAAGCTGGAATACTTACCTTTTTTGGACAAGTTTCACACATGGAGACACCCCAAGTATCCACTGGAGCACCTGTGTGGGTCACCCTAAAAATTTTGCTCTGGTGTCCCACACTAGTGCTCCTGAGTCCAGATGTGGAAACAGCTGTTGAGTGTCCTCTCCTTACATTACACTGAATCAAGTTTGCAATTCATTCTAGTTTCAAAGACATCTAGACAACAATTCCTAAACTTCTTTTCATAAAAATTTGCATGACCATATGTAGTTAACCCTGTATCTGCCAAAAACCTGAAGGTCCTCCCGCCCCCTGCCCTGCTGATAGGATGACATAGTCGGCTGCGCGGGCAGAGGAGCTGGGAGAAGTCTGTACCGACCGTGCTCGCCGCTCTCCTGCCTGCTGTGCGGCCCTGGTCAACAACAGGCCACAGACAGTCCATGGCCCGGGGGTTGGGGATCCCTGATTTATAGTATATGCTTTTATAAATATCTATAATATATGTACTAGTAAAACTACAGAATAGTACATACTTTTTCTTACCTTGAGGGTTAGATGCTAGTAGGGTAACAGAAAGCAACACCATCCTTACCAGAAAAAGAACCAACACTAGAGCTGCAAAATCAAACTAAACTGTGTTAATGGCATGCCTTACTGAACATGGGGCAGATTACAGTATGTACATCACAGATTCCACTGTAATGCAGAACTACCCAGATGTAATGCATAGTACATACTGTAATAGATAAGTGTAAGTATATTGTTACCAAAATATTACTACTGCAAGACTGTCATTCTGTATCCTAACAGTGTGTTCATTCCGGCTGACTCTAATAATTATGACTGGTACCTTAGTCATGGCCATTTCCAGTACCTAATTGCAAAATATATTATACGTCTAGTGAAAACATAATTTTTTGTTTTTCATAGATTAGGAAAGGATTAGAATCACTGTCAGATTTTTTTTATTGTGGTGTCTCTGCTATACATCGTAGATTACCCATTTCTGTATATCATGGTGACCACTGTAACTGAAACAAAGTGATGGAAAATCAAACATATTTTTCATCATTTTTGCTAAGTTATTCTTCTGTTTTTTAACATGCATAATCCTGTAGAAGACTACAGCAGGTCAAGCCCAACTATTCTTTGCCCGGCTTTGAAGGCTTCCAAGGTTGCTAGGCAATCTGGGACATATAATCCCACCATAATGATTTGGGTCTTCTTCCAAGTTGCATGCTTCTTGTGAGATGGCTAAGCAACTCAGCTGCCAGCTCTCAATTCCAGTAATGGCTGCGCTCCAAAGTGTCCCCAGATTGCTGTGTTCTTTAATCTATTCTGGAGAGTAAACCCAGCATTTTTGTGGAGACATCTAGTACTACTTGTAGCTGAAACACTTTGTTGAAAAACTTCCATAAATGCTTCCCTGCAAAGGTACAGGTACAACTTCTAAAGGAAATTGTTCCAGGTAAATGTACACAAATCTTATTTAACAGGTATGAAGAAGTTTGAATGTTTCACAATATCTTTAGTATTTTCCCATAGCTCATTCTGAAAGTGCTGAGTAAGGGCATCTCTAGGAAAGGATAGGGACGAACCTTTGGGCACCCCAAGGGGGTTAATAATAAAGTGTATTATAGAAGTGGCAATGAACAGTAGGTGTGGCAAAATTAGCTAAAAGGAGGAGGAGCTAAAAGGGACATGGTTAACCACGTGCCACCCGTAGGATGTCATATGACATCCTAGAATTTCATTGATCATACCAGGAAGATGCCTGCAGCTGGAGGTGTCATTCTGATATCAAAAATTTCAGCCGGCAATTCTCTTTAATGTAGAAGTGATTTGAGTGGCTGTACAGCCACTCGATCACTTTTATAGGTGGCAGGAGAGTGTCCCACCTCTCCAGCCACCACTTTCCTCTCTTCCATTTGGGTTACCCAGTAACGATATGACTACTTTGGTTGCATTCCATAGGAATAGTGGAAGGACCAGAAGTTCCTTTCCCTCCTCTGCGACATCAGAAACTAGAAGTGATAAGGATTTTGTAACTTCAGGTTTCTTTGTTGACAAGCCGTTACATGCTTGCACAGCATGTGAATGAACCGTTCTTGGTTTGATCAGACACTTTGAAGGTCAGAGGATTGATCTGGGGTCTAAAAATTCCAATGCTATTACAAGGGATGTTATTCATCCCTTGTGATAGTACTACATATGATAAAAATAAAATAAAGATACAGTGTCAAAAAATAAATTTAAATAAAATAATTAATGAAATAAAAAAAAGAATATAAGCACCCCTAACCCCCTGTGTTCACAGACAAATATAAGCACACATATAGGTCTTGCACACATATGTAAATGTAGAGCCTCTGCTAAAAAAAAAAAATTGTATATTATATATATATATATATATATATATATACAATGTTTGGAGGTTCTAATGCCGAATATAGGGTTGCCACCCGTCTGGGATTCACCCGGACAGTCCGGGTTTGGAATCCTGTGTCCAGGTTTCAGGCGAACTGAAACCTGGACACATTTTTCAGACCAGGCTGCGGCTCCCCAAGTAACCAAGATAGTCAACACACAAATCTGTTGCCACCCGGGAGTTGCGGGAAGCTGTCTGGGTTCAGGTTTGGCATTACTGGGGGGGGCGGGGTGATTGTGTCAGCAAGAGCAATTTGGCCACACCCACTGTTCGTTGCCACGTGCTATGCGTACCACATTACTACCCTCCTTGGAGGCACCCATAGGTGTCCCAGTTTTCTAAAGTGTTCGGGTTTGGCTTGAAGAGAAGGTGGCAACCCTAGCTGAATACACATGACCAGATTTTGCATCAGAATAAACTCTGGCAGTCTTTCCGACGGAGTTCCGACCGAACAGACTTGCCTACACACGATCACACCAAAGTCCGTTTCGAATGCGATGACGTATGACGGGACTAGAAAAGGAAGTTCAATAACCAGTAGCCAATAGCTGCCCTTGCGTTGTATTTGGTCCATCGGACTAGCATACAGACGGATGGTTTTCCCGATAGGAATTGATTCCATTGGAAAGATTTAAAACATGTTCTATTTCTATACAAAAGTCCGTCAGACTTTTTGAAAAAAAAAAGTCAGCTTAAGCCCACACACGATCTGAATAACCAATAATATGATTCGGTCAGACCTTTTCTGCTGGAAAGTCCAGTCGTGTGTATGCAGCATAAGTTATTTTCTAGCAAAAAAAATAAAATTTTTACACATAGGAGAGAAATGTCAGAATTGGCCTGGGAGCAAAAACGCAAAGTTTAACATTGGATTACTGCACAGTTACATAGTTAGTGAGGTTAAAGTTCATCTAGTTCCATCAAAGATCTCAAAGAAATACACAAAATTGAGTTTTGGTTGGTGGTTCTAAAAAAATAAAATAAAAAATAAAAGTATATTTATTAACTGCTTGCTGACCAGCTGCCGTCATTATACTGTGGCAGGTTGGCACAATCTTGCGAACCATCGTAGCTGTGCATTGGTCCCTTCAAACAGGATAGCAGGCGCAGGCGCACGCTGCACTACGGGGGTGTTGATGCATGTGGCCAGCGGTTATGATAGTGGGCACGAGAGCTAGAACAGGGAGGAGTGTGTGTAAACACACAAATACTTGTTCTTTGAGGAGGAGACAGATCTTGAGTTCCTAATAGCTAGGAACAATGATCTGTCATTTCCTCCAGTCACTTCCACCCCCCTACAGTTAGAACACACATAGGGAACATAGTTAACCCCTTGATTGCCCCCTAGTGTTAACCCCTTCCCTGCCAGTGACATTTACACAGTAATCAGTGCATTTTTATAGCACTGATCGCTGTATAATTGTCAGTGGTCCCATAAATGTGTCAAAAGTGTCCGATGTGTCTCCCATAATGTCGCAATCCCGATAAAAATTGGTGATCACCGTCATTACAAGTAAAAAAATTAATTATAATAATGCTCTAAATCTATTTTGTAGACACTATTACTTTTGCGCAAACGAATCAATATAAGCGTATTGCAATTTTTATTACCAAAAATATGTAGAAGAATGCATATCGGCCTAAACTGAGAAAAAAATTGCTCTTTGGGGATATTTATTATAGCAAAAAGTACAAAATATTGTGTTTTTTTTCAAAATTGTCGCTCTTTTCTTGTTTATATCGCAAAAAAGAAAAAACGCAGAGATTATCAAATACAACCAAAAGAAAGCTCTACTTGTGGGAAAAAAAGGATGTCAATCTTTTTTGGATACAGCATTGCACGACCGCACAATTGTCAGTTAAAATGATGCAGTGCTATATCGCGAATAATGGCCTGGTCATTGAGCAGTCAAATCTTCCGGGGCTGAAGTGGTTAATGTATTGGAAATGTATTGTTGGGAAACCCCTGTATAATTTTTTTGTCCGTCCATCTTTTTTCATCTCACTTCCTGTTGTCTCCTTCCATTTGCAAGTAGGAGACGTTTGTAAGTTGGATGTTTGAAAGTAGGGGCCTGCCCTATATGCTTTGCAGAAATGGGGGCCTAAGGTGTTGGTGTTGCCACAACACTGTAAGCCCTCAAAGTGACTCTTGGTGGGTGCTGGAGCGCCCTGCTGTGGACGATTATATCAAGAATTGTAATTGTTGAACAGTGGTTGAAAAATTGGGCCTTTGGTGGTTGTGGTGGTGGTGGTGGTGCTGGTGCCACAACAATATAAGTCCTCACAGTTACTCTCGGTGGTCGCAGGAATGGGCCCTGCTGTGAAATATTATATCAAGAATTGTAATTACATGGCCCTGTTAAACAGGGGCTGAAAAATTGGGCCTTAGGCACTGATGCTGGTGCCATGACACTGCAACCTCTCCCAGATACTCTAGTTGGAGTGCAGGAATGAGCCCTGCTGCAAAGCATTGGATCAAAAATTTTAATTACACGCCCCTGTTAAACAGGGGCTGAAAAATTGGGCTGGTGGCGTCACCCAGAACCAAAAATGTTCTTCCAAGCTATCAGCAGGATCATTGAGGAGGAAGAGGATAGTCAGTCAAAATAACAGGACAGTCACCCAGCATCAGTATAGGCAGTCTTGAAGGGATGTGACATTTAAAAAAAAAATTATTCGGTTACATCAGCTTCAGGTGCATGGTAGCTGGTGGTGATCCAAGACTGATTCATCTTTATGAAGGTCAGTCGATCAACCGAGTCGGTGGACAGGCGCACCCTGTGATCGGTTACAAAGCCTCCAGCAGCACTGAAGGTGCGTTCCGAAAGAACGCTGGATGCAGGACAGGCCAGTAGCTCAATTGCATACTGTGCAAGCTCTGGCCAGTGATCCATCCTCAAGACCCAGTAAGCCAGAGGATTTTCGGTGAGAAAGGTGTCCAAGTCTGACCTTGCCCCTAGGTATTCCTGCACCATGTAAATCAGATGCTGGCGATGGTTGCTGGAACCGATCATACCTTGGGGCTGCGGACTAAAAAATTGTCTGAATGCATTGGTCAGACGGCCACCTTCTCCACCGCTCCTTCTGTGACTGAGATAAGTGTACGTGATATACTATACACTTATATAACAATAAGTGCTACAAATTGCAGTACTGTCACGTACCTGGTGGTTGAGCCCACGGATGCTGGGAGCGGCTACTCGTATTCCTCCGGCTCAGGAACTCCTGGTAGAGGATACAGAGGTTCTAGAGCACGGAAGGGGCACAAGTGCCAAGCAGGATACAGGTGTAAAGCTCCGGGTGCAGGAGAGGAGCGGATGCAGCAGGAACAGCGACCAGCAAGCGATGAGATCAGCAGAAGACGCACACGCTGGAGCAGCGGGGAAGGTGTTCTGTAGTACGGCTCCTCACGTCAGACCCGCAAGCAGGTAAGGCAGGATACCGGAAGACTGGCACCGTGGAGGGACAGCAGACTGGATAATGTGGTGAACAAGCCGGGTCAGGAACAGGCAGGCAGGTAGGTACCGAATCAGCAGGCAGAAGAATCGTCAGACAAGCCGGGGTCAGAGGCAGGCAGCAAACAAGGGGTCGTCAGGATAAGCCGGGTCACAGGAACGAGCAGGAAGTAAGCAGGAGCAGAGGGGTCACGACAGGAACGCTGTAGACCGGACAACAAGGAGGCAAGGCAACAGGTCCCCTTAAGTAACCCCTTTGGCGCCAAGGGCCGTCACGGCGCGCTCCCGCGCGCGCTCCCGCGTGCACGCGCACGCCCGCACGTGCACGCGCGCTCCCGCGCGCCCGCGCGCGCTCCCGCGGATCCGCGGACCCGCGAGCGCCCAGCAACACCAGCGTGCACCCGCGTGCGCCCAATAGCATTAACGCGCACCCGCGTGCGCCCATCAGGACATCTGCGCACCCGCGTGCGCCCACCAGGACATCTGCGCACCCGCGTGCGCCCACCTATGTTGGCGTGCACCCGCGTGCGCCCACCTGCGTTGGCGCGCACCCGCGTGCGCCCACCTGCGTTAACGCGCACCCGCGTGCGCCGACAGACATTCATGACAGGGGCTTTGCAGCCCGAACCTTCCGTAGCGGACAGGTGGCTGGGCTGACCTTCTTGACATTGCCCCCCCCCAAGGGGCAGCCCCCGGATGCCCAACTGGGCCAGCTTAGCTGGGTGCGCTCTCTTGAAGGCCCGGATGAGCTTTTCAGCATGAATATTACTTTCCGGCTCCCAAGAATTATCTTCAGGACCGTATCCTTTCCATTTCACGAGGTACTGGACCTGTCCCCGTCTCTTCCTGCAGTCCAGAATCGACTCTACTTCGAATTCGACTTCTCCGTCGATCAGGACAGGTTCAGGTGGACCAACGTCTCTGCCAACGAAGGGATCTGGGACAGCGGGTTTAAGAAGAGCCACATGGAAAACCGGATGGACCCGGAAAGACTCTGGTAGTTGCAACTCGTATGCTACACTGTTGATCTTCCTTTTAACCGGAAAAGGACCAATGAACTTTGGACCCAGTTTCCTGGAGGGACATGCCAGCTTTAGGTTCAGGGTTGACAGCCAAACTTGATCCCCAGGCTCCAGGCTAAGTTCCCCTCTCCTCTTTTTATCAAAGATCCGTTTGTAATATTCCTGAGTTCTGGACATTGTTTCCCGAAGAAGCTTGTTGTTGTCGCTGAAGAAGGTCAAAGTTTCCTGAACGGCAGGTACCGAACATTCCGGGAGATTATTTGTTAGAAACAGGGGGTGAAATCCGTAATTTGCAAAGAAAGGGGTTTGCTTGGTGGTGGAGTGGACAGAATTATTGTAGGCAAACTCAGCGAGAGGTAAGAGGGAGACCCAATCATCCTGAGAAAAAGATGAGAAGCAACGTAAGTACTGTTCCAAAGTTTGATTTGTTCTTTCCGTCTGGCCATTAGTCTGCGGATGATAAGCAGAGGAAAAGGAAAGGTTGATCTCCAGGGAACCACATAACGCCCTCCAGAATCTTGAAGTAAACTGTACCCCCCGATCAGAGACAATGTCCGCAGGGATCCCATGAAGCCTCACAATTTCCCTAACAAAAATCTTAGCAGTCTCAGCAGCGGAGGGGGTACCTTTCATGGGAAGGAAGTGCGCCATCTTTGAGAGCCTGTCCACAACTACGAAGATGGTAGAATGGTCTTCAGAAAGAGGCAGTTCAACAATAAAATCCATGGAGATCATCCTCCATGGTCTTTCAGGGACAGGCAGAGGTTTCAGCAGACCCCAGACCTTGGATCTGCTGCCCTTGTTTCTTGAGCAGACCGTGCAGGATTCCACATAATTCTTGCAGTCCTTTGCCAGTTGTGGCCACCAAAAGGTCCGCTGCAGGAGTTCTAGTGATTTGACTACCCCGAAATGACCGGCTAACTTATGGTCATGGCAGGCGCTGAGAACAGCTACCCGTACCCCCTGGGGTACAAAGATCTTGTCCAGATGCCACAAAAGATTGTCTCTTGCCTGCAGAGTGACACCAGAAGGGGGAGAGGCATGGAGAGAGGCCCGTTTAATCTGGTCCAACAGGCCTTCCTGAAGTAAAAGGAAATTCCCGGAAGATAGGATAGTATCCGGGGGAGAAGAGGCTTCAGGTCCGCAAAACATCCTCGAGAGGGCATCTGGCTTGGTATTTTTCGACCCAGGTCTGTAGGTAATATGAAAAGAAAATCGAGTAAAAAAGAGTGCCCACCTGGCCTGACGTGGTTTTAGCCTCTTCGCGACCTTCAGGTACTCGAGATTTTTGTGATCTGTAAAAATGAGGATGGGGTGTGCTGCTCCTTCCAGAAGGTACCTCCATTCCTCAAGTGCCGATTTGATAGCCAACAGCTCCCGATCTCCCACATCATAATTCCTTTCGGCTTCCGAAAGCTTGCGGGAGAAAAATGCCACCGGATGCAGGAGGGCCTTGGAACCTTGCCTCTGTGAAAGAACAGCCCCAACCGCAATTTCAGAAGCGTCGACCTCTAAGATGTAGGGTAGAGCTGGATCAGGGTGCTTCAGGATTGATGCCGAGGTGAACAGCTTCTTGAGGGCCACAAAAGCCTCCTGAGCTTCGGGTGTCCAGTGGAACCGATAGCCCTGCTTCGTGAGCTTCGTGATGGGGGAGATGATGGTAGAGAACCCCCTGATGAATTTCCGGTAAAAGTTGGCGAAGCCCACGAAACGTTGAACGCCCTTCTTATCAGAGGGAGCAGGCCAATCCAGAATGGCGGAAACCTTTTGTGGGTCCATTTGAATGCCTTCCACAGAGATAATCAAGCCCAGAAACTGAATACTCTGCTGTTCAAACACACATTTTTCTGGTTTTGCGTACAGGCTATGACAACGTAATCTGATTAACACCTTCTTGACGTGCTCACGGTGCTCGGACAGAGAAGAGGAAAAGATCAAGATGTCGTCAAGGTAAATTATAACAAACAAGTCAAGATAGTCCCTGAAAATGTCATTCACGAAGTGCTGGAATGTAGCAGGTGCATTGCATAACCCAAAGGGCATGACCAGGTACTCAAAGTGCCCGAACCGGGTGCGAAAGGCAGTCTTCCACTCATCGCCTCTTCGGATACGAATCAAGTTATAGGCCCCGCGGAGATCCAGCTTAGTAAATACCGCCGCCGACCCTAGTCTCTGGAATAGTTCAGGTACCAGAGGTAGAGGGTACCGATTCTTGATAGTTATTTTATTCAGTTCCCGATAATCGACACAGGGGCGCAGAGAGTGGTCTTTCTTCTCTACAAAGAAGATTCCGGCTCCCGCGGGGGAGGTAGAAGGTCGGATGAATCCCCTTTCCAAGTTCTCGTCAATATACGTCTTCAAGGTGCCCAACTCCAGCTCAGTTAGAGGAAAAATCCTTCCGAAAGGGATTTCGGCCCCCGGAAGGAGCTCAATCGGACAATCGTAAGGTCTATGTGGCGGGAGAGTTTCGGCACCTTTCTTGTTGAAAACGTCCAAAAACTCGTGGTAGGTCTCGGGGACAGATTGGAGAATCTCTTTGTCAGCTTCCAGGCACAACAAAGAAGGGGGAGTAACGGTAGGCTTAATCAAGCAATGCTGGTTGCAATAGGGAGAGGAGAAGTTAATCTTCCCGATGCACCAGTCCACTTGAGGGTTATGGGCCTTCAACCAGGGCAAGCCAAGGATGATTGGGAATAAGGGAGAATCAATAATGTCCAGGCATAAAAGTTCTTGATGGTTCTCCAAGATGGTAGTCAACAGGGGTCTTGTTTCCTGGGTAACTGGCCCGGACTTAAGAACAGATCCGTCGGCCAAGTGTACTGAAAGTCCTTTCGCCCGTGGACGCAGGGGAACGTGGTTCTTGATGGCAAAAGTCAAGTCCATGAAGCCACTGCAGGCTCCAGAATCAATAATTGCGGTGGCCCGAATACTCCTTCCTGGAAGCTGTAAGAGAGCGGAAACAGCCAGATGAGAAGCATAATCAGGTAAGGTGGGTACAGGTACAGGGGTAGTGGCTTGGCACTTACGGAGCTTGGCTGGGCAGGTCCTTACATAGTGTCCTGGTTCCCCGCAGTACAGGCATAGATTATTAGTCCTCCTACGCAGACGTTCTTCCGGCGTGAGAGAGGGCCGTAGGAGACCAAGTTGCATAGGTTCGGAGGAATCGGAGGAAGGAGACACCGGAGCAGAGGAAGCTGGCTGAGGGTAACTGGGGACTCGTGGAAGCATCCAAACTGGACGGGAAGGACCGGCAGAGCGTTCTGATCTCCGTTCTCTTAATCTCCTGTCGATCTGTATGGAGAGGTTAATGAGAGCTTCTAAAGTCTCTGGGATGCCCACACGGGCCAGCTCGTCCTTTAAGTTTTCAGAGAGACCTGCACGAAATTGGAAGCGCAGGGCGGCGTCATTCCAGTTGGTGTCGGCACTCCACCGCCTGAACTCAGTTACATAGTCCTCTACAGGTCTTCGGCCCTGCTGTAAGGAGTGCAAGGCCGCTTCTGCGGTAGCTGTCAACTGAGGGTCCTCATAAAGTTGGGACATTGCCAGGAAGAAGGAGTCCAAGTTATCAAGAGAGGCATGCTTCTGCTCGAGAAGACGGTGGGCCCAGGACTGAGGTTCCCCTAGTAACAAGGAGATGACGAACCCCACCTTGGTGGCTTCAAGAGAGAAAGTCCGGGGTTGCAAGGCGAAGAATAAACCGCAGGCATTACGGAATGCCCTGAATTTGCTTCGATCCCCTGAGAACCTCTCAGGCGTGGGGACCCTTGGTTCGGGTGGCATCATTACCACGGACGGAGGGGGAGCTGAACCTGATGAAGGTGGTGAAGATGCCGACAAAGCCTGAACTTGACCCTCCAGACGGTTGTACCCTTCTTGTAAGTTCTTCACAGCCTGAGTGAGACCGGCAAGGTGGCGGCAAAGTTCATGCATCGGGGAAGCTCCCGACGTGGGCTCGGACATGGCTGTCCGGTACTGTCACGTGCCTGGTGGTTGAGCCCACGGATGCTGGGAGCGGCTACTCGTATTCCTCCGGCTCAGGAACTCCTGGTAGAGGATACAGAGGTTCTAGAGCACGGAAGGGGCACAAGTGCCAAGCAGGATACAGGTGTAAAGCTCCGGGTGCAGGAGAGGAGCGGATGCAGCAGGAACAGCGACCAGCAAGCGATGAGATCAGCAGAAGACGCACACGCTGGAGCAGCGGGGAAGGTGTTCTGTAGTACGGCTCCTCACGTCAGACCCGTAAGCAGGTAAGGCAGGATACCGGAAGACTGGCACCGTGGAGGGACAGCAGACTGGATAACGTGGTGAACAAGCCGGGTCAGGAACAGGCAGGCAGGTAGGTACCGAATCAGCAGGCAGAAGAATCGTCAGACAAGCCGGGGTCAGAGGCAGGCAGCAAACAAGGGGTCGTCAGGATAAGCCGGGTCACAGGAACGAGCAGGAAGTAAGCAGGAGCAGAGGGGTCACGACAGGAACGCTGTAGACCGGACAGCAAGGAGGCAAGGCAACAGGTCCCCTTAAGTAACCCCTTTGGCGCCAAGGGCCGTCACGGCACGCTCCCGCGTGCTCCCGCGTGCACGCGCACGCCCGCACGCCCGCGCGCGCTCCCGCGGATCCGTGGACCCGCGAGCGCCCAGCAACACCAGCGCGCACCCGCGTGCGCCCAATAGCATTAACGCGCACCCGCGTGCGCCCATCAGGACATCTGCGCACCCGCGTGCGCCCACCAGGACATCTGCGCACCCGCGTGCGCCCACCTATGTTGGCGCGCACCCGCGTGCGCCCACCTGCGTTGGCGCGCACCCGCGTGCGCCCACCTGCGTTAACGCGCACCCGCGTGCGCCGACAGACATTCATGACAGGGGCTTTGCAGCCCGAACCTTCCGTAGCGGACAGGTGGCTGGGCTGACCTTCTTGACAAGTACACACTGCTACCGTGCAAAAATATTAATCAATCCAAATCACATTTGTATCAATTGTTTCAATAACCCACGTGAAATGAGCTGTGTAAATAAATCAAAAAGAAATTATTTTAAAATAAAAGTGAATAACAAGTGCACATAGTCCACAGTTTAATGGAAAGTCCACAATTGAAGTGAAAGAAATGCAAAGATAGATCTTCAATCTTCTCAGGTGACACTGCACACAACACCCTCAAGACGTGACAGAATACACCAAGGGGAAGATCCTCCACCAATAAATCTCTTTTTAGGGAGATCCAACGTGCCTATGGCTTATCCCCCAGCCTGGGTCTTTGTGCTGGAATACATACGATGGTCCACTTGGATCCAAATATCTCCTGCTTTAGTCTCTCCTCCCAGCCACATTAGTATATGATCATTGGAGCAGATAAAAACAGAAAAGATCCCATAGCGTAACTCTGCAAAAATTTTTATTAAAACACATATGCGTCAATTATGCACTTACAGTTAAGCTGTATAAAAGCGTATATCCAAATAGCGAGCCAGCCGGCTCTCTCTCAGTGCCCATCGCTTCCTGGACCAACGGGAAATGGTGGTGACGTCAGCACGCCGCTCAACCCTACATCGTTTCGTCAAAGGTGACTTCTTCCTGGGGCACTAGTGACGTTTGGGGACCTGCCACTTTGGAACTGCACATTGCACAAACTCACGGAAGGGGGCTGAGTCTACCAACTTAAAAGGCAGCAGTTGAAGTGCTAGCAATTTAGCCAAGCTAGCATTCAACCGCTGGGCATGTGGATGGCTGGGAGTGAACTTCTTTCGACGGTCCAGCAGCTGGGGCAGGGAAATTTACCTGATACAATCGGACGTGGGTGTACTGCTAGCAGAGTGCCCACAAGTACTTGGCTGTGACACACCTAATTCTACACCTTCATTCCTCCCAGTGCAGGTTTCAGAGAGGACTGAAGGTCTAGTGGGGTTGGAGATCCCAGCTTATGAGGAGCAAGGAGAGGTCCGCATTGTTCTTTGGTGTGGGTCTTTAAGGTACACTTGCCAACGAGCTGCATGGCAGGTCAACATATGTCTGTTCAAGCATGTGATGCCCAAGCGGCTGATGTTTTGGCCACGCGAGATACGCTTGAGGCATATGTTGCAAATAGCAGCGGTGCGATCTGATGCACTCGTCTCAAAAAAGCCCACACCAAAGAACTTTTGGAATAACGTGCAGAGGCAGTGCCCTGCACAGGTGGAGCTCTGCGGTGTGATTCAGTCAGTGTGCTGCCCCTAAGCTGGCCCCTGGAGGGCATCCTGCCTCGTTGGAGATGTGCCTCCTCCTCCTCCTCTTCTCTCCTATCAGGCACCCACATGGAGTCAGTGACCTCATCATCCCCTCCCTCTTCATCACTGGAGCAAACCTGGCAGTATGCTGCAGCTGGTGGAACATGACTGCCAGATTGCTGTCCTTCTTGAGCATCCCCTCTCTCTGCGCTCACGCTACTGCCTTCCTCTAGCTGGGTATCATCATCAGAGCCTTCAAAACACTGGGCATCCTCCTGGAGCATGCACCCAACACTGTGCTCAAACAGTTCGGGGACTCCTCAGGAGGATATGGTGGGTCTAGGGAAGGAGTGACTGATGACATTGAGATGAGGGAAGAGGACGCATTGGCAGCTTCTTTGCTAGTACCCTGAGCCTGGGTGAGAGAGGATGAGGAGGATTAGGAGGGCTTGGTCATCCACTCTACCAAGTCTTCGGCATGATGCGGCTCAACGTGTCCAGCTCCCGAAAACGAGGACAAGCGTGTCCCATGGCCACTTGCTGATGATGATGCACCACGTCCACGACCAGCACTGTTGGGAGGGAGATGTTAAAACCAGCAATTGGGTAGTGTATATTGTGCTGGAGGCACACAACACCCACTAACTCCTGCAGATGGCTGTATTATAGAACACCAGCAATAAAGGGTAGATACAGGTGTATACTGTGCTGGAGGCACACAACACCCACTAACTCCTGCAGATGGCTGTATTAGAGAACACCAGCAGTAAAGGGTAGAGACAGGTGTATACTGTGCTTTGCTGGAGGCACACAACATCCACTAACTCCTGCATATGCCTTTATTGTAGAACACCAGCAATAAAGGGTAGATACAGGTGTATAGTGTGCTGGAGGCACACAACACCGACAAACTCCTGCAGATGCCTGTATTAGAGAACACCAGCAATAAAGGCTGGATACAGGTGTATACTGTGCTGGAGGCACACAAAACCCACTTTAGCTCCTGCAGATGCCTGAGAAAAGAACACACTGTCCCTGCCTATCCTTCTCTCCCTGCATGCTGGAACACATTACACAAGGCCGCCACGCTGGCGGCCTTAAATAGTGTGGGGCGTGTACTAAACCCCCTGAGTTATAATTATTTATGTCTCTCCTCGCTGCCGGCGCTGTGATTGGCCAAGAATGCAGGGTTACAGTGCATGCTTGGCCAATCATGAGCCAGTAATGCACTGCGATGGCGCACACGAATTTAGTGCGAACGGCCCATAACGTTCGGTATTCGCTGAATGGGCGAACAGCTGGTGTTCAAGTCGAACACCAAGCTCATCCCTAATGGGCAGCATTATCAGCTGGCTTCTTATGCCCTGTACACACGGTCAGACTTTCCGACGGAAAATGTGCGATCGGATTTTGTTGTCGGAAAATCCGATCGTATGTGGGCTCCATCGGAATTTCCGACACACAGTTTGAGAGCAGAATCTAAAATTTTCTGACAGCAAGATCCGATCATGTAAATTCCGATGGTGTGTAGACAATTCCGATGGACAAAGTGCCACGCATTCTCAGTATAAATTACGAGACAAAAGCTATTGGCTACTGCCCTTTTTATAGACCCGTCGTACGTGGTTTATGTCACCGCGTTCTGAACGATTGGATTTTTCAACAACTTTGTGCGACTATGTGTATGCAAGACAAATTTGGGCCAAAATCCATCGGGAATTTTTTTTACGGATTTTGTAGTCGGAATGTCCGTGTGTATGGGGCATTATACTAGCTGGGGACACCTTGGTAAGGTTTCTGGTCCAATTTGGAAAGTGAGAACCCCTTATCATGGGTTCAGTAGAGATACCAGGCTGTACTACCCAAGATATAAGATTTTAATGTATAACTCAGCCACCTTAATTTAAGGCTGGGTTCACACTAGTGCACATTGGATGCGGGTTTCCCCGCATTCCAATTCGCATGACAGGAGATTGTGACCGGCTCTCTATGGAGCTGATTCACATATTTCCATGGCTGTTGCGGAGCGGCTTGCACAGGGGTATTGTGCGTCTTTGGCTCCATTTCAGGGCCGAATTCAGGCAAAAATGTGTCCCTGATTCGTCCCTGAAATGGAGAACCAGGACTCACTGGACCCCCTGCTGCGATCCGCGGTGGTCTGCAGTGTGTAAAGTGAATCTTGTCATTAAACTTTTTTTAATGAGGAGAGTTGCCATGTGAATTGGGGGTGCTCATGTATCAAACTTCATCATTTGCAAATCCAGTTTAGAGGCTCTAGGGCAATTTAAATGTACCTATGGCACATTATCGTGACTGAAGTTTTGGGATAGCTTATTTTAGGACTTGTTCACAATGTCAGCTTTTATTTACAATTTTTTTCTTAACTTTATTTGAAGTGACGCTTCATTCATGTCTCCTCCCAGCAGTTCACTGGTCTGTTGTGTGGTGTTATATTGCTTCTCAGTGTCACCCTACGTAAAATTCTGTCTGCATTTTACGGCAGCTCACCACACCCCCCAGCTGTGATGCAGTGTGAACTGGGCACATAGAAAGCATGTTTTCTATGAGCCCAGTGGTGGCTGGTGTTTTCCCAATGCAAAACAATGCCAGTCACTGCACTATGAGTGAACAAGCCATTACTTTTCAGCACAGGTTTACTTAGTATGACACTAACAGGAATAAAATGTTTGCAATCTTCTACTTCCTTCTCATTTTCATAACTAGAACTCTTTAAAGTGGTTGAAAGGCAGAAGGTTTTTTTTTATCTTAATGCATTCTATGCATTAAGATAAAAAGCCTTCTGTATGCAGCAGCCCCCCTCATACTTACCTGAGCCCATCTGAATCCAGCAATGTTGCAGGAAAGACTGGGCTGCCTGGAACTCACCCTCCTCATTGGCTGAGACACAGCAGCCAATTGGCTTCTAGTGCTGTCATTCATAGTCAGTGAGCCAATGAGGAGAGAAAGGAGGCAGGGCCCAACCACAGCTGTGTCTGAATAGACAGACAGAGCAGCAGCTTGGCTCAGGTACCCCCATAGCAAGCTGCTTGTTATGGGAGCACTGAGCAGGAGGGGGGGCCAGGAGCACCGACGAGGCACCCGAGAAAACGAGGATCCAGCCAGCTCTGTGCAAAACCACAGCACAGAGCAGTTAAGTATAACATATTTGTTATTTTTAAATGAAAACTGAGACTTTAATATCACTATATTACTTTAAGGTACATAAAATGTAGTGCCATACCAAGGTTCCTTTCACACTAGTGGGACCCAATGAGTCCACCTGTCAGTTTCTCATTATCCTCTATGGAGCAGTGGATGTAAACAGACATGTGTCCCCTTACACCTGCCAGCATCCAATCCACTAAAAATGGATAGGGATATATTCCCCATCTGTCTAGCATATCAGAAGGCAGTTGGGTCCGTTTACATCTGACCAGTTGCGGCTGGTGCTCCAGCCAGGAGGGGGGGGCGGCAAACAAGCCACCCGACCACCCCCCCGGTGGGTGGTACTCATGCGGTCAGGCGGAGAGATCACTCCAGGTGGCGATGCAGAGCAGAAAGATGATGGCGGCTATCTTCCGTATCTCCCCATACGTCCTTCCCAGTACTGGGCAATACTAGCTCCTCCAGCTATCTAGCTCCTCTAGCTTTCTCATTGGCCAGAAGGAGAAGCAGGAAGACAATAGCGAATAATAATTCACTATTGTCACACAACTGGGTGGGCTCGGGGCACAGTGCTCTGAGCTTCAAAAAAAACAAACAAAAAATAACTCCTATTGGAATCCATGCATCTAGTGCCCTGCATGTAGGTTAGGGGCCGAATGCATGGATAAGGGGGGCAGCGCCCCGTATGGAGCAGCTGCCACTGCATCTGACCACCCATAGAGGTATGAAAGATGCCTAAGACTGAAAAGCAGTCATGGCCAGTTCACAGCAATGCATATGATTGGAATTTATTAGACCCAGTGCAATGGTTATAAACTGGCATCACTATTCACATTATTTGATTTCTGCAGCTCTACACAAGTATGTCAAGGCAGACGCCAGAGATTGCTAACCCATGGGCTAAACTGATTAGCTGATAAAAATGGAAATAATAAAAAATTGTCAAACAACAAACCAAATGTAAAATGTTATTAAAATTTTTGGTCATGGTTTTTCATGAAGGTGAAAGAAGTCTCTAAAGTGAAACTCTGCACACAGTTAAAATACTGACCAGGCCAAAAGATTTATAATTCTGTACAGCTGATGTTGTGAAATATGTATCTCTGCCACAATGCAGAGCCAGGAAGATAATCCTACTACTGCATGACTCAGCTTGACTGCTTCCTGGATCACAAAATATATAAGCCAACCCCATTTACCAATCATTAGAAACAATGAATCACTGTTTGTGACTGTCTATAATTGGTAACCCCCCTTTTTTTTCTATTGCTCCATATTTGCTTGTACTGTTGCTTATCCTAAGTGCTTGTCCTAAATGCTTATCACACTCGGTGCCTGCCCTCTCATGGTTGTGGTGCGCTATTTTGTAGTTATTTACTTTTTATGGTTTCTATTTCTGCTTTGTCAAATTTTAATAAGCATTGATTATAAAAAAAAAAAAAACAACCTAGAATCAGAGGGGGATATGATAACCATGTATAAATGTATAAGTGACCCATTAAGTGAACTTGGTGTAGAGTTATTCACTTAACGTCATTACAATGGACAAAGTGGCACTCTTTATATCTAGAGCAGGGATCTCCAAACTGTGGCCCTTTGGTTGCCTTTATTCGGCTCTTGGGGCACTATTCATACCACTGATATGATACAATCAGGAAGCTAGTTGTTAGTTAATTTGGACAGGATATTATCCCCAATCCTCATTAAATTAGTAGGTATGATGCCCAGCGGGTGTGGAGATGCGACTCAGCGTACATCTTGCGGCATGTATGCATTCCTTGATCAGCTGAATGATTTTAGGGACTTAGGAGCTAAATTGAGGAAAATTACCTCCGAGGTAGTATTCTCAGAAATACTATGGGTATCTCAAGCCACACTAGAAAGGCAGAGGGAGATTAGCGAAGTAAACAAGTGGCTGAGAAGCTGGTGTAGAAAGGAGGGGTTTGGGTTCCTGAAACTTCTCAGTCAGTCACCAGTTCTATAGAAGGGACAAACTGCACCTAAATAAGGAGGGTGCAGATCTTCTGGGAGTGAAGATGGCCGAAAATTGAAAGGGGCTTCTAAACTAGGCGACGGGGAGGGGGGGGTCTCGTTCCAGAGGTAGAGATATTCAGTGCGGAACATATTCCAGAGGGTAGCATTGGGGGCATTAGTGGTAGGTTGGCTAAAGCACATAAAACCAGGGTAAATATAGTAACAAGTGCTATTTGCAACCTCAGAACACCCAATAAGAAGACAGTATGCGACCAATCTAAACAACGTGGCATGTTCACCAATGCCAGAGGCCTGGTGGACGAGATGGGAGAACTAGAGATATTGTTGTACGAGGAGGATTTAGATTTTGTGGGAATTTCAGAGACTTGGTTCAACAGCTTTCATGATTGACTGGCAACCATTCAAGGGTATTCCCTTTATTGCAGGGATAGAGAGGGTAAAAAGGGGGGAGAAGTATGCCTGTAGATTAAGAATAAAGTGAATGTGAGAGATAGCCTCACTAAGGGAGCCAGGGATGAGGTGGAATCCTTATGGGTAGAGCTCCCAAGGGATGAAACTAAGGAGAAATTAATGCTATAGGCCCCCTAACCTGAGGGAGGAAGGGGGAGACAGACCTCTTATCCCAAATTGGATTAGCGGCAAGGATGGGAAGTGTCAACATAATGCAGGATTTTAAGTATCCAGACATAGACTGGGTGGAAGATAACGCAAATTCCTCTAAGGCCGCGTACACACGCGCGGACTGTTCGCCCAACCTTGTTCGGCAAACAGTTTGTCAAACAGTCCGCTCAAAATTTGCATGAGCGGACTTGCCCACACACGAGCGGACTGTTTGATGAACAAGGTTGGGCAAACAGTTCGCTCAACTTTTGAAATGAACGGACTCGCCCACGTAAGGAGGAGGCAAATCCGCCCATTTCGAGCGCGTGTACAGGTAGGCGGGGCCCGCGAAGGAGACGTCGCGGGCTCCGCCGCCTGGAATGGGCTTAAAGGGGAACCCCAACGCCGAAAAAAATCGGCGTGGGGGTTCCCCCAAAGTCCACACCAGACCCTTGTCCGAGCACGCTACCCGGCCGGCCAGGAAAGGGGGGCGAGCGAGCGCGCCCCCCCTCCTGAGCCGTACCAGGCCGCGTGCCCTCAACATGGGGGGTGCCTTGGGGAAGGGGGGGGCCGCGCGGCCCCCCCACCCCAAAGCACCTTGTCCCCATGTTGATGAGGACAAGGGCCTCTTCCCGACAACCCTGGCCGTTGGTTGTCGGGGTCTGCGGGCGGGGGGCTTATCGGAATCCGGGAGCCCCCTTTAAGGGGGCCCCCGGATACCGGCCCCCCACCCTATGTGAATGAGTATGGGGTACAATGTACCCCTACCCATTCACCTGTGAAATAAAGTACAAATAAAAACACAACACAGGGGGAAAAAATATTTTATTGCACAGCCGGGGGTCTTCCGTCTTCGGGGGTCTTCTCGCCGGACTCCTCCGCTATGTGTGTGTAGCTCTTTTGCCAGCGGAGGAGTCCGGCTTTCTTCCTCCCCGCCGCCGGCCTCTTCTCCCGACTTCGGGGGTCTTGTCCCCCTCTTCGGTTCTTCTGCCGGGCCACCGCGCCTGGTCCGGTGGCCCGTGCTTCTGTCGCCGTCTTCCGTTCTTCTGTCGCCGCCTTCGGTTCTTCTGCCGGGCCACCGCGCCTTCTTGTAGCTCTTTTACAGGCGGTGGCCCGGTCTTCTGTCGCCGTCGCCGCCTTCCGTTCGTGTTCTTCTTCTTGTTCTTGTTCTTCTCCAGGCGATGTTGACACGTCGCTCCCTCCGGCCGGAATGCCAGAGCCGCCCTGCGCTGTGACTTATATAGTGACAATGGGGCGGGGTCACATGGTATATGTCACATGGGTTGATGTCACATGGTGACCCCGCCCCCTTACGATGTCATAGTCCCCATGTGACATCAACCCATGTGACCAACCCATGTGACATATACCATGTGACCCCGCCCCATTGTCACTATATAAGTGACCGCACAGCGCGTCCCCGGCATTCCGGCCGGAGAGCTCGTCGAGTCAACATCTCCAGGAGAAGAACAAGAAGAACAAGAAGAAGAACACGAACGGAAGGCGGCGACGGCGACAGAAGACCGGGCCACCGCCTGTAAAAGAGCTACAAGAAGGCGCGGTGGCCCGGCAGAAGAACCGAAGGCGGCGACAGAAGAACGGAAGACGGCGACAGAAGACCGGGCCACCGGACCAGGCGCGGTGGCCCGGCAGAAGAACCGAAGAGGGGGACAAGACCCCCGAAGTCGGGAGAAGAGGCCGGCGGCGGGGAGGAAGAAAGCCGGACTCCTCCGCTGGCAAAAGAGCTACACACACATAGCGGAGGAGTCCGGCGAGAAGACCCCCGAAGACGGAAGACCCCCGGCTGTGCAATAAAATATTTTTTCCCCCTGTGTTGTGTTTTTATTTGTACTTTATTTCACAGGTGAATGGGTAGGGGTACATTGTACCCCATACTCATTCACATAGGGTGGGGGGCCGGTATCCGGGGGCCCCCTTAAAGGGGGCTCCCGGATTCCGATAAGCCCCCCGCCCGCAGACCCCGACAACCAACGGCCAGGGTTGTCGGGAAGAGGCCCTTGTCCTCATCAACATGGGGACAAGGTGCTTTGGGGTGGGGGGGCCGCGCGGCCCCCCCCTTCCCCAAGGCACCCCCCATGTTGAGGGCACGCGGCCTGGTACGGCTCAGGAGGGGGGGCGCGCTCGCTCGCCCCCCTTTCCTGGCCGGCCGGGTAGCGTGCTCGGACAAGGGTCTGGTGTGGACTTTGGGGGAACCCCCACGCCGATTTTTTTCGGCGTTGGGGTTCCCCTTTAAGCCCATTCCAGGCGGCGGAGCCCGCGACGTCTCCTTCGCGGGCCCCGCCTACCTGTACACGCGCTCGAAATGGGCGGACTTTCCGAGCGGGAACAGTCCGCTCATTTCGAAAGTACAGCGGACAAGCCCACACACGGGCGGACTGTTCGCTCAAACACAGTTTCAGCGGACAGTTTTTCGGAATTTCCGAAAGACTTTGTCCGTCCAACTGTCCGCTGAAACTGTCCGCTGAAAGCCCACACACGAGCGGACTGTCCGCCCAAACACTGTTCAGCGGACAAGGTTGGGCGAACAGTCCGCCCGTGTGTACGCGGCCTTAGGTTCGCCAGTTCCTAAATGTCTTGCAGGACAATTTCATGGGTCAGATAGTAGACGCACCAACTAGAAATAAAGCGTTACTAGACCTACTGATTACTAACAATGCAGACCTGATCACGGATGTGGAAATATGGGGCAATTTAGGAAACACCGATCACAGGTTAATTAGCTTCAGAATAAATCACACAAATAGGAAACATTCAGGGAATACAAAGACACTGAATTTCAAAAGAGCCAACTTCCCTAAACTACGAACCTTGCTAGAAGATATTAATTGGGATACAATATTAGGAGCAAAGAACAAGGAGGAGAGATGGATTTTCTTTAAGAGCATATTCAATAATGGCAATAGCCAGTGCAGCTCATTGGAAAATACATTTAAAAGAGTGAATAAAAGTCCTGGGTGGTGTAACACCAATGTAAAAATGCATATAAAAGGATGGAGAAGGCCTTCAAAAAATACAAGGCTGAGGGATCATCATCAGCATTTAAATTTTACAGAAACTACAACAATAAATGTAAGGGTGCAATTAGGGCTGCTAAAATAGAACATGAAATAGTCACTGGCACCAGGTGGCTTGCACCCAAGGGTCCTTAGGGAACTCAGTCAAATAATTGCCAGACCATTGTTCTTAATTTTTACTGACAGTCTACTGACTGAAATGATACCAGCTGATTGGAAAGCCACTGTAACGCCAATATTTAAAATATAAAAATAATTAAAAAAAATATATAAAAAGGCCAAAATACATCCCTGGGAATTACAGAGCAGTTAGCCTAACATCAATAGTATGCAAGCTCTTGGAGGGGATGATAAAGGACTATATGCAAGATTTTAGTAATGAAAACAGTATCAACAGTATTAGCATTAATCAGCATGGATTCATGATAAGAAACGTTCTTGCCAAACCAATCTATTACCCTTCTATGAGGAGGTGAGCTGCCACCTAGATAAAGGGAGGCCGGTAGAGGTGGCATATCTGGATTTTGCAAAAGCATTTGATACAGTTCCCCATAAACGTTTACTGTACAAAGTAAGGTCTGTTGGCATGGACCATAGTGTGAGTACATGGACTGAAAACTGGCTACAAGGGTGAGTTCAGAGGGTAGTGATAAATGGGAAGTACTCGGAATGGTCAGGGGTGGAAAGTGGGGCCCTCCAGGTTTCTGTTGTGGGACCAATCCTATTTAAGTTGTTCATAAAAAACCTAGAGGATGGGGTAAACAGTTCAAACTCTGAATTTGTGGACGATATTAAGCTAACCAGGGCAATGACTTCTCCGTAGGATGTGGAAACCTTGCCAGTAGATCTGAACAAAATGAATGGGGTGGGCAACTACATGGCAAATAAGGTTTAATGTGGAAACATTTTAAATAATGCATTTGGGTGGCAAAAATATGAATGCAATCTACTCACTGGGGGGGAGAACCTCTGGGGGAATCTAGGATGGAAAAGGACCTGGGGGTCCTAGTAGATCATAGGCTCAGCAATGGCATGCAATGTCAAGCTGCTGCTAACAAAGCAAACAGAATGTTGGCATGCATTAAAAAGGGATTAACTCAAGAGATAAAGCGCTAATTCTCCCACTCTACAAGACTCTGGTCCGGCCACCTGGAGTATGCTGTCCAGTTCTGGGCACCAGTCCTCAGGAAGGATGTGCTGGAAATGGAGCGAGTACAGAGAAGGGCAACAAAACAAATAAAGTACCTGTAAGACATTAGATATGAAGAAAGGTTACGAGAACTGAACTTATTCTCTCTGGAGAAGAGACGCTATGTAACAATATTCTGCCCTCTGACACCAAAAATGGGGCATAATTCTTGCCACTGACATCAACAATGGGGTACCATTTCTATCACTGACACCAACAATGGGGCACTATTCCTCCCCCTAATACCAAAGACGGGGCACCGTTTACTCCCACTGATGACAGAATTTTTTTTATTCCCGCTGGCCAAAGTCCGGCCCATCTAAAGTCTGAAGGATAGTAAACTGGCCCTTTGTTTATAATGTTTATAGACCCCTGATCTAGAGGAAAAGAAATTTAACCTCCATATACGGAAAAGCTTCTTCAAAGTAAGAGCCATGTGTAAAAGGCTCCCTCGAGGTTTAGTTCTGGTCATCTCAGTAAAAAAAAAAAAAAAAAAGCTGGATGCATTCCTAAATGCACAAACATAACTAGATCTTAACATGTATAGGTAATAACACCAGGGATTGTTGATCCAAGGAATATATGATTTCTGCCTGGGGGATCAGGAAGGAATTTCTTTTTCTTGCTGGAGCAAATTGGATGTGGATTTATATAGAGGTTTTTTTTGCTTTCCTTTGGATCACCTATGGGTATATGATGGTTAATATGAAAGTTTCCTATTTATTTTTATTTTTTTCAGTTGGTTAAACTGGATGGACTTGTGTCATCTTCAACCTAATTGTACAGCTATAACAAAGAACCAGTGTGTTTCAGTAACTTCACAAATCACCATGAATACATTCCTGAGATACCACAATTTAAAATAAAATAAAAACTTTGGATTTTATAATTTAAAAGCCATCCTTACCCTCTGGTCAGTTGCTTTATTTAGCCTGAAATAATGCTATCAATCTGCTTCAGGCTGGAGGAAGCAGTTCTTCAGTCTCTTTTCCCTAATTGATCAGACTACAATGCTTTAAAGTGTTTGTAAAGGCTAGTTTTTTTCCCTATAAAAACAACAAACATAGTATACTTACCTGCTCTGTTGCAGTAGATTTGCACAGAGCAGCCCCAACCCTTCTCTTCTCGGGTCCCTCTTCTGTGATCCCTCCTGTTCAGTACCCCCACAGCAAGCAGATTGCTATGGGGGCACCCAAATCGCAGCTCCCTGTGTCCATTCAGACACAGAGCCCCGATCTGGCCCCACCCGCTCTCTCCCCTGATTGGCTAGCTGACTTTGATTGACAGCAGCAGGAGGCAATGGCGCTGCTGCTGTGTCTCAGCCAATCAGGAAGGAGAATCTTGGACTTCTGAGACACTTGTGGACATCGCTGGACAGAGAGGGACCTCAGGTAAGTGTTACGGGGGCTGCTGCACACAGAAGGTTTTTTTATCTTAATGCATAGAAAGCACTAAGATAAAAAAACCTTCTGCCTTTACAACCACTTTAACCACTTAAGCCCCAAACCAATTTGCAGCCAAAGGACTTTTTGCGATTCGGCACTGCGTTGCTTTAACTGACAATTGCGCAGTTGTGCGATGTGGCTCCCAAACAAAATTGGTGTCCTTTTTTTCCCACAAATAGAGTTTTCTTTTGGGGGTAGTGAAGGAGTTAACCACTAGGGGGCAGTGTAGGGGTTATGTGTGACGTTATGTGTTTTTTTATCTTTTTTTCCCTATAAAAGGGAACAGACCATCGGTTTCAGCCACACTAGAAAGCACGGGGAGAGGTTGTTTACACAGACCTCTCCTCGTTCTTCAGCTCTGTGACCCAATCGTGGGACACCAATAGCAATTGGGTCCACTGGTCCCGCGGCCACGGTCACAGAGCTCAGGACGGCTGGGCACTTAAAGAGCCACGTACAGGTACGTGATTGTGCCCAGCCGTGCCAGTCTGCCAATGTATATCGGGGTGAGACGGCCCTTAAGTGGTTAAAGAGGTATTCCAGCCTGGGAAAAATTTTTTTAAGTCAGCAGCTACAAATACTGTAGCTGCTGACTTTTAATATATGGACACTTACCTGTCCAGGGAGCCCACGTTGTCGGCATCCTAGCCGATCTTTGGATCGGCTGTCGGGTGGTGCTGCTATCTCCACTGAGGGAAACCAGCAGTGGAACCTTTCGGCTTCACAGATGACTCCCTACTGCCTATGCGCAAAGCGCACTGCTCTTTCTAATCGGTCCGGGAATGGAGGAAGGAGGTCCGTACTTCAGAGGGACAGCGCCGCGGCACTGTCTCCAGAATTGGGGAAGGGGGACCTGTCAAAAAAACAGCTTCCTGGTGGACGTTCCACTTTTGGGTGGAACTCTGCTTTAAGTTTGTAGCAAGTCACAAGGCAGCAGCAGAGGCTGATCTATGCCAGACTTCGTGAACACAGCCAAGAAATGCACAGGCATCAGGATTAGCATTCATGATCGTGTTATCTTTGAGCTGACACCTCAATCTAGAATGTAGGTAGTGATTTTTACCCATTACTCAGCATGCTGCACACACAAAGGAAGAAATATACATCTGATGCTAGATCCCCTTTAAAAATTAAAAATTAGTATTAGAAATGAATTAATGAACTACATGCATCTAGTAAAACCTTGGCCAATATGTAGCTGATCAAACGCATGCTCATAGGTAGCAGTTCACAGCATCACTGCAACTCCAGAAATACATTTAAATGCTAATAAAACTGAGATGTTAGCTAAGCTTTCACATCTGTGAGACTACTGCTCTTTGGAGATTATAAATCAAATGAATTTAATATGTGAATTCACATCCATTTACACAGTTTAGCAAATAATTCCAATGTGTCTAGAAATCCTCACATTGCAGTTGCAGTGATTTAAAGCCAAAGCTCAGAAAGTACATATAATGGGCAGGGTTAGCAGATTGTTGGTAGTAAAATTTCCTTCCGAAAACACCAAGACAATGCCATCCTGGAGTCCCCCAGAATTAGCCCCCATGTCCTGCTCACCCGAGCAGTGCGTGACAGCAGCTGAAAATAAGGGGAAGTGAGTGCTATAAACAGTGATCAGTTCCAGAGTGCACAGACTCGCTCTTCGTGACTAAGAGACCCCCTTCTCTTAAACTGCCAATATCCTAACACGCAAATTTCAAGTGAAATCCTGGCCTGCTCTGCTTATTACAAGAGGGGGTCAAGAGCAGGGAGGAAGAAAGTGGGGGGGTGTTAAATTGTCTCTGCCGGCTGGTAATTCCCAAAATACTCCAGTAACACAAAAACGAGGAGGGGGAGCGCTCTGTGCTATATTAAAAAAAAAAACGTATAATCGCAAACACACATAAGTGAGCTGGGAGTAATTATGAATGGGAACGCTTTAGTTGAATGGTTAGGATTAAGTTACAAGAAGTTATTCTGCTGAGAGGATCTGATGTTGACTCATAACTGCCCCTTTTACTAGCTGAACATGATGGTTCCTGTAAGGGGGTCCTTGTGCAGTTACTGAGCTGAAAGACCCATCAACCTTATGAAATTATACATTCTCTTTTCTCCAAAAACGTACACAACAGACACAAGTTGTAACAACATGAGAATGATATCAAAATCCACTAGTTATAACAAACCCATCAACAATCTTTCTAAAAAATATGAAATTTCAATAAGCTATTTCTGTTGTGTGCCCAGATGTGCAGCTATTCATTTATTAAATTCACAAAAATATCTAAATATACAGTATGTATGTATATATATATATATATATATATATATATATATATTAGGAAGCCTGACTTTACACGCACATGAACTTTAATGGCATCCCAGTCTTATACCTTGTACACACGGTCAGGCAAAATCCATCAGAGGTGACGTTCATTGCGTACGACGGGACTATGTAGAGGCTAGTAGCCAATAGCTTTGGTCTTAGCATGCGTGGCACTTTGTCCGTCGGAATTCTCTACAAATGATCGGGAAAAGTCCGATCGGATTTTGTTGTCGGAAAATTTTAGATCCAGCTCTCAAACTTTTTCCGTTGGGATTTCCGATGGAAAAAGTCCGATAGAGCCCACACATGATGAGATTTTCAGACAACATAATCCGATCGGACCTTTTCCATCGGAAAATCTGACCGTGTGTACAGGGCATTAGTCCGTAGGATTCAGTATTGAATTGGCTGACCCTTTGCAGCTATAGCAGCTTCAACCCTCCGGGGAAGGCTGTCCACAAGGTTTAGAACTGTGTCTATGGGAATGTCTGACCATTCTTCCAGAAGCATATTTGTGAGGTCAGGCCCTGTTGTTAGACGAGAAGGCCTGCCTTGCAATCCCAGCTCTAATTCATCCCAAAGGTGTTCTGTCAGGTCGACGTCAGGACTCTGTGCAGGCCAGTTAAGTTCCTCCAGCCCAAACTTGCTCATCAATGTCTTTATGGATGTTGTTTGGGCACTGGTGCGCAGTCATGTTGGAACAGAAAGGGCCATCCCTAAACTGTTCCCACAAAGTTGGGAACATGAAATTGTCCAAATTGTCTTGGTGTGCTGATGCCTGAAGTGTTCTCTTCACTGGAACATGAAATTGTCCAAATTGTCTTGGTGTGCTGATGCCTGAAGTGTTCTCTTCACTGGAACTAAGGGCCCAAGCCCAACCCCTGAAAAGCAACTCCACACCATAATCCCCCCTCCACCAAATAATTTCTCTGGATGATAACACTACATAGAAAATCTGCTCTTAGGTTATAAACAGCAAATCTATTCAGCAGCTGACACTATACCCTGATACCAGGCATTAATATAGCATATAAACAATCCTCTGAATTGCTTGCACAGCATAGCATTGCTTTATATGTAATGTCATCCTTGCAAAAAAACGTAGGCCGGGTTCACATGTGAAACTATGGTTTTGTGCTCATCAGATCAGATGCGATTCAGGTCTAAATTTTTGCCTGCATTCGCACCTGAATCGGACCCAAACACGCACAGGACCCTTTTGCAATACGCTCCGTGGCCACCCGGCCCCAGACCTGTGTGAACCAACTCTATTGAGAGCCGGTCACACTCACAGCTAATGCGAATTGGGTGCGGAGAAAACCTGCATCCAATTTGCACGCATGTGAACCCAGCCTTACCCTACTTTGGACAGAATATTAGAGGACATTAGTGATTATTTTGGGTTCCAATAAATAATCCTATATTGTGGGATTACCCTATTGAGAGTATGGCTCTGATTTATTTATGGATCCTATTTGAATGACATGAATTTGTGTCAACATACAGCGTGATTGATATTATATTGTCTTGTAAGTCCTATATAGGATTTAATCCCATAAGGGAGCATGGAAAAAGAAGATCTCTTGATAAAACATTTTTGTTGTTCTTTTTTTCTGTACTTTAAAATATATTTCTGACTATGGGGGTTATTTACTAAAGGAAAATCCACTTTGCACTGCAAGTGCACTTGAAAGTAAAGTCGCTGTAAATCCGAGGGGGACATGCAAGGAAAATAAAAAACAGCATTTTAGGTTGCACATGATTGGATGATAAAATCAGCAGAGGTTCCCCTCATTTCAGATCTACCCCTTAGATTGATAGTAGGGATGAGCTCAGGCGTGTTTGCATGGTCCACATGCAGAGCCTGCCAGGAAGTCGGCGAAGCGCTGCGCTAATCACAGGCAGTGAGACATTGCCCGATCCTTGCAGCCACGCAATGGGGCAATGTCTCACTGCCTGTGATTAGCGCAGCGCAGCGCTGCGCCGAATTCCTGGCGGACTCTGCACGTGGACAATGCGAACACACCTGAGCTCATCCTTAATTGAGAGCGACTGCACTGCCAAGTGCACTTGCAGTGCAAAGTGGATTTGCCTTTAGTAAATAACCCCCTTAGGGTCAGTTTTGTAAAAGGTCCACAGTTGTGTTTTGTGTGGGCTGGGTTTGCGTGGGCACAAAATGAGCTGCTGGATTTGTGTTTCCGCAAAAAAAAAAAGTGCATGTACCTTTTCAAAAACGCAGTCTTTTTGGCCATCAGCTTTCAGGTTTTTTCGTCAAAGTTTAATTTCAACAAGCTGAAGTTAAAAGCTGATTGGCTACCTTGCACAGCAGCACCAGATTTTTCACTATCCAGTTTAAGTAAATCAACCCTCCTGTTAATAGCTATATTTTATGGTACTTGTCACTGTATTCTCACTTTTTTTTTTAAACACCTGATAAAAAAAACACCAAGATATAAAATATTATGTTATGCACATGTTCTGTAATTATTTGCATCCAGAGCCACTTATCTGTCCCTAATATGTGGTTACATGTGAATAGCCTTCCTGGCAGTGACTGATTGCAAACACCTGTAAACCCTGTTGCAGAAGTGCTGTGATTCTTGGATGTGCATGGCCCTGTATAAATGAGGCCTGAGGCTGGATTCACACCTAGGCATTTTTAGTGCTTTTTGCAGATTTGCACTTCAGAACGCGTTCCATAGGAAACCATGTTAAATGGACTGTAGTGCAAATCTGCAAAATGCAAAAAGCACTAAAAATGCATAGGTGTGAATCCAGCCTAAGGGCCAGGTCACACCAGATGCAGTTCCGTTTTCTCTGCACCAAAACAGTCAGTTCCAGTCAGTTTTCTGGTGCAGAAACTGACTGGAAACTGACCAGAAACTGACTGCATGGTGTGAACTAGAGCCATTGGAATACATGGAAAACACTGTGCATGCATTTTTAGTGCAGAAAAAAAGCGCACGGAACTGCATCTGGTGTGAACTGGCCCTAAAGGTTAAAGTCCAGCTGAACGTTCAGTTTACATTAGTTAAGTACATACTACGTCCATCACACAGGTGGTTTTCTTTAAAAAGCAGCCACAGCTTGAGTAAAAAACCCCGTCCCCTTCCAGCCTTCTGCAGAAAAAGACTTTGTGTGGAAGCAGAGGTGTCTCTGCAGAGGTTAAAAAAAAAAACTCCCTGCTGAGCTAGACCTCTACAATATCATGAAGCATACATTTGATACACCTGGAATACATTTAGCTGATTTAAACTGAAGGTTTAATTGGGCTTTAGGGAGTTCAAAAATCAAAACACATCAGTGGCTTTAATTACATATGGTACAACTAGGTTTGAAAATTGTGAGAGAGCTATGAAAGGTATTGATCAAGAGGGCCAGCTTTGCCCATATTTTGCGTCTCTTCCTCAATTTATAGAAGTCAGACTGTAGCTTCTATGAATGAAATGTAATTTATGAATGGATCAAAGTCACCTTTCAATCACCTGCCCATCCACCATTCACAGGCTGCTTTTCATTCCTTTTCATTCATAGAAGCGAAAGTATGACGTCTATGAATGAAAGAGAGAGCCAAAAGGGTAGGCATAGTCGATTGCCTGTCATAGCTCCCCAGGGGAGCCATCAGAAATTTTGGGACCCCTGACAACAAAAAACCCAGATGCAGCTATACTCTCAAGCATAATTCTCAAACCAAAGGAGGATTTGGTCTTCCTCGCCTTTGGCATTACTTTTTAGCAGCCAGACTGAGCCCTTGTACACACAGTCGGAGAATCTGTCGGAATGAGTCTTATCGGACCGTGTCGTCAGATAATCCGACTGTGTGTGGTATGCATCGGACTGATTCCGTCCGAATCTCCGTCCGTCCCAATTTTCCAACATGTTGGAAAGATTTCCCGACCAACTGGGCCGGACGGACCTAATCCGATCATGTGTAGAGCATTTTCATCGGACCAAGTGCCACGCATGCTCAGATCAAATTTCTACATGAAAGCTATTGGCTACTAGCCTGAATGTAGTCCCATCGTAACGAAATTATGTCATCACGTTCTGAAAGATCGGATTTTTCACCAACTTGGCCCGACCGTGTGTATGCAACAGTTTCGGACACAATCCGTCGGACTAAATCCGACGGGCAAAATCCGACGGATTTGGTTGGCAAAATCTCCGACCGTGTGTACGTGGGCTAACACACTTTGCTCAATGGCATTCCTCAGACACTCAAATCCCATGGCTCAGGTTTGAATCCTCTTCCATATCCCCTCTTTACCTAAAAGGCATACTTTGGACCAAAACACACATTTATCACACACTGGAAAACACACCTTTCCATAACTGGATTCAAAAAGACTTAACTACACTTGTCAGAGTCTTCATTTGCAAATACGATTACCCTAACTACCAAGGCCTGAGGTGTGCCTTGGCCTGGCTGGACAGTATGCCTAAAAGAGGGCAAAAAAGACACAAAGTAGGTGTGATGTGAAAGCTACAAAGAAGGCCCACAACAACCGTTTAGTCCTGAAAATGCGAATGCCCGGCTGACTACAGAAAAGGGGGGTTACGTATGTTGTTGCTAACATGGAGGATATCCAGCGCCCCATGAACCTGATGTAAAGAAAGGACCCCCTGCGGGACCTACAAAAGATTGCCCAGGAACCCGATGATTAACAGAAAGGGGTTAGGATACCAGCCTGGTTTGGCAAGTAACCTGGATGTGAGAACAAACTGTTTGTAGTGAGCGGATGGAGAAAGCGCAGACCCAAGGAATGATGCAGAGAAGGCCAACTTACTTACCCGACACCAAGGCTACGGTACAGAAATATGACCACAAACCCCTAGCTTACCCATCTATACCAATGAAGGGGAAGTTGAAGCGGTAAGAGAGAAACTACCTAGAGCACTAACTGGGAACTGCCAAGGGAAGGACCCAGGAAGTCTGAAACACCACGTAAACCTGGCCGGCAACTGGTAGCCATGCCAAAGAGAACAACCCGACTTCCCTCCCTTGACGGATAGAGAGGGTGAGCCGCAAAAATGGACAGATTGACAGGAGTGTATAGGTCCTGAAAACTGGTCACCTGATAGATACTTCATAGAATTGGCAGAAGAGGCCAAATTGCCAATGCAATACCCAGCAAAAGCCATAAACATGAACCTATGAGACCATCCCGCCTTGTGAGAAGCCCACTGCACAATCTGGATAAGAACCATGGCCAGATTGATGCCCGAGACCACACTGCCTCCAGTTCTACAAGCCACTGTGAAAAAATACCAACATCATCTGAAGGCCCACTGAGAAGAACAGGAGCTGCAGCAGAAACCTCAGTGCAAGCCTAACGGGCTATGAACCCTACCATCCAGACTAACATATAAGAGTGCATGGAGAAACCGCAGGAACTGGGTTGAAGAATCCTGCACGAAACATGCACCGCACTGGAGGATGGAAGAGGTTGTAACAGAGTTGGGGATAACTACCTGAACACTGCCCCCCCCAGCAGAGGCCGGGAAAGGGGTACCTCGGCGATAAACTGAGCTAAGAGTTTGGAATGGTCCCATCCCTAAAGATGGGGTGCTACCAAGCACTGAACCCCCATGCGACAGTGGAGGGATGAATGTGCACCGGCCTACTCTGCAACCCACCCCAAGCCCCAAACAGAGAAAACAAACACAACAAGCGAAAAGAGAACAGACAAACAACACACAAAACAACAATACCCCTACGTACCTGACAAGTATGAGGATGTAAGTGCAGAAATGACAAGACCAACAGCGCGTGAATGTGAACCTAATGCTGACACAACCCTATTGTATGTAGTGAGCGAGCCCGAGCAACCTGCAGCGCCAAGACAGGTAGTTAAAAACAGACACTCAGGGCTGAGGTACCCACAGACCGTGGTGGGTAGTAGTAAAGGTATGGTGAACGTGCACGTATGACGTATGGTATACGGGCGAGAAGATTGTGGGACGACAATCAATTAAAAAACGAAACCTCAGCCCGTATGGGTCCGTAGACGCTTCGGACCCTGGATGTGAGCCCTAGCTAACAGACATACTACGAACACAAAGCTATGACATGAAAATTACGAACGAAAAGCTCAGACAGAACAACAGAGACAACAAACCCTCCGGGCTGGTGTACCCACAGACCGTGGTGGGTAGACGTACAAGAGTGAAGAAATAAGCGTGCAACGTATGACGTACGGTATACGGGCGGGAAGATTGTGGGACGACAATCAATAATAACAAAACATCAGCCCGTATGGGTCCATAGACGTGACAGACCCTGAAAGTGAGCCCCCAGCTAACATACACTATGAACGACAATAAGTTATGAATGGAAAAGCTATGACAGAACAACAAAGACAGATAGCAAACAACCCTCAGGGCTAGTGTACCCACAGACCGTGGTGGGTAGACATACAAAGTGTGATGAAAAGCAAGCAACGTATGACGTATGGTATGCCTGCGAGAAGATTGCGGAACGGCAAACAATTAAAACGAAACCTCAGCCGTATGGTCCGTAGGCGTGACAGACCAGGATATGAGCCCTGGCTAACAGAAATGCTACGTACAAAACGCTATGACAGAAAGCAGACAGGTAGCAAACAACCCTGCGGCCTAGTGTACCCACAAACCGTGAGCGTGCATCTTATGACGTGTGTTATCCGGGAGGGAAAATGGGATGACAAACAAAATGAAACAAACCCCAGCCCGTATGGATCCGACAGAAATGCCGGACAGAACGCTACGACAGAAATGCCGGACAGAACGCTACGACAGAAATGCCGGACAGAACGCTACAACAGAAATGCCGGACAGAACGCTATGACAGAAATGCCAGACAGAAACGCTACGATAGAAATGCCATGAAGGAAAAGCAAAACAGAACGCTATGCCGGAAAAAGGCTGGACCGAACGATATGACAGAAAAGCTGGACCGAACGATATGACAGAAAAGCTGGACCGAACGAAAGCTGGACCGAACGATCTGACGGAAATGCCTGGACAGAACATGATGACAGAAGAACGCAGAGACAGAAACCTGGGGCCGAACGCCGTGATGAAACCCCCCGAGATGGGTGCCTGGACGTGCGGGGGGGGGGGTGCGGGAGGTGAACAGGTGGGTGAGTGCCCCCCCCCCCATGAAAAACCGGGAAGCGTGAGGGCATCCCCTCCATGGAGCATGGCGAGAGTTCCTGGGAGGTGAACTGGCTGGCAAGTGGTGGGTGTGGGGTGACGCCATGACTGAAAGCTGGACAGAAACGCAATGACAGAAAACGCAGTGACAGAAAATGCTGGACAGAAAACGTTATGACAGAAAATGCTGGACAGAAACGCTGTCCCCGAAAATACTGACCGAAATGTAGAACAGAAAACGCTGTGACAGAACATGCTGGACAGAAAACGCTTACGACCGAAACCTGGACAGAACGCAGGCTGCGATCGACACAAAGACCAAAGAAGCAAGATTCACAAGACAGCAGCAACCCTGGCAGACCTGCCGTAGTAATGATAGCTGTGGATGATCTGACATCCTCTGTCACAGCAGTAGAGGTGTCAGTGACCGTTCACCCCCAGAGCACCATCGCCCTCCCCCCCTCCTGGTGAAGCCAGAGGAGAGGAGGAGGGGACAGAACACTGACCCCCCACCAGGTGTGCGGCACGGATGTGGGGACAGATGCCGATCCCCCCTCCCCCCCAGAATCGGCCGGAGGCCCCCAGAGGCAAGCAAAGTGCATGGGGAGAGAGGAGCTGTCGGGCAGCCAATCCCCCCCCCCACACTGGGAGAAACGGCGGGAGCACAGCACATGCGAGGGGAGAGGGGAAGCTGGCGGTGGGCGATCACCTCACTCTCCCCACCACCAAGAGAATCAGCCGGCACTCCGCACATGTGAGGGGAGAGGGGGAGCCGACAGCGGCCGATCACCTCCCCCTCCCCCCACCACAAGGAAAATCGCAGATTTAAATATATATATGAAATTTGTGGAGAAAGACGGACCCCCCGCTCCCCCCCATGAGCTCTGGGGGAGAGGGGCGGCTGCCCGCTGGCCAGGAATGGCTGTGGGGAGACTGTGAGGTGGAGGCTGGAAGGACAGACACCCCCCCACTCCCCCCCCCCATGAGTGCCGGGAGAAATGGGCAGGCCGCACGCTGGCCAGAAAGAGCTGAGTGAAGAGGTGGAGGAAGGAATGATGGATGGCCCCCCGCTCCCCCCCCCGCATGAGTGCTGGGAGAAGCGGGTGGGCCGCACGGAAAGGCATGAGTAGGTGGAGGAAGGAATGAAGGACGGCCCCCCGCTCCCCCCGGCACGAGCGCCGGGAGAAGCTGGCGGGTCGCACGGAGGTGGAGGGAGGCTTGAAAGATGGCCCCCTCGCTCCCCCCGGCACAAGCGCCGGGAGAAGCGGGCAGGCCGCACGGAACGGCATGAGTAGGTGGAGGGAGGAATGATGGACGGCCCCCCGCTCCCGCCCGCATGGATGCCGGAAGAAGCGGCTGACTGCCCCCCCCCAGGAAGCTGTGCGAAACATGGCTGCAAGGGAGGACGGGCAGGGTGGCTTCCATGAAGCCGGTAGAACCCCGGGGGTGACGAGTGAGTGGTCCCTTGATGGTGCCCGGGAGAGGAACCGACACCAAGCTGCGGCCGACCGCCGCTCAGAAAGGCGCCCGGAAGTGACGTGCATCAACCCAGGAATGAGCCGACGAAGGCTCTGATGGAGGAGGAGGGATTTAAAGCCCTTAGACTCCTCCTACAAATTCAGGCTAGCCTGCGGCCAGCCTTCCAACTTAAATCAGTAGTAATAAAATCTAATTTTGTCTCTTTCACTATATTACAACCTCAACATAATCTCCCACCCTCTGAGCTTCCTCAATACCTTTTGATCAAAGTTTTTTTCGCCAAACACTTTTCTTTGTCTATTATTCCTCCTTGTACCCTTTTTGAACAAATTTGCAAGAATTCCCCCAGAGACAGAGGACTAATCTCATTAACATACAAGTCTTTAAATTGCTTACATCTCCCAGAGAAACTAACCATTTTACTTTGATGGGAGATTGACTTGGACCTCTCTCTCCCTGTGGAATCCTGGTATAGGATGATTGATAATTTACGCAAAAGTAACCAAGCTGCAGCTTTCAGAGAATCCCCATTGAAACTGGTTACTAGATGGTATATGACTCCTGCCAAAATTCATTCTTTCTATCCCTCAGTTTCCCCAGCTTGCTTCAGAGGATGTTTGGATGAGGGCAACTACCTTCACATTTTTTGGAGTTGTAGACACCTCGAGCCTATATGGCAGGCTGTAGTAACCAAAATGGAATCTTCAACCAAAATGAAAATCTCTCTTTCACCACTAATATGCATATTATATGCTGATGTTCCAGACATTCCCCCACCATGCAACAGATTACTCCATTCGCTAATCAGCTCCATTCAATGGATGATTGCCTTTAACTGGAAAACACACAACTTACATTGGTCCCAAGTATTGTCCAGAATCCACCACACACTTTCAGACACAATGTCATCCTTCCAGTGGCGGAACTACCGCCATAGCAACACATGCGGGCGCTATGGGGCCCGCAGTCAAGTGGGGCCCGGTGAGGACAGGCGGCGCGGCTCCGTGGGTGATAGCGGGCGGCCCCGCGGGTAGTCCGGGGGCAAGAGCGGGCGGCTCCGTGGTTGATAGCGGGTGGCCCGCGGCTCCGCGGGTGGTCCGCGGGCAAGAGCGGACGGCTCCACGGGTGAGAGAGTGGGCGTGAGCGGGCTGGCCAATCAGGGAGCTGACGGGCGGGGGACCATAGAGATGACATCATCTCTCACTGCCCGGCGCCCGCCCTGCATCCCTGCAGTGCAGTTTCCCCCTCACTGTGCAGGCAGCCAGGAAGCAGAGAGTTGGCATTATCTCTCTGCTGCCTGACTCTGTGACAGAGCAAGTGACAATGCATAATGTGTGGCAGGCGACGTGGCAAGTGACAACCGGGACATGGCAAGTGACAATCTGTAATGTGTGGCAGGTAACGTGGCAAGTGAAAATCCATGACGTGGCAAGTGACAATCCATAATGTGTGGCAGGTGACGTGGCAAGTGACAATCCATAATGTGTGGCAGGTGACGTGGCAAGTGACAACCTGGGACATGGCAAGTGACAATCCGTAATGTGTGGCAGGTGATGTGGTAAGTGACAACCTGGATGTGGCAAGTGACAATCCATAATATGTGGCAGGTGACGTGGCAAGTGAAAATCCGTGACATGGCAAGTAACAATCCGTAATGTGTGGCAGGTGACGTGGCAAGTGACAATCCGTAATGTGTGGCAGGTGACGTGGCAAGTGACAATCTAGGACGTGGCAAGTGGCAATCTGTAATGTGTGGCAAGTGACAATCTAGGACGTGGCAAGGGACAATCCGTAATGTGTGGCGAGTGACAATCCGGGACGTGGCAAGTGGATAATCCGCAAACATGTGGCAGGTGACATTCTGCACCTGGTGGCAGGCGTCGTGGCAAGTGGCCAATCCGCAACGTGTGGCAGGTGATGTGACAAGTGACAATCCTTAATGTGTGGCAAGTGACAATCCAGGACGTGGCAAGTGACAATCCATAACGTGTGGCAGGTGACGTGGCAAGGGAAAATCGGTGACGTGGCAAGTGACAATCCGTAATGTGTGGCAGGTGACGTGGCAAGTGACAATCCATAATGTGTGGCAGGTGACGTGGCAAGTGACAACCTGGGACATGGCAAGTGACAATCCGTAATGTGTGGCAGGTGATGTGGTAAGTGACAACCTGGATGTGGCAAGTGACAATCCGTAATATGTGGCAGGTGACGTGGCAAGTGAAAATCCATAACATGGCAAGTGACAATCTGTAACGTGTGGCAAGTGATGTGGCAAGTGAAAATCCGTGACGTGGCAAGTGACAATCCGTAATGTGTGGCAGGTGACGTGGCAAGTGACAACCTGAGACATGGCAAGTGACAATCCGTAATATGCGGCAGGTGACGTGGCAAGTGAAAATCCGTGACATGGCAAGTAACAATCCGTAATGTGTGGCAGGTGACGTGGCAAGTGACAATCCATAATGTGTGGCAGGTAACGTGGCAAGTGACAATCTGTAATGTGTGGCAAGTGACAGTCCATAATGTGTTGCAAGTGACAATCTAGGACTTGGCAAGTGACAATCCATAATGTGTGGCAAGTGACAATCTAGGACGTGGCAAGTGACAATCCATAATGTGTGGCGAGTGGCAATCTAGGACGTGGCAAGTGACAATCTGTAATGTGTGGCAAGTGGCAATCTAGGACGTGGCAAGTGACAATCTGTAATGTGTGGCAAGTGGCAATCTAGGACGTGGCAAGGGACAATCTGTAATGTGTGGCGAGTGACAATCCGGGACGTGGCAAGTGGATAATCCGCAACATGTGGCAGGTGACATTCTGCATTGTGTGACAAGTGACAATCTGCACCTGGTGGCAGGCGACGTGGCAAGTGGACAATCCGCAACGTGTGGCAGGTGATGTGACAAGTGACAATCCTTAATGTGGGGCAAGTGACAATCCAGGATGTGGCAAGTGACAATCCATAATGCGTGGCAAGTGACGTGGCAAGTGACAATCTGGGATGTGGCAAGAGGACAATCCGCAACATGTGGCAGGTGACATTCTGCAACGTGTGACAAGTTAAAATCTGCATCTGGTGGCAGGCGATGATGGCAAGTGACACGCTCAGGGATCCCACTGGTTTTGCATTATGGTGAGTTGAACTATTTTGTTTTATATAAGGCCGCGTACACACGCGCGGACTGTTCGCCCAACTTTGTCCGTCCAACAGTTTCGGCAAACAGTCCGCTCAAAATTAGCATGGACGGACATGGCCACACACGACGAACGAACAGTTTGCTGAAACCGTGCGCGATGACGTGAACGGCACGTACGACGGGACGAAAAATACGACGTCCTATACACTGCATTATAACTTTCGGCGTGTAAATCCTTTCTGAGCATGCGCGGAACTTAGTTTGACGAACAAGCCTACACACGGGCGGACTGTACGCTGAAACAAGGTTTCAGCGGACAGTTTTACGGAATTTCCGAAAAACCTTGTTCGTCAAACTGTCCGCTGAAACTGTCCGCTGAAAGCCCACACACGAGCAGACTGTCCGCCCAAACACTGTTCAGCGGACAAAGTTGGGCGAACAGTCCGCGCGTGTGTACGCGGCCTAACAGAACAGAAATTGGTTAGAAGGCCTGGAGGTCAGCAATGTGTTCCCTTCAGGGGCTGCATACAGTATACTGCATACTTTGTTGTTAAAAATGTATATAAGCCGTTGCCTGGGTACTGTGCCACATGGATGTGGTAGTCTGTTGTTCAATGACATTAGTTAATTATTTTTTTGTGGGGGGGGGGGGCCCATACAACATTTTGCTATGGGGCCCTGTGATTTCTAGTTATGCCCCTGCATCCTTCCATAAAAAATTGAACACTCTGGTGTTGTGTTCCCTATCCTACAGCCTCCCGTGTACGCTCTCCCATTTGTGTATAGGCTTCTGTTATGTACTCATTTTATGCCTACAACTCATTATAAATTAATTGAGACATTATATCTTTCACTCTTTTAGCATCTTATATCTACGTTGTATCATACTACTTTACAAATGTTAACTATTTATACCTTGTCCTATTAATCTAACACATCTCCTGGATATATGTGTGTATTGTTTTGTACTATTCACCTGTTATATTCCTGTTTTTCAAATAAAACTTTTGTAAACAGAAATTTGGGGACCCCTTACACAGCTTTAGGCCTGCCCCCCCCCTCCCCAAATCCAAATCTTCCCAGGGCCCACCGACTGGACATCCCACTGAATCCACCCACTGGCCATCCCACCAAGTCCTTCAGTGCACCCACATTTTTTTTAACACTACTAAAGCTTAAAATGGTATTAACCGCTTCCCGACCGCCTCACGCACATATATTGTGGTAGAAGTGCACGTACAGGCAGATTAACGTACCTGTGCCTTACCCTTTAAGAGGCGGCTCACTGGGAGCTCCCTGACTATGACCACGGGTCCCACGGACCCGATGTCCACAGGGATACCCGCGATCATCTCACAGTGAGGAAGAACGGGGAGATGCTAATGTAAACAAGCATGTCCCCATTTTGCCGAGTGACACTGTCACTGATAAGCTCTCCCTGTAATCGGAAGTGCTGATCAGTGATGTGTCACAAACAGCCCCTCCCCCCCACAGTTAGAATCACTCCCTACGACACATGTAACCCCTACAGCGCCACCTAGTGGTTAACCCTTTCACTGCCAGTAATCAATGCAATGTTTAAGCATTGATCACTGTATTAATGCCAATGGTCCCAAAAATGTGTCAAAATTGTCCGATGTGTCTGCCATAATGTCACAGTCACGATAAAAATCACTGATTGACGCCATTACTAGTAAAAAAAAAAAAAAATTATTCATAAAAATGCCATAAATCTATCCCCTATTTTGTAGACACTATAACTTTTGTGCAAACCAATCAATAAACACTTATTGTAAATTTTTTTAACCAAAAATATGTAGAAGAATGCGTATCGGCCTAAACTGAGGAAAAAAAATGTTAAATATTTTTGGGGGATATTTATTATAGCAAAAAAGTAAAAAAGAATGTGTTTTTTTCAAAATTGATGGTATTTTTTTATTTATAGCGCAAAAAATAAAAACCGCAGAGGTGATCAAATGCCACCAAAAGAAAGCTCTATTTGTGGGAAAAAACGACGTCAATTTTGTTTGGGAGCCACGTCGCACGACCGCGCAATTGTCAGTTAAAGTGACGCAGGAAAAAAATAAGAAACATGTTATACGTACCTGCTCTGTGTAATGATTTTGCACAGAGCAGCCCCGATATTCGTCTTCTCAGGTCCCCGGCCGGCACTACTGGCCCCTCTCTCTTGCCAAGTACACCCAGAGCAAGTCGCTTGCTATGAACGCACCCGAAGAGGCGCGCTCCCAAGCTGCCGCTTTGCATGTCTATTCACACACAGAGCTGCAGCTCGATCCCGCCCCCACTCTCTCCTCATTGGCTCACTGGCTGTGATTGACAGATGACATGATGATTGCTCAGCCAATCAGGAAGTAGAGTCCTCTGAGAGCTGTGGCTCTCATACACATCACTGGATCGCAATGAGTCTCAGGTGAGTCTAACAATTTGTCTCCGGATCAGTCCACAGTGAGTACTGTGCAGTCCTGCAGGCAGCCCCCCCCCCACACACCTATACACACTCAGCCCCCCCCCCCCCCACACACCTATACACACTCAGCCCCCCACGCACACCTATACGCACTCAGCCCCTTACACACACCTATATGCACTCAGTCCCCCCACCTGTACACACTCAGCCCCCCCCCCCCCCCACACACACACCTATACACACTCAGCCCCCTGCACACACCTATATGCACTCAGCACCCCCACCTGTACACACTCAGCCCCCCCCCCACACACACACCTATATGTACTCAGCTTCCCCACCTGTACACACTCAGCCCCCCCCCCCACACACACACACACCTATACACACTCAGCCCCATCACACAAACCTGTACGCACTCAGCCCCCCCCACCTGTACACACTCAGTCCCCCCACACACACACACCTATATGCACTCAGCCTCCCCACACCTATACACACTCAGCCCCCCCCCCCCCCACACACACACCTATACACACTCAGCTCACCACACACACCTATATGCACTCAGCCCCCAGCACTTGTACACACTCAGCCCCCCCACACACACCTATACACACTCAGCCCCACCACACACACCTATACTCACTCAGCCCCCCACCTGTACACACTCAGCCCCCCCCACACACACACACACCTATATGCACTCAGCCTCCTCACACCTGTACACACTCAGCCCCCCCACACACACACCTATACACACTCAGCCCCACCACACACACCTATACGCACCTATATACACTCAGCCTCCCCACACCTGTACACACTCAGCCCCCCAAACACACCTATACGCACTCAGCCCCCCCACACTTGTACACACTCAGCCTCCCCCACACACAAACACACATCTGTAAATGCACAAAAAGCTCCTCCCTGTACACAAACAGCCCCCCCCCCCCCTACTTGTAAAGGAGGCCTTCTTATTTCCAGGTCTTGTTTACAGAAAAGCTGACACGTGTCCCTGAGAAGAGAATAGACAAAGACAGGGAAGACATGCTCCTCCCTCCTGATGCTTGGACTTCCTACATGTGTATTGGCTGTTCCCCCTCCACTGACTTCTCTTTCAAGATCAATGGCACAACTATTAATCCACCCCCACATGCCAGGGTGCTAGGGGTAACCCTAGACTCTGAACTGTCCTCTAAGGCCCACATCCAATCCCTGTCCAAATCATACCGCCTTAGCCTCCTTAACATCTCTAGAATATGCCCCTTTTTAACCAAAGACAACACCAAGTTCTAATTCACTCCCTGGTCATCACTTTCCATGACTAATGCAACTCCCTCCTCATTGGCCTACCTTTACATACACTATCCCCCCTTCAGTCCATAATAAATGCTGCTGCAAGACTCATCCACCTTACCAACTGTTCAGTGTCCTCCACCCCTCTCTGCCAATCCCTGCACTGGCTCGACTCACACAACAAATAAAATTCAATGTACTAACAATAATTTACAAAGCTGTCCACAACTCTGTCCCCAGCTACATCACTAACCTAGGCTCAAAATACCAATCAAGCCAGTCTCTTCGGTCCTCCCAAGACCTGCTCTCTAGCTCCATTGTCACCTCCTCCCATGCTTGTCTACAGGATTTCTCCAGAGCGTCTCCCATCCTTTGGAACTCCCTACCCCAATCTGCCCGACTGTCCCCTAATCTATTAGATTATCCCTGAAAACCCTTCTCTTTAAAGAAGCTTATCCCGCTTCTAATTAATACACTGTTTTACTTTCTCCATAATTTTGTATCAATTGGCCCTCCCTCCTAGATTGTAAGCTTTAGCGAACGGGGCCCTCTGATTCCTCTTGTACCAAATTGTAATGTAACTGTAATGTCTGCCTTCATTTTGTTAAGTGCTGCGAGCTATATAAATCCTGTATAATAATAATAATTATTGTGTGAAAAGCAGGAAGAAACCTATATAAATATTTCATAAGATATAAACGTTTGGGATCTAGATATTCTTTGTCTGATAAGTCTTTGCTCATCACCTGACTTACCCATTGGTATTGTGTATTTTTACTTCTTTACATATTTGCCACTCAATAAAAATAAATGTATAAATATTTTTTATCTGGAATGAAAGCTTTTAAGTTGTTTACGATCTTGTTAAAGGTCACTATGGTGTAGTGACAGCTTCTTAAATAAGTGACAGTATTGCCAGTTTGGCTCAATCATACATGGTTGACAGTACATGCTGTCATTCAATATATTGTACTTTTATTTGTAGATGCTGCATTTAAATGGAAATATAAACATTGCTTGCCACCAGACTTCGAAGACCAAGTACTTTTACCATCGTAGATGAGGATTTAATGTGTAGATATATCATTACCCTCTGGGAGTAACCTAGCTTTGGGGACCTCCTATCCCTAACTCTTCCTACTTGCTTTCTTTCCCCTCCTTGTTGTAAACCCCTTCCTCTCCTTATTTTTCATATTACCTTTTGAATTCAGGTAAACCAGGTGTAGGCAACCTTTTGAGCACAGTGTGCCCAAAAATGTTTTCAAAGAAACTGAGCGTGCCAATTTTATAACAACATTTTTTTCTTTATAAAATAAATGCTGTAAACCACTTTAGTAGTGAGAAATTATCATCCTGCACTCTCACGCACCGTCACACCTCAGATCACTGCCCCCCCGCTCATCTGCCCCACCACTGTAACCCTCTGCTCATCTGCCCCACCACTGTAACCCTCTGCTCATCTGCCCCACCACTGTCATCCCCTGCTTATCTGCCCCACCACTGTAACCTTCTGCACATCTGCCCCACCTCTGTACCCCCCTTCTGTTCCACCACTGTACCACTTTGCTCTTCTGTCCCACCACTGTACCTCCCTGCACATCTGCTCCACGCCATACCCCCATGCTCTTCTACCCCACCACTGTAACCCCCTGCTCATATGTTCCACCGATGTACCTCCTTTCTCCTCTGCACCCCCTGCACCTCTGCTCTACCGCTGGAACCCCCTGATCATCTGTCCCACCAATGTACCTCCTTTCTCCTCTGCCCCAACACTGAGCCCCCCCCTGCTCATCTGTCCCACCACTGTAACCCCACACTCATCTGCCCCACCACTGTACCCCCCTGCTTTTCTGTGCTACCGCTGATCCCCCTTCTCATCCCTCACACCACTGTACCTCCTGCACATCTGCTCCACCACTGTACCCCCTTGATCTTCTGTCCCACCATGGTAACCCCCCTGCTCATCTGCCCCATCAATCTGCCCCACCACTGTGAAAGAAAAAATGGTGGTGCTGCGCTTCCAAAAAAATGGGACCTTACACGAAAATGTTATAGAGCTAATTATTCAGATGGAGATATGTCAGATGGTATCCTTATCTTATCCTAATGTAGAAATTCTTCTATCAATAGTGCCTGCAACAGTGTGTACACAATAATAACTGTCACAATCCCAAGTGCAACTTATATCTCTATGATATAAAATTAGTGCTAAGTGCAAAACCACATACAGTGGTCTAACTATAAATCAGACTTCTATGACAGAAAGTGCTGAGTGCATCATAGCAAAACCAAAGTGACTGAAATATAAACAGTTACTGGCTACATAAGCACAAACTAGTGACAATAATAAAGTGCAAAAAATGCAAAACTACAGTGCAAAAAATGCAAGCAAGCAAAAATAAAGTGCAAAAAATGCAAGCAAAGTGCTTAGTGTAACACAAAATATTAATAAAAAACATATAATAATCGAGCTATAGAACAAAATTCCATAAACAGAAAGTGCAGAGTGCAAAAAATTGGACTATATCCAGCTGTTAATGACGTGAACACAGTCCCGTGATGATGTCACATAAAGTGATTCCATGCATAAGTGTGCACACTGGGTAATTACCTTCCCGCTATATGGAATATAGCGTATATGCAGCCTCCTCTTGGATATACCAGGAGTCCCAGCAAAGGGGGTGGATGGGGGGCCTCAGGGGGTCACTCTCAGATCTCCGTCACAATATACTCCAGCAAGATGTTCCAATATAGCTCAGAGAATAAATATAAGAGCAACCATAGTGTAGTATGTTTTTAAAAATCACTACTTTACTAAAAGGTTAAAATTACTCACAAATGAAATGGGGTAAATAGGCAGCATTAGCAGCAAAACAGTTCAAATCCACCGCTCTGGTGCGAGCGTCACTTCCGGTCCCCATATCCTACGCGTTACATCACTTCCAGTGACTTCAACTCCCAGTTGTTTTGCACATCTGTCTCACCTCTGTACCCCCCTACTCTTCTGCCCCACCTCTGTTCCCCCTGGTCTCCTGCTCCACCACTGTAACCCCCTGATCATCTGTACCACCAATACACCTCCTTTCACATATGCCCCACTGCTCTACCCCCTTCTTTTTTGTCCCACCACTGAACCCCCTTCTCATCTGCCCCAACACTAAATCCCCTGCTCATCTGGCCCAACACTGAACCTCCTGCTCATCTGAGCCAACACTGACCCCCCTGCTCATCTGGCCAACACTGAACCCCCCTGATCATCTGCCCCAACACTGTATCTCCCTGCTCTTCTGTTCCACTGCTGATCCACCGTCTCATCTCTTCCACCACTGTATTTCCCTGCACATCTGCCTCACCGCTGTAACATCCTGCTCATCTGCTCCAACACAGTACCCTCTTCTCATCTATGATATGCATGATATGCAAAGTGGTGAAAGGAAGCAGGGCTTTTTCTGAAAGCAGTGGGCCTGTGTGCAGGATCATAAGTTGGGCCCTCGCAGCTGAGAAAAAGTGCGGTACTCTGCACTACAGGAAAAATCGGGTGTGATTTTCATTGCGCTGAATACTGGCTCTGGCTTAAAGGGACACAGAGTGTAGGGGTTCAGTAGTAAGTGACGCAAAGGTTCAGGAATAATTTCAACAAAGTTCCCAGAAGCTCAACAGTAATTCCGCAAACTGTCATCTGATTGTGGTTTTCTCAATAACAGTGAAGTCCCTTCTTTCTGAGATTGGTAGTGGCAACCAAGCGAGTCATCTTCCTCCAGATGTTGGGTGGGACTGGATAGTGATTGGCTTTAGCAGTGACCAATGACAGTCCTCCTCCTGGAAACAGGGACCGCCCCCCCCCCCCCAGCAGAACTGCACCCAATCTCTTCCCCATCACAAAAGCTGATGATCGTAGCTACAGCAAAGTTGGAGAACCAAACAATTGTTTCCCATCTTTTATAATGTGTGGTGCCCCAGTGCCTCCCCCCTCAGTGGAGGTGCGGTGTGGGAAATTCTGAAATTGTAATGCATTCGTGTCTCACTGACACTTCCCTGCGTTGCTCTGCTGATGGGGAGGGAGTCGAGTGCCGGCAAAAGAGGCTTTGTGTGCCGGGGGTTGTCTAACCCTGAGGTAAACTCCACTATAATTGGTTGAGATACCATAATATTAGGCTGATATTAGGCTCCAAATCAGTGGTAGATTAACAATAATGTTCCACTATTGAAAAGAGCACCATACTAGCGACGCTACATAAATTATATATTATATATATATAAGGTAGATTCTTGTTTAGATAAATAACTATTCATTTATTGCATTGATCTGTCTTAATTTAATTCTTACCTAAACAATCATATTCGACTAGAGATATACTTTCCCGTAATAAGATTATCTTAATATTACGATGTAAAATCAATGTTTTCTGTTAATCATTAATAAAATAATTGAACAAGAAATATTACATTCAGATAGATAAATTAATTAAATTAATTATTAATTACAATCAATTCTTTTAAATTGTTAGCATGTAACATACAGAACTTCAAACAATGACAACACTTTACTAACCTGAACCAATCACCTTGCCTAAATCTAAACATGCACAAACTTGGAAAGCGCAAAGTTATTATACTCTTTTGGCCATCAATAATATTTCACAATAAATCATACAGCTTCTAAATATAAAGGACCATTATACAGAGTGTGAGACAAGGATCCCAACCTGCTGTCTCGCTCTGAAGTCTAATATCTAAAGAAACATCTCTGGGAAAGTTGTGCTTGAACAAACATATATAAACACAGAATTTGATGGCAGATGGGAAACTTTTGGTCTGAAGCTCAAGCAAGTTACATAAGTAACTTGACAACATTAGAAGCAATTCTTACCGCCAAAGTATGTACTATACATACTATATAGTTATATAATCTGGTTGACAAAGGACACAAGTCCATTTAGTTCAACCAATAGGAAAAAAAACAAAAAAAAGGAATAAATAGAGTAACTCAATAAATAGAAAACCTCCATATACAGAACCTTAAATCCACAGTTGCTCTACAGGAATGCAAAAAATAAAACTTCTAAAGAATGGTTTAATTTGCTCCAACAGGGTAAAAAGTCCTTCCTGATCTCCTAGGACAGTGATGGTGAACCTATGGCACGAGTGCCAAAGTTGGCACGCAGAGCCCTCTCCGTGGGCATGCCAGGACTGTCCTCTGCGGCTGTTGTGGACTTTTTTAAAATATACTTAATGACTCAGCTCATCACTGCTCTGCTCTCAGTCTCTCTCTCCTAGGAGCTGTCTGTAGATCCGTCTGGCCGGGGAGGGCCCCGTCCCCCGCCCCACCCACTCTAGCGGAATCCTGATTACTGCTGGGGAGTGATCTCTCTGTGAGGGAGGGTGCAGTGCCAGGCAGCGTGGGTCACGGGCCTCGCGGCGGAAGAACAGGACAGAGCTACTGGAAGGCAGCGCGTTAAGCCCAAGGAGCCGACTGCCTGAGCCCGAGACCGACTCTGAGTGGCAGTGGAGCAGAGTAATTTATGCACACGCCGTGTTGAGTCCTTTCCTCCCCAGCCTTACTCTCTCTGGCCTTCCAATTTCATTCATTGGATTGAGGCTCAGCAACATAAGTTGGTATTTCATTATACTCAGCTCTACACTGTACTATATACTCCACAGTACACTGTACTATATACTCTGCAGTACACTGTGCTATATACTCAGCCCTACACTGTGCTATATACTCAGCAGTACACTGTGCTATATACTCAGCAGTACACTGTACTATATACTCTGCAGTACACTGTACTACAGGGGTGCCAACCTTTTGAAGAGCGAGGGCCATCAAAGCGACTCGGTAACCGGTCACAGGCCAAAATAATTGCTAGTGTAATAATAAAATGTAATGGGCAGATGACAGGTCTGTATCTACACTGCATATGCAGATATGGACACAGCCCATGCTACTCTATGGGCCCTTCAATTCAATCTGACGGAAGAGGACAGTTTCCCTTCTGTTTTTTTTGTTTTTGTTTTTTAGCGTATCAGATTCAAGTTAAGCAGGGGTAAATGGACATAGAGGTGAATGGAAGATCCCATTGGGTCCTACAGCTGCTTTCACACTGATGCACCACGTGAACCTGTGGCTTTCCTGCAGGTTAGCTGCACTTTGCCATAGACTTCTATTATATCCTGCAAGTGTGGTGCACTTTCTGAAAGCGCACCAAACCCGCAGGTAATAACAGAAGTCTATGGCTCAGTGCAGGATTAGTTTAACAGCAGCCTAGTAACCACTGAAGAACAGATATGCCCATATATACACTGATTTCAGTAAAAACACACCTTTAATAACAGTCTTCCATTCAGTTTTCTCTGACTTTTGCTGTCCCAGGCAGAGTGCATTTGGTATCGATTGTGAAAGGAGCTGGAGCTATACAGGAAGCATCATCTTATGCGGCTCTGCTCTGCAGCTTCTTGCTCTCTCTACCGCCGGCTTCATTCATAACATTGATGCTCTGGGGTGGTAGGTCGGCAACCTGAAATCTGGGCTCATCAAACCACCATCCCAGAGCAGGAGGTCGTGGGCCACATCAGAGGGCTCCGCGGGCCACATGTGACCCCCAGGCCACTGGTTAGGCACCCCTGCTGTACTATGTACACTGTGCTATATACTCTGCCCTACACTGTACTATATACTCAGCAGTACACTGTGCTATAAACTTTGCAGTACACTGTGATATATACTCTGCAGTACACTGTGCTATATACTCTGCCCTACACTGTACTATATACTGTGCCCTACACTGTGCTATATACTCTGCCCTACACTGTACTGTATACTCTGCAGTACTCTGTGCTATATACTCTGCCCTACACTGTACTATATACTCTGCAGTACACTGTGCTATATACTCTGCCCTACACTGTACTATATGCTCAGCAGTACACTGTGCTATATACTTTGCAGTACACTGTGTTATATACCCTGCAGTACACTGTGCTGTATACTCTGCAGTACACTGTGCTATATACTCCACAGTACACTGTGCTATATACTCTGCTGTACACTGTGCGATATACTCCGCATATAACTGTATACCACAAGCAGTCTTTATATAAATGTTATTTTAAACGTATTTGTACTTGTAGAGCTAGGCCAGAGAGTAGACAGTGTTTTTTGATGGTTTTAATTTGAAATGTACTTTGGTGTCCTTCACTAAGGTCTGTACTTTGGAAAATGTCCGCCACAGACTTGGTCCGTGCCTATCCCTGTACTGATCAGTGTATACCTTTTTCATAGCGCCGCTCGGCACTTTGAAAAAAAATAAGTTGGTTTTGTGTAGCAGTTTGGGCACTGAGGCCCAAAAAGGTTCACCAACACTGTCCTAAGACAATTGGATATTCCCTGGATGAACAATCTCTGTTGTTATTGCTTATTTTACTATGTAATATATGTTCATGTCCAGTTATATTCTGTGCAATTACTAATGCCTTTAAAATGTCCTTTGAGGCAAAACATGTTGGGGCAAGGTGTCCTGAGTACGCACATAAAGGAATCACTCATGGGCAGGGAAACTCCAGAGTCCATGTGAGAGATGCCATTTATTTTACCAAATAAAGTACTGCAAAGGATCTTTATTGGACTCCAACTCTTATATAGTTACATAGTTAGTCAGGTTGGAAAAAAAACACAAGTCTATCTGGTTTAACAATAAGGCCTCACATACACTGGATGTTTAAATAACATTATAAAAACGTCAGTAGCTTTGCAGTGAGTTTTTCAACGTTTTTTTCAACGTTTTTGCAATAGCGTTTTTAGCGTTTATTCGCTGTTTTGCATTTTTCCGCTTTAGCGTTTAAAATAAAAATATATATTTTTTTTTTCTCCAATGGATCCAAAACATTAAAGCGGTAGTATGTGCTCTAAAAGATACCCTATTTAATCAACATTCTAATATAAATATCGATCAAATTGGCACTAAGAGTATACCCAAAAATCGTTCTTACTGTTTTTCTTCTTTTATATTCAAAACGCTCATCATCGATAGTAGGTGCCGCCATAGAAACTGTGGTCTTCCAGGTTCTATATTCTATTTTACTTCTGCCCGCAGTAACTATTATTGTCCCTAATCCCACGCATGTGCAATAATAGCGCTATCCAAGGTGTCCATGATCCTCTTCACATTGCAGAAGTACAATCAAATCTCACGTGGTGTCTGGGCTGACGTTGACACTCGGAAATAATGCAGCCCTGGCATAAACCCTACATCTTTCCGGCAGGGGGCTCTGCTTGCCGGAAAAATAGGAAATAAGGCGCATGCGCGGGTGATGTCAGAAGTGAAAAATATACAGAATATAGGAAAGGCAAGCAAGGAGACTTTCATATAGCTCAACTCGTTTTAAAACCTGCAATTTGCCATTTACATAAAAGTTGTCAAAATAGGTATACAACCACTTTTAAAAAGCTGCTGAGCCGGGTTTTTGATATATTATAATGTTTTATATATATATAAAACTCTGTATATGTAAAGTATTCACTCCCGGAGACAGGCAAATACAGATCGCCGTGAACAGCCAATCAAAGCGGCCGTTCACAGAGCGATCGCAGCTGCCAATGGGAGATGATCTCATATGTAAACATATGAGATCATCTCCCATTGCTGTGTCTCTCCCTCCTCACACAGAGACAGCGTGTGAGGAGGGAGAGCGATCTGTGTCAGCCCCAGTGCCTTGTGTCAGCCCCAGTGCCATCTGTCAGCCCCAGTGCCATCTGTCAGCCCAGTGCCATCTGTCAGCCCCAGTGCCATCTGCCAGCCCCAGTGCCAGTGCCATCTGTCAGCCCAGTGCCATCTGTCAGCCCAGTGCCATCTGCCAGTAGTGCCAGTGCCGCCAGTGCCACCTGCCAGCGCCAGTGCCTGCCGTCAGCCCCAGTGCCGTCAGCCCCAGTGCCGCCAGCGCCAGTGCCACCTGCCAGCGCCAGTGCCACCTGCCAGCCCCAGTGCCACCTGCCAGCCCCAGTGCCATCCGTCAGCCCCAGTGCCATCCGTCAGCCCTAGTGCCGCCAGTGCCGTCAGCCCCAGTGCCGCCAGTGCCGTCAGCCCCAGTGCCACCTGCCAGCGCCAGTGCCACCTGCCAGCACCAGTGCCACCTGCCAGCGCCAGTGCCAGCGCCAGTGCCATCCGTCAGCCCCAGTGCCGTCAGCCCCAGTGCCATCAGTGCCGCCAGTGCCAGTGCCACCTGCCAGCGCCAGTGCCATACGTCAGCCCCAGTGCCACCAGTGCCACCTGCCACCACCAGTGCCGCCAGTGCCACCTGTCACCTGCCAGTGCCACCTGCCAGTGCCACCTGCCAGCGCCAGTGCCATCCGTCAGCCCCAGTGCCGTCAGCCCCAGTGCCGCCAGTGCCACGTGCCAGTGCCACGTGCCAGTGCCACCTGCCACCTGCCAGTGCCACCTGCCAGTGCCAGTGCCACCTGCCAGCGCCAGTGCCACCTGCCAGCGCCAGTGCGATCCGTCAGCCCCAGTGCCGCCAGCCCCAGTGCCGTCAGCCCCAGTGCCGTCAGCCCCAGTGCCGTCAGCCCCAGTGCCACCTGCCAGTGCCACCTGCCAGCGCCAGTGCCATCTGCCAGCCCCATTTGCCAGAGCAATTAGCCAGAGCAAATAGCCAGCACCATCTGCCAGTGCCAGCCCCAGTGCCATCTGTCAGCGACATCTGTCAGCCCCATCTGTCAGCCCCATCTGCCAGCCCCATCTGCCAGCCCCATCTGTCAGCCCCATCTGTCAGCCCCATCTGCCTCCAGTGCCATCTGCCTCCAGTGCCATCTGTCAGTGCCACGTGTCGTCAGTGCCACGTGTTGTCAGTGCCACGTGGGGTCACTTTGTGGGCATTTCCATTGTCCTGGTGCTCCAGGGCCTTCAAAACTGTAATAGGTGGTTGAGAAATAAGATGTGTAATTTATGCTCCTAGAACGCCTGATGGTGCTATTTCAATATTGGGCCTCTGTATGTGGCCAGGCTGTGTAAAAGTCTCACACATTTGATATCGTTATACTCAGGAGGAGTAGTAGAACGTATTTTGGGGTGTCATTTTTGCTATGTACATGCTATGTGTTGGAAATATCTTATAAATGGACAACTTTGCGTAAAAAAATGCGTTTTCATTTTTTTTCCACATTTTCCCAAAACTTCTGGAAAAAAAATGAACCATTCAAACGACTCATTATGCCTCATAGATTATACGTTGGGGTGTTAGCTTTCCAAAATGGGGTCACTTTGTGGGCATTTCCATTGTCCTGGTGCTCCAGGGCCTTCAAAAATGTAATAGGTGGTTGAGAAATGAAATGTGTAATTTATGCTCCTAGAACGCCTGATGGTGCCATTTCAATATTGAGCCTCTGTATGTGGCCAGGCTGTGTAAAAGTCTCACACATTTGGTATCGTAATACTCAGAAGGAGTAGCAGAACGTATTTTGGGGTGTCATTTGTGGTATACACATGCCATGTGAGAGAAATAACCTATTACATTGAAAATTTTGTGAGAAAAAAAAAAAAAAATCTTCATTTTGCAAAGAATTGTGGGAAAAAGATGACAACATCAAAAACCTCACCATGCATCTTAGTAAATACCTTGGAATGTCTACTTTCAAAAAAGGGGTCATTTGGGGGGTATTTGTACTTTCCTGATTTGTTCGGGTCGCAAGAAATGAGATAGGCCACCAGTACATCAGGTGTGATCAATTTTGTGCGATTCGCACCACAGCTTGTAGACTCTCTAAGTTTCACAAAGACCAAATAATATCCACTAATTTGGGTTATTTTTACCAAAGATATGTAACAGTATAAATTGTGGCCAAAATGTATGAAAAAAAAATTATAATTTGCAAAATTTTATCACAGAAACAAAGAAATATGCGTTTTTTTTCAAAAATGTCGGTCTTTTTTCATTTATAGCGCAAAAAATAAAAACCCCAGAGGTGATCAAATACCACCAAAAGAAAGCTCTATTTGTGGGGAAAAAAGGACACAAAATTCATTTGGGTACAGTGTTGCATGACTGAGTAATTGTCATTCAAAGTGTGAGAGCACCAAAAGCTGAAAATTGGTCTGGTCAGGAAGGGTGTTTAAGTGCCCAGTAAGCAAGTGGTTAAAAAGCTCATATTTGTAATGTCCTTGCATTTTTGGGCCTCAAGAAATGAGATAGGCTGTTAGTACAGGATTGATCAAATTTCATATATATACTATAGTTTATGGACTTGTTGACATTTTGGCCTAAATTTATGAAGAAAGATTATTTATTTGCAAAATGTTATAACAGAAATGAAGAAAAAAATGTTGGTCTTTTTTCATTTATTTAGCAAAAAATAAAAAGCCCAGCAGTGATTAAATACCAGTAAAAGAATGCACTATTTGTGTGAAAAAATATATATAAAAATGTCATATGGGTACACTGTTGCATGACCATGCAATTGTCATTCAAAGTGTGACAGCAATGAAAGCTGAAAATTGGTCCGGGTGGTTTTATTTTTTTTAAGTTTTATTTCATTCTAGACATTTTTCTTAAAAGCAGGTATACTGGGAGGACATTTATCAATTCTGTCTCACTGCCAGTAATGCTAAACAGGAGCATTAAGACATTAAGATTATATGAGGGAGATTTTTTTACAATATTGCAGCTTGATTCATAAGTTCTTTTCTATGTTGCTCTAAAATAGCACGGAGATAAAATAAACCTGGGTATGGGTAAACAAATTGGTATATTAAAGGTGTGTATGTGATGGACTAAAGCCAAAAATATGAAAAATATTGCTATTAATAAAATGGTATAGAGGTCTAGCCATGTATAGCCAGTAGGGATGAGCCGAACACACTCTTTACGTCTAGAGGAAAAGAGATTTCATCTTCAAGTACGGAAAGGTTTCTTCACAGTTAGAGCTGTGAAAATGTGGAATAGACTCCCGCCAGAGGTGGTTCTGGCCAGCTCAGTAGATTGCTTTAAGAAAGGCCTGGATACTTTCCTGAATGTACATAATATAACTGGGTGCTAACATAGGTAAAGTTGATCCAGGGAAAATCCGATTGCCTCTTGGGGGATCAGGAAGGAATTTTTTTCCCCTGCTGTAGCAAATTGGAGCATGCTCTGCTGGGGTTTTTTTTCGCCTTCCTCTGGATCAATTGTGGGCAGAAAATTGGGTATTTGGATTGTACGATTATTTTTTATTTTATTTATTTGTTTTTAAGGTTGAACTGGATGGACTTGCGTCTTTTTTCAACCTGACTAACTATGTAACTATGTAACTACATCACGGGACACAGGAGCTCATTACATAGTGGGTTATATAGGCACCTCTGGTGATTGGAAACTGGTTAACCCCAATTAAGGAGAATTCCTCCCCTATATAACCCCTCCCATATGGGAGGCACCTCAGTTTTGTAGCAAAGCAATAGGAAACCACATAAAACCCAAGAGGGGCGGGAGCCCTGTGTCCCGTGATGTACTCCCAAGAAAAGGATTTTACAGGTAAGCTGTATATAAAAATCCTATTTTCTTGATCATACATCACGGGACACAGGAGCTCATTACATAGTGGGATGTCCCAAAGCAATGCTCAGATTGAGGGGAGGGAGACACAGATCATAATTATAGACCGCCATGGACCAGAGGACCTAAACTGCAGCCTGCAGTACACTGCGCCCAAAGGCAATATCCTCTTGCCCTCCGACATCCACCTGATAGAATCTGGTGAATGTGTGGACTGATGACCAAGTTGCAGCCTTACAGATCTGAGCCAGGGAGGCCTGGTGATGCACTGCCCAAGAAGCACTTACAGCCCTAGTAGAGTGCGCTTTCACTTGAAAAGGAGGGATTTTCCCTTTAACACTATAGGCCTTTGAAATAACCTGTCTAATCCACCTTGAGAGAGTGGATTTTGATGCCGCCTGGCCCTTCCTAGGGCCTTCCGGCAAAATAAATAAGCAATCAGTTTTCCTTATCTGAGCAGTTGCTTGAAGATAGATACAGATTGCCTTAACCACATCCAAAGTGTGCAAAGATTCTTCTTCTGCGGACTGTGGGTCCGGAAAAAAGGATGGTAGGATTACATCTTGATTCAAATGGAATCCCGAAACCACCTTAGGTAGAAAGGACCTGTTGGGACGCATGACCACCCGGTCCTTATGAACAATTGGATACGGCTCTTTGCTGGAGAGAGCTGCTAGTTCTGACACTCTTCTAGCCGTGGATATGGCTACCAAGAAAAACAATTTTTTTGTCAAAAGAACTAATGTAGCCAGATGCAAAGGTTCAAAAGGTTGCCCCTGCAAAGCTGAGAGAACCAAATTCAGATCCCATGGGCATACCGGAGGTTTGATTGGCGGCCTTATCTGCATAGCCCCCTGGATGAAAGCCCGCACCAGGGAATGCGATGCAAGTGGCTCCTGAAAAAACACTGACAAGGCGAAATCTGCACATTGATAGTGCTTATGGCCAAATTCATTTCTAGGCCTGACTGGAGGAAGGCCAAGATCCTGCTAATGACATACTTTCTAGGATGCCATTCCCTGAGTTCACACCAGGAAACATATGCCCTCCAGATTTTGTAGTAAATAAGCCTGGAGGCCGGCTTTCTGGCATTAACCAGAGTAGAAAGGACTGGCCCCGAAAGCCCACGGTCTCTCAGAATGTGGGTCTCAGCAGCCAAACAGTCAAATTCAGACTGTGTAAAGCAGGATGGTAAATTGGACCCTGTGAGAGCAGATCTGGCCGGAGAGGGAGGATCCACGGCCTGCCTACTGCCAACTTCATGATCTCTGCGTACCACGGTCACCTGGGCCAAGCCGGGGCTACCAAAAGAACCAATTTTGTCTCCCTCTTGACTCTTCCCAGGAACGGCGACAGAAGCGGGCACGGGGGGGAAGGCATAAATCAGATTGTACTGATCCCAGGGAACTGTCAGAGCATCTGACCCCTAAGCAAGTGTATCTCTTGTTCTTGACACGAATTTGTCCAGTTTTCTGTTGAACCTGGACGCAAATAGATCTACGTCTGGAGTACCCCACCTGCGACATATGTCCCAAAACACGTCGGGGTGCACTGCCCATTCTCCTGGGCACAACTGCTGGCGGCTAAGAAAATCCGCCTACCAATTTTCCACTCCTAGAATAAAGACTGCAGAAAGGCATGGAACATGCTTTTCTGCCCAGACAAGTGCGATTCACCTCTTTTTGCGCAACCAGACTCCTGGTACCGCCCTGGTGATTGATATAGGCCACTGCTGTGGCATTGTCGGACTGAACCTGAACAGGGAGACCCCGTAGTCTGGAAGACCAGTTTATGAGAGCCATATAAACTGCCCGGATCTCCAAGACATTTATGGGCAATAGCTTCTCTATCGCAGACCATTTCCCCTGCGAGCACGTCTCCTCTAACACTGCTCCCCAGCCTGTCAGGCTGGCATCTGTCGTAATAACCTTCCATGGAAGAGGAAGAAAAGTTTTGCCTTTCAGCAAATTCTCGGTTTGTAACCACCAGACGAGACTCTTGCGTGTCCCTGGGGATAGACGCATAGGAAGATCCAAGGACTGGGGCTTCCTGTTCCAAGCCGCAAGGATGCATCTTTGCAGAGTCCTTGAGTGGAACTTGGCGAATGGAACGGCCTCGAAGGAGGCGACCATTTTCCCTAACAGTCTCATGCACAACCGAATGGGGGAAGATCTCCTGCCCAGAATTAGGCGCACCAGATCCCCAATGGCCAAGGCTTTTGGCCTTGGAAGAAACACCTTGCCCTGAGCGGTGTTGATAAACATATCCAGGTATTCCAACCTGGAAGCAGGCTGTAGGGACGACTTTTCTAGGTTTATAATCCAACCTAGGCGTTCCAGGTGTTCTAGCGTTGTGGTAACACTGTGGTTCAGGAACACTACTGTTTTCTCCATGAGAAGCAAGTCGTCTAGATAAGCCATGACGGCTATACCATGAGCTCTTAGGTTTGCCAAGAGAGGGTCCAGAATCTTTGTGAAGACTCGAGGGGCCGTAGCGAGCCCGAACGGCAAGGCCACAAATTGAAAAATGTCGCAGCTCTACCGCGAACCTTAGATACTTTTGGTGTGCGGGAAAAATTGGCACATGGAGATATGCATCCTTGATGTCTATTGATGCCATAAACTCTCCCCCTTGCAGGGAGGAGACTACAGTGCGAATTGACTGCATTCGGAAGGACCGGATGCGTAAAAACCGGTTCAGATCCTTCAGATCCAGGATAGGTCTGACACTTCCATTTGGCTTCGGAACGGTGAAGAGATTCGAGTAAAACCCTGAACCCTGTTCTTTTGGGTCCACTTCTACTATCACCCCCTGGGATAGTAAGTGATCTAAGGCCAGAAATAGCGGTTTTTGCTTTACTGGGTCCCTGGGGATCTTTGACCTTAGAAAGCGAGAAGGTGGAATCTCCTGAAACTCTAGCTTGTAGCCCAGAGATACCGAAGAGATCACCCACTTGTCCCGGATCTCTTCCCGCCAGGCTTCCGCAAACTGCCGAAGCCTTCCCCCCACTCGGCCGAGCGGGGGCGCCTCTTCACAAGGAAGCTTTTGGGCTCTGCTTGGCAGGCTTTCGCCCCCAAGTCTTTTTATGCCCCTGGGCCCGGCCCTGAGCCTTTCCTGTAGAGGAGGGTTGAGAAGGCCGTCGCCACTGCTTAGAGCTTGATGCTCCGGGAGAGAGAGAACGCCTAAATGATGGACGTTTGCTCCTTTTGACTGGAAGGAGAGTAGATTTACCCCCTGAAATTTTTTGGATGAATTTGTCTAATTCTTCTCCAAACAAACGTTCCCCTTTAAACGGGAACCCAATCAAATGCTTCTTGCATGATAGCTCAGCTGCCCAATTCTTTAGCCATAGGGCCCTTCGCATGTGTACCAACAGGAGAGACAAACGAGATGCTTGTTGGACAGAATCCAAAATCGCATCAATCATGAAACACAGAATTTGAGGTATTTCTGCATAATTCTCCACTTCCTCACTGGGAAGGAGGCCAAGCATCTGCTTAACCTGTTCCTTGAGGAACTGACACAACCCCACGGCTGCGACTGTAGGTTGCACTACAGCGCCAGTCATGGAAAAGGAGGCTTTTAATAATGTTTCCAACTTTTTATCAGTTGAATCTTTAAATACCTGAGCATTATCCAACGGACAGGTCAGGTTTTTATTCACGCAAGAAACAGCCGCATCAACTGATGGGACCCCCCATTTTTTGGTGAAACTTTCCTCCAGAGGATAATGCATAGAAAACCTTTTAGGAGGAGCAAACTGTTTATCGGGATGTCTCCAATCCTCATACAACAATTTATCCATTAAGGGATGAATTGGAAAGGAAAAAGCAGTCTGTGGGACTTTCCTGACTCCCAGGGAAGAAACAGAGGACGCAGCGACTTCAGCAGCAGGCATTCTGAATGTGGTACGCACCACTTCAGTATAATACTGCACCTGTTTTCTGAGCGCCTGGGAGGAGGGGACTCTCTCCTCTTCCTCTGATTCCTCCGACTGCTCAAGATCCCTGTCCCAAGATAGGGATCTCTCCTCATTGTCAGAAGAATCATCTGAAAGAGGAATCTCAGCAGAGGGAGGGGATCTACCCATTTTCCTGCTATCTTTCAGGGAAGCAGAAATAAAATTCATGATTCTCCCTTCAAAACCCTCCAATGTAGCCCTAAGGGAGTCCTCAGTGACGTATACCGGGGCTGAGACATTAGGAGAGGCTGCAAAACCTGACAGGGGCACTGATTCATCCTGTGAGGCTGGCTCCAGTCTTGCAGGGGGGGATGGTAACTTACAGGCATTTTTAGAACCCCTGGACCTAGGCGGTGATTTACCAGTGCCCTTGTTACCTCCCCCTGGGACCCTCTTATGAGGAGACATAGTCCTAAGCTACAAAGCAGAGGTACTAGTACAAAGTGCAATCACTGTTGTGCTTAAAGTCTCACAATAAATATATATGCTTAAACTGCACAACCTGATGCTGAGTAGGTGTCTAGGTTTGCCTGGATCCAATCCCTTGGGATGCTTACTGCCCACAGCTCCTGTGTCTCACACTTACAGCCCCCTGACGCTCTGGGCTTTTTAAAACTGCCGCCTGGCGCCTGCGCAGTACAGCGCCGCGCACACCAACGTGCACAGCTCACAACCACACTCCCCCTCCCCCATTAGCCCGGGGTCGTGCTCGGCACACGTGCACGAGGACCGCCGGAATCCAGGGGGGGGAAAGGGAATCTCCATCAGAGCTGCGTGGGACCCCCAGACTACGTGGGACCCCTATATTACCTATATTGTGGCAGGGATTGCAGTGTAGACGTGAGACCTCTGGAGAACCAGGCTTCACTGAGCGTGTGTACTGAAAGGCATGTAAGTATGCATCAGGCTGCTCTTACTCCCTCTAGTGGTGGAAACCAGGTAAGACATACTACTACTCAAATGAAGAAATCCATAATATAATTATATATAGGATTAACTTCCCTTACCTGTCCTCGCCGCAGGAATTGCTGAAAACAGATTCCAGCCTTCACCCATCATTTGTTGTAGCCCTTAGGCCCCCGCAGGGACCTGCACAGACCTTTCTTCATAGCATATGTTTTACGTGACCATCCACCATAGACACTCGCGAAAAAAGGGGAGGAGTTCTCCTTAATTGGGGTTAACCAGTGTCCAATCACCAGAGGTGCCTATATAACCCACTATGTAATGAGCTCCTGTGTTCCGTGATGTATGATAAAGAAATAAAGTTTAAAAACAGCCGGGACCAGTGATTTTAATAATGCTTAATGTGAAAAATTAAAAGTGAAATATTCCTTTAAATATCGTACCTGGGGGATGTCTATAGTATGCCTGTAAAGTGGCGCATGTGTAGAGCCCATCCCATTTAGCTGGGTGCTTAGTGTGTTCCTGTGGTTAGTGATAGGTAAATTTAGCCAGGGCCTTGTACTTTTTCTAGGCCTGGTTGTTTATTTGGGAGATGGGAGTGCTAGAATAGGGGGGAGTGTGGCCACCTACACTCTTGCTCAAGGAAGTCCCCTCATCCTTCCAGTGGAAATGTTCTGGAAGGGAAGCAGGATTTGGGACCTGAGTGGCAGGCAGCTTATGTGGAGAGCTCTGGACCAATCATTAAATTGTATTGGCAGGGGCAGGACTCGCATATAAGCTGGGGGTCACATGCTTCCGGGAAGGAGGAGAGAACCCAAGATGTAGAGAGTGCAGCAGAAGTGGGCTTGAAGGCTTGGGGGTTCAGAGACCCCAGTGCTGGATAGCAGAAGCAGGCTTGAAGGCCTGGGAGTTCAGAGAACCCAGCGTTGCATAGCCTGAGCAGATGTCGCTATGTAGACCAGAGAAGAAACCGGGCGTCCCAGCCAGGGATGCGCCGGACCAGACGTAGGAGTAAAGCGAATGGAGGAAACTGGGAAATGACCTTCTGTGGGAAACATGGACTGTCGATTGGGAGTGAGCAAAGGGAGCGCAACTCAGTAGTGCTTATCTGTAAACTTGCTATGTGTCCAAGGACCTAGTGAGAGACTTTCCAGAACTGACATGGGCTGATTGCAAGAGTCAAGGAATTAAGCGGTGAAGGCCTGGGACTTTGGAATCTGCACCCACTGTATTATTCAGAGTTAGGAACCAGAATCTATCTACTTTTTCCAATAACACAAGTTCAAGAATAAAGCTTTACAGAATATAAAGACTGTCTGGTGTTTGTGAAACTTTGCATGGGAAGGAAGAACGGGGGCTATTAATATAAAGGTAATGAACAACTTTGCAGCTCCCAAGGGAAAAGCACGTTTCACGGAGGTCCTACCAAGGTTATTTGTACTGTTAACCCGTTACCCATAGCAACAAAGAGAAAGATTTCAGCATTCAGTGACTGTAGCATGTGTAGTCATACGTGACCATCTCAAGCGGCACTGTGCCATTATTTTACAGAGGTGTCTGGCATGGGGATAGTGATGACAACCCCTACTGTCTGCAAAAATTGTCCTGCTATCACAGTTGGAAATGTGGATGGGGCTTGTGGATGTTGCTGTTGCTCTTGAATACCTGGACACGGGGCCGGCAACTACGGAGAAGTTGGTTCCTTACAGTTGGGACATCATAAGGGACATTTTCACTGTGAAATAGCGACTGCTGCCTTAACCTGCAATTCTACAGTGCCTGCCACCAGGTGTCGCTGAGCTGCATCAATAAAATGTAAGGTTACAGTTCATCGCACGCTGGAACAGCAAGTGAAGAGACGGAGCCACGCCCAGGAGGAAAAGATCCCAGCATCAAGTGTGCCACACATGTGGCGGAGGAAGATGACGAGGATTGTTAAGAGCGCACCCGCTATGCAGTGGTTACCTGATCTGCAGGACCAGGTCCTCGTGGACACCGGCATTCGCCTGGAACTCACCGGAGGGCTGGCTTTAGGAGTGATCGGAGGTGTGGAGAGACTCTGTATGCTATGTCATAGCTGTCGGAAGCTCACCATGGGAGTCAACGCCTGCGCCCAGTGTGGGCATTGTAGGACGCAACTGATGCGCCTGGGATCTGTGCAGCAGGACGTCCAGTATTACTTTGCCAGCTCTACTACTGGACTCTGCCTCAAGTCCAGATGACTCAGAGGGCCGGAGAGGGCCATGTGTCACCTGCGTCTGCAGCAGAGGAGCTCCCAACTGGTTCAAGGGAACCGGAGAAACCGGAGGTTCAGTTAGGACCTGTCAGGGAACTGGAGACTGTCGGTATTAGTTAGCAGTCTCCGGAAACCCTGAAGAGCCAGCTCCAAGTAAGCCCCTTGCTGAGCCCATCTGGAAGAGGCCATAGTTGATAGAGGGGGATCCCTCGGGTCAGCCGGACAGGGTAGTTAAGGGCCAGGCTATAGACTGGGGCTCCCCAGAGGTGCTGGACAGATACGGGTCAATGGAGCAACTATTTGTATGGTTATCTCCAGTAGAAGGCTTATCAGCTGAGGAGGAGGGGAGAGGAAATATAAAGTGTTCACCAGCATCCCCCCTGCCCCCTCTCCCGCTTATCAGCTGAGGAGGAGAGGAGAGGAAACATGCATGCAGAGATTGCACTGACATTCACCGTGGTTAATGGTCTCTGGTTATCCATCCCTGCGGAGGCAGAGCCTAAAGATTTACTCGGACTGTGATTGGGCAAGACAGTGCCAGGTGGAGTGGCAAGCTTGTCAGTGCACATGGACAGAGAAACCAATAACAGTTTGAAGAGGGCAGCATGGAGGGTAAGTCGCAAATATTTAAAGTGTACTGCTGACTGTGCCCACATGTGCTGCCTGTACATTTTTGTGGGACTTTATTTATCTCCTTTTTGGCTGGGACACCCTAAGACCCCTTTAGCACTGTGCCGCCACCGTCATCAGCGATAAGGCAGCGCTATTTTTAAACGCCGCTTTACTGTCATTTTAGAAACACCATTCGGCCAATAGCAGGGCGGTTTACCCCCCGCTAGCAGACGAAAAGGGGCTTAATCCGCCCGCAAAACACCACCAGAGCGGCGTTTTGCCATGGGTATGAGTTCACCGCTCCAAAGAAGCTGCTGGCAGGACTTTTGGTAACGCCCTGCCAGTGCCGGGCTTTCATACTGGAGTGAATAGAGCCGCTTTTTTCAAGCGCTACAGCCCTAAAAATAGCGCCTGAAAAAAACACCCGCAGTGTGAAAGGTCGAACCCTTTCTCGGCTGCTAGCGGGGGGTAAAAGCGCAGAATAGCACAGTTAATTTGACGGTAAAGCACCGCTAAAAATAGCAGCGCTATACCGCCAACGCATCCACCGCCCCAGTGTAAAAGGGTCCTTACTGTTAAATATTTAAAGCACTGATGACTTTTAATCCACTTTTCATATATTAAAGTATAAGCCCTTGTACACACGGTCGGATATTCCGATGGACAATGTCCGATAGGACCATGTTGTCGGATAATCCGACCGTGCGTGGGCTCCATCGGACTGTTTCCATCGGAATATCCGACGGACCAAGTTTTCCAGCTGGGCTATAAAAATTTTCGACAACATGATCCGATCGAACTTTGTCCGATTGTGTGTAGAGAATTTCGTTCGGACAAAGTGCCACGCATGCTCAGATCAAATTCCTAGACCAAAGCTATTGGCTACTAGTCCCATCGTAACAAAATAACATCACCACGTTCTGAAAGATCGGATTTTCCGGCAACTTTGTCCGACCGTGTGTATGCAACAGTTTCGGACAAAATCCAACGGATTTGGTTGTCAGAATGTCCGACCGTGTGTACAAGGGCTTAGAGTGTTAAAATAAAAGTGGGTGCACTGAAGAACTCGTGGGATGGTCAGTGGGACAATGCAGTGGGGCGACCAGTGGGCGGGCCCTGGAGAATGATGGGGTCAGACCCCGGGGGTCCCAGGCTTAAAGCAGTGTAAGGGGCCCCAAAATTTCTGATGGCTGCCTGTCTGGGACTACTTACATGTCCCTAAGCCCCAAAGGACACCTGACAGTGAAGTGTGGGTCAGGTTTCAAGACATTTACAGGGAGTGGAAGCTCGGGAGAACCATCTACAAGGACAGAGTCTTGGTCCTTAAAGCGGGAAAGCATACCCGGAGCTACTCCTTTTCTGTAAGAGGAGAAGGAGACATTCGCAAAAGGCTACCGGAACCCCGGTATTATCTGTAAACCGGACTACAGGAGAGGTAGTTACAGATATGCTGGAAGATACCTATTGACTGCAAGTGGGCAGCTGGGTTAGGGTGGGTTGTCCTTATTGACTGCCTATACAGGGCTGCAGCTTGGGGTGCCTGACAAGCAGCCAGAAAAGTCTGTGGTCATTTTCAACGGTCATACAATGCCAGTGCTCGGCTGGCTGACATTGAAAGGGAATGCAACCTGCCCACCAACCGCCTCATTTGTGACATGTCCACCAGGTGGAAGTCAACGTTGGCAATGCTGCAGCGGCTGTAGATGCAGCAGAGGGCCATCAATGAGTACCTGTGTAAGTATGGCACCAGGGTAGGGTCAGGGGAACTTCTTCTTTTTGCCACACCAGTGGCTACTGATCAAGGATGCATGCACTGTCCTGTCACCATTTGATGAGGCCACGAGGATAGTGAGCAAACTGAGCAGTGACAATGCATGCATCAGTGATACTGTCCCTCTTGTCTTCCTGTTTGAGCACACGCTTCATGGAATAATGGAGAGGGCACTTGAGGCTATTTAATATATTTATTACTGTCACGATTACATTCATTTTACTAGTATATATTTATTTAATGTTGTGACATTTTGGTTTATCCCTTTCTTCACTTAGGGAGTCACACTATTGAATGTTATATTTTCATTTTTATAAATTTTTTATCCTTATTTATATTTTGGTTATTTATTACTTAATTCCTAATTTTTAAAATATTTATGAGTTGTACATAAATTTATTTATACAATTGATTAGCACATATTTGCATACATAATACTGTTTAGGGATTATATGGTAAAATATTGATCCTGTTAGCGACATTTAATGGGGTGCTGTATTATTAATCACCTAATAAAGCTGGGTGGGAGTAGTTAGATAGCGCAGTTACATCCTGTTTATGTATTGATTTTTTTATGTGTATCACATCCTAGTATATGCAGCTTCTAAAAATTTGGATATTTTTATATCTTTTTATTTTTATTTATTCATTTTTTTAGTCTAAGCGCAGTATTTTCCCATTTTTACTTAATGGTTATCAGTCCCCAGAAACCCAAGTAGTTGTACATGGCTGGGAGGAGGTTGTTAACCACTTCCCACCCGGCCAATGCATATATACGGCCGGGTGGGAGCCGTCTACTCCTGATAGGACGTTCAGGAACGTCCTTAAGGAGTAGCGGGATCGCGCCCGCGCAGCGGCGCGATCCCGATGTGCTCGTGTCACCCGGACACGGCACATCTCAGATCGGCAGGAGGGCTCTGTGATTGGCCCTCCTGATCACATGACGGCCGTGTCCAATCACGGCCGTCATGTGATGTAAACAAACAGCCGGTTGCTAGGCAATCGGCTCTCCTCTCCTCACACGGAAGTCACCGCTGAGGAGAGGAGAGCAGAACGCTGCAGCCGGCTGATGATCAGTGAGTATGGGCTGCTTTTTACAGCTTTTTACTCACTGATCATCAGTGTAGTGTAAACACACAACACACCACACAGTACAAACACAGTCCCCACATATGTCCCCAAAACACACATGTCCCCAAAACATACATGTCCCCAAATAATAAAAACACATGTCCCTAATAATAAAAACATGTCCCCCACATATGTCCCACTAAAATCACATGTCCCAATGATTATCTGCACACATATGTACGTGATCACCTGCACACATATGTACATGATCATTTGCGTACATATGTCCGTGATCACACAAACCAATTATTATACACTTAACGAATTTTTTTTACCAAAAACATGTAGCAGAATACATTTTGGCTTAAATTTATGACAAAATTTGATTTTATTTGATTTCTTTTCAAATAGAAAAAAGAAAATATTGTTTTTTTTCCAAATTTCCGCTATTTTTGCGCTTATATCGCAAAAAAAAAAACGGAGTCGTGAATAAATAACACCAAAATAAAGCTCTATTTGTGCGAACAAAATGATAACAATTTCATTTGGGTACAGTGTAGCATGACCGCGCAATTGTCACTGAAAGCGCTAGAGCGATGAAAGCTGAAAATTGGGCTGGGAAGGAAGGCGGTGAAAGTGCCCTGTATTGTAGTGGTTAAGGATCATGTGATCCTTAGTGACCCAGAGGAATCAGAATCGAATGCCTCTGGAAACCTTTGCAGGCTTTGCAGAATCAGGGAGGCCATGCAGCGTAAGGACCCTAGGATTCGTGGTATCAAAGAGAAGGAATCATTACTGGCTGGCAACCCATCTTGATCCACGTTACAAGGGTAAGGTTGCAGAACACATCCTGCCTTCGCAGAGGGCGCAGAGGATGAATTATCTTCAGGGTGCCATGAAGAAAGGTTTGTGCAATGCATTTCCAGACCCTGTGAGGTTACAATTTCCTGGTGCTGGACAACGTGTTGCTGAGGCTTCTGTCACCTCACCTGAGGCCAGGTGACAGATGTACACAGTTGGGGTCAGGAGTGCACCGCAAATGTAGTGGACCCTACGGCTGACTGCTGCGCATGGGAGTCTAGGTGGTTAAGGAAGGCAAGTTCGCTGAAACACCAATACGGATCTCACAGGGCTAGAGTGTTAGATTTCCCAGGGCATGGAGTCTAAGAGCGAGCAGGTGTTCATCAGAGCCTCTAGTGGCAAGGATGGACTGGGCTGCAACTGGCTCCAGGCTGCGGCCCCCAGGGTCTCCCAGCTCACGCCCACTGTAGGTTACAGGAGGACAGACATAGTAAGGGAATAAACCAAAGGTAGGGTGGACTAGCAGTAGCAGACAAGGATAAACATAGAACATGCCAAAGATCAGGGTCACAAGAAGGAAGGGATAGTCGAGAACAAGCCAAGATCGGTAACTGGAATCAGATGTAGAAGACACAGCAAGATGCACATGGAAGCTAAACACACAAAGGTTGATCAGCAAGGCAGGCTTGCAGTGCACAAGTTAATATAGAGTTCCCTGATAGGGGCTGGGGTGGAGCCATGCTTTGAGGAGAGATTACTTAAGTAGCCAGGTGAGAGTGGCTGGCCTCTAAAGGTGAACACATGGGGGAGAGGTAAGCTGACAAAGATTACTGCATAACCATGACAGCTTCGTTCAGTCAGAGGAAGAGCAGTGGAAAATAGGGATGAGCTGAACACCCCCCGGTTTGGTTTGCACCAGAAATTTCGAATGGACCGCAAATTCATACGAACTTTAGAACCCCATTGAAGTCTATGGGACTCGAACATTCGAAATTTTAAAGTGCTAATTTTAATGGCTAATATACAAGATACTGTCCTAAAAAGGGTTTGGGGACCTGGTTCCTGCTGCAGGGGACATTGGTCATTGCAAAAAAAAGTTTTAAAAACTGCCGTTTTTTCGGGAGCACTGATTTTAATGCCGATTAAAGTGAAAAAAAGTGAAATATTCCTTTAAATATCGTGCCTATGGGGTGTCTATAGTATGCCTGTGAAGTGCCATATGTTTCCCGTGTTTAGAACAGTCCCTGCACAAAATGACATTTACATTAACGTCATTTAAAACTGCTTGCGGTTTTAATGTTATATCTGGTTCCGGCAATATGGATGAAAATCATTGAGAAAAATGGCATGGGTAGCCCCCCCTGCCCATTACCAGCCCCTTTGGGTCTTGTACGGATATTAAGGGGAACCCCGTACCCATATTAAAAAAAGGAAATACGTGTGGCCCCCAGGCCCTATATACACAGAACAGCAGTATACATGCGGTGCAAACAGCACAGGGACTGTGTAGGTTTGTTGTGTTAAGTAGAATCTGTTTATAATTTTCAACTGGTACATTTTTAAAGTGTAGCTCCAGTCAAAAAATCTATTTTTAAGCTTTTTGGAAAACATAGGGAAGGGTTATCACCCCTGTATAATTTGTTTTGCCGTCCGTCTTTTTTCATCTCACTTGCTGTTGTCTCCTTCCGTTTGCAAGTAGGAGACGTTTGTAAGTTGGATGTTTGAAAGTTGGGGCCTGCCCTATATGCTCTGCAGAAATGGCGGAACAAGGTGTTGGTTTTGCCACAACATTGTAAGCCCTCAAAGTGACTCTTGGTGGGCGCTGGAGCGCCCTGCTGTGAACGATTATATCAAGAATTGTAATTACATGCCATTGTTGAACAGTGGTAGAAAAATTGACCTTTGGTGGTTGTGGTGCTGGTGCCACAACACTATAAGTCCTCACAGTTACTCTGGGTGGGCACAGGAACGGGCCCTCCTGTGAAATATTACATCAAGAATTGTAATTACATGCCCCTGTTAAACAGGGGCTGAAAAATTGGGCTGCTGGCATTGGTGCTGGTGCCACGACACTGCAACCTCTCCCATATACTCTAGTTGTAGTGCAGGAATGAGCCCTGCTGCAAAGCATTGCATCAAAAATTAAACGCCCCTGTTAAACAGGGGCAGAAAAATTGAGCCTTAGGCACTGGTGCTGGTGCCACGACACTGCAACCTCTCCCATATACTCTAGTTGTAGTGCAGGAATGAGCCCTGCTGCAAAGCATTGCATCAAAAATTGTAATTAAACGCCCCTGTTAAACTGGGGCAGAAAAATTGGGCTGGTGGCATCACCCAGAACCAAAAATGTTCTTCTAACATATCAGTGGAGGAGGAAGAGGATAGACAATCAACATAACAGGACAGTCACTCTGCATCAGCATAGGCAGTCTTGAAGGGATGTGATATTTCCAAAAAAATTATTCGGTTACATCAGCTTCAGGTGCTTGGTAGCTGTGGGTGAACTAAGACTGATTCATCTTGATGAAGGTCAGTCGATCAACTGAGTCAGTGGACAGGCGCACCCTGTGATCGGTAACAAAGCCACCAGCAGAACTGAAGGTGCGTTCCGAAAGAACGCTGGATGCAGGACAGACCAGTAGCTCAATTGCATACTGTGCAAGCTCTGGCCAGTGATCCATCCTCAAGACCCAGCAAGCCAGAGGATTTTTGGTGGGAAAGGTGTCCAAGTCTGACCTTGCCCCTAGGTATTCCTGCACCATGTAAATCAGACGCTGGCGATGGTTGCTGGAACCGATCATACCTTGGGGCTGCGGACAAAAAAATTGTCTGAATGCATCGGTTAGACGGCCACCTTCTCCACCGCTCCTTCTGACCGATGCCTCAGCAACACGTTGCCCAGGACCAGGAGTTCTTTCTGCAAGGCCTCCCGGAGATGTCTCATCCTCTGCTCCCTCTGCGACGGCAAGATAAGGTTGGCAACCTTACCTTTGTACCATGGATCAAGGAGAGAGGCCAGCCAGTAATGGTCCCTCTCCTTGATCCGAAGAATGCGAGGATCCTTCCGCAGGCTTTGCAGAATCAGGGAGGCCATGCAGCGTAGGTTAGCTGAGGCATTCGGTCCGGAGTCCTCTGGGTCACTAAGGACAACATGATCTGCAGCTACCTCCTCCTAGCCACGTACAAGTCCACGGGTTTCTTGGGACTGTAACTCATCCCTACAAGACTGCTGCTGCTGCTGCTGATGCTGAGTGCCAGCCTCCACCTCCATGCTGACACAATCATCCTCCTCCTCCTCCTCCTCCTCATCCTCTTCCTGTGTGATGGGTGGCACAGCAGGAACACTGTCTGGATAAAGGGGGCCTTGAGAGGCAAGGAAGCCCTCCTCTTCCTGCCTCTGTTCTGCCTCAAGTGCCCTGTCCATTATTCCACGCAGCGTATGCTCAAAGAGGTGGACAAGAGGTACAGTGTCACTGATGCATGCACTGTCACTGCTCACCATCCTTGTGGCCTCCTCAAACGGTGACAGGACAGTGCATGCATCCCTGATCATGCCCCACTGGCGTGGTGAGAAAAAACCGAGCTCCCCTGACCCTGTCCTGGTTCCGTAGTTGCACAGGTACTCATTGATGGCCCTCTGCTGCGTGTGCAGCCGCTGCAGCATGGCCAACGTTAAGTTCCACCTGGTGGGCATGTCACATATAAGGCGGTTCTTGGGCAGGTTCAACTCCTTTTGGAGCTCAGCCAGCCGAGCACAGGCATTAAATGATCAACAGAATTGCACACAGACTTTCCTGGCCTGCTTCAAGACATCCTGTAAGCCCGGGTACCTGCCCAAGAACCGCTGCACCACTAGGTTAAGGACGTGAGCCACACAGGGCACATGGGTCAGTTGTCCCTGTCGGAGGGCGGAGAGGGGGTTGGTGCCATTGTCGCAAACCACCATTCCTGGCTTAAGCTGGCGTGGCGTCAACCACCTCTCGGCCTGCCCCTGCAGAGCTGACAAAACATCTGCCCCAGTGTGGCTCCTGTCCCCCAAACAAACCAGTGCAAGCACGGCATGGCATTGTTTTGCCTGCGTACTTGCGTAGCCCCTGGAATGCCTACGGAGCACCGCTGGTTCTGAGGACAGAGCACTGGAAGAGGCCATGGAGGAAGAAGAAGAGGAGGGGGTGGAGGAGAGAGGTGTGTCACAACCAATAGTAGCATTTTGGAGGCATGGTGGCAGAACAACCTCCAACACTACTGCACCTTGTACTGCATCCTTCCCAACTGCCAGAAGAGTGACCCAATGGGCCGTGAAAGACAGGTAACGTCCCTGTCCATGCCTGCTGGACCATGAGTCAGTGGTAATATGCACCTTACCGCTGACCGCCCTGTCCAGCGAGGCAAGGACATTGCCTTCCACATGCCGGTAGAGAGCCAGAATCGCCTTCTGTGAGAAAAAGTGGCGTTTGGGGAGCTGCCAATGAGGAACCTCACATTGTACAAACTCACAGGAGGGGGCCGAGTCTACCAACTGAAAAGACAGCAGTTGAAGTGCTAGCAATTTAGCCAAGCTAGCATTCAACCGCTGGGCATGTGGATGGCTGGGAGTGAACTTCTTTTGACGGTCCAGCAGCTGGGGCAGGGACATTTGCCTGCTATAATCGGACGTGGGTGTTTTTCTAGCAGAGTGCCCGGAAGTACTTTTCTGTGACACACCTAATTCTACACCTTCATTTCTCTCAGAGCAGGTTTCAGAGAGGACTGAAGGTCTAGTGGGGTTGAAGATCCCAGCTGATGAGGCGCAAGGAGAGGTCCGCTTTGTTCTTTGGTGTGGGTCTTTGAGGTACGCTTGCCAACGAGCTGCATGGCAGGTCAACATATGTCTGGTCAAGCATGTGGTGCCCAAGCGGTTGATGTTTTGGCCACGCGAGATACGCTTGAGACATATGTTGCAAATAGCAGCGGTTGATCTGATGCACTCGTCTCAAAAAAGGCCCACACCAAAGAACTTTTAGAATAACGTGCAGAGGCAGCCCCCTGCACAGGCGGAGCTCTGCGGTGTGATTTAGTCGGTGTGCTGCCCCTAAGCTTGCCCCCGGAGGGCATCCTGCCTCGTTGGACATGTGCCTCCTCCTCCTCTCTCCTACCAGGCACCCACGTGGAGTCAGTGCCCTCATCATCCCCCCCTCTTCATCGCTGGAGCAAACCTGACAGTATGCTGCAACTTGTGGAACATGACTGCCAGATTGCTGTCCTTCTTGAGCATCCCCTCTCTCTGCGCTCACGCTACTGCCTTCCTCTAGCTGAGTATCATCATCAGAGCCTACAAAACACTGGGCATCCTCCTGGAGCATGTACCCAACACTGTGCTAAAAGAGTTCAGGAGACTCCTCAGGAGGACGTGGTGGGTCTAGGGAAGGAGTCACTGATGATGACATTGAGAGGAGGGAAGATGATGCATTGGCAGATGCTTTGCTAGTACCCTGAGCCTGGGTGAGAGAGGATGAGGAGGATGAAGAGGGCTTGGTCATCCACTCTAAAGTCTTCGGCATGTTGCGGCTCAACATGTCCAGCTGCCGAAAAGAAGGCCACGTGCTGATGATGACGATGCACCACGTCCACGACCAGCACTGTTGTCTCTAGACACAGAGCCTGCTTGCCCTCTTTTATCGGCTCGCGCCTATCTGCCTCTCCTTGCTGGCTTTCCAGACATGGTAATGGCCTGAAGGGAGATGGGAAAACCAGCAATTGGGTAGTGTATATTGTGCTGGAAGCACACACAACACCCACTAACTCCTACAGATGGCAGATGGCTCAATTAGAGAAGAGCTATATAGGTGGATATCACGGTGTATACTGTGGTGAGGGCACGCAGACAGAATGCACAATCTCCTACAACTGATTGCAAGCTCTATTTAAAAAGAGCAAGATAGCTATATAGGTGGATATAGCGGTGTATACTGTGGTCAGGGCACGCAGACAGCACGCACAATCTCCTACAACTGACTGCAAGCTCTATTTAAAAAAAGCAAGATAGCTAGCTATATAGGTGGATATAGCGGTGTATACTGGGTTCAGGGCACGCAGACAGCATGCACAATCTCCTACAACTCACTGCAAGCTCTATTTAAAAAGAGCAATATAGCTAGCTATATAGGTGGATATAACGGTGTATACTGTGGTCAGGGCACGCAGACAGCACGCACAATCTCCTACAACTGACTGCAAGCTCTATTTAAAAAGAGCAAGATAGCTAGCTATATAGGTGGATATAGCGGTGTATACTGGGGTCAGGGCACGCAGACAGCACGCACAATCTCCTACAACTGACTGCAAGCTCTATTTAAAAAGAGCAAGATAGCTAGCTATATAGGTGGATATAGTGGTGTATAATGCGGCCAGGGCATGCAGACAGCACACACAATCTCCTACAAGTGACTGCAAGCTCTTTTTACAAAGAGCAATATAGCTAGCTATATAGGTGGATATTTTTATTCCAAGAATACTGCTACCATCTTACAATCATAACATTACAAAACAAAAATCAGTTTACATACACTTTACAATAAACAAACTATACCATCAAAGAGAACAATTTTTACATGTCATTCTCCCCCTCCTCATCCCCGGAAGAAAAATCTATGAGAAGGTCTTTACTTCTACTGCTAGGCCCTGGCGGAGGCCCAGGATCCACCTCAGGTGGTGGAGCCCTCTTTTTCTTCTTCTTCCCCTGCTTTTTCCTTATCGTGACCCAAGTCACTTCACCCTCCTCATCTGACACCTCTTTTGGGCGCTTCTGAGCTCCTTTTACAGAGACCTCCATCTCCTCCTCCCCAGACCTATTATCTCCAGCCGAAGAGTCGGATGAAGAGACAGCGACCAGACGCCTGCCCGGCCTACACCTTCGAGGAAGAGGAGTGGGAACAGGACCCTGGGGGTTGGAACCCTGTGCCCCCCCACCTGGAAGGGGAGTCCCGACCACCCCCACCTGACCAGATACTTGACTTTCAGTAACAGGGGCCTGGGCAACCTCTACAGGTCGCACCCCTTTCTCTCTTTGAGGGACCTTGTTTGCTTTCTGAACTTGAGGTGTACCTTGTGGTTCCACCACAGGAGAACTTTCCTGCCTTTCCCCTCCAGAACTTTGCCCAGCAGGGGGCGGTACATTGTCCCCTCCTAATCCATCACTTGCTGCAGCTTCACCCCTGTAGGCCCTGGGGCATCTGCTAAAGGGATGCCCCATTTGACCACATAGGTTGCAGCAGATTAAGCCGCAAGTGTCACCGGAGTGCCCGAACTTATTGCACTTAGTGCAGCGCATGATTGTGCAATCTGCACTCAGGTGGGTTGGACACCCGCACCTGAAACACCTACGAGGCTGACCTGGGTAGAACACCAGGATTCTGTCCCTTCCCAGGAAAGCACTCCCTGGGACATGCGCAACCGTGTTGCCAGAATCCTGGTGTTCCACGCTCCAGTCCATACCCCCCGCTCGTCTAGACATTTATTCAGAGGACATTGCAACTGGCCATGCCTTCCCAGCCAAGTTGCTATGTCCTCTGGAGGCAGGCTCTTGTTTCTCACTTATACCGTGAGATTTTTAATCTCCTCCTGCCTACTCAAGGGGATCAAACAAAACCCCTTCCAGGGATCAGTACCCCTGACCAGCCCAAAAGCGGTTATAAAACGCTCCATGGTCACCGCGTTGGTGAAACTGATGTCAAAGTCAGGGGAGCCCGCTGGATGGATTACAGCGAAAAGCTCAGCCACCCTGAACCCCAACGCCAAGATCATGTCAACCACTTTGCCCCTTGTGGGACACTGACCCTCACCCTCCCATCTCAGCTGAACTACGTTCCTACGCCTACGCTCCAGACCACCTGTCCCCCTAGACCAAGAACTGGCCCCTGGGGTCTGACCAGCCGGGGGAGCCCTAAAATTGCTGGCCCCAAACTGGTGGTACAGGTGGTCCAAAGGCACACTGGACCCAGCCACATTGGCGTAGGAACGTTTCTCACCAAGGGCTGTCAACAACCTCACCTCCGGTGTACCCCTCAACCTGGGCTCCGGAGGAGGAGTCTCCGCCACAGACACCGGGGGCACCACATGAGAAGAGACCCCCACTCCCCCAACATGAGGATTCACTTTTACACCGGGCTGAACCTTAGGCCGCGTACACACGCGCGGACTGTTCGGCCAACTTTGTCCGTCCAACAGTTTGAGCGAACAGTCCGCTCAAACTTAGCATGGACGGACATGGCCACACACGACGGACGAACAGTTTGCTGAAACTGTGCGCGATGACGTGAACGGCACGTACGACGGGACGAAAAATACGACGTCCTATACACTGCAATGCAACCTTCCGACGTGGAAATCCTTTCTGAGCATGCACGAGACTTAGTTGGCCGAACAAGCCTACACACGAGCGAACAGTCCGCTGAAACCTTGTTTCAGCGGACAGTTTTTCGGAATTTCCGTAAGACCTTGTTCGGCCAACTGTCCGCTGAAACTGTCCGCTGAAGCCCCACACACGAGCGGACTGTCCGCCCAAACACTGTTCAGCGGACAAGGTTGGGCGAACAGTCCGCGCGTGTGTACGCGGCCTTAGAGTGGGTTTCCTCCTCAGAACTGTAAAACAGAGCATTCCAAGATTCCTGCCATTCCACCTCCATATAGGCGCCGCAGGAATCTACTGACACCTGACTCTGCATTGATTGAGAACCCTCCAAGTCCCGAATGAACGCCATTGCAGGGTTCTCATCATCAAGCTATCCCATTGGGCAGTCACCCCAGGCTGCAACTTGCTCAGGTATCATACTGTTAGATGTTTCAACATTACCACTTTTGTTTACACTTTCCTGACCGGAACGAAGACCGGAAGTTCCTTGAAAACAACCTCCGTGGTCTACTTCCGGCCTCGCCACCGTCACTTCAGGCCGCGGGCCAATCCCGCCAGGAACCTGCCCGCCCACCGGAAGTGCGTCATCACCACCCAACACGCTACTATTGGTCTTGCGGTCAGAAGCACCACCCTTCCTCCCGCGGGAAGACGGCGTTTTCTCATTCACGGCCGCCATTCCCAAACTATCAGACGCCATGCTGCCGGCCAACGCTGCACCGCTCCCCACAGCGGCAGCCAAGCTGGCTTGACTCTCACATTTCCCGGTCCCCTTACCCTGAGCCCGGCTTGCGGCAGCGGCAGCCGACAACGCAACTGACGGTATGCCCTGCTTGCAACCACCGGTCGGGATCACTGGGGATTGTACTGGTAAGTCCGATTTTTCTTTGCTTACTAGTCTAGCAAGCTGAACCACAGGTATCTTCTTTTCTTTCATGACACATTTTTCTTTATTGTCCTTCTGCTGTCTCCTTCCTGCTTCACCGGAGTCTAACCTGCCTTCTGGGGATACAGCCTCGCTCATAGGCTGACAACCCCTAGGCTTACCCGACCCCTCTGCAGTACTAACGGAGTTAGCAGTCTTGTCACTGGGAGCACTCTTCACACTTGCAGCCTTCTCTGCACTCTTTCTCACCGGTGCTGTCTCTTTACAAGCCATTGGCTTTTTCTCCACCACCTCTTCACGGGTGGCCACCTCAGAGGGACCCGCCATTTCCTCCTCTTGCGTTGTGTTCGGGGCTGGATACAGTCTACGGCGTCTCCCTGCCTGGGTCCCCTCGTCACACGCAATTCTCATCGCTTTGTCCACGTTAGATAGAAAGTCTTTCTCACCAGAAGCACTGTCAATCAGGTTGGATAACAGCTCACCCATCATGCTGCACTGCTTCTTCAATCCGTCTATCACCGTCTTATACTCCTGTCTCTTTACAACGCCCGATCTGTCTCTCCGGTTCCTTAACTCCGCCAGGACCTTCATTTTCTCACAGTAGCTGCGGGAAGCCTTCACAATTAAGCTTTTAGCTTTCTTTCTTCTGTCTGCAGATTTCTCCGCATCCTCTCCTGGCTGTCTCAGAGACCAATCTGCAAGATCCAGTTGGTTCTCCAAGAACAACCTCTCCCCCTTGACGAGCTCCAGGAGCTTAGGGGCTCCACGTCCTTCATTAGGCTGAGAAACAGGCCCCTGGCCTGGGCTGACCGACGTCATCAGCTCCCTTTCCTCCTCCACCACTCTGGAAGTCCTCAGAGATCAGAGCACGCAGCCAGCACGCACAAGCTCCTACAACTGACTGCAAGCTCTATTTAAAAAGAGCAAGATAGCTAGCTATATAGGTGGATATAGTGGTGTATACTGGGTTCAGGGCACGCAGACAGCACGCACAATCTCCTACAACTGACTGCAAGCTCTATTTAAAAAGAGCAAGATAGCTAGCTATATAGGTGGATATAGTGGTGTATACTGGGTTCAGGGCACGCAGACAGCACGCACAATCTCCTACAAGTGACTGCATGCTCTGTTTAAAAAGAGCAATATAGCTAGCTATATAGGTGTATATAACGGTGTATACTGTGGTCAGGGCACGCAGACAGCATGCACAATCTCCTACAACTGACTGCAAGCTCTATTTAAAAAGAGCAAGATAGCTAGCTATATAGGTGGATATAGTGGTGTGTACTGGGTTCAGGGCACGCAGACAGCACGCACAATCTCCTACAACTGACTGCAAGCTCTATTTAAAAAGAGCAAGATAGCTAGCTATATAGGTGGATATAGCGGTGTATACTGGGTTTAGGGCACACAGACAGCACGCACAATCTCCTACAACTGACTGCAATCTCTATTTAAAAAGAGCAAGATAGCTAGCTATATAGGTGGATATTTTTTTATTTGTAAACTGCTACCAATACATCAACTTATAACATAAATTTGACTCAGACTTTGAGAAAAGGTGACAAATAAAATAAGCTCTTACTTGAGCAACAAATTAGACAGGGCTATATAGGCCCAAACAGGCCAACAAAGACCATCTTAACTTACCCGCAAAGCGGGAAGTACAGTCACCTAAACTATTGACAACTTAAAACTACACTCTATATCTACATATACCACACAGTTATTTACATTATATTATGATAAAGGCAGGAACGTAGCGAAACTCTCAATGCTTACCATATTTTTAAAAGAAGGTTACCAAAAAGCTAAACAGGGAGTGATAGGATAGAAAGACCCACCACCAAGGAAAAGGAAGGGGGGGTCATCAAGGCGGCCGGAAAGAGAACCCCCTCCACAACTTGGCACACCTCTCTCTCCCCATTCTTTCCCCCTCAAGATACCTCACCTTTTCCAATTCCCGAAGGATATCACCCACCACCTCATGCATGGGCAGGTACTTACCCCTAGTGGAAATCAAACACCGAGCGTGCCAGGTGTAATAGAGACAGACTACATTAACTAGGTAAAGTGACGACAAATCAAAACCCCTTCGGGCTCCAAAGTTGCCGTACACCCTCTCAGAGTAGGTAAGGGCCTGGAGACGGGGATAGCCGATGGCATCTCCCACCTCCCCCAGAACCTCTGAGTTGAAAGGGCACTCGACCAAAAAGTGGTCCATAGTCTCCAGCGCCCCTCCACACTCAGAGCGAGGACAGCCTCTGTCCTCTAGGTTCCGGTACTTCAAGTTCGATCTCACATAGAGGCGTCCGTGGAACGCCCTCCATGCGAGATCCCAGAACTTGGCAGGAATTCTCTTGGAATTCAGGAGGGCTAGCCCCTCCTTGAGAACCCTGTCCGGACAGTCCCTTAAGGCTAGAGGCTTCAGGACATCCGAGGCCATGACCCTCTGGTGCAGCTCACGCCGCCCCAGGGAGCCCACCTCCAAGGCCGTCAGCCTCCAACGCCTCAGTACCTTTAGGGCGGTTGGAACATAGGCAGGGAGGTATCCATGGGACCTCCGAAGGTCTCCAGGACGACCTCCCTCCTCCCACCCACTCAGGAAAGCCAGAAACCAATCCTTACACGAACGTTCCCACAGAGAGGGTTCGTCCACAAAGATGGATTGTAGGTTGAACTTTATAAACACCACGGTGAAAAAGACCGTGGGGTTCACCATGTCCAACCCACCCTGCTCTCTCCGTCGGTACGTGACTTCTCTTTTCACCAGGTTCAGTCTGTTTCCCCACAGGAGCAGGAAGAACAGACCGCAGACCCGTGCATAGAGAGACTTTGGCAAAAGACAAGCGTAGCTGACATAGAGAAACTCGGGAAGCAGATAGGTTTTAACCAAGCTCACCCTTTCCCTCAACGTCAGCTTCCAGCCTTTCCAGGCGTTAACTTTCTGGGTGGCACTTACCAGCCTGCGCTCCCAGTTTTGCTTGGGATAATCACCCGGGCCGAAATAAATGCCAAGAATTCGAACTTCTGGCCGGGGCGTGGGAAAAACGTCCGGGAGGGTGAACTGCTCACCCTCCCTACCCAGCCAGAGAGCTTCGCTCTTATCCCAGTTGACCAACGAACCGGACGCCTCGGAGTAGCCCCCAATCTGTGTTTCCACAAACTGGGCCTCCTCTCGGCTAGCCACCACCACCGAGACGTCGTCCGCGTAGGCCACTACCCTCACCGCCTTATCTGGGCCACTGCCGGGCTCCGTCAGGACCCCCCTCAAACACTCGCAGTCTAGCCTCCTTACGAAAGGGTCGACCGCAAAGACGTAGAGAAGGGGACTCAACGGACAACCCTGCCTAACACCAGAGTCCACCGGGAAGGTAAGACCCACCCAACCATTGACCAGAGGGAAGCTCTCAGCCCCCCTGTACAAGATCTTAAGCCAATCAATGAATTGATCAGGCAGGCCGTATCTTTCCAGAAGAAGCCAGAGGTACTCGTGGTTCACCCGATCAAAAGCTTTCGCCTGATCTAGTGCCAGCAGGTACCGCCCTTCACCCGTCGCCCTGCACCTTTCCACAGCCTCCCGGACGTTAAGGACAGCACTAAAGGTGCTGCGGCCAGGAACTGTGCAGTGCTGGGAGACTGACAGTAGCTTGTCTGCGACAGCAGACATACGCACAAACAATACTTTTGCCAGAATCTTTCTATCTGTAGAGAGAAGGGCAATGGGACGCCAATTCTCTACCACAGACGGATCCTTCCCTTTGGACAGAAGGATCAAGGCTGACCTTCTCATCGAAGGAGGGAGCAGGCCGGATGCCAAACACTCGTTAAAAACCTCCTTCAGACGAGGAGCCAAGAGGCTCTTAAAGGTTTTGTAGAATTCTGCCGTGAACCCATCGGGCCCCGGCGACTTCTTTGGTGACAAAGAGTCTATGGCCTGTTCTATCTCAGCCACAGAGATCTCTTCTGCCAAAGAGTCCCGAGAGTCAGACCCCACTTCAAGCGGAGTCTCGTCAAGGAACTGTTTGGCCTTTCTCAGATCCAACGGCTTCTTCCGAAGGATGTCTGAAAAATGGGCTCTGACGATCCCCAAGATGCCTGGCTTGGACCTCACCAGGGAACCCGAGGGATCTTTCAGTCCGTGTATGACCTTCCCACTCACCGCGTCCCCGCAGCTTTTGTAGGGATCCGGGTTGGTAAACTTCCCGTAATCCCTCTCCAGCTTCAGGGAGGCGAGACGGTCATACTGACACTCCTTCATCTGACGCTTCAGATCTGAGATCTGGTCCTGAGGGCCACCATCGGAAACCAAGCGATCCAGTCGCCTGCGCAACCTTTGGTAGGCCTGGTACCGGGATGCTGCCCGGCGGCCTGAGACTTCCCGGAAGAAGCCCTCCGACCTCTTCTTCACTACTTCCCACCATTCCTGGCGGGAGCAGCCGCTCTCAAGGAGCGAGGCTTGTTCCTTAAAGAAGTCTTCATAGGCCGACCTAATTTCAGGGTCCTCAAGTAGCGACCCATTTAGTCGCCACAGACCCCTACCTTTCTGAGGGGTGTCCACCACATTCAGAGTGACCGATACCATACAGTGGTCAGAGAACTCGACCGCATGCAGCACAGGAGCCGCAAAGGACGAGTCCCCCTTCAAAAAAAACCTGTCTATTCTACTCTTACTGCTACCTCTGGAGTATGTGAAACCAGTGAGGTTGGGGAAGTGGCGAACGTGCACATCCACCAACCCAGCTTCCCTCACTATTCTATTCAAAAAGATACTATCATATCCCAGAGGGCCTGAGGTGCCTGCCCGGTCCTTTGACCTGGTGACCATGTTAAAGTCACCACCAAAGACCACCTGCTGGGATGTAAACAGGTATGGTTTCAGCAGCGTGAGAAGGTCCTTCCTCCCCCTCTGGGACTGAGGACCATAGAAATTTATGAGGCGGAGGAATTCCCCCCTCACGACTGCATCCACAATCAAACATCTACCCATTTCTAATTCGATCACTCGTCGACAAGCCACCGAACCAGTCTTAAAAAGGACCGCAACTCCACTGCAGGGCTCAGCCGCAAGAGACCAGAGGGAGGGCCCATGTCTCCACTCCCTCTTTGCTAGATGCATCTCTGCCACAGATGCCAGCCAGGTCTCTTGCAAAAACAAAATGTCGGCTTCAACCCGGCCGAGAAAATCAAAGGCTGCAAACCTAGCCGCCGCAGAACGCACACTTGCGACATTAATGGTCGCAAGGCGTATTGGAGAGGGCGCCGTCATCCTTAGTGAAAAAAGTCTACGTTCCTCCCTTTAAACTTACAACATTAATCCACCTCGGAGTCCGAGGAGAGGACCCCAAACCGGTTCCAGAGGGCAAGCGAGGGATCCCCCCCCCGCCCCCCAACTGGTTTCAGGCTGAGGACCCCCGCCGCCCTCCTTCCCCGGGCTCCTTCTCTACTTTTTCTTTGTTTTCTTTTTTTCCCACTCAATATGTGGGGGCTCCCTCCCACTCTCTCCGTCCAATCTACCACTTGATAGGTCCTTGGGCCGTTTATTTGCCCCTTTCCCAGGACCAGTAGTGTCCATAGGGGTCTCTGAAGGATTTTCTGCTGCCAGGTAAGCTTGGCATTTGGCACCCACCCCAGAAGAATCTGGGGGGTGCATGGGGTTAACAGCCAGGCCTAGGCTTGGGGGGGTTGTATCCAAGGACACAGGGGATGGGGGATGGGAAAGGGGGGGAGGAAGCTTAGTACGAGGGGGAGGGATGGGCCGGGGGGGGGGCAGGGGAGGGAGGAGGGGAGGAGCCGGGAGCACGGGGAGCTGGGGGAGGATGGGAAGGGGGGGAGGGGGGGGTCTGAGGCTTTTTAATGGATGATTTATTGGCTTTTACCGGCTTATCAGCCGGTCTACCTGTCACTACTCCATCCCTCCTTGACCCAGGCTGGGCCGGGGGGTCTACTGGGCAACCACCTATTGGGTCTTCAACCACCCTACCCGCCCCCTGCTCACGCCTGGGGGGCCTAACCCTTTGAGGGAGGGGGGGATCCTCCCTCTGTGGCTCTGGGGGATTGGGGGCTCCACTTTGTCTAGGGTCACCATCACCCCCTGGGCCTGGGGCAGCCCCGCCCGCCTGATGCCCCCGGAAAGCCTTGGGGCAACGGCTGAAGGGGTGCCCCATTTCCCCGCAGAGGTTGCAGACTATCAGTCTGCAACCATCAGATGAATGGCCGAAGCCATTACATCTCACGCACCGAGGCATTGTGCAGTCTGCACTGAGGTGTGCAGGACTGCCGCACTTGAAACACCTACGGGGCTGGCCGGGGTAGAAGACCAGGATCCGGTCTCGCCCGATAAACGCGCTACCAGGAACGTGCGCCACGGTGTTGCCCTGGCGCTTGAGCCGGATCCTGACCTGCCACGCACCCGTCCAGACCCCGCGCTCGTCAAGGCTCTTCCTCAGCCCTGACTGGAGCTGTCCGTACCGCGCCAGCCAGGTGGCGATGTCCTCAGGCGGGAGAGACTCGTTCCTGACCAGCACAGTGATGTTTTTAATTTCCTCCTGCCTCGAGAGAGGCACTACCCGGAAACTTTTCCATGGTTCAGACCTCCCGACAATCTCGTAGAGGGTCAGGAAAAGCTCCATGGAGACCACGGAGACGAAGCTAATATCGAACTCTTTCGAGTTCGCAGGATGTATCACTGCGAACAGGTCCGAAACCTTAAACCGAAGCTCCAACAGGTAATCAATCACTTGACCCCTGCTGGGACAAGCGGTCGCTCCCTCCCACCTGAGCTGCACCACGTTGCGTCTGCGCCTTTCGGGACCCCCTGTACCCCTGGACCAGGCATTCGCCCCTTGGAACTGCTCCTCGGGGGGGGCCCTGAAGTTCTGGGCACCAAACTGGCCGTACAGGGGCTTTAGGGGCACAGACGCACCTGCCACCTGGGCAAACGAACGCCCAGTTTTCAGGGCACTCAGGAGGTTAGCCTCGGCTTGCGTGCCCAAGATGGTATTGGGGCCTGCGGGGGAAGGGTCAGGCTCCCCGTGAACCAGGCCGGAAGGCCCAGGCTGAGCTGATGCTGTTTTCCCACCCTCTGGCCCACCTGTGACCCTTACTTTCCTCCTCACCCTTACCATGGGGGGCGGGGCACTAGCCACCTCTACTGCAGGACCCTGGGGGGAGGCGACTTCCATCACCTCCTCCCGTTGGGATCCCTCTAGCTCCCTTATAAATTTCAGTGCGGAGCATTCCGCTCCCAACTCTCCCATAGGGGATTCACCCCAGCTCCCCTGCCTGGCCGGGAGATCCACACCAGGGGATTCCCCCTGCCCCTCCGAGATAGTACCTAGTGGGTCTCCCAAATCCTCGTCCATTCCTTCCGCCTCGACCGAGAGGCCGTGGGCAGTATCATGTGGTGACTCCACAGTCTTTTCGGACATTTCCTGCACTTCCGGGGACGCATTGTCAGTCACTTCCGGTTCGCGGGAGCCACTTCCGGTCGCGGCAGTCACTTCCGGTCCGTGGGAGCCACTTCCGGTCGCGGCAGTCACTTCCGGTCCGCGGGAGCCACTTCCGGTCGCGGCCCCCTGCGCCGGAAATGACGCGGATTTTCCCGCGACATGTCCCGCCATGGTGTCCGCAGCAGAAGAAGATCTCCTTTCCACATATGTCTTCACAGACGCCACAGACGCCATTGGCGCCACAGACTCAAACCCCTTACCACGTGCGGCCGCGGCGGGGGCCGCCATTATGGCCGGCAACCCTCGCACCGCATGGGGGACCGACGGATCACCCTGGATCACTGGGGGGGCTTGTGCTGCACCATCAGCCGCGGACTTGCTGACAACAGGTTGTACCGGCCCTTCCAGATGGCTCCGGGTGAGGACTACTACCAGTTTTTTCCCTTGGCACTCCACACTTCCCGCTCTTCCCTCTCCCCTGGAGCCTCCCAACACTTCACCGGGTACCCTACCCGGGTCAACCCTTGCCCCAATCACGGACTGGGCAGGCGGACTTACATGGACCCGGGGACCCTCCGTGCTTACTGCTCCAAGGGGGGCACCGTCCTCACTGATGTCTGTACCGGGATGCTGGCTTCTCTCTTCCTCCACACTTGCCAAAGGGTCTTCCACAGCCGGCTCGGGTAAGCTCTTCCGTGTTCCCCTCCTTCCTGCATGGGAGCCCTCCTGGCTCATTCTCAGGAGTTCCCGTTTTATTTCAAGCAGGAATCCTCTCTCTCCTACTCCTTTCTCACAGAGACCGCCCAGGAGCTGCCAGAGGTCTCTGCATTCAGATTTAAGCTCTTCTATGGTATCTCTGTACTCTGCTCTCTTCCTGCTTCCTGAACGGTCTCTGGAGTTCCTGAGAGCCGTCAGCCTTTCCATCTTCTTGCCGTATACCTCTACTGCCTTCTGGATCAGGGTTTTCACCCTGACCCTGCGCCTCTGCAGCTTCAAGCCGTCTTCACCCGGCTGTGCCCGGGTCCAGTCGCTTAACTCCACTTGGGTGGATAAAAACAATCGTTCCTCCCTGGAGAGGCCTTCCTTTCCACCAGGGGGATGAGCTGTAGCCCCAGGCCGGGAAGAGGGCCCCGAGCCTGGGCTGGCCGACGCCATAAGGCTGGATGTCCAAGACAGCTACGGTTCTCCACAGAGCTCTACCACACACGTCTGCTCTCCTCGGAAGCCTCTCCTGTGTGCTGGGTTCAGGGCACGCAGACAGCACGCACAATCTCCTACAACTGACTGCAAGCTCTATTTAAAAAGAGCAAGATAGCTAGCTATATAGGTGGATATAGCTGTGTATACTGGGTTCAGGGCACGCAGACAGCACGCACAATCTCCTACAAGTGACTGCAAGCTCTGTTTAAAAAGAGCAAGATAGCTAGCTATATAGGTGGATATAGCGGTGTATACTGGGTTCACTGCATGCAGACAGCACGCACAATCTCCTACAACTGACTGCAAGCTCTATTTAAAAAGAGCAATATAGCTAGCTATATAGGGGGATATAGCTGTGTATACTGGGTTCAGGGCACGCAGACAGCACGCACAATCTCCTACAAGTGACTGCAAGCTCTGTTTAAAAAGAGCAAGATAGCAAGCTATATAGGTGGATATAGCGGTGTATACTGGGTTCACTGCATGCAGACAGCACGCACAATCTCCTACAACTGACTGCAAGCTCTATTTAAAAAGAGCAATATAGCTAGCTATATAGGTGGATATAACGGTGTATACTGTGGTCAGGGCACGCAGACAGCACGCACAATCTCCTACAACTGACTGCAAGCTCTATTTAAAAAGAGCAAGATAGCTAGCTATATAGATGGATATAACGGTGTAAACTGGGGTCAGGGCACGCAGACAGCACGCACAATCTCCTACAACTGACTGCAAGCTCTATTTAAAAAGAGCAAGATAGCTAGCTATATAGGTGGATATAGCAGTGTATACTGTGGTCAGGGCCCGCAGACAGCACGCAGAATCTCCTACAACTGACTGCAAGCTCTATTTAAAAAGAGCAAGATAGCTAGCTATATAGGTGGATATATCGGTGTATGCTGCGGTCAGGGCACGCAGACAGCACGCACAATCTCCTACAACTGACTGCAAGCTCTATTTAAAAAGAGCAAGATAGCTAGCTATATAGGTGGATATAGCGGTGTATACTGCGGTCAGAGCACGCAGACAACAACCACTACAGAAGAGCAAGAACGCAAAATCGGCCGATAACGAACGGTGTATACTGTGTTGAAGGTACACAGAACACCCACTAACTCCTACAGACGCAAACACACTACACAAGACCGCCACGCTGGCGGCCTTATATATTGTGGGGCGTGTACTACACAGCCTGAGCTATGATTGGCCACAGGCATCCTGCCTGTGGCCAATCATGGCTCTCCTCGCTGCCGGCGCTGTGATATGCCAAGCATGCGGGGTCACAGTGCATGCTTGGCCAATCTTGAGCCAGCAATGCACTGCGATGGCGCAGTGCATTGTGGGCCGTGAGCGCCACACGAATTTGTCGCGAACGGCCCATAACATTCGGTATTCGCCAAACGGGCAAACAGCCGATGTTCGAGTCGAACGTATGTTCGACACGAACACGAAGCTCATCCCTAGTGGAGAAGGTGGCCATCTGACCGATGTCTTTAGAAAATCTTTCAGTCCTCTACACCAAGGTCTGATCGGTTCAAGCAACCATCACCAGCATCAGCGTTACATGGTTCAGGAATATCTGGGGGCAAGAGCAGACTTGGAGACCTTTCCAACAGAGCATCCACTGGGTTACTGGGTCTTGAGGATGGACCACTGGCCAGAACTAGCTTAATATGCAGTTGATCTACTGGCCTGTCCTGCATCCAGCATTCTTTCTGAATGCACATTCAGTGCTGCTGGAGGGTTTGTAACGTATCATAGAGTGCGTCTGTCCACAGACTCCCTTGATAGGCTCACATTAATAAAAATCAGTCTTGGATCAGCAGCAGCTATCAAGCATCTGATGCTGATGTAACTGCTTTATTTTTCTATGGATGTGGGATCCCTTGAAGACTGCCTATGCTGAGTGACTATCCTATTCCTTTTCAATCTTGATGCTGCTAGCTTCCAACAATATTTTTAGTTTAGGGCACAGCCCCCACTGCTATCATATAAATGTACTCACCGAGGCCAAGATGCCGAGAGCGGTCGCTGTTGCGACTCGGCGCAGACCACCCCTGAAGGTGGCACAGAGAGTGGTTGCACCAAGAAGCACAAGCTACCAGTAGGACAGTCACTTGCTAGCAGATCAGCAGGTAGCTTGAGCAGAGCTGAAAGGTGATGTCCCGTGGGAAGGTCCAAAAGCAAAGGTAGCAAGTCCGTAAGGCAAAGACAGAATCCAGGAGACAGGCCAGGGGTCAAACACAGTCCAGATCAGAAGACAAGTACCAGGAACGCTGAGACAGAAGGATAATCCAAGACAAGCCGGGGGTCGAACACAGGAGACAGCAGGTAAGTCCAGATGCAGGCTGAGGGTCAAACACGTTTAGAAAGCAGGAGTCCAAGATCAAGCCAGAGGTCGGTCCAGGAGAAGATCAGCGAGGTCGATAAGGCAATCCGGGTCACAACGGGTAATACAGATAACAGAAGCAGACGTGGGAATCACAGGAAGCTGAAGATAAACCAGCAGTGTGTTTGGATGACCTCACTTCCTTTATAGGTCAGCGAGGGGTCACACCCTGTGTGTGTGTGCTTGTGTGCTTTCGTTTATTCCTCTTGCACACAGCTGTGCGCCGGAGTGCTTTACCCGTGCGCATCCTATGACAACTGCCTAAGGCCCAATTTTTCTGTCCCTTTTTAACAGGGGCATGAATTACAATTTCTCATCTAATTTCACAGCAGTGCCCATTCCTGTGCCCAACAAGAGTATCTGTGAGGGGTTACAGTGTTGTGGCACCACCACCAAAGGCCCAATTTTTCTGCCCCGTCTGTCTCCTCCTGGGGTTCCTGCACACTAGCTGTCCTCTTGCTTGTTGTTGCATGATATGCAGCAATCGGATACCCCTGTCTGATGAGCCATACACCAGCACTGTTGTCACATGGTGACTATCCTCATACCCAGGCACCTTTCAACATCACTCAATGCTGCTATATAGCTGTCAGGGATCAGATTGGAGACTGAGTTGACAAGGTAGGCCTCTCTTATATCTCCTTTCCTGGCTCCGCTGAAGGTGAAACAGAGGAAGCCGAAGGACAAGAGGGACACACGTGCCTGAAGAGGCTGGTCCCGGATGGACTGCTTGCCAGGATCCAGCAATCTAGAACAAGCTGCTGTGTGCAGAGCAGGAACAACAGGCAGGTAACCGGGGGTTAACTGAAGCCAGGGACTTAGACAGGAGCAGGGTCTCAGGAATAGCCAGATTCGTCAGCAGGCAGGCAGTGCGGCATCAAATCATCAGACAGGAGCAGGGTTAAATAGGAAGCCGGAATCAGGAACCAGTGGTCAGAGATATGGGGAAGTCCAGGAGCAAGGTCAAGGAAAGCCAGGAGTTCAACAATGGGTATCAATCAGGAAAAAGCTGGAGTCACAGGGTACGGGTAGATCTGAAGATCAGTCAGCAAGATGTTGGAGACAAGACTCCCTTTAAATAGGCCGTCTGGCACCATTCTATGGCAAAGCCTCTCACAGGAATTCCCTGACATTGCTCCCCCATTAGGGGCAGCCCATGTTCCAAGGTTTTTTGGGTACAGGAAGAGATTCTAACAACCCCCAGGTCTTGGCATGATCAGATTTGTTTCTGAGACATGCAGAACAAGACCTGACATCTAAAATCCTTTAATAAATCGGGCCACCAAAAAGAACGGGACACTAGGTCAGAGGTCTTGTGTATCCCAAAGTGCTCTGCAAGGGGATGAGCATGGCATTTCTTAAGGATGTGGACTCTGAATTGCTCAGGAATAAAGATTTGTTCCTAGTGAAAAAAGAGTTCATTCTTTCGTTGAGGATGCAGATCCAGAGGAGGAGGATGATTAGCAACTGCCTCCTTGATTTGGGACATCACATCTGCTTGTAGGACTAGAAAGTTCTCATGCTTTTATAGGAGGCGAAGCATCCAAAAATCATGTGACATCCCACTCACGGTGTTCTTTTTTAGTTACTGGGCATGGAGGAGGAGAAGGGAGGGACTGGGCTGTATACACATCCAAATGTGTGATGTCAATATCAGGTGACCTGAATAGCTCAGCTCAAACAGAAAATGTTCTCTCCAGCAATAGAGACCAAACTGAGCATGTGCAGCAGTACTACCCTCACTGTGTCTTATCTGGATTTGTCTAGAGTTACAGTGCAGGAGGGGGAGGATCTGTGTAACAGGATCAAAGAGCCTTCTTACACAATGCAGAGGATTAACCCCTTAAGTTCCACAGTGGGTATAACAAGCATACTATTCTGCATATACAGACAGATTTTACTGTTGTGGGTTTAGCAACACTTTAATATTACACCTTTCCATCTATTCCAGAAGGGAAGTTTTATTGTCCTTATTCAGGGAAGTAATCCAAGCTTCCTCTCAGTGTCCAATAGGTTGTTGTTGATTATTATAGAATGATCTGCTCTCTCCATGGCCCATAATCAGTGGGTAGGTGGCTTGCCCCTAGTGGAGTTACGCTTTAAGAACATTAGGCACATTGTTATGGTTTTCACATTATTAATAGTTGTAGAGATTGGTATGGTGGCACTTATTTATCTTTCAATCTCTATGAACTGTGTAAATACAATTGTGTGCATGCAGCATGCATGCAGTGGTAGTAATGTCTTTTCTGCTACGTTTACCTACAGGTAAGCTTACCTGTAGGTAAAATGAATATCTCTAATGCCCCATACACACACTCGGACATTTCAGCCACAACATCTGTCAGATTTTTGCCAACGGATTTTGGCCCAAACTTGTCTTGCATACACACGGTCGCACAAAGTTGGCAGAATTTCGGATTGTTCTGAACGAGGCGACGTCAAACACGTACGTCGGGACTATAAATGGGCCAGTAGCCAATAGCTTTCATCTCTTAGTTTATTCTGAGCATGCGTGGCACTTTGTCCGTCAGAATGACTAACTCAACACCAAGTTCACTAACTATATAGACCACTTATGTATTTATACATGTTGATCATATCCCCATGCCTCTTATCAGTTTGGTTGCCCTTCTCTGCACTTTCTACAGTTCCTTGATATCCTTTTTGAGAACTGGTGCCCAAAACTGAACTGCTCATACTTAGTCATGCTCATGAACGCCTGTGGCATAAGACCAAGTCTCAGAAAGATTTCAACCAATATAAATCTGCCCTCCAAAAATACAATTCCAGCCTCCTCTCTGCCAAGCAGACCTATTTTATCACTCTCATTAGCAACTTATCATCCCGCCCCCTTCAACTCTTCTCTACCTTCAACTTTCTACTTCGTCCTCCACCGCCTCCACCCGCCAACTCACTCACTGCCCAGGAGATTGCCAATCACTTCAAACAGAAGGAAGATTGATACAATTCGCGCAGAGATCTCTTCTGTTCTGATACCCTCCACACTTTACACTTCATGCCCACAGGCACAATCATTACTTCCCTCTTTCAACCCCACCACTATAGACAAAGTTGCTAAACTACTTGGTAATGTCCACCTTACCACCTGCCCCCTGGATCCTGTTCCCTCACAAATGCTACGTTCACCCTCTGGCTCTATACTACACTCTCTAACCCACATCTTCAATCTCTCCCTCTCTTCTGGCATCTTCCCCAACTCTCTAAAACATGCGCTTGTCAGACCCATACTTAAAAAGCCCTCACTCGACCCATCCAATCCTAACAGCCTACGCCCCATCTCCTTGATCCCCTTCTTATCCAAACTCCTTGAACGTCTGGTCTACAACCGACTGAGCGTCCACCTTGCTGATAATAGCCTTCTTGATCCCCTTCAGTCTGGATTTCATCCTCAACACTCCACAGAAACTGCTGTCCTAAAACTAACAAATGATCTACTAACGGCCAAAACCAATTGACATTATTCGGTACTCCTCCTCCTGGACCTCTCTGCTGCCTTTGACACGGTGGACCACCCCCTCCTCCTCCAAAAACTCCACACCTTTGGTCTCCGTGACTGTACTCTTCGCTGGTTTTCTTCCTACTTATCCAACCGCACCTTTACCGTTTCTTACAACTCTACTTCCTCCTCTGCTCTTCCTTTCTCTGTTGGGGTCCACCAAGGTTCTGTTCTTGGACCGCTCCTATTTTCAATCTACACTTCCTCCCTGGGTCAACTGATAGCCTCCCATGGCTTCCAATACCACCTTTACGCTGACAACACCCAAATCTATTTCTCTACCCCTCAGCTCACTCCCTCTGTCTCCTCACGTATCACTAATTTACTATCAGATATATCAGTCTGGATGTCACACCACTTCCTCAAACTCAATCTATCCAAAACCGAACTTGTAATTTTTCCTCCCCCATATGCCCCTTCCCCTGATCTCACTGTCCAAATTGATGGCACAACCATAAGCTCATCCCCACATGCCAAGGTTCTAGGTGTAGTCCTGGACTCCTCCACTGGCTTCCGCTCAGCCAAAGAATTAAATTCAAAATACTAACAACTACATACAAAGCCATCCACAACTCTGCCCCCAGCTACATCACTAGCTTAGTCTCTAAATACCAACCCACTCGTTCTCTTCATTCCTCTCAAGACCTCCTGCTGTCTAGCTCCCTCATCACCTCCTCCCATGCTCGCCTCCAGGACTTTTCCAAAGCCTCTCCAATCCTATGGAATGCCCTACCCCTATCTCCTACTTTATTAGCTTTTAGGCGATCCCTGAATACCCTTCTCTTCAGAGAAGCCTATCCTACCCACACCTAACAACTGTATTTTCATTTTCTCCATCAGCTCATCCCCCACAGTTATTACCTTTTTTGTTTCAACTTAACCCTCCCTTCTAGATTGTAAGCTCTAATGAGTAGGGCCCTCTAGTCCCTCCTGTATTGATTTGTATTGTAAGTGTACTGTCTGCCCTCATGTTGTAAAGTGCTGCGCAAACTGTTGGCGCTATATAAATCCTGAATAATAATAATAATAATAATAATGTGGTCTTACTAATGATTTGTACAGGGGCAAAATTATATCTCTCTCTCTGGAGTCCATACCTCTCCTAATACAAGAAAGGTCTTTGTTGGCTTTGGAAACCACAGCTTGGCATTGCATGCTATTATTAAACGTATGATCTACCAATACCGCCAGTTCCTTCTCCAATATGGATTCACCCAGTTGTACTCCCCCTAGTATGTATCTATGATGCATGCATGTTCCTTGCCCACAAGTGCATAACTTTACATCTTTAACGTTACACTTTATCAAAATTAAACCTCAATTGCCACACAGTTGCCCAATGTTAACCTAAGACCATTCAGATTAAAAATCATTAACCGCTACTCTCTGAATTCGGTCTTTAAGCCAGTTTTCTATCCATTTAGAAATTGATAACAAAACATGAAAAAAGTGAATAATCTTTAGGTAACCCAATTGATTTTGGTTGAGACTTTATAAGGACCAAAAAAATGAGGGGTGAACTTGATGGAGGGAACTTTGAGGCAGTGATTTTTTTATATAGCAAGACAAACCTTGGCTCCAGGATGAGAATAAAAGCTGCCTGGTAGCGACAATCAGCAAATGTTTTTGACTTTGAGGGACTCGGATCAATGAGTGAGTCAATTTCTCAGAAGATGAAGACATTTTAAAAATTACCTTTCTTCCCACAGTATATGGACAACTCCTGTGCACGTCTTTGTGAATATTCTTCAGTGTAAGGTGGGTTCTGCTCAACTGCATAAGTTCCTCTTGACTATTAAAGAGACCTGTATGCACTGTATATCCAAAACCCAGGGGAATTCCAAGGACTGTGGGTAGAAGGTGTGGGTTTTTGCTGCTGAGAATGCTCAAAGCCCAGCTCACGGAAGCAGATATCATCCTGTGTACTGAGGAAAATGAGATCATTAAGGTCAGATCTTTCAGAACTTTCAGTCTGTTTACCATAATCTTATCATCTAGGCCCTGCCAGAAGGTTGCCAATAGGGCATCATTGTTCTGGACCAACTATGCAGGTGGCAGAGCCCTGACATAAATGAAGAAGAGAAGCGGCTGCAGAGAGAGTTTGCCCAGGCTCTTCAAAGTGTATTTGAAGGCTGACAAAATCAGAGGTCAGGGGGTCTCCCTTTCAGAGGGGTACATTTTTTCTTCCCATCATCATTATATGCATAATAGTTGCTGAGGTAAGACCAGAAAAGATTTGCAAATCTGCAAATATAAAGTATGCAACCGCTTGGTGGAGAATTGCATGGCAGCAAAAGTTCATGTCAAATGTTATCAAGAGCTATACACAGAACAAACTTTCCTAGTTCAGATGGCTAAATTTCTACCGATAGATGAAAAGTAAAGTCATGGTCATATGCATGTGTACACAGATCATTTCCCTACTCCCTACTATCTATAGTATTTCTATTTTTATCCCATTTAATATATTATTCGCTTGTTAGTGTTTATGAGCTGTGTCTGTGGTTTGTTTCTCACTTCCGACAGTGCTTTTTTTTCTTCTCTTTTTTTATAGAAGCTTTTTACGAGTATGCAATAAAGCTTCCATGTGCAAGCAAAGCAGTGATCAGCTTAATATACAGACAAGTAAAACTGAATGATTTCAGTAAACAAGTTGCTTTTTTTATTACTAAAAACATGGAATCATGTGATCTGTCAGTAGACATAATTTGACTGTATGCTAATGCTATGCAGTTTCTACAGACAACCCCTGGCCACTTACTTTTTAATTGTTAGGCTTGTATTTTTTTTGTTGCTTTCCCAATGTTGCCTTCATACGGGACCCCCTTATACTTCATAATCTTAAATATACAGTACACAATAATGCCTATAGATAGCTCAAAGCAGGGCTGGCCCAAGACATTGTGCTGCCTGGGTCCAAGAATTAAATGCTGCCCCCCCCCCCCAAAAAAAATCACGCCCACCAAAAGGCCACGACATCCATTATTTTATATCATGATAATTAAAACTAAAATTAAATTTATCTGAAAGTCAGATTTACATGCAACAGCACCTTGTCTATATGCAAAATTGCATGACATACCATTATGTTTAATTCCAAGGGGTGGGCTAGGACAGAAAAGGGGTGGGCTAGGGTAGTATATAAACAGGCTAGGGTAGTATATGGACAGGCTAGGATAGTATATGGACAGGCTAGAATAGTATTTAGACAGGCTAGGATAGTAGTTTATGGACAGGCTAAGGCAGTATTTTTGGCAGGTTGGGGTAGTATATAGACAGGCTAGGGTAGTATACAGACAGGCTGGAGTGGTATATAGACAGGCTTGAGTAGTATATAGACAAGCCAGGGTAGTATTTAAACAAGCTAGGGCAGTATAGGGGCAGGCTATGGTAGTATAGGGGCCAGTGGAGCGGCCCGGGGGGCAGTTGTTATCATGACACACAAAACTGCTGGAAAAAAAATCTTGGTCGTCAATTTGCTAGGTTAAAAAAGGAGAGGCAGCCGTGGTTCAATTTGCTGCCCCTCTCAAACTGCTGCCTGGGTCCAATGGACCCATTGGGACCCACTGTAGGGCCAGCCCTTGCTCAAAGAAAACCTCTATTCAATTTTAAAAGTAAATATTCTGTCTAATAACATACAGCATTTCCATCTATATACTATAACCTTTATTAACCAGAAAAGCCTCTTCTTGGCCCTACTCTAATTAAGTTTTACATCATTACTGATAACTGACTTTCCTGGGTTAATGTCCTGTCAACTACCATTGCACTGTCTAATGACAGCGTTCTTACTTGCCACTGAAACAGAGGAAGGTGGTTGGAGGCTCAGTGGGTAAAAGCATACAAATCCAGCAACTGTATGTACTTCTGTGGCTGCTGTCTCACCTTCAGTGACCAACAAGTCAGTGTGGTACGAGAGGCCCTCCTCTACACATCATGCTCACAAACCAGGTATGTGACAGGATCCGTGGCTGTATGCCATCTGGTCCACGTGCTTTATCCACCTTTATTCTGTCAAAATATTTCTGCACCATCTCACTTTGGAGCAATGGTGGATCATTTGGGGCTGTGTCAATATCATCCTCATTATGGACATGAGCTCCCCCATTTTGCTTTGTATACAGCTAAAGAAGGTATTTAATACATTTGCCTTGTCTTTATCCCCAATCACTCACTCTACATTATTTTGTAAAGGGCCTACATGTTCAAACCTGACCTTTTTACTACTCAAATATATGAAGCATTTTTGGGGGTTTGTCCTACTATCTTTTGCAATCTGTTGTTTATTTTGAATTTTGCATTCTTGATTTCTTATTTTTTTTCTTTATATATATATATATATATATATATATATATATATATATATATATATATATATACAGTGCCTTGCGAAAGTATTTGGCCCCCTTGAACTTTTCAACCTTTTGCCACATTTCAGGCTTCAAACATAAAGATATAAAATGTTTATTTTTTATGTAGAATCACCAACAAGTGGGACACAATTGTGAAGTGGAACGAAATCTATTGGATTTTTGAAACTTTTTTAACTAATAAAAAAATGAAAAGTGGGGCGTGCAAAATTATTTGGCCCCCTTGCGTTAATACTTTGTAGAGCCAGCTTTTGCTGCGATTACAGCTGCAAGTCGCTTGGGGTATGTCTCTATCAGTTTTGCACATCGAGAGACTGAAATTCTTGCCCTTTCTTCCTTGCAAAACAGCTCAAGCTCAGTGAGGTTGGATGGAGAGCAAAACAGCAGTTTTCAGCTCTTTCTACAGATTCTCGATTGGATTCAGGTCTGGACTTTGACTTGGCCATTCTAACACCTGGATACGTTTATTTGTGAACCATTCCTTTGTAGATTTTGCTGTATGTTTGGGATCATTGTCTTGTTGGAAGATAAATCTCCGTCCCAGTTTCAGGTCTTTTGCAGACTCCAACAGGTTTTCATCCAGAATGGTCCTGTATTTGGCTGCATCCATCTTCCCCTCAATTTTAACCATCTTCCCTGTCCCTAAAGGCCAGATTTGTGCAGTGTACGACTGATTGTTGTCCTATGGACAGACTCTCCCACCTCAGCTGTAGTTCTCTGCAGTTCATCCAGGGTGATCATGGGCCTCTTGGCTGCATCTCTGATCAGTCTTCTCCTTGTCTGAGCTGAAAGTTTAGAGGGATGGCCAGGTCTTGGTAGATTTGCAGTGGTCTGATACTCCTTCCATTTCAAAATGATCGCTTGCAAAGTGCTCTTTGGGATGTTTAAAGCTTGGGAAATCTTTTTGTATCCAAATCCGGTTTTAAACTTCTCCACAACAGTATTACGGACCTGCCTGGTGTGTTCCTTGGTCTTCATGATGCTCCCTGCGCTTTCAACAGAACCCTGAGACTATCACAGAGCAGGTGCATTTATACAGAGACTTGATTACACACAGGTGGATTCTATTTATCACCATCAGTCATTTAGGACAACATTGGATCATTCAGAGATCCTCGCTGAACTTCTGGAGTGAGTTTGCTGCACTGAAAGTAAAGGGGCCGAATAATTTTGCACGCACCACTTTTCAGTTTTTTATTTGCCAAAAAAGTTTAAATTATCCAATAGATTTCGTTCCACTTCACAATTGTGTCCCACTTGTTGGTGATTCTTCACAAAAAATAAAAATTGTATATCTTTATGTTTGAAGCCTGAAATGTGGCAAAAGGTTGAAAAGTTCAAGGGGGCCGAATACTTTTGCAAGGCACTGTATATATATATATATATATATATATATAAATATATATATATATATATATATATATATATATATATATATAGATATATAGATATATAGATATATATATATATTTTTTTTTAAACTTTGGCCGTAAGCCACATTTATTTTTAGCCTTTTAAACTTCTTTTAATTGGCAACATTTATTTGTTTTTTTCAAAATACAGCAAAACAAAAGAAAGAATTAAAAAAAATAAAAAAGAGTATATGTATACACACACATACATATATACATATATATCAAACAAGGACCTCTTATAAAGTTCACAACACACCAAAGCACTATAACAGCAATAAACTATGAAAAATAAAAGTGTTGCAACTGCATGGCATTGTAAATAACAATGGTACATTTTAACATAAATAATAAGCCATCTGGCTTTGGAGATAGCATTACTCGGGGACAGTCCCGGGAGGGACCAGCCTAAGTGTAGCAGCTCTAATGCAAGAGACCTTGACAATTCACAGAGTCCTTAAAACAGTCCACAAATACCAATAATAAAACAAGAATACAGAATAGAAAAGAAAAAAGGTATAGTAAACAGCGTAATTCAACGCTCCTAGGCAGGATGAGAGCTTAGGGTGCATATGGACCTCTTGTTAAATTGGGACTAGACTATTTGCCACTGAGATAAAAATAGCTCTTTTCCAATGGCCTCCTCCCATTTAAGCATATACCCATGTTTACCTAGGGTTTCCATTGGATATGCATTTAGCAATTTATAAATGCCAGAGATTAGGACTAGTCGTTCAAATCCGGATAATTTTGAAAATTGAAGGTTGGGAGCAAAGGATAAGGTGTAGTGACGAACCTGGAGGTAGCCAAAAAACGCCCTATGGAGAAGATCATGCTTGTTAAGCAGTTCCTCGAATGACAGTAGTGTATGCATAAAGTGAAAACAGTGCAGCACTAGGAATCAAATGTTGAGACTGATATATGGACATACTGTTATATACAAAATAAATTGTGATTAGCATATACTAACACTATCATCTGATTGATAGTGTCTCTAAATAAAGTGCACTGTGTAAATCAACATTGGTAGTATAGTCCTATTGGTAATTAAAACATGAATTAATTTGTATATAATTATGGGAAGGAATACAGGCGTGTAGGACTAAGACCCCTTTCACACTGAGGCGCTTTACAGGCGCTAAAGAGCTAAAAATAGCTGCCATTGTGCTCTTGCTGGGTGTCTAGTGTGCTCCTGATCCCTTAACCACTTGCTGACCACCGAACGACGATGTACGTCGACAGAATGGCACGGGCAGGCAAATGGGCGTACATGTACGTCCCTTTAAGTTTGCCGCCCTGCCATCGGAAGCGCACCGCCGGCGGCGCGCTCCCGTGCTGGTCGGGACCCCCGTGAGTCCGGTCGCGGGACCCGCGGACTCGATCGCCGCGGGCATCCCCGTGATCGTCTCACGGAGCGGCCGAATGTAGAAGTGCCGTTGTAAACAACATTTCTCCATTCTGCCTAGCAACTAGTGACGCTGATCTCTGCTCCATGTGATTAGAGCAGAGATCAGTGTTCACTAAATGAAAGCCCAACCCCCCCACAGTTAGTAACACGCCCCTAGGAACACTTAACCCCTACACTGCCACCCACTGGTTAACCCCTTCAATGCCAGTGTCATTTACACAGGAATCACTGCATTTATATATAGATAGAAAGAGCTGCGCCAATAGTACTAAATAAATTATTATAAAAACATATGACATAAATATCTATTACAAAAAATGATAAATGACCATACATATAGTGTTCACAGAAAGATACAAGTATCACCAATCTATGAAAGACAGGGACCATATATCAGATAAAGTAAACATAAATCTGAAAATTAATATAAATAAAAGTCCATTAAGATGATCCGATAATCCAAGCGATCAGTATATCACCACCGTGATCACACACACTTCTCAGAAAATCCTGTGCCCGCCACCAGATAAGTGATGCGCTTACCAGATAAATGGACAATTACAGCCTTAATGGTATTTAAATCGAAGCAGAAAGACTGGAGCTTCAATCAAGCCTCCTGAATCCAGATGCCCCCAATGTAGATGAATAGCCAAATCCTAATCTCTGGAGCTCCAATGGATACATCATCAGCAACACCGTTTTAGAGAAAAAAGAAATGCCTCCATAGCGTAAAATCGTCAAACAGTTTATTTAAAATAAGAGAATCGCACTTACAACTAGCAGCTTTCTATCAAGCGTTGGAACAGAACAAAAACACGCCGGCCAGCATACAAACAAACAAGCGTCCCGTCCTCCCCTCGTAGAGCGTGGTGGCGTCACTGCGTACCTTCCCAGACGCGTTTCGTCATAGATGACGTTATCAATGGGGAACGGGCAACGCAGCGACGCACCACCTTATATGCCCGGACCTCGTTCTGAAATGCGAGTTCCGGTTTCAAAACGCCATCTTGACTAATGGCAAAAGTAACCTAAGTTCCCATACAATGAAGGGGAAGAAGAAAGGGCAAAACAGAAAAAAGTGAAAAGAAAAAAGAACTGAAAGGGAAAAAGGATAATATAAAAAAAATAGTGACCTATATGATAGGTGAAATGAACTGTATTAGTGCCATTAAACAATAATACAAAAAAAACCATTGTATAGGCAACATTGCAAACCCCACTATGATTATGAGTTCATTTATATAGCAGTGATTACTGTAGAGACAAGACAATGGTCCCAAAAATGTGTCAAAAATGTCCGATGGGTCCCCCACAATGTCGCAGTCACAATAAAAATCGCTGATCGCCGCCATTACTACCGGTAGTAAAAAAAAATAATAAAAAATTATTAATAAAAATGCTATAAAACTATCCCTATTTTGTAAACGCTATAACTTTTGCGCAAACCAATCAATAATCGCTTATTGCGATTTTTTTTACCAAAAATGTGTAGAAGAATACGTATCGGCCTAAACTGAGGAAAAAAATGTTTTCTTATATATTTTTGGGGGATATTTATTATAACAAAAAGTAAAAAATAATGCGTTTTTTTCAAAATTGTCGCTCTATTTTTGTTTATAGCGCAAAAAATAAAAACCGCAGGGGTGATCAAATACCACCAAAAGAAAGCTCTATTTGTGGGAAAAAAAGGACGTCAATTTTGTTTGGGAGCCACGTCGCAAGGTCGCGCAATTGTCAGTTAAAGCGACGCAGTGCCGAATCGCAAAAAGTGGTCTGGTCTTTGACCAGCAAATTGGTCCGGTCTGAAAGTGGTTAAGGAGGCTTGGGCAGCCTCCAGGCTCACCTGTTCCACATCTATTCATTCCATGCATGTGCTTCCACTGTGGAGACACTTATAAATTTGTAGTGTTAGGACTGCAAGCAACACAGGTTGCCGTGACGAGGCCTTGCAGCTTTCACATGTGTTTGCAAATGTGTGCTAACTAAACCCCTGCTTTTAACAGACGGTTAGACAGGTTAATTTGGTTGGTCAGCAGACTGGTTGGTGGGTTGAGCTATGGAATTGTTTTTGTCTTACATGTATATGCCCTCCATGTGCGCCTTACTGTGAAGACCAGTTATGGGTGTGGCAAGTGGCCAGTTTTTTTTAGCGCTAAAAATAGCGCCTGTAAAGAGCCACTCCTGTCTCTGCAGTGTGAAAGCCCGAGTGCCTTAACACTGGAGCGTTGCGCTTTCGCAGGACGTTAAAAAACTCCTGCAAGCAGCATCTATGGAGCGGTGAAGGAGCGGTGTATACACTGCTCCTTTACTGCGCCTGCCCATTGAAATCAATGGGGCCGTGCGGCTATACCGCCATTTTAACCCGTTCTCGGCCGCTAGCGGGGGGGGTAAAAGCGCCCTGCTATCGTCCAAATATTGACAGTAAAGCTCCGCTAAAAATAGCAGTGCTTTACCGCCGATGCACCAATCACGCCAGTGTGAAAGGGGCCTAAAGGAATCACCGCCATGTGTGCATCCACCACCCAGGGAGAACATTAAATACGCTTACCAGAAGGTAGCAATCAATCAGGCATGTGATATCAAAGCTCTGGATAGCGAGTGGTGCAATTCCTCCTCCTCAGCAGAGCCACTTCAGGCAACCTTGACCTGGCATGTGGGAATATGGATCAGGATGGCAATGTCCAAGATGGTAAAAACCTCCTTCTACCACAAAACCATTTGGTAGGTTTATGGTTAACAGCATCAATTAAAAAACAACAGAAAACGTCAACATAGTGAAAACCCGTTGCAGGCTTGTTTAGAATACAAGGGCTTTACATAGATTACATAGATTCTAAAATGTATTGCATCAAGTAAAACATTTTGTAAAATATCTCCAAAGGCTTTCTTGGAGTCTAAAGTAGCAGCGCCTGCGTGTTTTGCCTATTAGCTATATCTATTAAATTAAAAATTCTCCTGGTGTTGTCTCCTGCCTGTCTCCAGGGGACAAAGCCCCCTTGGTACTTATGGATCAAGAATTAGAGAATTTCATTCAACCTAAGGGAAAGCAGCTTCATGAAAATGTTAGGATCTGAGTTCAAAAGGGCTATCGGCAGGGGTCAAGTCCTGGGGAAAAAGTGTGGGAACTCCCACCCAAGATCCACTCCCCCACCAAAAAAAAAAAATGATACGCTCATATGTACAAACGCTTCAAAAGTGGTATTTTTCATCCAATTTTCGTATTGTGTGTATGAAGCTTAACTGTTAGTACATTAAAAAAAACAATTCTCAATAAACATAAATACGGTAATTCTCTGCATAATCAGCATTCATTCAATTGTGCTTCCATGCAAATGTGAACATCATGGTCTGATCTTTATTGGGGAATGTTATTTTGTATATAGAGTGTTTATGTGGTGAGTTTACACTTCATTGAACAGAGTTTGGATAACACAGGGTTAAACGGAAAGGTAATAAATGAACTGCACATTATCTGGAGAGAATGCTTGGGGAGATAGTGATGTGTTCCTGCTTAGGAGATGTATGTTAGCTTGGGGGGGCTGCAAACTCTGCAGGGCTCAAACAAACACTCGCTGCTATTCCAACCCTTCACATATAACTGAGTTCCTGTTGTGGAAAAAGTACAGGAACTCTGGTCCCGTGAGTTCCCGCAGGACTTGAGCCCTGCATCTCCCCCAATGTAATATTGGCTGAGCATGGATGGGTATGGCTGGGTATTGGCAGAGGAAGTATTGGCAGGGTATTGCAGAATATTGGCAGGATAAGTATTGGCAGGGTATTGCAGAGTATTGACAGGGTATTGCAGATTATTACTGGGTATGACAGATTATTGGCAGGGCATTTCTGGGTATTGCAGGGTAAGTATTGCAGAGTATTGGCAGAGTAAGTATTGCAGAGTATTGTCAGAGTAAGTATTGCAGAGTATTAGCAGAGTAAGTATTGCAGAGTATTGGCAGGGTATGTATTGCAGAGTATTGGCAGGGTGAGTACTGCAGAATATTGGCAGGGTGAGTACTGCAGAGTATTGTCAGAGTGAGTACTGCAGAGTATTGGCAGGGTATGTATTGCAGAGTATTGGCAGGGTATTGCAGAGTATTGGCAGGGTATGTATTGCAGAGTATTGGCAGGGTATTGCAGAGTATTGGCAGGGTATGTATTGCAGAGTATTGGCAGGGTATGTATTGCAGAGTATTGGCAGGGTATGTATTTCAGAGTATTGGCAGGGTATTGCAGAGTATTGGCAGGGTATGTATTGCAGAGTATTGGCAGGGTATTGCAGAGTATTGGCAGGGTATTGCAGAGTATTGGCAGGGTATGTATTGCAGAGTATTGGCAGGGTATTGCAGAGTATTGCAGAGTATTGGCAGGGTATTGCAGAGTATTGATAGGGTATTGCAGAGTATTGGCAGGGTATTGCAGAGTATTGGCAGGGTATGTATTGCAGAGTATTGGCAGAGTATTGCAGAGTATTGGCAGGGTATTGCAGAGTATTGATAGGGTATTGCAGAGTATTGGCAGGGTATTGCAGAGTATTGGCAGGGTATGTATTGGCAGAGTATTGCAGAGTATTGGCAGGGTGTTGCAGAGTATTTGCAGGGTATTGCAGAGTATTGATAGGGTATTGTAGAGTATTGCAGAGTATTGGCAGGGTATGTATTTGCAGAGTATTGCAGAGTATTGGCACAGTATTGCAGAGTATTGATAGGGTATTGCAGAGTATTGGCAGGGTATTGCAGAGTATTGGCAGGGTATGTATTGCAGAGTATTGGCAGAGTATTGCAGAGTATTGGCAGGGTATTGCAGAGTATTGGCAGGGTATGCATTGGCAGAGTATTGCAGAGTATTGGCAGGGTATTGCAGAGCATTGGCACAGTATTGCAGAATATTGATAGGGTATTGCAGAGTATTGGCAGGGTATTGCAGAGTATTGGCAGGGTATGTATTGCAGAATATTGGCAGAGTATTGGCAGAGTATTGTACAGTATTGGCAGAGTATTGTAGAGTATTGGCAGGGTATTGCAGAGTATTGGCAGGGTATTTCAGAGTATTGGCAGGGTATGTATTGCAGAGTATTGGCAGGGTATTGCAGAGTATTGGCAGGGTAATGCAGAGTATTGGCAGGGTATGTATTGGCAGAGTATTGCAGAGTATTGGCAGGGTATTGCAGAGTATTGGCAGAGTATTGGCACAGTATTGCAGAGTATTGGCACAGTATTGCAGAGTATTGCAGAGTATTGGCAGGGTATTGCAGAGTATTGATAGGGTATTGCAGAGTATTGGCAGGGTATTGCAGAGTGCAACTTACACACTAGTGACTAACCTGGTATCCTCTTCCCTTCTGTTCTCAGGGGAGAAGTAAACTGGAAGCAGTGCAGCGGCTGTTGCCCCAGGAGGCCAGGACTGTCTGGCACTGGGTAGAGGGGAGGGAGGGGACAGTCCGGATCCAAGCAGGCGCGCAGCGTGTGTCACACTGCCCACTGACTCGTGCCAGTGCGTGCCCACGTGTACGGCCGACGTCATGTGACCGGTTGCTAGACGCGGAGAGGCCCCTGCCTAGCAACCAGTCACTCGGGCGGCCGAGGAGCGACGGCAGACTACGCACTGCATAGCCTCAGCCCTCAGGTGGCTAATGGGAACGGCGTTCCCGCTGTGGAAATAGTGTGGGAACGCCGTTCCCATGCGTTTCCGCAGGACTCGAGCCCTGGCTATCGGCCTGTAGTTCGCAGAAAGGGTATGGTCCTTGTCCAGTTTAGGTATCAATGTAAGGAAAGAGGATTGAATGTCTCTCGTGATCTCCTCATCGCGCATAGTTTTTTAAACTTGTTGCCCATAGAAATATACTTTGCAGTGAGTTCACATAGAGATGTTTTTAAGAATTCCCATTTTTGTTCTTTGTTCATTGATGCTAATATTCCCTCCCGGTCTAAATCTTGGAGAGCAGCCCTCATCGTTGGAAAATTTGCTCTCTGAAAGTTAAAGTGGTTAAAGGTAGAAGTTTTTTTTATCTTTTTTACTTCAATAGTTTTTATTGGTTTTCAAGAAGAAATTGAAAACATTGATACATTTTGTTGTACAGTATAACGTGTAAGGCTGGCCGCAGGTCAGGTCCTTGTAGAAGGAGTCAGTCTGCATAAAGCCTGCCCTCCTATGCCTCCTCCTTTGTGGTTGTAGGTTCTCGTATCCCACCCACCCATTACCTTTTTTCCTTTACTTTTCATTTCATTCCTTTCATTTCATTTCATACTTGGGTATGCCCCCTTTTAGGCATACTGACCACGTGACCCCGGCACACCTCAGGTCAATGTTCTTGGCTGCTCTTTCCTATACTATCCACAGATTGACTCAGAGTACAAATAACATATAGGGAAGGGTCATATACAAAGACAATGCTGACGTCTGAAACCCAATTGTCTTTAGACAGTGGTTGCAGTGGCAATGACATGGGTACCACCCACCACCTCCAGACACCCCATATGGGAGCAAAAGGTTTTTTATCTTAATGCATTCTATGCATTAAGATGAAAAGCCTTTTGTGAGCAGCTGCCACCCTCAGCCTCCCTAATACTTACCTGAGCCCCCTTTCGATTCATCAATGTCCACAAGTGTCTCAGCCATCGAGGACTCTCCTGATTGGTTGAGACACAGCAGTGGTGGCATTGGCTCCCGCTGCTGTCAACCAAAGTTAGTTAGCCAATGAGGAGAGAGAGTGGCTGGGGCCAAACCTAGGCTCTGTGTCTGAATAGACATACTGAGCAGTGGCTCAGCTCGGGTGACCCCATAGCAAGCTGCTTGCTGTGGGGTCACTTAGCAGGAGGGAGGGGCCTGGAGCGCTGACGTGGGACCCAAGAAGAGGAGGATCTGGGCTGCTCTGTGCAAAACCACCGCACAGAGCAGGTAAGTATACCATGTTTGTTATTTCTATAGAAAAGAAAACAAGGCTTTAGTATCACTTTAAGTGTTTTTATATTTCCAGTATGAGCTTGTTGCTTACAGCTAACATTAAATGAAATCATGTTATGGTCACTGCTACCCAGATGTTCTTTTATATAAACATTAGTAATAAACTTTGCATGGTTTGAGATTACCAGGTCCAGCAGAGCATCATTCCTAGTCAGGGCTCCTATGAATTGGGCCATAAAATTGTCCTGTAAAAGGTTGGAACTGTACATGGGTGTGCGTACTACAAGTAATCATTGGCGTTTGTTATAGACCTCCCAGTGTTAATGAGGAGGTAGAGACTCAGCCCTGTGCACAGATAGAAAGGGCTGCAAGGGCTGGGACAGTGATAATAATGGGGGATTTTAACTATCCGGAAATTGACTGGAATAATGGCACTTCTGAAACAGTTAAAGGGCAAAAAATGTATACACTTTTAACTGTCCCAGCAGGGTCATCCCAGGAGCCAGGTTTCAGAAATGGTTTCAAATGCCTGCACTTTTTATTTGTGTATAGCAGAGTGTTCAACATTTACTTTGGCACCATTCCACCAAAAATCTTATTATTGTTATGATTAACTAGATTCAGTCTCCATTGTCCCTGAATGAATGGTGGACCTCAGCTAAGGTACAAACTGGTGAAATTAGTATTAACCATGGGAGTATATTATTAGTGTGTAAAAGCCCTATACTGGTCACGATGTGACTATAAGAACTATAGGCATAGCAAGTACTAAGCTTTATCTCCTTCCCTGCTATGATATTGGAGACGTGAAAGGATTTCCCTCATAGGTTGGAGACATCCATAGATTTAATTGCTCTCAATAGCAGTGGGAATTCAACATTTTTGTTGCTGTTGGGTAATTCATAGACAGTAGTACTTGGTAGTATGTGACTTATTTTCTTTCATAGCACTGCTTTGGATTTTTTTTTAGGAAAGTACAATAACAGATGCCACTAATTATGTTAAATTATTGTCCCTTCACAGCCTGAGAACATTTAGTGGCATAGCTCTGGCTGGCTGTGACCAGCAGGTCAAGTTTCATGGTAGCATTTGTGTGTTGCATCATCATGCAAAAATACACTAAGTATGGGACATTTATCCAGCAAAATTACATCAAAATAGGATGTAATTCAGACTGCTTTCTCATTCACAAAGTCTATTTGTTTTTTCACCACCCTAAATCAAATCCTGGGCAGGCAATGGAGACAGTTTTGCACAAGTGCACTGGGGATTATGAAAATTTGATCAAGATGAGATAGATTTTCAGTAAAACAGAAGTACAATTAACAAGTGGATTACACGTGCCCCTTTCGTATACCAACCTATACCTGGGGGATAATTATATATTTTTTTTGGCAATGTTCCCCTCTATATATACTTTGCCACATACTTGTAGGCTGGCGTTAACACACCCAATGGGAAACCCTCGCAAACACTCTTGCGAATGCCTGAGGCACAGTCACGGGGGACGTGGCCATGCAAAATTCAGCATTATGGCGGCACCCCAACTTAGAAGATAGACGTTTGCCTTGCACAGTTCCAATTTATACACTGAGAACTTCTCTGTTAAGAACTTGTCCTGTGTAACTATACACTGTCTTCACTCTTCCGAATGCCGTATTTCTGAGGGGACATTGCCGAGCCTGTGTCCCTCTCCACCAGCACAACCATGATTGCCACCTGACTCCCAATAACATTGTGAGAATCCCACCATTCATACAGCACTGATGCTAAAGAGCCTTATCACATTGTTTGAATCCACTTCTCTCTTTTTCTGCACCTCCAGGCTAAGACCTTAGATTCCCTGTACTGCAATGCTGATCCCGAGTATGAGGTCACTAGGGAGGGAGGCAGGCTCAGCAACCAATGCTCACTGCAAAGGTCACTGTCTCCCATGCCGAGGCACTATCCTTCTGCTGGCTGGCTGCTATAACATTCTTCACCACTTCAGTGGTTTCCCATGACAACAGCACTTGGCTGCATCTCCCTCCAACTCCACAGCATGATTAACCCTTTCATGGTGAGCTTCTTGCATCTCCTCTTCATCCCCCTTTGGTATATGCCCTGTTGTTTTATATGTCTTGCATGCACCCCTTTGTAGGAACTTCAGTCCTGGTATTTGGTAACTTTTATGAAGTTTTACTTAAACTTCTTGCAATCACATAATTAAAATTACATAGTCTCTCAAAAGATCCTCCCATGTACAGCTTTATTTCATTCTAGCTTAAGCTGCCAAAATTCATACCTTATAGATAATAAAAAGTTATTTCACAAGAGTCCATATCTGACTCCAGTACCCCGACTGGATACCCCAAAAGAGAGGCCACATGCTCAATACAGCTTCATATGGTGCAGCATTCTTTTCTATTTATTCCCATGTGGAAGGGAACCTCTCAGAGGCTGCCTCCTCTTGTATTTAGAGCCTTTCCATAAGGGGGCAAAGCTATGAACACCTGGAAGTAAGCCGGCTTAACCCCCTGCTAACTCCCTGGGCAGCCTATTACACAAAAACTTACTAACAAACGCTTTATTACAATGCAGTGCAAACCAGTAACATGATGCAGTGTACATCTCAACAGCAGGCATCTGCCTAAATGCTTACATGGAGGGCATAGGAACATACAGTATATGAAACTACAAAACTTCTGGTTGATTTTGGTAATGCACTGAATCAGAACAATTTTAATCTTAAATTTATGTGTACTAGGAATTAGGGGTTTCTTTTTTGGATCTGTTTCCTTGTACAGATGAAAAGAGTTACAAATGCACAAATCTATATGGCAAAAATTACAGCAGAAAATACAATCTTCCCATGGCTTTCAATATCATCTCTACACCGACGACACCCAAATCTATCTCTCCATCCCTCAGCTCACTTTATCAGTCTCCTCACGCTTCACCAACTTACTAACAGACATATCAGCCTGGATATCACATCACTTCCTCAAACTCAACCTAGCCAAAAATCCTGATTTCTCTGTCAAAATCAATGGCTCAACTATTAACCCGTCCCTGCATGCCAAAGTTCTAGGTGTAATCCTGGACTCTGAAATATCCTTTCAGCCCCACATCCAATTGCTGTCCAAAGCTTGCCGTCTCAACCTCCACAACATCTCCAAGATGCGTCCCTTCCTATCCACTGAGACCACAAAGCTTCTAATCCACTCCCTGGTCATCTCTCGCCTCGACTTCTGCAACTCCCTCCTCATTGGCTTACCTTTAAATAGGCAATCCCCCTTCAGTCCACTATGAACGTTGCTCATCTACCTTCCAAGCCGCTCAGCGTCTGCTACGCCTCTCTGCCAATCCCTCCATTGGCTGCCGCTCAACCAACAAATTAAATTCAAGATACTAGTAATAACTTACAAAGCTATCCACAATTTGGCCCCCAGCTACATCACTAATCTGGTCTCAAAATACCAACCAAATCGTACTCTTGTCGCCTCATCCCATGCTCGCCTCCAGGACTTCTCTCCCGAGCCTCTAGAATGCTCTACCCAAATCTGTCCGATTATTTCCTACGTTGTCAACTTTAAGATGATCCCTAAAAACATATCTCTTCAGAGAAGCCTATCTGTCCCCCACCTAACAACTGTACATTTATCTTCTCCATCAGCATATCCCCCACAGTTATTACCTCTTGTATCTCTTTACCCTCCCTCTTAGATTGTAAGCTTTAACAAGCAGGGCCCTCTGATTCCTACTGTATTATAATAATAATAGAAGCATCTAGCTTTCATCCCTGTCCTCTTGTTAACAGTGTTAACAAAAACATTTTTGCCAACTAAATTAACACTAAAACTAAAAAAATTCAGATGATTAAATTATTAATAAAACTAAAATGCCATTTTAGTCAAAAGACTTCGACTAGAGCTACCATATTTATCGGCGTATAACATGCACAGGTGTATAACACGCACCCTAATTTTAAAAGGGAAGTTTAAAAAAAAACACATATTTTTTAAATAAACAACTTTGAAGTAAATTAAGGATCAGTGCTCATCAATGTCCATCTGCAGCCTGATAAATGTCCTTCTGCAGCCTGATCAATACCCATCTGCAGCCTGATCAATGTCCATCTGCAGCCTGATCAATGCCCCTCTGCAGCCTGATAAATGCCCACCTGCAGCCTGATTAATGCCCATCTGCAGCCTGCAGCCTGCACAATGTCCTCAATGCAGCCTGATCAATGACCATCTGCAGCTGATTAATGTTTTTTTAGCCTCATTTGCAGCCTCACCATCTCTCAGCAAAGCAGCCTGAACATCAGGAAATCACTGAGCCATCATCTCCTGTTTACTTGGCTCTCACACACACAGTCCCGCTGTGCATCTCCTGGAGAGTCCAACAAGAGTATGGAGGATTTTATTCCAGTTGTTCACTAGCCTTGAATATGCTCCAAAATTTGTGAAAACCGCCATGGCCCCTGTGTCCCCCAAGAGTAACATGGTATTGTCAGCATAGAGCATGAGTTTCTCATGAATCTTGCCATATTTGAAGCCGGCGATGGAAGGGTTGGTCCGGATCATGGCAGCTAATGGCTCTATGGCAATGGTAAACAGGAGAGGAGACAGTGGGCAGCCCTGTCTTGTACCTCTATATAAGGGAAAGGTCATGGAGACATGCCCAGCCTGTTTGATGGCTGCCTGGGGGGAATTGTATAGTAATTGCACCCAGGATAGGAAGATTGGGCCAAACACTAACTTCTGCAAGGTGGCTCATAGATACTGCCATTCCACACTGTCAAAAGCTTTATGGGCATTCAATGACAGCAATGTTCTGTCCCCCATGTTGTCCACTCTGGACTGTATGTTAATGAACAATCTGCCCAGGTTAATCGCAGTGGACCTCTCGGATATGAAGCCCGATTTGTCCGGATGAATGATTGACGAAATGAACTTGTTTAGTCTCATGGCCAGAACTTTGGCAAGGATTTTAATATCTGCCTGTAAAAGGGATATGGGTCTATACAAGCTCGGATCCAACAGATCCTTTTCCTGGTTTGAGTATTAAGACTATATTAGCTTTAATCATGGAATCAGGGAGACTCTTTCTTTCCCTGGCCGCATTGAACACCCTAAGAAGCTGGGGCAATATAATCTCTCCATATTGCTTAAATACCTCCACCAGTATCCCGCCCTGGGGGCCTTTGAATTTGGGAAGGATTTGACTGCCTTCAGTAACTCTTCATCTGTTATGGGGGAGTCTAATAACTGCCTCTGAGAGTCTGACAGACATGGCAGCTCAATCTCATGAAGAAAATCCTGCAATTCTAACGATGTGTATTCCTGCCTAGACTGGTACAAATTTGAGTAGAACCCCACCAGCTCCTGGTTAATGTAATTAGGGTCATTCACCACCTCCCCCCTCGCCATTGCGTAAAGCCCCAATGGAAAGAGAAGCCTGGTTCAACTGTACAATTTTGGCCAGCAGCCTGCCTGTCTGCTCCCCCTCCTCATAGAAGGTCTGTATATTGAGAAAACGTTTTTTGTCCGCCGCTGATGTTGCTAGGCGGTCTACTGCCGCCTGCGCAGCTATCTAGGCCTCTCTTGTTGCATCAGAAGAGTTAGCAATAAATTCCACCTCCAATTGATGGACCAGCTGTGTAGCCTGCTCCTTCTGTACCCTAGAATTGTGTTTGATCACATTTACCTCTGTAATGAATAGGCCCCTCAGGCAGGGCAGGACTTAGGGTGGTGGGGGCCCCTGGGCTTGAGTCACTTTTGGGCCCTACCTTCTATACATTATCGTACTTATCAGCATAGAACACGCACCAGCATATAACACGCACCCCAAGTTTAGGAGGGAATTTTAAGGAAAAAAACTTTTAGGAGGGAAGTTAAAGGAAAAAACGTACATTTAAATGCCCATCAATGCAGCCTTATCAGTGTCCATCTGCAGCCTTGCCCATCCATCTGCAGCTTTGTCCAGTGTCATTACAGCCTTGTCAGTGTCATTTGCAGCCTAGTCAGTGTAGCCTTGTCATTTGCAGCCTTGCCCCAGTGTCATTGCAGTCTTGAAGTTTAAAAATGGCGCCGCCGAGATACACAGTACTCTGTATCTCGACGGCTCTCTGTCCTCTCTGTCCTCTCAGTACACTCAGCTATGTATCTTGGCGGGGCCCATGGGCTTGAGCCCAGTCAAGCCCAATGGTAAATCTGGCCCTGCTCTCAAGTATGCCTTGAAGGCATCCCATGCAACCAGGGGATCAGGGTGTTCCCTATTGTCTCACCAATATGTAGAGATCTCGTCAATGATCCTGTCATGTGAGGGGAAGAGGTTTATCCAAAAGGCATTAAGCTTCCAGGATGCCCATGGAAGGATTGAGACGCACCAACTGGGGGGAATGATCAGAGATACCTCTCACCAAATATTGCATGTCCTGTATCAAGGTTGTGGCAGCCTGAGAACAGAGGCACAAATCAATTCTGGACAGAGATAGGTGGGATTTAGAGAAACAAGAGAACTGTTTCTGTAATGGGTTATGGAATCGCCATGGATCCATCCATCCCACTTCCTTTCACTTTTAGAAGTGTGGTGCGGGGGTGTTTAGACCCTGCTATAGGAGGGGGTGTTTGTCTAGTGTGGGATCTAAATATCCATTGAGATCTCCAACTAATATTAGTGGGATGTCAGGGTTATCCAGCTGGTACTTCAGGAGGATTCTTAGAACTACAAAGCTAAAGGGAGGTGGTATATACACTGCTGCCAGATTACATTTAACTTGAAATAGTCTACATAGCAGAAACACAAACATGCCCTTGGAATCTATAACTTTGTCAACCAGCTGAAAATCTAGAGACCGGTGAATCAGAACACTCACCTCCCTGGAGTAGGAGGTATGGGTGGAGTGATATGCAGAGCCCACCCAGGTGAACTGCAGACATGACAAAGTCTCTGGCACCAAATGGGTCTCCTGTAGGGCACATAATGCAGGCAGGTGTTTTTGAAGAGCGTTAGAAACCATTGTGCATTTAAGAGGGTCACGGATGGCCCTAATGTTCCAAGATACTACTGGAACAACCATCTGACCAGATTAGCAGAGAAATACCAGGGTACTGATTATAAAACAAGCGTCCCAAAGTCTGCCTCTGCCCAGCCAGACAAAAGAGCAAAGAAGGCTTGCAAAAGCCTTGGAGGAAGGTCCATTCCAGTGGGACAAAGTGTCTCCACATTGCATGGGCGCTGTGGTGTGATATCTGAAAAAGGTTGCTGAAACCATAAGTGTGAGAAACCTCAACAAAAAACAAGAAAAACAGAAAAATAACTTTAACTCTGACATCACCTCAATGGGATAGCGCAATCCCCATTGATAGGATGTCCTTTAGGGGGATGCTGGCAAGTGATGCATCTTTTCTGTAGGAAGCAACAGGCTTCACTAGATCTAATAACCTGCAATCAGTGGAAGTTCCCCGCCTGACCGATGATAAGAATAACTGTCTAGGAGCTATCAAATCTGCTCCTAATTTGTAATCCTCAGAGAAATCGATATTGCGTCGTGTGCTTGCTCATGGTGAAAGCAAGGTAACAAGGCCTACCAGCCGGGTCCACATAATACCTAATGTGTAGGTAATGTGGTTTCCGTGTTATGTCCTTTGTGCAGCTGTGTACATTTAAGTGCATCAGTCCTCTGCTGCCGCATTTCTTATGGCTTGGTGAAGTGCTTGCTCATTGGCATCCAGCCAATCAGATGCCTCTGTAGCCAAATCAAAAATGTGTGCTTGTCCCCTAGCCAGAATGCGAAGCCTGGTGGGAAACAACATAACATAGGTGGCCTACAGACGCTGAAGTCTTTTCTTGACCTCCGTGAATTTAGCCCTGCGGTGCTGTATTTCAGCCGAGAAGTCAGGGTAGAAGGAGAAACGGGTGCCATTAAATTGGATATTGCGGCGTTCCCTGGCCAGCTGGAGTATGATCTCCTTGTCTTTAAAGTTGAGAAGTCTGGCGAATAGAGTGTGGGGTGGGTGGCCCAGTGGAAGAGGCCTAGGAGGTACTCAGTGCGCATGTTCCACAGAGTACATTGGCGTGAATGTTTCCTTCCCAATTGTATCGAGCAGCCATTGTTCCACAAATTCTGTGGGTTCCCTCCCCTCCATCTTCTCTGGGAGCCCCACCATCCGGATATTGTTCCGCCTCAAGCGGTTCTCGAGATCATTGTTTTTAATTTCAGTGGCTTTAGCGATGAGTGATGCTGATTGTACGTGACGTGTCAAAGGCAGGAGCTTGTCCTCTATGTCACGTATGCCGCCCTCCACTGCCATGGTGCGTTCCCTCATTTTTTGCATATCACGGTGAATCAATCCCACCTCCTCCTTCAAGCCCCCTAAATGATCCTTTAACATGTCCACTGAGGCTGTATATTTTTGCACAGCTTTAAGTATTGCTGCAAGTGTGGACTGATCATCATCATCTTCCTCTCCCTCTCCCTCCTCCGTGTCAGTGTCCTTGATCCAGAGGGGCCCTGTGTACACTGCTCTCCCTCCTGAGTGTCATGGAAAATAGCAGGGGTAGTATCTAAGATCCCCTCCAGAGGCTGCTCGGCTGTCTCAGTCAACTTTTTAGTATAATAGAGCATGTCTCGTGGGAGATCTTTCCCCGCTGCCTTAGGTGTTTTAGGAGGCTTACGAGCTCCTTTTTGTGTCTCTACATGTGGGTGCTGGGAGGAGGCGGCCACAGCGGCGCCATGTTAATCCTACTGCATGCCTTCTTTTTCCTTTTTGCAGGTTACCATACCGCAGAATCGATGGTCCGAGGATGCCAGTGGAGTCCGCTGTGGTTGTGGCCGGAAAACAGCTGAGATACAGGCAATTTTACGGACTGGGAGTAGGGTGAGTGTCGAGTTTCACTAGGGAGCTCTGTGAAACACACTTCCATTCACATGCCGCTCTTGGTCACGCACCTGCCTCCTATTTTTAGGGTTATAGTATAGTTAAATAGTTAGTAAGGTTGAGTAAAGACACCAGTCCATCCAGTTCAACCTGAGTGAGTGTCTACAATTGTTCCTATCCCTGTACATTACACAATCACATCAGTCCCTACCCTCAAGGAGCCCACACATGTTATATGCCAATAAACATGGTAATTTGAAATCTGACGTCAAAATTTTACTCCAGGAATATAAAATGAGTTTGGAAAAATGAAAGAAATGCTTAACCACTTCAGCCCCGGAAGAATTTACCCCCTTCCTGACAGAACACTTTTTGCGATTCGGCACTGCGTCGCTTTAACTGACAATTGCGCAGTCATGCAATGTGGCTTGACGTCCTTTTTTCCCCCACAAATAGAACTTTCTTTTGGTGGTATTTGATCACCCCTGCGGTTTTTATTTAAACAAAAAAAGAGCAAGAATTTTAAAAAAAACTATTTTTTTTTACTTTTTGCTATAATAAACATCCCCCAAAAATATAAAAAAAAAAAAAAAATTCTCAGTTTAGGCCGATGCGTATTCTTCTACATATTTTTGGTAAAAAAATTCGCAATAAGCGATTATTGATTGGTTTGCGCAAAAGTTATAGCGTTTTCAAAGTAGGGGATAGTTTTATGGCATTTTTATCATGACTGCAACATTATGGTGGACACATCGGACATTTTTGACACATTTTTGTGACCGTTGTCATTTATACAGTAATCAGTGCTATACAAATGCACTGATTCCTGTGTAAATTACACTGTCAATGAAGGGGTTAACCTGGAGGTGGCAGTGTAGGGGTTAAGTGTGTTCTAGGGGCGTGTTGCTAACTATGGGGGCGTGGCTGTGTTGTGCACATCACTGATCTCTGCTCCAATCACAGGGAGCAGAGATAAGTGTCACTTGTTGCTAGGCAGAACAGGGAGATGCTTGTTTACTATAGCATCTCCCCATTCTTCCTCTCAGTGAGGCAATCGCGGGTATCCCCGCAGCGATTGAGTCTGCGGGACCTGCGACCTGACTCACTGAGCTTTCCGCGGGCGTGCGCCCCCGTCGCCTCTTAAAGGACAATGTACAGGTACATGATTCTGCCTGTACATGCCCTTCTGCTGATGTATATCGGCATGAGTCGGTCGCCATTTGATTTTAGTTGACTAAAATGTACTGGAGATTTTAGTCAACTAAAATGTACTGGAGATTTTAGCTGATTAGAATATGACTATAACTAAAATAATTCAGATGACTAAAATACAACTAGAAATAAATTGCATTTTAGTCAAAAGATTATGACTAAAACTAAATCGAAATTTGACGTCAAAATTCGCTTGTTAAAAATCCCAGCTGGCCGATATCAAAGAGTTCAAGAAAAATGATTCCAGGGTCCAATACTTCAAATCTGAGTCTGAGAACAGTGGATATAAGGATTACTTAAACTGAAGTACAAAACAATTCTCTAACAGTAGACAAGAATTTTCCTAAGCATTTTTTGCAACACTCCCGGATATAAGCAATTTTGATAAAAACATTGCCACTTTTTATATAGACAGTAAGATCCCTCAATTTATATTTAAATCCTCTTCCACTACTTTCAGAAAAACTCCATTCTTTAGGGACTATTTTGTTAAAAATCAGAGATCTACTAAGAAAAACAAATGTTGCAAGATGTGAGGCACACCTCAGTGCCAGTCTTGCAACTACGATTAATTTATTTTAAAGTGGATGTAAACCCTCCCCCACAACTTTGTCCCATGTAAATCAGCATAAAAACCCCTAATGAACATTGCTTGTAGATATCTCCTTACTTGCTTAGTATTGTTGTAATTCTTGTTGTTCTGTAGAATGAAGTCACTGAGCATGCCCAGATCTCCCCTGATTTAAGGCACACTCTCTATGTCTTATCTATCTGTTATCAGGACTTCCTACAGCACAACACTGAACTCTGCTAATCACTCAGAGCTTCCTCCTACACACCATGTGACCATGTGACCTCACATAGAGTCTAAACTTGGCCATTACTGCAGTCTTATCAGCTGAAGCTGATAAGTCTGACAAAGACAAACATTATACATCGGCACAAGTAAATACTATGAAATAAACAAGTAAGCTATAAACAGGGAAGCAGGGTTGCCATAGAAATGTTGGATTGAGAAGGAGGCTTGGTTAACAGTACAGGAAGTGCTCAATGTAAGGGCGGAAATACACTCCACTGTGGACTCAGAAAACAATACTTAAGATGGCGCTGCCTAACCCCTGGAAACAAGTTTTTTAAAGTTTCTTTAAACAGTAAGTAATATGCGATTTGGGCTGGATTACAGTGGCTATAGTCTGATAATGACTTATTATAATGGACTAAATGAAAAGAAGCATAGAGTGGGAGAGTTTACTTCCTCTTTAAGGGGTGATGAAACGAAATGCAGAAAAGAACCTCAAATAGCAGAGATGCCCAGATCATCAAAGGAGTGATATCTCAGGAAAACGTATAAACCTAGAAGAGAAAGTGTTTCACTGAGTCTGCCCCATTTTTTATTTTTTTGTACTTCTTCATTTATGTGGTGTAACATAGACTGCGTCTTCAGATTGTAACACACAGTTTTTCTGCGTTCTCTGTGTCGCAAGTACATCACACATACTGTATGAGAAAGTGGTGATCAGGCACAAAAGATGTTATATGGTTTTCAATCAAATGTACCTTTTAATGAGGTCTTTCAGTATTTTGCTACATCTCCACATTAACACGTTGAAGGTCTATGTAGCTGAACTAGATTTGGGCCACCCCAGAGCATTATATTTGCATGTTGAGAAATAAAAAGTTTCAAGATATTTGGAGGCGAATTAGGGTTTGAATTGGCAATAGAAAATCTGTTCATGACAACCACTTTAGTAAATGCAATTCCAAAGGGGTTAATTATTTGTTCATTTATGGATGCGGTGCCCACTGGATTGGTAAAACCAAAAGAGAATTTAGAAAGCGGATTTGTGACCACATTTACAATTTACCTTCTAACAATTTACCTTCTAACAACCTAAGCTAGCTATTAGGGATGAGCTTTCTGTTTGGGTCGAAAACCGAACATTATGGGCCGTTTTCGCCAAATTTGAGCGGTACGTAACAGCACTGCAGGAGTGTAGTGAATTGCTGTATGATGATTGGCCAGAGCATGCACCATGACCTGCATGCTTTGGCCAATCAAAGCGCCCTCAGCTAAGAGAGCCATAATTGGCCAAAGGCCTTTCGCCAATCATGGCTCAGGGGAACTAAGTCCACGCCCACACTATATAAGGCTGACTGCACGTTGGCCTTGTGTAGTGTGTCGTTGTCGGCGTGGACGGAGAGAGAGTGTCATTTAGATTGAGCAGGCAGGCAGATTATTCAGTTAGCTGCTGTCAGGGCTGGCTTAGCCCTTCCTGCTCTGGGCTGGCTGCTCAGCTGTTGGCTAATTGCCAGCTCTCATCTCTCTCCACAGTTACCCAGCTGTTTCTGATCTTGCTCTTCTTACCTGCCTACTTAAAGCTGCCCAGCTCACTTCATCTCTGCCTTCGCCTTGGTCACATCACAAGAAACCATCTCCTGTGTAAAGGCTGGCTTGCTGACATCCCTTATCCTGTTTGCTGTTGCTCCACTTTTCATCCCTGACTTCTGGCCTGGCTGATTACCCGATTTGGTTATTGAAGTCTGGACTGGCTGATTACTCGATCTGGTTACTGGACTCTGGCTATGCTTTGACTACGCTTACTCTATTTACCTTTTTATTTTTTATTAATAAACAAGTGTGATTTAATTGTACTTCAGCTGACTGTGGGAACAAACAACACTGGGCTGACACCTCTAGAGGACTGCACGGATTGTTGGCTTTGGTATAACTATCCAGCAGTGCCTCTTGGTGACAGCGGTTATTTCCACATGGGCTTAAATAACCAGGGACTTACATAGTATCCTGATATTGGGCAAAAAATGCAATAGGATTGTAGGAGTGACCATACCTCATACTGTGGTCATGGGGGTTAAAACACAAAAAAAAACCCTCTTCCCTCCTTTTTCCTTCTGTGTTTGGGGTTATCGCTCCCTCTCCCCCTGTAATAACAGCTATCATGAATATTTGGATCCGTAGCAGTCCTCTATTTGTGGGAGTCAGCCTTTGTGGTCCCTATTGAGCTTACCTTTTGTATCACATTAAATGTTCGCTCCAGAAGAAGCGTGTCAAATCACGTGAAACAGGTAGAGCTTTCTCCTTTTCAAGCAACACATCTAATACCGCGAGCAGAAATCATACTTTGAGGATTATGAAATAAATGTATATTATCTGTTTTCAGAATTGAAAATGTATAATCGCAGTTTATATTGTATAGTATGGAGTGTATGAGTATTGCTGTGATTAGACGGTTCTTCTTTAGAACTTCTGTTGTTTGGTACAATAAAAAAATATGTTCTTAATAAAATTTTGATCTTATTTTTTTTATGGTTATTGTTTTGCTTATGGTGCCTAAAAAGTCCAGAAGCCCCACTTCTTGTTTCTTTGCATGTCATTTTGGGACGTGGCACATGATATACCTCTATGTATCCACAGTACCACTCTGTGTGAGATAAATGTTCTTAATACTATTTAATTGTACTTCTGTCTCAGTCTGATTCATGGTTTCTGACAGTAGGTGAAGGCCATGAATTCAGAAGATACAGTCAATCCACTTGTTGGTAATATTTTTTCCAGATTGGAGGAGCAAGATCACCGCATGGATCAGTTTGCCTTGGCGTTGTGACATTCTGCTGCCAAGTGCCTTCCGCATTCCGTATTCTGGTAGCAGAGGTTGCTTGGAACAATGAGGCCCTCATGGCTGCTTTTTCTCATGGTCTCTCGGATTCCATCAAGGATGAGATAGCAGCCCGAGATATACCCACTGAGCTGGAGAGCTTGATCTCCTTTGCCATCCTCATTGATTCCAGATTCAGAGAAAGACTTTCTGTTAAGGAGCGCTTGCGGAAGCCTCCTGTACATTTGCCTCAGAGATTTGCAGTTCCACCCGTGCCTCCCTCAACTCCCATGCCTCCTGGTACCGAGTCGGTCAGTGAAGATGAACCCATGCACCTGGGCGTCACGAGTCTCTCTGCAGATGAGAGAGCCTTTAGGAGGAGGGAGAGATTGTGCCTTTATTGTGGCCAGGCAGGTCACTTTTTGAAGTCTTATCCTACCTGTCCAGGGAACGCCCGAACCTTGAGGTCCTGGCATGGACAGACCTTAGTTTGCGTTGTTTCGTCCCCAGTTATCCAGAAGGATAAGCCCCTGGTTTCAGTCACCCTTTCTTGGGCTGAGTCGTCCATCAAGATACAGGCTCTAATCGACTCTGGGGCTGCAGGCCTGTTCATTGATGCTACATTTGTTTCACAGCACTCGATTCCACTGCAGCTGCGTGGCTTGCCATTGAGGCTCTTGACGGGAGACCTTTACAGCCTGTCCATGTGACTCATGAGATGGTTCCATTGCCCATGGCCATAAGGGCTCTTCACCATGAGATAATCCAATTCCAAGTTATTTCCTCACCCAGGTTTCCGCTGGTTATTGGTTATCCTTGGTTACAGAGGCACAACCCCTTTTTTTATTGGCTCCATTCTGAGGTTCTCTTCTGGTCACCACAATGCAGTAAGACATGCTTCCAGAAGGTATCCAAGGTCCTGTGCACCTCTTACTCTCCTCCCTGCCGGAGGAGTACCATGATTTTAACGATGTCTTTGATAAGGGTCAAGCTGGTAGTTTGCCTCCACACCAGTCTTATGATTGTGCAATTGACCTTCAACCTGGTGCCATACCTCCTCATGGCCGGGTTTACCCTTTGTTGGTCTTGGAGGATAAGGCCACGAAGGAGTATGTTGCAGACGCACTTTCTCGAGGTTTCATCCGCAAATCCTTGTCTCCTGCTGGTGCTGGTTTCTTCTTTATGAAGAAGAAGAGTGGTGAACTGAGACCTTTTATAGATTATAGGGGTCTCACTTGTGTCACGATTAAGAATGCCTACCCAATTCCATTGATTACAGAGTTATTTGACTGCCTCAAGGGTGCAACGGTTTTCACGAAGCTTGTCTTGAGAGGGGCATACAATCTTGTGCGCAATAAGGAGGGTGACAAGTGGAAAACTGCGTTTTTTATCCTAGAAGTTGATGCTTCTGAGACTGGAGTTGGCACCCTTCTGTCTCAACGTCCTAACACTGAGAGCGCTATGCATCCGTGTGGCTACTTTTCCAAGAAATTGTTACCTGCTGAGTGCAATTATGAGATTGGTGACAGAGAGCTGTTGGTGATCATTTTAGCCCTGAAAGAATGGAGACATCTCCTTGAAGGTACCACTGTGCCGGTTCTTATTCTTACTGACCATAAGAATCTTACATTCTTGTCTGAGGCTAAGCGCCTCTCTCCCAGAAGGGTGCAATGAGCTCTTTTCTTGTTGAGTTTTAATTACATTGTCTCATTCTCGCCCGGTACTAAGAATGTAAGGGTTGATGCCTTGTCATGACAGTTTACCTCCACTTCCAAGTCGGAATCGGTTTGCAGTTCCGGTGATTCCTCCTGATCGTATCTTGGCTACGGTTCGCACCAGTCTTACTTCTCCTTTGGGTGACAAAATTCTTGCTGCTCAGGTCCATGCTCCTCCTGAGAAACCTTGTGACCGCTGCTTTGTCCCAGAGAGTCTCCATACTGCTGTGCTCCAGACTTACCATTCTCCCAAGGCAGCTGGCCATCCTGGGAAGAATCAACTCATTTGGGCCATTTCCCAACAATTCTGGTGGCCTAGTCTACGGGCTGATGTTACTGCCTTCATAGCTCCCTGTTCCGTGTGTGCTCAGAATAAGACTCCACGACACCTTCCAGTGGGCCTGCTACAACCCATACCCAATGGAGAGAGGCCCTGGACCCAACTCCCAAGGCAACACTGTTATCCTTATGGTGGTTGACCGGAACTGGCTTCCATTTTTGCTCGGGGGATCTTTCGCTTACATAGGCTACCCAAGGTTATTGTCTCTGACAGGGGCAGTCAGTTTGTCTCCCGGTTCTGGCGAGCCGTTTGTGCACAGTTGGGAATCCAGCTTGCTTTCTCTTCTGCGTATCACCCGCAGTCTAATAGGGCCGTGTCAGGAACCATGAAACAGACAGAGACAGAAGTACAATCAAATCACACTTGTTTATTAATAAAAAGATAAATAGAAAAAAGCGTAGTCAAGCATAGCCAGAGTCCAGTAGCCAGATAGGGTAGTTAGCCAGTCCAGACGTCAGGGATGCAAGGAGAGAAACTGTAGCAGGATAGAAGCCAGGAGAGATGTCAGCAAGCCAGTCTTGAAACAAATAGCAGGAGATGGTTCCTAGTAATGTGACCAGCGTGAAGGCAAATGAAAAAGTGAGCAGGAAGGCTTTACATAGGCAGGTCAGACGAGCATCATCGGGAACAGCTGGTAACTGTGGAAAGAGAAGAGAGCTGGCAATTAGCCGACAGCTGAGTGGCCAGCCCAGAGGAGGAATGGCTAAGCCAGCCCTGACAGTATCCCCCCCTCAATGACCCCTCTCCCTCGGAGGTCCACCGGGTTTGAGGGGAAACTGTCTATGGAACTTGCGGAGGAGAACAGGGGCATGTACATCAGAGGATGAAACCCAGGAGCGTTCCTCCGGACCGTACCCCTTCCAATGCACCAGGTACTGTATGCGCTCACGGAACCTACGGGAGTCAACAATGGATTGTACCTCATACTCCTCATGGTTCTCAACTAGAATAGGGTGAGGACGGGGCACCGAGGTGGTAAATCCGTTACAGACCAACAGTTTCAATAAGGAGACATGAAGCACATTAGAGATACGCATACTAGGAGGAAGGTCCAACGCGTAAGCTACTGGGTTAATCCTGTGAAGGATACGGAACGTCCCAATAAACCGAGGTGCAAACTTCAGTGAGGGAACATGAAGCCGGAGGTTGCGAGATGACAGCCAGACCCTGTCCCCAACCTGGTAAGAAGGAGCAGGCAGGCATCTGCGGTCAACATGGAGTCTGTACCTATCATTAGCATGACGCAAAGCCTCCTGGACTTGTACCCAAGTGGAACGAAGACCACGGAGATGCTCCTCCAACGCAGGGATACTCTGCTGAACAAACGAGTCAGGCAACATGGAAGGTTGGAAAGCATAATTGGGCGACACAGTGGTGTAGTGGTTAGCACTCTCACTTAGCAGTAAGAAGGGTCGCTGGTTCGAATCCCAACCACGATACTACCTGCCTGGAGTTTGCATGCTCTCCCTGTGCCTGCGTGGGTTTCCTCCGGGTACTCCGGTTTCCTCCCACAGTCCAAAGACATGCAGGTAGGTTAATTGGCTTCTGTCCAAAATTGGCCCTAGTATATGAATGGGGACCTTGGATTGTGGGCTCCTTGAGGGTAGGGACTGATGTGAGTGTGCAATGTACAGGGACAATTGTAGACACTCACTTAGGTTGAACTGGATACACTGGTGTCTTTATTCAACCTTACTAACTATGAAACTATTAAACTATAATTAGCCATAAATGGAGACATTCAGGAGGCAGAATTCAAGGCACTGTTGTGAGCAAACTCTGCCCATGGTAATAGGTCTGACCAGTTGTTATGGTGGTCAGAAATATAGCAACGTAAGAATTGCTCCAAGGACTGACTGGCTCGCTCTGCGACCCCATTAGACTGCGGGTGATATGCAGAAGAGAAGCAAGCAGGATTCCCAACTGTGCATAAAAAGCCAGAATGCCCAGAATGCCAGGAGACAAACTGACTGCCCCTGTCCAAGACAATAACCTTGGGTAGCCCATGTAAGCAAAAGATATCCCAAGCAAGAATGGAAGCCAGTTCCTTAGAAGTAGGCAACTTCTTAAGTAGAATACAATGACACATATTTGAGAACCGGTCAACCACCATAAGGATAACTGTGTTGCCTTGGGAGTTGAGCAACTCCAAAATGAAATCCATTGACAGGTGAGTCCAGGGCCTCTCTCCATTGGGTATGGGTTGTAGGAGGCCCACTGGAAGGAGTTGAGGAGTCTTACTCTGAACACAAGGGACAGGCAGCTACGAAGACAGTAACATCAGCCCATAGACTAGGCCACCAGAATTGTTGGGAAATGGCCCAAATGAGTTGATTCTTCCCAGGATGGCCAGCTGCCTTGGGAGAATGGTAAGTCTGGAGCACAGCAGTACGGAGACTCTCTGGGACAAAGCAGAGGTCACAAGGTTTCTCGGGAGGAGCATGGACCTGAACAGCAAGAATTTTGCCAAAGGAGAAGTAAGACTGGTGCAAACTGTAGCCAAGATACGATCAGGAGGAATCATAGGAACCAGAACCGACTCCGACTTGGAAGTGGAGGAAAATTGTCGTGACAACGCGTCATCCCTTACATTCTTAGTACCGGGTAAGAATGAGATAATATAATTAAAGCTCGACAAGAAAAGAGCCCATCGTGCCCTTCTGGGGGAGAGTCATTTAGCCTCAGACAAAAATGTAAGATTCGTATGGTCAGTAAGAATAAGAACGGGCACAGTGGTACCTTCAAGGAGATGTCTCCATTCTTTCAGGGCTAAAATGATTGCCAACAGCTCTCTGTCACCAATCTCATAATTGCACCCAGCAGGTGACAATTTCTTGGAAAAGTAGCCACACGGATGCATAGCGCTCTCAGAGTTAGGACGTTGAGACAGAAGGGCGCCAACTCCAGTCTCAGAAGCATCAACTTCTAGGATAAAAGGCAACGTAGGATCAAGATGTGCCAACACAGGAGCAGAAACAAAGGCAGCCTTGAGAGTCTCAAAGGCCTTAATGGACTCCGGAGACCAACTCTGTGGGTTACCGTCATATCAGTCAGAGGCTTGACCAGAGACGAGAAGTTACGAATAAACTTCCGATAGTAGTTGACAAAGCCCAGGAAACGCTGCACAGGATGTAAACCCATGGGTCGAGGCCACTGTAGGACTGCCAAAAGTTTCTCTGGGTCCATCGAAAAACCAGCAGCGGAAATGACATAGCCCAGGAATGTAACCTGTTCACGATGGAACTCGCACTTCTCCAGTTTACAATAGAGATTGTTATCTTTTCGTTTCTGAAGCACACGACAGCCATCTATGTGGTGGCTCTCCAGAGACTTGGAAAATATGAGGATATCATCGAGATAAACCACCATACACAATTGCAACAAATCTCGGAGGACATCGTTAATAAATTCCTGGAAAACTGCCGGGGCGTTACAAAGGCCAAAAGGCATTACCAAGTATTCATAATGACCTGTTCTGGTATTAAACGCAGTTTTCCACTCATCGCCCTCCTTAATGTGCACGAGATTGTATGCCCCTCTCAAGACAAGCTTCGTGAAAACCGTTGCTCCCTTGAGGCGGTCAAATAACTCTGTAATCAATGGAATCGGGTAGGCATTCTTAATTGTCACATGATTGAGACCCCTATAATCTATATAAGGTCTCAGTTCACCGCTCTTCTTTTTCACAAAGAAGAAACCAGCACCAGCAGGAGACAAGGATTTGCGGATGAAACCTTGAGAAAGTGCGTCAGCAACATACTCCTCCATGGCCTTATCCTTCAAGACCGACAAAAGGTTAACCCAGCCACGAGGCAGTATGGCACCAGGTTGAAGGTCAATTGCTCAATCATAAGACCGGTGTGGAGGCAAACTACCAGCTTGAACTTTATCAAATACATTGTCAAAATCACGGTACTCCTCTGGCAGGGAGGGGAGTGAAGCGGTGCACAGGACCTTGGATACCTTCAGGAAGCATGTGTCACTGCATTGTGGTGACCAGGAGAGAACCTCAGCACGGGAGCCAATCAAAAGAGGGGTTGTGCCTGTGTAACTAAGGATAACCAATAACCAGCAGAAACCTGGGTGAGGAAATAACTTGGAATTGGATTATCTCATGGTGAAGAGCCCCTACGGCCATGGACAATGGAACCGTCTCATGAGTCACATGGGCAGGCTGTAAAGGTCTCCCTTCAAGAGCCTCAATGGCAAGTGGAGTGTCACGCAGCTGCAGCGGAATCGAGTACTGCGAAACAAATGTAGCATCAATGAACATGCCTGTAGCCCCAGAGTCAATTAGAGCCTGTATCTCGATGGACGGCTCAGCCCAAAAAAGGGTGACCAAAACCAGGGGCTTATCCTTCTGGATAACTGGGGATAAAACAACGCCACCTAAGGCCTGTCCGTGACAGGGCCCAAAGGTTCTGGCGTTCGCTGGACGGGTAGGACAAGACTTCAAAAAGTGACCTACCTGGCCACAATAAAGGCACAATCTCTCCCTCCTCCTAAAGGCTCTCTCATCCGCAGAGAGACGCGTGAAGCCCAGGTGCATGGGTTCATCTTCACTGACCAACTCGGTACCAGGAGGCATGGGAGTTGAGGGAGGCATGGGTGGGACTACAAAGCCCGGAGGCAAACGTACAGAAGGCTTCCGCAAGCGCTCCTTAAGAGAAAGTCTTTCCCTGAGTCTGGAGTCAATGAGGATGGCAAACGAGATCAAGCTCTCCAGCTCAGTTGGTATATCTCGGGCTGCTATCTCATCCTTGATGGAATCTGAGAGACCATGAGAAAAAGCAGTCACAAGGGCCTCATTGTTCCAAGCAACCTCTGCTGCCAGAGTACGGAATTCAATGGCGTAGTCAGCAACAGTTCTCATACTCTGTTTGATAGACATGAGGCACTTGGCAGCAGAAGCGGAGCGTGCGGGAACGTCAAAACCCCTTTTAAAGGAGGCCATAAACTGAGGGTAACTCAAGACAACAGGTTTTTGCGTCTCCCATAGAGGGTTAGCCCAGGCCAAGGCTCTCTCAGAAACGAAAGATATCACAAAACCTACTTTGCTTCTGTCCGTGGGAAACACCTGAGGCAGCATTTCAAAGTATATCTCAACCTGATTGAGAAACCCTCTGCATTGAACTGGATCGCCCCCAAATCACTGGGGAAGCGGAGCAGAACCAGACATACCTCTTATAGAGGTAATTCTTTAGGCGGGTGCCTGCACAGAGACTGGCGCAGCAGCAGGGACGGCCTGCGACTCAGGTTGTAGCCATTGTGGGAGATTCAAGGTGAGCCGTGCGATTCAGGAGCGTTTGCAACGCCAAGGCAAATTGATCCATGCGGTGACCTTGCTCATCCAATCTGGAAAAAATATTACCAACAAGTGAATTGACTGTATCTACTGTCAGGAACCATGAATCAGACTGAGACAGAAGTACAAATAAATCACACTTGTTTATTAATAAAAATAAAAAGGTAAATAGAAAAAAGCGTAGTCAAGCCTAGCCAGATCGGGTAGTCAAGCCTAGCCAGATCGGGTAGTCAGCCAGTCCAAAGTTAATTAGCCAGATCGGGTAATCAGCCAGGCCTGAAGTTAGGGATCCAAGGAGAGCAACTGCAAGCAGGATAAGAAGCCAGGAGGGATGTCAGCAAGCCAGTCTTGGAACAAACAGCAGGAGATGGTTCCTTGTGATGTGACCAACGCAAAGGCAGAGGAGAAATGAGCTGGAAGGCTTTAAATAGGCAGGCAAGAGCATCATTGGGAACAGCTGGTAACTGTGGAGAGAGAAGAGAGCTGGCAATTAGCCAACAGCTGAGTGGCCAGCCCAGAGGAGGAAGGGCTAAGCCAGCCCTGACACTATGACCTTGATAGCTGATCTTGATGCATCCTGAAAAAGAATCATAATGCAAAAAGGCAATACTGTACAATATACATTCAGTTTTGAAGGGCAAAATTCCGGCATTTTCCCAACGGAATTTCCTCCTTCAATGGCATGTGAAATATCTTTTCTAACACACTCTAGTCACTGGTGAAAAGAAAAGTCTCTGCACACTACCACTATTTTCTGCCGACTCACGCCACCTAGTGGTCAGAGCCGCTGTAACTGCAAGTCCCCCAACAAATGAACACGTAGGGCCGAAAACCTGAAGAACTTGGCGTGCATTTCTCTGTAGAACCACCTGTCTAACTACCCCAGAGTCTTTGTGGATTGCAGAAACACTGAAGAAATTAAAGACATAAGAAAACTCTTCTCCTTTTCTTTATGCAAACTTTCTCAAAACTTGACTCCAGAAACAGTTCACCAATAGAACCTTGAGTAAAATCTTTCCCTTGATCATCGACTGTAGTGATGAAGTAAACAGCGCTCTCTTTTTCCGGTTGGCATATTATAATTTTGTCACTGTAGATGTGCCGACCATAGCTCCAGTATAGCAAACACCCTTGAAATCTGTCATAAAGCTCCGCTGAAAATGCCTTTTTCCGAATCGGCTTTGGTACCTTGAGGTAGTTCCAAACATCATCTTCGTACCAAGCCTCACGATTTTCCTCAGTCACAGTCATAACATCCCTGGGGACATAGGGAAACTCCAGCCAGTACTCAGCAGCCACCCTTTTGTGTAACAGTCTCTATGACCTTGCAAGTTTTGGATGCCCCTGTAGATGACCGTTTGAGTCAAAACGCGTAGGGATGGCTATCTGAGAGTCCCAAACTGCCTTTTTTAATGATTTTATGCCGTTTTTATTATATTTTTGTGTCCTTTTTCATGTCTCCTTTTTTCCTCCTTTTTCATGATATTTTCGGTACTGGTGAGGACCGACGAGGATGAGTCTGAAGTTTTGGATGTGTGTCGAGACCACCTGTGGCCGTGAACATATCCCTGGGATCGGGACCTTGTCATTGCATTTGAAGACAACCACTTGGCACCTTGGCACCACACCCAAAAGACCTTGTTTCACGCGCATTTGACCCACTGCCAGATGGCATGTGTGTCCACCTCTGCTGGTAAGAGTACCTCATTAAGTATCCACAATATTGATGTCCTATGCACCACTCCCTTGTGCAGTTATCACTTCTGAGACACCATGGTTGATTCACATCTGGATCCAGTTCCTCACATTGACTTATATTTTCTAGTTTTTACTGGTCATTGCACATTGCACTGTATTGTTCATCTTCTGACTTTTATGGTTGTTACAAGCCTTAGCGCTACACATTTTGTGTTTACCTTGCAAGTTTTGGCAGCCCACGAACATTTCCCTCTCCAGGTGATACGTAGGAGTTTGGGGGCCGCTGCATCAGCACGGCAGAGCCCCTTTTCAGTGTGGACAGTTTCACAGGCTTTGGGAGAGTCACACTCACCGTGACAGGACCCGCCACATTCAACACTCTATTCCCGGGGGTCAACTCCAACCAGTCTGTAACATTTGCACAAGTGGCGGCCACATCATCTCCCCCTGCCCACAACTCCTCCGACAGTACCCCAAAAATGTCCCCATCCTCTAAGTCCGACACTGTCTCTAGCTCTGAATATCTGTATTCATCTGCTGGTAAATAATTAGACAAGGATGTACTCACAGTCAGGCTTGTATCCGCAACAACCTTCTTCCGCTGATCGGATCCAGCTGGGCACAGTGACGGAAGTCTGCGCGGCTTCCTTGAAGACTTTGCGCGCTTCACTCTTTCCAGTGGAGGCATGGTGACTTCCGAGAGAGTGATAGAAGCAGTATCCATCTGTTCCAGAGTGGTTTCCCCGTGGTGGAAGTAGTAGCATCTCTCTCAGGAACATCAACAACAACCAGTGTCACCTTTGTGGAAGGCCTCACTGACGGAGCGAAAACAGCCGGTCCATCAGTTATCATAAGTGGCCCAATCCATGCAGTAGGCCCTTGGTCACCCAATCGGCTGTTCAACCTTGAAGATATATACTCCACACTTGCCACATCTAGAGAATGGCCAAGGGTTGGCGACCAGACCGTTGCACTTTCCACACAGCATACCCAGGCCATCGATGTCTCCAGTAGTGTAGAGTCGAACCGCCCCTTCGGCAACAACCAAATGCCCATGTCCGTAAACATCGACCCGAGTGGTGGCATTCCTACATGACCCCTTCCGAAAAGCATCCTGGGTCCTGGAACAAGTTGCACTCCCGGTACACGGTACATTCCGATGAATTTTCCTTTTCTCCAACTCCGAGAAAGTAAACTCACTCCATCCTTCCGCAACACACACTCACGTGGTGCCTCGTGCGGGGAAAAGATCAGCTCAAACTCCTCCCACTGGGCGCTGGCTCCTGTATATTTTCGCGGGATTCTGATCCAGACTCCTCCCATGCTTACGCACCTCAGTAAAGTCTCTCCAAAATGGCGCTGATTTCTGTGGCGCAGATCGAAAAACACATTCTTCACCCTCTCTTCCAAGGCCCTGCGAGGTAACGGTAAATCCCGGATTATGAGCCCCCACGTATAGTGGCCATAACCCGTTGCAGGGCAGCCTTGACTTAATAAGCTTACCGGTTACCTTCTCCTGGCCTGCTCTTCAACTTCTAGGAGTTCCCAGGGTTGATACCCAAAGACTTGTACACTGACAGAGATGAAGTCCTTTTATTTTGCAGTAGAACTTTCAATTAGCACAGTCTCTTAGGGAACAAAGGGCACGGGTGAAGAACTCAGGCACCTTGAACTGCAGGTCTAGCAAAGTCTCTATTTCCAGCCAGAGAGTAGCCACTCGCAGCTGGGCACTTCAAGGCTGAACAGATCTCTAGCCAGAGATCATGGCAGTCAGCACGTTGACTCAAACTTGAACAATCAACTAAATGTGAACAGGAACCTTTTTCCTCCATACCTGGAACGTTTCCCGTCAATGGTAATGGAAAAGTGTGAATTTGTCAATGTCCTTCTCAACTCAGTAACCAGGCACTTCTCAGGATGCCACTTGCCGGCCCTCCTCCGAAGAGTCCTCCCCCGGTCACTTCCACAAGCTGCGGTGTCCCTCCAAGCCGAGAGCACACCCAGACACTTTGAATCCTCCCTCAGTTACTGCGCCTCGGACCAGCCAGTTCCGAGACTCGGGAATGGACGGATCCCTACCCCAGACCAAGCAGGTCTATCAGGGGCCACTGACAGGAACATTTTGTGGGGTGTCAAACACTGAGTGACTGGGACCCCTCACGGGACTACCCCGGTCCTGGAACAAGACTAGACCACACAGGTCTCTCGAACAACTCCGGAACCCCCCGAACACGTGACCCACACCCCTTTAAGTACCCCTTCCCAGACTCCTCAGAGGGCCCCGACACTCCCACTGATTAGCTCCGAGAAGGCCAATACCTAAACATCCAACAGACTTGGTTCTAGCCTGTCATGTGCACCTCACCGTCCACATGACCAGGCAGAACATCCAAACACAGCCTGGCCAGACTGGTGTTGAGGCCTACCTACACAATTAAAAAAAAAAACGAAATTTACAGGCGTGGGACATTTGATCCCAAATGTCATCCGCTACACATATACTGTGGCAGGGCAGCCCTATTGCATGAAACAACGTGCCTGTACCTTATTTTGTGCACTAGATACTGTGTGTGTGTGAAGCCGGCATTGCATGCCCGTTGCACAGCGGGGGAGCCGTGATGTCTGCTGACAACCCGCGATCGCTCCTCAGAGAGGCATAACGGGAAACTGCCAATGTAAACAAAGCAGATCCCCGTTCTGACAGTGTGAAAAGCATTCTCTCTGTAATCCCAGTCAGTCCACCCCCCCCAGCTAGAAACACCTCCCTAGGACACACTTAACCCCTTGATTGCCACCTAGTGTTAACCCCTTCCCTGCCAGTGTCATTAATACAGTAATCAGTGGATATTTTAAGCTCTGATCACTGTAATAATGTCACTGGTCCCAAAAAAGTGTCAAACGTGTTTGATCTGTCTGCTGCAATGTCGCAGTCCCGCTGAAAATCACTTATCACCATCATTACTAGTGAAAAAAAAATGGCATAAATCTATCCCCTATTTTGTAGATGCTATAACATTTGTGCAAACTAATAAATATAAGTTTTTTTATTTATTTATTTATTTATTTTACCAAAAATATGTAGCAGAATCCCTACTGGCCTAAACTGATGAATAAATTAGCTTTAATATGTATTATAGCAGAAAGTAAAAAATATTGTTGTTTTTTTTCAAAATTGTCAGTCTTTTTTTGTTTATAGTGCAAAAAAATAAAAACAGAGGTGATCAAATACCACCAAAAGAAAGCTCTAATTGTGGAAAAAAAAGGACATCAATTTTATTTTGATACAGTGTTGCACGCCCGCGCAATTGTCGGTTAAAGTAACGCAGTGCTGTATCTCAAAAAATGACCTTGTCATGAAGATGGTAAAACTTCCTGGTTCTTAAGTGGTTAAGGAAGGTGTCCTTTTATAACTATGAGTGCTAAGAGTATCTTGCACCCTCTTTCCTCTACCCATCTGTATTCAAGTACTGCAAAAAATCTTCAAAAAGACACCCACCCCTAGACTAAAGCCTTATACTCACGATCGGATTTTCCACAGACAAAACCTCTGACTTTTGTCCGAAGGCTTGTGCCTGGATTTTGGCTTGCATACAAACGGTAAGGAATTGTCAGCCAACAAACATGAACATAGTGACATACTATGTGTTTTTTCAGCTCTTTAGAACCACCCTTTGGGCTCCTTCTGCTAATTTCATGTTAGTAGAAGTTTGATGAGTGTTGATTCACGCTTTTCATTTCACGCTTTTCAGTTCATGCTTTTCATTTCATGTTTTTCAGTTCGTTTCTGAGCGGCCATTTGTCAAACAGACATGTTTCAGAATTGGAGGAGATAACGTGTTATTTATTATTGGCCTTGGAGTCATTGCTTTGATCCAATTCAGTCCAGGAACAGGAGGAGGAGGATTTCTTGGACCAAAAATTGGTTGCCTTATTAATGGAGACCAATTATGTCATATGCCTTTGCTCCAGGAGAATAATCTGAATGAATTTCGGAATTATCTCCAGATAACGGACCCCTGCTTTCACCAACTCTTGGCATTGGTGACCCCCTATATTAAGAAGTAGTATACATGCAGGAGGCTTTTATTTAATTTTTTGGTTGAATAATGATTTGGTAGATTTTCTATATTTTTGAATGCATAGAATGCACATTTTGGTTAAGTTCTATTGGCAGATAGCATGTCTCATTTTATTTGTTTTCTTTTTTTAATGCACAATACAAAATTGTGTAGAATAATACTTGGCTATGTGTTTTACTTCAAATGATAGGTTGGGAGTAGGCAGTTACATAAAAAAAAAAATACAATGTAAAATTGACAAGGTACACCAAATTGACAAGGTACACCAACATAGCCATAGACCTTAGAAACTACAGGGTAATGGTGTTGTGGTAACTTGCCCAAACAAAAAAAAGAAAAAAAAAAGCATAATAATATTATTCTTGATATCACTAGAAAATAAAAGCCTTTTAAAATACGTTTGGCAGAACTCCATCATTATCGCCAGCAAAGCAGCTTCCTTATTATCCCATTAAAGAAGAAGAGAATGTGCGCTGCATCTCAAGATTTCATAATTTGCTGCGTCACGAATGTCAATTCTCCATTATGAATGCTAGTTTACATGACTGACCATTTCTGGCTCGTCTGTGTTTCTGAGCATGCGTGTTTGTACTTTGGACTTTTGTCCGACGGACTTGTGTACACATGCTCAGAAAAAAAGACAACAGTCATTTGTCCGTGGAAAATTTTAAGACCTGCCATCCAACATTTGTCTGTGGAAAATCTCACAATTGTCTGATGGAGCATACAAACGGTCAGATTTTCCGCCAACAGCCTGGCATCACACATTTCCTGTGTACGTAGCTTTAGCCTGAATTTTTTCAGTGTGCTCTGGAACTGGTATCTGGGTCTGGCAGCCTCTGAGCAGATAAAGGAGACCTGAGTTATTTCTGGCTGCCCCTCCAGAGGTGAGCGCTGCATGTAAACATTTTAGATTTGGGTTTGTTTTTGCAGTACCAAATTTAAAAATAAGCTTTGTATTAAGAGACATAATTCAATTCCCTTTATAAAAGGGACACATAGCTGTAGAGGGTCAGCCTGGGACAGGGTTAAGAAGGGGTTAATTGAAGAGGGCAGGTACTTCCTGTTCAGACCTTCTTATTGCCAGCTGGGCTGAAAGTGTCAGAGAGCTGTTTGAGTAATAGTGAGAGACACAGTAGCACGCTGTGTAAAAAGGTCCTTTGCTGGATTGTATATCTGCTGGGGTGAGCTAAACTAACTAAACTGCATAAAACTTGTACTGTGCACACTAGCCTGTTGGCTGCAGAGACTGAACTTTTCCAATATGTGCACCTGTATTACAAGACAAGCATGTCATTTCTTCTGTTTGTGTTGCCGTTTTGCTGATTAAAGCCATTTTTACTTTACTGGACTGTCTGAGCCAGCTTTTCACCCCTCTGATCCATTACAAATTGGTGGGGGAATGCATTGGGCAGTTTGAGGGGTGCAGGCCAATCCAATGTCCTGGGTGAAAGCTGCACAGGTTGTGAAGCCTTCAGAACAAGCCATGGGGGAGCTAATTAAACAGTTAGCAATGGCTAATGCCCAGGCAGTTGCTGTGTAGCAGGATACAAACTGCTTACTGGTTGAACAGCCAGCAGGAACTGCTACTCTGAAAGCTGGGGTGGTCCGGGAATACCTCATGACTTATTAATCGGGGAGACCCCCCCATGTTTTCGGACTTGCAAAAGCTCAAAGGTTTGGGGGTTCCCCCAAAAAGCAAGACCCCACAGAGGTGGTAAATAATACTGTGTTGCAGGAGCTTATTACTGAGGATCAATACCAGGTTGCTGAACCTGCAGGAAATGAGCCTGATCCCCTGGAGATGTTTGTGGGATTGGAAGCAGAAAGTACCTCCTCTGAGCCAGATATGTCAGATCTTGGGGGCTCCGCAGAAGATTTCCTTAGTGCTCAGATGAGGGACCCCACTTTGATCCCCACCAGGGAACAGGCCACAGTCTTAATTGGTGAACCACAGCACCCTGGGGTGGATGTGCAGTTCCCCCATTTTGCTGTGAATCACGACTTGTTGTACCGAGTAACTAAAGTCAATGATGAAGTGTTGGAACAACTGGTGGTACCCAAACCTTTTAGGTCTAAAGTGTGACATTTGGCTCATAGTCATGTACTTGGGGCTCACCTTGGAGCAGTTAAAACTCAGGAACGGGTTTCACAGAGTTTTTATTAGCCCGGTGTATATCGGGAAATTAGGGACTACTTATTATGAGTCCTGGCCCCCCTGTCAAAGAACCACTCAAGCACCCCATTTTCACAGTCCGCTGGTTCCCTTTGATCATATAGCCATGGACTTGGTGGGTCCTTTACCCAAGTCAGCTAGGGGACACCAATGCATTTTAGTTGAACTTGACTATGCCACCAGATACCTGGAAGCGGTTCCTATAAGAAATTGCTCATCCACGGTCATCGCACAGGAGTTGTTTCAGATGTTTATAAGAACAGGGCTCCCATCCAAGATCTTGACAGACCAAGGTACCCCATTAATTTCAAAAGTGATGAAGGAACTCTGTAAACTGTTTAAGATTAAACACTTGCGAACTTCGGGGGATCACCCACAAACTGATGGATTAGTGGAGCGGTTCAACAAAACTGTAAAGGGAATGCTAAAAAAAAGCAGTTGAGGAGGATGGTCAGGATCGGGATTGATTGTTGCCTCCCTTGTTGTTTGCTCTTAGAGAGGTACCCCAGGCCTCCACAGAATCCTCCCTCTTTGAGTTGGTTTATGGGACACACTCCCATGGACCACTGGACATAATAAAATTGGGATCAGGAAGCTACCCTGTATCGGAGTGTGGTAGAACACATCTCTCAAATACAGGATTGAATAACAGAGAGTTTGAACCTGGGGATTGGGTGCTGGTGTTAGTGCCTACCGTGGAGAGTAGATTTCTTGCCAAGTGACAAAGACCCTTTGAGATAATTGAGAGGGTGGGGAAGGTCAACTATAAAGTCCATCAGCCCACCAAACATAAACCCTACCAGATTTACCATGTCAACTTGATCAAACTGTGGAAAGATAGAGAGGTTTTGACAGTCAGTTCTGAAGGTCCCGGAAGATCCTGAAGCTTAGAGCAAGAAGGTAGGGATTGTAGAGACACTCTCCCCTTCTCAAAAACAGGAGTCCTAGGAGATTTTGCAGAGGAATCAAGACCTTTTTTCAAACCTTCCGGTCCTAACCTTGGTAATTGAACATAATGTCATCACAGACCCTGGAGTTTGGGTAAACCTCAAACCCCACCGCATACCTGAAGCTTGCCGGAAGGTTGTCTCAACTGAGTTTAAGAGTATGTTAGACCCTGGGATCAATGAGGAGTCTTCAAATAGCTGGTCCAGCCCTATAGTCCTTGTACCCAAGCTGAAGGAAACCTAAAAAAAAATTAATTCTCCAAGCCAGATGCATATCCCATTCCCCCGGGTGGATGAGTTAATCGAGAGATTAGGACTGGCTTGGTACATCACCACTCTTGACTTGACCAAGGGATACTGGCAGATTCCCACTTTCCCCAGAGGCTAAATAAAAAAAATGCATTTGCAACACCGGAGGGGTTGTGGCAATATGCCCGAATGCCATTTGGGTTACATAGGGCCCCAGCCACTTTCCAGAGGGCCATGGACTTCGTCCTGAGACCTCATAAGGAATTCTCAGGAGCCTACCTTGATGACATTGTCATCTTTAGTCAAGACTGGGAGAGTCACTTACCGAAGGTCTAGTTGGTCTTGGATGCGCTCCGAAGGGCAGAGTTCACAGTGAACCTGGAAAAGAGCAAGGTTGGATTAGAGGAGGCCCGCTACCTGGGGTTGTTGTAGGCAGGGGCGTGATTAAACCCAACTAAACAAGGTTGAGGCCATCCAGAAATGGCCCCTTCCAATTACAAAGAAACAGGTGCATTCCTGCCTGGGCTATTATAGGAGGTTTGTCCCCAACTTTGTCAGCCTAGCAGCACCTCTGACTGATCTCACCAAGGGAAAGAACACGACTGTTGTTCGGTGGAGTGCGGAAGCAGCATTTTGCCGGTTGAAGCAAGCTTTGTGCCAGGAACCTCAAAGTTGGGTCTGGGTGCACTACTGTCCCAGATGCTTGGGGGAGATGAGCACCCCGTTGTGTACTTGAGACGGAAGCTCACGTCGGCTGAGAGGAATTATTCCATTGTGGAAAGGGAGTGTCTTGCAATAAAATGGGCGTTAGAGACACTCCGCTATTACTTGTTGGGCCGACCCTTAAATTTAGTTTCAGATTATGCACTCCTTTTGTGGATGGCCCAAAATAAAGACAAAAACTCCCAAATCACCAGGTGGTTCCTTACTGTACAGGACTTCAAGTTTGTAGTGGTACATAGATCAGGAAGAGTACATCAGAAGGTGGATGCCCTTTCCCGGGTCTGTTGCCACTTGGTTCGTGGTGTCCAGACACCTGACCTGGAATGGGGGAGATATGTAGAGGGTCAGCCTGGGGCGGGATTAAAAAGGGGTTTATTGAAGAGGGCAGGTACTTCCCCTGCTTATTGCCAGCTGGGCTGAAAGTGTCAGTGGAGACCTGTTTGCGTAGGAATGAGAGACACAGCAGCATGCTGTGCGAAAAGTTCCTCTGCTTGATTGTGTACCTGCAGGGGTGAGCTAAATTAGCTAAACTGTATAAAAGACTGTTGCTCTGGTTAGAGCTGTGTACTGTGCACACCAGCCTGTTGGCTGCAGAGACTTAACTTTTCCAATATGTGCATCTGTATTGCAAGACAAGCCTGTTGTTTCTTCTGTTTGTTTTGCCGCTTTGCTGAATAAAGCCATTTTTCTTTTATTGGACTGTCTGAGCAGGCTTTTCACCCCTCTGATCCTTTACAAGCAAATAACTTAATGAGTTATCAATTACAATAGTTCCCAGAAGGAAAGGAAAAACTGTCAACAGTTTATAAAACTGTTACTATAAAATTAGAAACATGTTTTTCTAATAAATGCTTATGCGTAAACAATGAACTACAATAATACAGTATCTATCTATCTATCTATCTATCTATCTACAAATTTATATGTTGGGAGAAGGACAGCAGGCAAGTGTGTGTTTCTGGGCTCTAGCAAATTGGATTCCTGCACATATAAATTGTGAACAAAGGAGGTATTGGGAGCATTCCCGCTGCTTCTAGGAAGCCTGGAGATCGAAGTGTTTTGTGCTGAAGTGAGAACGTCTGTAGTGTTTTTACAAGTAATCATGGTTAGACCAAGTTACATTTCCCAGTAGTTATACACACTTGCAATGACATGCTCATATTTCATCACATCTAGCTTTCAAAAATACGTATGAAAATTTTATTTTTTGTTAATAAAATTGAGGCTAGATGCAAAAAATCCCTAGTGTTTTAAAAGAGGTATGAATAGGGAAAATAATATATGCTACATAGTTACTCAGGTTTAAAAAAGACACAGGTCCATCTATTTCAACCAACAGAAAAAATAAAAATAAATGTAATAAATACAAAATCCTCCAAATACAGAAACCAATATCCACAATGAATCCAGAGGAAGGCAAAAAGAAAAAGGACAGTAGTTAAAAAGTAACTATCTTGAAAAATATTATATAAGAAATCTACAGTGGGTTGAAGACCTTTTTACGGGTTGAAATTGCTCAACCTGGAATTACATGTGCTCACCCATCAGTGTTTTTGGTTGACGTCCTTGGTTTGTAGATAGAAGGAGAGTTAACGCTGACAAGTGCTTGTTTTCTCCATTGAATGGACAGACTTATGCTGCGTACACACGACCTGACTTTTCGACGGACTTGGTCTGGCGGACTTGAATCCGTCTGACAATTCGATCGTGTGTGGGCTCCAGCTGACTTTTTCTTCCCAAAAGTCCGGTGGACCTAGAACTAAAACTTGCTTCAAATCTTTCCGACGGACTTGAGTCTGGTCGAAAAATCCAGTCGTCTGTGTGCTAGTCCGACGGACTAAAACAGACACTAGTGCAGCTATTGGCTACTGGCTATGAACTTCCTTATTCCACGTCATCATGTTTGAATCCTTTGGACTTTTGGAGTGATTGTGTGTGGCCAATTCCATTCGTTTGAAAGTCTGGTGGACCTCAGCTGTAAAGTTCGTCGGATTGTCCGCCGGACCAAGTCCTTCAAATTGTCTGCCGGACCAAGTCCTTCGAACAGTCTGGTCGTGTGTACATGGCATAACTCTACTCACCACACATCTGGCCAGCTCAGTAGACTGTTTTAAAAAAAAAAAAAGAGCTGGAATCATTCTTAAATGCACAGAACATGAACATTTATAGGTAATAACACCAGAGATTGTTGATCCAGGGAATATCTGATTACTTGCTGGAGCCAATTGGACCATTCTTTATAGAGTTTTCATGTCTGTGCTCATAGGATTCTGTGTATGGAGGATTTCTATATTCTATTTATGTACTTGTTCAAGCAGTGGGCTAAAAAAAAATAAAAAAAAATTTGTTCAGCCACACAAACAAGGTGGATGGGGGAATCCCCCCCCCCACTGGAAACATGGTGTTCTGATATCAGCTCCCGCTGCTCTCAAAATACACCAATCAGGGGCAGCAGCTAGTTGGCTGCTGATCAATAAAAAAATTCCAACATGTCCCACTGACAGTAATTGATTAAATTATTAGCCATGTGCATTAGTTTTCATCCCAATGCATTTTCGTCTGAATTTCGGGTAATTTCATTATCGTTTTCACAAACAATAACGAATGTGCAGAATCCGAAAAACCAAAAGATCTGACATAAATGCTTTATTTTCGTTTTCGTTGCGACAACAGTTCGATATAGATAGGGGATTCGACATGACACTGACAATAGCGATCTGTGTCCATCGAACCTGTGGTCGAATGTGCCTAACCTTAGCTCTATTAGTCCAAGATTAGTCTACATAGAGAGAAAAGTTTCAACATAGAGAGAAAAGATTCGACATTAGAGACCATAGCAAAAAAGGTCGAATTTGCCTCACCTAAGTCTTAGTCCAAGATTATTTGGCATAGAGAGAAAAGATTCAACATGAAGATTTGACGAAGCAGTCGCTGCGAGCGGACATTTATGGTCAAACTCTCTACCCATAGGCTATTCTATTATAATTATAATGTTGGTTGACTAGTAATAATAATTAATAAATATAATTATTACTAGTGTCATACAACATTAGAATTCTACTATAGCTTGTAGGTGGAACATTCGACTGGAAATGTATGATTGCGGCGTTATACAGTTTAGCTGCTCCGTCGAATCTTCTTAGAACATTCAACAGACACCATAAGCCTTCAATGACAGATTCGACCTTAATTATTTCGGATTTTCAGACTAACGCATTTTTCTACGAAACAAAAAAAAAAGAATTTTGGGAGTAACTAAATACATTTTTCAGACGAAAATGAAATTCCGCAACAAAAATCAGTGTGCACATGTCTATAAATGATTAAACCAGCCAAATTATGATCAAACACACCTTGAGGCAAGATAAACACTACTGGCAGACTGTATATCTATTCCATTATGCTCTCAGTATGAAAGGATACTACAGAATTTACAATGTTACAAAAATATTTTTAATTGTGAAATGATGTAAATTATAAAAAGGACATAATTTTAAAAATGTAAAAAGTAATTAAACAAAACCCAAACCACTGTCAGGTGATTCTTATGAGCAGCCCCCAATCTTTCCTAATGAGAAAAGCAGGTAGACCAGCAATTTTAGCATACAATTGATCCTAGCATCTAAAAAAGCAGCAGACTCTTCCAGGCATATAAAAGGAGGGTTCTCTAGGTTAGGCAAAGTTTTCAGAGTTAGTTTAGATGCAGGTAGACTGCATGATGTCCATTCTGGCCTACATTCTCATTAATAGTGGTCAATCCTGATGGCCAAGTTGGTCATGCAAGCAAAGCAGTCAGCAGTAATTTCCCAATGCATCCTTTGTGACATTTAATAGATCCATATGTTACTGGCTACAGAAGGCTGGGCCATTCCATAAAGTTATCTGTGTATCCATCCTTCATGGTTTGGAGACCCTGCTTGAGCCACGTGATGTTTGAAACCAACTGAATCATCTTCCAGGTAACCTATTGTCATGAAGAAGACATCCAGGGTTTTGCAGGCTGGATCTTGAGGTGACCATACAAAAGTCCAGCTTTAGTTCTCACACTGAAGCAGAACAATAACTCCCTCTTTTTTCACCTTGATACCTGTGGAATGTGGTGTAAAGAGAAAAATTATCAGTGTATAATCATCTCAGAAATTGAAGTAAATTAGGGAAACAAAATAGTAAGTTTTAAATAAAAACCCTGCTTGATACATACAGCTGTGTGAAAAAGTATTTGCCTCCTTTCTGATTTTTATTAATTTTTTTGCATATTTGTCACACTTAAATGACTCAGATCATCAAACAAATCTTATTATTACACAAGTAAATACAAAATGCAGTTTTTAAATTATGGTTTAATTTATTAAGGCAAAAAAGCTGGCCAAACCTGTCTGGCTTTATGTGAAAAATGAATTGCCCTAAACCTATTAACTGGTTGTGCCACCCTTTGTGACAACAACTGCAATCAAGCATTTGCGGTAACTGGCAATGAGTCTTTCACATTGCTGCATGAACGGCCTGTGTAAGATCACGATACAGCATCTCAACTGGATTTAAGTCCGGGCTTTTACTAGGCCCCTCCAAAACCTAAATTTTGCTTTGTTTGAACCATTTGGATATGATATTCTTGTTATGCACACTTTCCAAAAGGATACATTTTTGTCTCATCAGTCCACAGAATATTTGCCTAAAAGTCTTGGGGATAATCAAGATGTTTTTTGGAAAATTGAGATGAGCCTTTGTGTTCTTTTTGGTCAGCAGTGGCTTTGGCCTTGGAACTCCCATGGATGCATTTTTTTGCCCAGTCTATTTCTTATTGTTGAATCATTAACACTGAACTTACCTAAGGCAAGTGAGGCCTGCAGTTCTTTAGATGTTGTTCTGGGTTCTTTTATGACCTCCTGGATGAGTCGTCATCATGCTCTTGGAGTAATTTTTGTAGGCCAGCCACTCCTGGGAAGGTTCACCATTATTTCAAGTTATCTCTATTTGTGGATAATGGCTCTCCCCGTGGTTCACTGGAGTACCAATGCCTTAGAAATGGCTTTTGAAACCCTTCCTAGACCGATACATGTACATTACTTTGTTTATAATCTGTTGATTTTTTTTTTCTTTTAGACTGTGGCATGATATGTGACTTTTTGTGATCTGTTAGCATGCTTTACTTTGTCAGACAGCTTCTATTTTTGTGATTTATTGATACAACAGGTATGGCAGTAATTGGGCCTTGGTGTGGCAAGTGAAATTTTACTCAGCTTTAAAAAAAATTGTGGTTAATCACAGTTCATTCACGATTAAGCATGAGAGGGGGCAATTCCTTTTTTACATAGGGCCAGGCAGGTTTGAACATTTTTTTTCCCTTAATAAATTAATTAATAATAAAAAAAAAACTGCATCTTGGATTATCTGGGGTTATCTTTGTGTAATATTATTTTTTTTTGATGATCTGAATCATTTAGATGTGAGAAATATGCAAAAGAAATAAATAAAAAAATCAGGAAGTGGGCAAATACTTTTTCATACAACTGTAAATAAGAAAATAGGGGGTGCACTGATAAGGACAGCAAAAAATTATATATGATAAGAGGAATGGAGATATATAAAATGCACTATTATTCTTGTCAGATTTACCCCCAAAGATCAGAAAAACTATCCTGGGCAACCTATAGTTACAAATTAAAGGGCTAATTCTCTAAAGCCAAATAAGCTGTTCACCTTGCAAGAAAAATGTCTCTTAAATTAGTGAATGCGCTGAAAATTTACTTTGCAAGGAATTTCTAATCATGTACAGGGAAAATAAATAAAACAATATTTTTGCTTACACATGATTGGATGAAGGAACTTGCCTCAATCACTAAGCTAAAGGAAGATTCCCTAGCAAAACAGCCTATTTATTTGCCTTTAGTAAACAAACCCCATAGAGTGTAACCTATACAACTCTTTGAATATGTATATATTGACATTCTGTGCTCAACTACTATATATGTGAAAAGCATACCCTCATCAATAAATAGACACACAGAGATATATTGAAAGGATGGCACACTTCTGAATAGAAAGAAGTATACATGTATTTGTTATTACTAATGGCAAACACTCTGTAACAGATTGCAAACAATGTGAATTATATGGAAGTCTTCATACCTTGTAATTCACATGTATATCTTTATCTTCAAAATCATAATTAAAACCATTATAAAAGAAAAATATTGAGGGGATGGAGGAACTATTTTCACTGGCAATGGCAATTGCCTTTATTAGTGATATAGCAGATTTAGGGGTTTAGTTATTAAAATTACAGAGCTATTCCTCCTTCAAAACTGCATGAGCATTCATTCTGTGAAAATGGTGGCATCATTACATACAGTAGTTACATACCTATGGTTGAATAAAGACACCAGCCCAACCAGTTCATTGTGTGTGTGTGTGACTATTATTTTCAATATCCCCATACATTGTGCTGGCTAGGGAACACATCTAAAATATTTTGAATTTTTTTCAAACTCCACCAGGTACCACCAACTGTGAAAGGGAGCTCCATATCCTTACCGCTCTAAAGATGGCCATAGATAGATTGAAATTTGGCTGGTTCAGCAGGGACCGGACAAATTTCAAACCATCTATGGATGGTTCTATTAAAAATAAGTCAATCTATTAATAGACTGTTTTCAAATGGGCTTCATTCATTGATTGTTATGGCTTACTAATGGCAGACAGCTTACATTATAAAACAGAAGGGGCGAGCAATACATTAAATTGATTGTAACTGTTGTATGAGTATCCCCATCCTTGGCAGAATGGAAGAAATTTGTGAACGCAGACTGCTTAACAGATAAACTTACTATGAACTTCGGGAGAAACCACTGAAATTTGAGCCCTGGGACCCCTGGTCAAATCTGACTGCATCTCTCTACTCAGGACTCTGGTGTTACATGATTCCCTTTTTATGCAGTATAAAGGCAAATTTTATTTTAATTTTTTTACATTTTTGATAAAGTGGAGAGGGATTGGAACACCTGTTGTGTTTTATTGTTGTCATCCTCTCTATTTGTCCTGTTTATGGTTGTCATCAAGAGAAATGGTTAATCCCAATTTTTGGGTGGTCACCAGAAGAGGAATGAAGGGGAAATTGTCCAATGGAACCCTAGTTCTTGTGACAACCAGGGATTACCTTTCATTGGAGGGATTTCCCCTCATTTCTGTTTTTGGCTATTGGGCAGAAAGTGAAGGAAAATCTCCCCAATGGAACACAGATGGCAAAGAAAACTGACATTGGTTATAATATACCTCCCCAACTTTTTGAGATGGGAATGAGGGACACCTATTAGCAAACGTATGTAGGCATAGGACACACCCCTTAAAGGAGAATTGTACAAAAAAATTAGTTAAACCCACTAGTGTGAGTTTTTTTTTTATTTTATTTTTTTACCACTACTATTGCTTTATACTGGCTTTTGAAATTTTACAAATGCAGCAATCAAGAATTTCAATGAAAGGTTTAGCTCTGTACTGTACTATTATAAGTATAAATGTATATGAAGACTGTTATCCGACCATTCTAGCCACATGTTTTCTCGTTGGCTTTTGTACTTTAAAATATTTAATAAAAAGCAATGCAAACGAAAGGTTTAACTCTGTGAAATACTATTTGAAAAATAAATGGTGCATTTTACAACTATATAGATCAGACTCAAATGAGGGGGAAAGAGGGACAGATGGACTTTGTTCCAAATCAGGAACAGTCCTACGAAATCAGGGGCAGTTGGGAACTATGGTTATAACACACCCTTAATCTGAAGTTTTGCCTTCGGTTTTACATTAACATCTAGAGGTTCTTTCTATCACTTCTTGGCATTTAGCTAAGATCAAGTGGATAATCTGTTCTTATCAGTTATCAGGAACAGAAGGTTGGTGCCTCACAACGGGTGTCAGCACTGGTTAGTAATTCCCAATATAATAGGTTTAGTATAATGGGAGGGATCCTTTTCCTCCTGGGCTGATTCCGGCCTGGTTTACAGACTTGTCTCTAGTTGAAGGCAGGACTCTTCCTAAGTGGTAATCTATTTCTGGTAAGAATGGAGCTTTTGTCTGGCCAGGGACTGGCAAGTGCAAGGAGCTTTCTAGTGATGTTCCCCCTGGAAGTGTGGTCCCATGGGTACCACAAAAATCACTATGGGTTTGGGACCCTACTGAGTTTCCCTGGACCTTGGTCAGGCTGCTAATTGCTTTTCTTGTGCTGGCCTTTTGGACACACTTTATGGCTTAGTCTGGAGAAATGTTTATACTGACCAAAAGGCCTGCTCTACACTTTTTATTTATTTTTGCACTATTTACCACAGGCAATAGCACTGCATGTGTGGTTTGTTTTTGTTTTTCTTGCACAGAGACTGAGGATGCAAGGTTTTCAGGGCCTGCCCTGATGTCGGGGAGAAGATCTCTGGCCTTTGGGTCTTTTTCCACTTTCCAACCAAGTGTCTCTCTTCTGAGGAGCCCTCACCAAGTACTTGGAGGACCAGCTTTGGCACGTCCCTAAGGAACGGGGTCCATCGGGCTTCAATCTAGGTAGACCATGGACTGCCTTTCTCCTGTCAAGAGCCATGCAACCCAGAGGGTTCAGTGATCGAGGCCCTTCCTCTTTCGGAGGTTGGTCCATTACTGTACATTTTTTGTACACTCTTTTTGTGGGCTGTGATTTCACAATTCACTTTTTTTGTTCACCGGGGATCAACTTAGCACCATGAAGTTTTGTAAAAAAAAAAAAAAAAAAGGATTCTGGGGGTACTTTCTGATTTAATCAAATACCATTATTTTTTGCAATAACTGTGGAACTAATGATTCTGTTTCATAGTTATGTAGTTAGTCAGGTTTTAGAAAAGACACAAGTCTAGTTCAATCAACAGAAAAAAATAATAAATATAAAACTTACATATACACAATCCTATAGCCACAGTTAGTCCAAACGAAGTCAAAAAACAACTTTTGTACACAGTGAGGATTGTTTAGTTTTATTAACCTGTTTCTGTATTGCATGTAAAATTAATAGAATCATCTTTAATCATCCTTCTCTTTACATTTGGAATCTCCTTTTAGAATCCTGCAGTTTTCCTTCCTTATCCCACATGAGGATGGAAATGAAAAATCAAGTGGAGCCCAGCTGTATGGACAGATGAGATCAAGCATTCAGTTCTGCAGGAAAAGATTAATCATGTTTAATTCTTTCAGAAGCACTTCCATTGTGTGCCCCCTCCCTGACACAGTGATTATGTTTCTCAATCAGGAAGATGTCTTTCTACTAATTAGCGGCTCCCTGGCACACGCGATCCAGGCAGGCCAGAGTGAGAAGTCCGGGCTCCGTGCGAGGACCAAACGGAAATCTGCGCCTTTGTTATTCTAACTGGAGAGCTTTACCCTGAATCAGGTCTGCCATTATCAGAAGGCACGCCAAGCTCGCCACACTAATTAGTGGTTCATTTCAGCTCTCTAGGCTTTTTCTTTCCTTTTTTTTTCATTTTCAAGGCATTTCATACAAAAGCCTCATTTGTACCCACCAACTTCCTCGCCTCTGCTCGTTAACTGCTGCAGAAAAAAGCCTGAATATTAAGGTGAAAAGGTAAAGCTAACATCAGAAATGGGCTGCTGTGATGGTTTTTACAAAAGCATGTAATAGGTTAATAGAAGATCCCATGCTGCTATTTGAATGATCTGTCCCACAGCTGATTGAAGTAAGAAAATCCAGTTTTGATGTTAAGATAGGGATGAAATCAGGAAACGCCCAAGCTCATCCCTAGTTGACAACCCATTCAATCATTATGCTGCACATGGTAAAAGATATTTTGATTGAAAGTTTGAAGATATGATCAGCAGTTATCAATCGCAGTATGGAAACTCATAATCAGATCCAGAGGTCTCCAAACTTTTCAGTACAAGGGCCACATCATTTTTCAAATATTTGCAGGCTACAAAAAAATAGTTTTTTATAAAAGAAGGAGTTAAATTTAACTTATGCCGCGTACACACGACCAGACTTTCTGGCAGACTAGGTCCGAAGGAATCAGTCCGTCTGACAATCCGATCGTGTGTTGGCTAATCCGATCGTTTTTCACATAAAAAATCAGACAGATCTAGAAATAGAACATGTTTCAAATCTGTCCTACAGACTCAATTCCTATCGGGAAAACCATTTGTCTGTATGCTGCGCCGACGGACCAAATACGACGCAAGGGAAGCTATTGGCTACTGGCTATTGAACTTCCTTTTTTAGTCCTGTCTTACGTCATCATGTTCAAAATGGACTTTAGAATGGACTTAGTCTGTTTGTGTGTGGGCAAGTCCGTTCGTTGGGAAGGTCCGTCGGAACTCCGTGAAATTCCGTCAGGAAGACCGTTGGACCTAGTCTGCTAGAAGGTCCAGTCGTGTGTAAGAGGCATTAGAAGTTTTTTTTTAACCACTTCGCTCCCGCGCTATAGCCAAAAGACGGCTACAGCGCGGACGCTATCTGCTGGGAGGGCGTCCCTGGACGTCCTCCCTTTAACTTCCCCTCTGCGTGCCGCCGTGGGCGTGCATCAGGGAAGTTCTGTGCTGGCCGTGTCCGCCGGACACAGCCAGTCACAGATCGCTGTAAACGGCCAATCACAGCGGCCGTTTACAGCGCGATCGGTGTGCCCAATGAGAGATGATCTAATTTGTAAACATATGAGATCATCTCTCATCGACGGCTCTCCCTCCTCACACAGACAGCGTGTGAGGAGGGAGAGATGAACGCTGCAGAGATGCAGCAGTTAGTGTAAAAAAATAAAATGAAAATAAAGTGCCCATCTGTCCCCACTGCCACCTGTCCCCACTGCCACCACTGCAATCTGCCCCCACTGCCACCTGTCATTAGTGCCACCTGTCCTCAGTGGCATCTGTCCCCATGCCACGTATAAGTGCCATCTGTCATCAGTGCCACATCAGTGCCATGTGTCATCAGTGCCACATAGTGCCATCTGTCATCAGTGCCACCAGTGCCATCTGTCATCAGTGCCATATCAGTATCACGTGTCATCAGTGCCACATATTAGTGCCATCGTATCAGTGCCATCTGTCATCTGTGCCACCTGTCAGTGTCATGTGTCATCAGTGTCAGGTATCAGTGCCATCTGTCATCAGTGTCACATGTCACCACTGCCATGTATTAATGTCATCTGTCATCAGTGCCACATATTAGTGCCATCTGTCAGTGTCACGTGTCATCAGTGCCACGTATGCCATCTGTCATCAGTGCCATGTCGGTGTCACGTGTCATTGTCCTGGTGCTCCAGGGCCTTCAAAAGTGTAATAGGTAGTCAACAAGTTAGATGTTTAATTTATGCTCCTAGAACACGTGACGGTGCTCCCTGCATGTTGGGTCTCTCTATGTGGCCAGGCTGTGGAAAAGTCCCACACATGTGGTATCGTAATACTCAGGAGGACTAGCAGAATTTATTTTGTGGCATTATTTGTGGTAAACCACTTACCACTGCCAGGTGATTAAAATGATCAGATTCTATTTATTCATGCAAAACCTTTATCCCAAAAAGACAACTTTAACTGATTATAAAGTGTGAGCTGGAGCTTGGCTTCAACGTGTTTAGTGTAATTATGGTAAATCTGCTAATACATTTAACACTACCCTCCCCCCAGAATGACAATGCTGCTGTCTACTGTGCCTCCTGTCCCCATTCCTGCAGAATTGCGTCTCACTAATACAGGATGATGATAATGATTGGTAAGCTGCTGACAAATATAACCTTTGGTTTTGGGTGTAATACTGTTTCTTTTTCTACGCTTGCCAATCAACTCAGTTTGATCAACTCTGATCTCAACATAGTCTAAATCAATCAGAAGCAAAGTTGTGGCTATTCAATTATTTACTGATTCAATTGTTTTGATCAAATTGCACAACGTTTGTAAAATGAAATCAAAGCATGTGTGGCCACCTTTAAATAATACTACTTAAAGTGATTGAAAAATATTGTTTTTTTTTTTTATTAAAAATAACAAACGTACCTCCTCTGTGCAGTAGTTTTGCACAGAACAGCCTGAATCCTCTTCTTCTCAGGTCCCTCTTCGGCTCTCCTGGCCACTCCCTCCTGTTGCGTGCCCCCACAGCAAACAGCTAGCATAGAATGCATTAAGATAAAAAAACTTCTGCTTTTACAATCACTTTAAGTTCACGCTGGCATTAACAGCAGGCGTTTGGAAAGGTTTTAAAAACGCCTCTCAAACACTTATGCACAAGATACAATAGACATCACACAGTGCTGTTCACACTATCAAAGCATGAAGCCTCATGTCGAGTCAGTCTAGGTTCACATCTATGTGGCTGCGCTTGATGCATTTTTCAGGCACGTTTTGCAGTGCGTTTTGCATTTTTAAACCCTAGTTTTTATGTATTTTTGCATGCAGTTTTCATGCATTTTGCATTCTACTTTTTTTACCCCCATTTAAACACACTGTAAACACACTGTACATTGCTGGTTGCTAAGGAGTGGGCCGAGAAGCCGGCCACCACGTCCTTAAAAACCAATGTGTCATCAGCTGGCAGCGAGATTCCCCACTGACAGTTGAATGTAAAAAACAAATTGCTGGCAAAACAAAATCTTGAAAAAAGTGGCATGGGGTCCCTCACAGGTCAATACCAGGCCCTTCGATTCTAGTATGTATTCAGAGGCTATAGCTGATTGCTAAGGAGCAGGCCAGAAAGCTGGCTGCCACGTCCTTAACAACCAATGAGGGCTCTACCCCTGCCTCAAAGCACCTTGCCCCCATGTTGATGGGGACAAGGGCCTCTTCCCCACAACCCTAGCCAGTGGTTGTGGGGGTCTGTGGGCAGGGGGCTTAATGGAATCTGGAAGCCCCCTTTAGAAAGGGGACCCCTGGATTCTGACCCCCCATATGAATGAGTATGGACCCCTACCCATTCACCCCAAAAAGCAGTGAAGTGCTAAAAAAAAAACAAGAGACAGTCCTTTATTAAAAATGAAAAATGTCCCCCCGTCGTAGCTCCGTGTCTTCTTAGAAGATCGGCTTTTTTTGTTTTAAGCGGCAAAGAGGAAGAAGACAGCTCAACGGAAAGACGGCACAAGGGGGAGAAGACTGTACCTGGGGACAAAGACATCAGAACCTCAGATAGAAGACACGTTGGAGCTACGACGGGGAACATTTTTCATTTTTAACAAAGGACTTGTCAAAAACCATCTCTTGTGTTTTTTTTTTAACACTTCACTGGTTTTTGAGGTGAATGGGTAGGGGTACAATGTACCCCTACTCATTCACATAGGGAGGGGCCGGGATCCAGGGGACCCTTTCTTGGAGGGGGCTTCCAGATTCCAATAAGCTCCCTGCCGCAGACCCCCACACATACCGGCCATAGTTGTGGGGAAGAGGCCCTTGTCCCCATGAACATGGAGGCAAGGTGCTTTAGGGGTGGGGGCAGAGCCCTCATCGGTTGTTAATGACGTTGCGGCCAGCTTCCTGGCCCACTCTTTAGCAATCAGATATATACAGTATTTAACCACTTGCCGACCAGCTCACACAGATATACTGTGGCAGGTCAGCTCCTCTGCGCGAACTGACTATGTAAACAAGAAGATTTCCCGTTCTGTCAAATGACATGACAGAGATCTACTGTTCAAAGTGATCGGGAAAAGTGTTCTCTGTCATGTTCCAGTAATCCCATCCCCCCCAACCTGCATGCTCAGATAAGGGTCTGGCATGGATTTTAGGGGGGACCCCATGCCATTTTTTTTTTAAATGTTGGCGTGGGGGGTCCCCTCCGAATCCATAGTAGACCCAAAGGGCCCGGTATGGACCTGGGGGTACCCCATGCTGTGTTTTTCACAATTTATTTTTTTGCCTGCCATTTTTTATTTTTTTACATTCAGCTGTCAGCGGGGAACCCTGCTGACAGCTGATGACTCATCGGTTGTTTAGGACAGTCACATTTGTCCCACGCAATGTTGCAGATCCACTAAAAATCGCAGAAAATGTCCCTAAATCTATCCCATAGTATGCAAATGCGATAACTTTTGCGCAAACCAATCAATATACACATATTGTGTTTTTTTTAACCAAAAATATGTAGACGGATATGTATTGGCCTAAACTGATGAATAATTTTGTTCTTTTATATATATGTAGGAAGGCCAGTATGGTGGCCTGAATTTATAGGAGGAGCCTGGGGGGTATTTAACCACTACAATACAGGGCACTTTCACCCCCTTCCTTCCCAGCCCAATTTTCAGCTTTCAGCGCTCTAGCGCTTTCAGTGACAATTGCGCGGTCATGCTACACTGTACCCAAATGAAATTGTTATCATTTTGTTCGCACAAATAGAGCTTTATTTTGGTGTTATTTATTCACGACTCCGTTTTTTTTTTTTGCGATATAAGCGCAAAAAAAGCGGAAATTTGGAAAAAAAACTATATTTTCTTTTTTCTATTTGAAAAGAAATCCAATAAAATCAAATTTTGTCATAAATTGTATTCTGCTACATGTTTTTGGTAAAAAAAATTCCGTTAAGTGTATAATAATTGGTTTGTGTGATCACGGACATATGTACGCAAATGATCATGTACATATGTGTGCAGGTGATCACGTACATATGTGTGCAGATAATCATTGGGACATGTGATTTTAGTGGGACATATGTGGGGGACATGTTTTTATTATTAGGGACATGTGTTTTTATTATTTGGGGACATGTATGTTTTGGGGACATGTGTGTTTTGGGGACATATGTGGGGACTGTGTTTGTACTGTGTGGTGTGTTGTGTGTTTACACTACACTGATGATCAGTGAGTAAAAAGCTGTAAAAAGCAGCCCATACTCACTGATCATCAGCCGGCTGCAGCGTTCTGCTCTCCTCTCCTCAGCGGTGACTTCCGTGTGAGGAGAGGAGAGCCGATTGCCTAGCAACCGGCTGTTTGTTTACATCACATGACGGCCGTGATTGGACACGGCCGTCATGTGATCAGGAGGGCCAATCACAGAGCCCTCCTGCCGATCTGAGATGTGCCGTGTCCGGGTGACACGAGCACATCGGGATCGCGCCGCTGCGCGGGCACGCGCGCGCGCGATTCCGCTACTCCTAAATGACGTTCCTGAACGTCCTATCAGGAGTAGACGGCTCCCACCCGGCCGTATATATGCATTGGTTTCCTGTGCGTGGCACGACGTCATTAGGCCGACTCTTCGAAACTCGTTAGCGTCCGTGAGTTACCGCTTCGTAGTTGTTCGAGGTCCTCGTTCCCGTTCGCAAATTTACGTACTAACGCGTCGATTCGGCTGTCGCAGGTAGGGTTTTTTCGGTTGACTTGTCATTTCATACATGGTAAATGTCTCGTCACTAAACCTCCATATCAAACTTACGAGTCATTCGTAAAACCCTACACACAGCCGCGACGTCTGTCTACTACTCGTTACATTATCATACCAAACATTTCTTTGTTTTTGTGTACCTCACACCGACGCCAAGACACGTTTAGGCGTGTCTCACTGTTTTATGCTCCACAGACTAATCAATGTTTCTCGTGGATTTGATGGGCACTGGTCAGTGCCATGTCAAGGCCGAACCATTTCAAACCATGTCGGGTCATTTCAAATCATTTCACTCTCACCTACCGCGCTCCGATTCGAATCCAGTCGCATCCACAATGCACCAATTCGTCCCAGTGCGCCCCAGTTGTTTTTTCGGCCTCATTTCAGTACATGCTCCAGAGTCCCATTTGTTGAGTCACCGACTCATGCCTCTGTCATGGTAAATCATTTCACTGTCACGTATCACGTTCCGATACAAATCCAGTCGCATCTACGATGCACCAATTCGTCCGGCGTGCCCCAGGTATTTTTCGGCCTCATTTCAGTACATGCTCCAGAGTCCCGTTCGTTGTCAGTCGCAGGTTGCGGCGCACCGATTCGTGCCTCTGTCATGGGAAATCATTTCACTTTCACGTATCACGTTCCGATACGAATCCAGTCGCATCCACGATGCACCAATTCGTTCCGGCGTGCCCCAGGTATTTTTCGGCCTCATTTCAGTACATGCTCCAGAGTCCCGTTCGTGGTCAGTCGCAATCGTGGCACGACCGATTCGGGCCTTTGTCGTGGCAAACTTTGTCACTCATTTCACTGTCACTCACCGCGCTCCGATTCGAATCTAGTCGCATCCGTGATGCACCGATTCGTCCCGGTGCGCCCCAGTTGTTTTTTCGGCCTCATTTCAGTACATGCTCCAGAGTCCCATTTGTTGAGTCACCGACTCATGCCTCTGTCATGGTAAATCATTTCACTGTCACGTATCACGTTCCGATACAAATCCAGTCGCATCTACGATGCACCAATTCGTCCGGCGTGCCCCAGGTATTTTTCGGCCTCATTTCAGTACATGCTCCAGAGTCCCGTTCGTTGTCAGTCGCAGGTTGCGGCGCACCGATTCATGCCTCTGTCATGGGAAATCATTTCACTTTCACGTATCACGTTCCGATACGAATCCAGTCGCATCTACGATGCACCAATTCGTTCCAGCGTGCCCCAGGTATTTTTCGGCCTCATTTCAGTACATGCTCCAGAGTCCCGTTCGTGGTCAGTCGCAATAGTGGCATGACCGATTTGGGCCTTTGTCATGGCAAACTTTGTCACTCATTTCACTGTCACTCACCGCGCTCCGATTCGAATCTAGTCGCATCCGTGATGCACCGATTCGTTCCGATGTGCACCAGTTGTTTACGGCCTCATTTCAGTACATGCTCCAGAGTCAGGATTCATTGTCGGTTGCAGGTTTCGGTTCTCTGATTCATGTCTCTGTCATGGGAAATCATTTCACTGTCACGTATCACGCTCTGATACGAATCCAGTTTCATCGTGCGCTAATTCGTCTTGGCGCGCCCCAGGTATTTCAGCCACATTTCAGTACATGCTCCAGAGCATGCACGGTTAACGGTCAGTCGCAACAGCGGCATGATAGATTTGTGCCTCTGTCATGGCAATCAAAATAATTTCACCGCCACGTACCGCGCTCCGTTTCGAATCCAGTTGAATATGTGATGCACCGATTCGTTACGGTGTGTCCCAGTGCTTTAGCCTCATTTCAGTGCATGCTCCAGAGTCCGGTTCATCATCAGTCGCAGTCGCGGCACGATCATAACAGATATTTCATTAATTTGACCGTCATATACCATGCCCCGATTCGAATCGGTCGCATCCGAGATGCACCGATTCGTTCGGGTGTGCTCCAGTTGTTTTGTTCCCAATTGGCTCGGTCGCATTTCGTTACATGCTTCACCGTTCAACTCGTCACTTATCGTCTGAAACGTCGTTTATCGCAGTCAGCCTATGTCACGGCAAACATTTCACTCATTCACTTCACACACTTGTCACTTGAGTCTAATCCACTCATACCAACAATACATTGGTTCGCGCCCGTCATTTCAGCATTACAGGTATCGTTCGCATGTTGCCTGTCATTCCTCCAAGTCCGACACTCACTATAGATCGATCCTTCGTGCTGCGAATTTCATCCAAGGGTCTCGATTCGTTTGTTAAAACCTTCGCCTCACTGCTACTCCCCCTGATAGTCGCACAATCCAATACATCTTGGTTTCCTTTCATACACCTTACGACCGGTTCCTATCAGGATTCCTTACATATAGTTACAAAGATTCGTCTCAGTTTCATTTTCATACACGCTACAACCCGTTTCAATTCTAGTCGCCTCAGCGGCAAATCGATTCGTACCGGGTTCATTTCGTACTCTCCACGGTCTGATCTATATTAGATTAAATTCATACACTCTAAAACTGGTTCTTATCAGATTAATTTCATGCGATCGACTCATATAGGATTCGTTTCATTCTTACGACCGATTCATATCGGATTCATTCCATACACATCCAAGAAACAACTTCTTGCAAATCGCTGCTAGCACGCACCCAAGCATACACTCCCTGCAATCATTGCAAACACATTTCCAGGCACAGACTTCTTGCAATCGTTACAAGCACGCATTCAAGCATAGACTTCTTGCAATCGTTGCAAACACGCACCCAAGCGTAGACTTACATATAGTTACATAGTTACATAGTTAGTCAGGTTGAAAAAAGACACAAGTCCATCCAGTTCAACCTTAAAAACAAATAAATAAAATAAAAAATAATCGTACAATCCAAATACCCAATTTTATGCCCACAATTGATCCAGAGGAAGGCGAAAAAAACCCCCAGCAGAGCATGCTCCAATTTGCTACAGCAGGGGAAAAAAATTCCTTCCTGATCCCCCAAGAGGCGATCGGATTTTCCCTGGATCAACTTTACCTATGTTAGTACCCAGTTATATTATGTACATTCAGGAAAGTATCCAGGCCTTTCTTAAAGCAATCTACTGAGCTGGCCAGAACCACCTCTGGCGGGAGTCTATTCTACATTTTCACAGCTCTAACTGTGAAGAAACCTTTCCGTACTTGAAGATGAAATCTCTTTTCCTCTAGACGTAAAGAGTGCCCCCTTGTCCACTGGGTTGACCGTACAGAGAACAACTCAACACCAAGTTCACTATATGGACCCCTAATATATTTGAACATGTTGATCATATCCCCCCTTATTCTCCTCTTCTCAAGAGTGAATAAATTCAGTTCCTCTAATCTCTCCTCATAGCTGAGTTCCTTCATGCCTCTTATCAGTTTGGTTGCCCTTCTCTGCACTTTTTCCAGTTCCCCGATATCCTTTTTGAGAACTGGTGCCCAAAGGACTTCTTGCAATTGTTGCAAGCACGCATCCAAGCATAGACTTCTTGCAATCGTTGCAAGCACGCATTCTAGCATAGACCTCTTACAATCATTGCAAGCACGCATTCAAGCATAGACCTCTTGCAATCGTTGCAAGCAGATGTCCAGGCACAAACTTATTGCAATCATTGCTAGCAGGCAGTTCTGGCTAGCTCAATAGATTGCTTTAGGAAAAAGCCTGGATACTTTCCTAAATGTACATAATATAACGGGGTACTTATATTTATAGGTAAAGTTGATCCAGGGAAAAATCTGATTGCCTCTCGAGGGATCAGGAAGGAATTTTTTCCCATGCTGTAGCAAATTGGACTATGCTCTGCTGGGGTTTTTTGCCTTCCTCTGGATCAGCTGTGGGTGTAGAATTGAGTATGTTGGGTTGTGCGATACTTTATTTATTTGATTTGTGGTTGGACTGGATGGACTTCTGTCTTTTTAGACCTGGCTACCCATGTATCCTACCATAACTCCTTGCAATCGTTGCAAGCACGCATCCTAGCATAACTCCTTACAATCGTTGCAGGCACGCATTTTGGCATAACTCCTTGCAATCGTTGCAGGCACGCATCCTGGCATAACTCCTTACAATCATGGCAAGCACGCATCCTGGTGTAACTCCTTGCAATCGTTGCAGGCACGCATCCTAGCATAACATCTTGCAATTGTTGCAACCACGCATCTTGGCATAACATCTTGCAATCGTTGCAAGCACGCATCCAAACACACGTACAAGCACAACTCCTGCAGTCTTCGCAAGCACATGCGGTAACACGAATTTCTCACAGTCACTACGAACACATCTCCAGTGACAAACTCCCGAGCAATTGTCGCAAGCACACGTTTAAACACAACTTTTGCAATCATGCCAAGGCTCGCGACTTAGCATAACTTCTTGCAATCATTCTTTTGCAAGCACATTCTCAGTGGCACACAAACTGGCTACACGTCCTTTTCAGCAGCACTTAATTGGCCACTTGTCTCCTGTGGCTTTCTCTTACAAGCCACTCACCGTTTCCTGTCTGTCATCTCTCCCTTAGGACAGTTGAGTTCAACTTCCGTCCTGCACCAGGATCGTGTTGACACACGCAGCTGGCTTCTTCTTGTAACACGGTCAGGCTATACCTAGCCAGCGTTCAGTATTTCTTTTCCTTACAGGACCCGGAGAGCCATCTGTCTTTACGACCCATACAGTAAGATCCCCACTACGAGGCATCCAGAGGCATCAGCCCATAGCCAACGGCAAACGCTCGCCCATCACAACTGCCATCTTTAGGGACATATAAAATCCTCGCACATTCCCCAGTCTAGTCATCCAAGCGGCCATCTACCTGGCCCTTTGTGGTTTTCCACAGCCTAGCCAATTTATCGTTAGTAGCACTGGCAGCCAGGTTCTACACAGACACCACCTGACGAATGCTCAAATCTGCAATACGGGCCATTCCCCAGGGTCGATCTTTATGTCCTGCCTCCTGGTCTTCCTCTCACGGACACAGGACCCCTCTCAGATCCTTAATTTAGATGCCGTGGCAATAGCAGACCTATCAATGTCTGAAGGTTCCTTACTGCATGGATTGGTATAGCGATGTTTATACCATCTACGATGCCCCTGTCACCCCTGGTAGTGACAGATGCCGCAGCCTCCACAGGCTTCGCTGCAATTTTTGGCCACCACTGGTTTACAGAACCATGGCATCAAGGATACTCCTAAACCCCGGGTTTACCTGGACTTCCTCCCTCTTCAAGCTATACCCGGTCATGACAGCCTCTCGACTCTGGGGTCATGTCAGGACAGGACAGGCCGTGGCTTTCACCACCGACAACTGGCCGAGGTTGATCTTGTTGATGAAGCCAGGTCTGGACCGCTCTCGGTTATGTCCTTCCTGCGCAGACTGCTGCAGTTATCTTGGCGGCACCAGTTTAATGTCCATTGTATGTTCATTCCAGGCCTTCAGCAATCCCGCAGGCCAAGTTCTGCGTAGTCATCACTTGGCTCGCTACCAACACCATTTCATCCTCCACCTTGCAGTGTCTAAAACCCAACAATCTGGCTCCAGGATAGACGTCCATTTCTATAGAACAAACAGTGCCTGGTGTCGAGTAACCATACTCGACCACCTACTGTCACTCCTACCGGAACGCGTAAACTCTAGTCCCCTGTTGCCTTTTTTTGTGCTAACACTTGTGTACCTGCCAGTTTTCCAAACACATGGGGTTCTTCTACACAGCCTACACCTCGACCCCGGTCCGTACCGTGGTCACTTTTTAGTATTAGAGCACCCTTGGCAGCATCTTGGCATGGGTCCCAAGTCACGTCATTGAGAGACTAAGCAGTTGGAACCCTGCGTACCTCGCCCGGTACATCCCCAATCCTCGGGTGGAAATGGCACAAGCATTCACCAAACTTGCTCAACTAATTAAGCTAAAACTAATAAAACTACACCCCTACCTGAATGTTTTTGCCCCCTTATTTTGGTATACCGACCATCAGACCAGGGCACACTTCAGGTCCATTTGGGCTTCGACCATAAGTAGGAAGGCCAGTATGGTGGCCTGAATTTATGGGAGGAGCCCGGGGGGTATTTAACCAGCCCGCTCACCTGTGGTCTTTGTCGGTTTCCTGTGCGTGGCATCCACCCTCCCATCCCCTTTTCAGGGCATTTCTCAAATTCATTTCTCTTCACAAAATATTCATTTCTAATCTAGGGTATGCCCCCTTATTTTGGTATACCGACCATCAGACCAGGGCACACTTCAGGTCCATTTCATGTTGTAAATTTTATGGTAAGTCTATTTGTTCATATCCGTATCGGCGATAGGGCTTTGACCATAAATATATTTTTTGGCTATGTTTTATAGCAGAAAGTCAAAAAAAAAGTTTTTTTTAAATTGTTGGTCTTTTTCTGTTTATAGTGCAAAAAATTAAAAACGGTGATCATATACCACCAAAAGAAAGCTCTATTTGTGGGTAAAAAAAGACTATCAGTTTTGCTTGGGCACAGTTTCTCATGACTTCACAATTGTCAGTTAAAGCGTCGAAATGCCGTATCACAAAAAATGACCTGGTCATTAAGGGGCAAATCCTTCCGAGGCTGAAGGGGTTAAGCGGAAAAATAAGAAACTCAAAACTCATCAAAAATCACATCACAAACACAACACTCGCGTTTTATGGTGAGATTCCATTGAAATGTATTACACGCAAAATGCAGAAAAAAGTCCCCGACCCTTTCCAAAAATGCACCGGCTTCAAAAGGCATAGATGTGAACATGTACCATAGGAAACCATGTTAAATGGACTGTAGTGCATTTCTGCAGACTGTAAAACGCACTAAAAAATGTATAGGTGTGAACCTAGGGTCAAGAGGCGTTTAAAGCCTTTCAACGCCTCCCATTCAAGACTATGGTAATGCTTTACAGGCAGGTAGTCGCAGTTTGGTTACAGGGCGTTAACTATGTAACTATGTTAAGACTAGTTTATTTACTGTAATGGAATAGGCATTTGTGGTGCAGTTTTAATGCGCCTTAATGCTCATCAAACGCTTCAAAACTGGCCATAGGGCATTTGGGGAGCATTTTTAACTCATTAACGCTTGTAAAATGGCAGTCTAACACACATACCAAAGCTCATTAATGGGAGTTTAACACCCATACTAACGCTATAGGAGCGTTTATTAAAGAGGAAATAAACCCTGATGGGTTTACTTCCTCTTTGTCTCCCTGCAAAGGTAAAGCATAATGGGCTACTGTGCATCGCATCACTTACCTGACGCAATAGCCAGCGATGTCACCGTTGTCCCCTGTAGCACGAAGCGTCCATCTTCTTCCAGGTATCGCTGCTCCGGCCACTCACATCGCAGGAGCAGCGATGACGTCACTCCCGCGCATGTGCATGGGAGCCGCCAGTAACAGCATAACGCTGTTAGCAGCGGCATGCTCAGTGCGCCTGCGCACCGCTGTCTACGGTGCATGCGCTGTAGACATTGGTGCCTGTCTTTTTGCAAATATCTCCTAAACTGTGTAGGTTTAGGAGATATTGCATGGACCTACAGGTAAGCCTTAATTTAGGCTTACCTGTAGGTCAAAGTGGTCAGTAAGGGTTTACAACCACTTTAAGTGTTAGAAATTTAGTCAAGTGTGAACAAGTCCTGAAACAAAAATTCCACTAAAAATCACTTTTATATAATTGAATTATTAGTTTTATACAGGATTTATATAGCGCCAACAGTTTTTGCAGCCCTTTAATTTACACTGTATTTAAACAGATAATATCAAAAATATATTAGTAAAGGCTGAACTACCAGAGTTTCTGTATATCTTGAATGCATTATCCCTATAAGTGCTCATTACATTGATTTCGGCAAAGGTGAGCATACACCATAAAATGTATTTGTACAATCTCCTTTAGATCTACCAGTAACTGCGCAGCACAAGAGACAGATTTTATGCCAATTGAATGGATTGTTTAGGTTTGACCTCATATTACATATTTTTGGTAAATTCAAATGAGATTGTACAGGTAGATGGTATAGTGTATAGGTTGAAATGACTGTGGTCGTATTAGTGAACCCGCAACAAGAACAGTTGATTAGATTACTGTGAATGAAACTTTTTTTATTTGCAGTTTTGCACTAATATTTTTATTTTCAAGACAGGCTTTCCTTCTCCTTGATCCATGCAATTATACTCAGTAGCGTATAGCCAGCTTAAGTCCTAATGACAGCTACACATGCTTTGATTTTATTATCTGATGTGGTCAAAATAATGGAATCGGCAAACAATCAAATGGGCATAACTTCCCTTCTGATTAATTTAGACTCAATTTAGATCAATCACTCAGTCAATCTGCCAGGGTGGAAAATGACCAATCATGAAAACGTTCAATTGATCAGCAGCACTGAGTAGCTTTGTTCCTATCTGTATCTTCCAATTGTGGATCAAAAGTACTTTCCAACATGTGTCATATTAATTGAATCAGTTGTTGACTATAGATTGATTATTCCTGTTGGGAGAGATGGATTGAAAATGAAATCAATCATTTATCAAATCTTGAATGGTCACTAAAGATTGACTGTACGCTGTATTAACTATATTTAACCGGTAGCACTTTTGATGAAAAGGGCAGTATAAATACAATGTATTATTATTATTATTTTATAGATTCTGATAGTACAATTGTCTTTGGATCTACCATCATCTATATATGCAAGAGCCTGTCTGATTTGATACAACTATAGTGGTACATTTTATGCTTATCCTCACATTATGTCGTTTGGTAGATCGGAAATGGCACAGAAAGTGTACAATATCAGATTGTATAGTGTACTGCCTGCATTACACACATGAAACTGTTCAGATTTGTACAGTCATGACATGGTATAATGTAGCTCCCCCACACAAACTTTCATAAGTTTCCATAGACTTTTTGAGATAGGCAGATAAATAAATTCAATAGATTGTTGTGGAGTTTTTTTGGTTATCGCTACAAAGGTGCCAACCTGCACCCAACTCCTAAGTTATCCTCATTGGATCCATTTCAGAACTTCCAAGCCATCCTGTTATATCTATATAAGCTTAGAGATTGAACACTGCTTCTGTATCTTGTCCCTCTTGCATCTTCCAGATGTATCAAAGGGGGCACAGGGGATGAACATGTACCCAGGGTGATGGTACTCTTGTGCCTGCATGTTACCTAATATCATCAATAAATGTGGGGTTTACCTTTTATTCTCTACTAATCCATGCACTGTACCCAAACACATCATCCTAAAAAGAGAGATAGGTCTGTGTGCATATTGGAACAGCAATAGATCTGTTTCTTATACCAATCAACCAAGATTGGTCCACAGAATGGTCTACTCTGAGCAGTTATGCAGTACTTCCAGTCATTGCTGTTGCATCCAGCTAAATGCCTAGAGGTTCCTGCAGAATGAGAGCACGTGCCAAAGTGTTCTGTGGGGCAGGGATAAGATGTTGGGACCTCCAAAATGGGAGGGGAGAAGTTCTGCCCCCTTCACAGTTACTTACTATAAGTAAAAGACAGACAGTTGCATTTTAACATACAGCAGCTAGATACAGGGTAAATATTTAATGAGCAGTTAATAATTTTGGTAGTCTACAAAGAGCAGTTAAATTTCAAGAAAAAACAGACCCTGAACTAATTAGCCAAGCAACCCAACAGCTGCACACTTCATACCATTGATTAAAAGGATTCAGAAAATACCTAGAAGGGTCAAATGGACACCTTAGGAAGAGAAGGACCATGGGAAGGATGGAAGGGCAGTGTGCAACCAGCCCTGATGTTCTCATTTGTATTTCTAGTCTGCCTGGAAGCCTGCATGTGGGTAAGGAGCCATGGGCAGAAAAGGAGCCCTCCTGGACCATTTCCCTGGCCTTTTGTGGGAAATGCCATGCAGTTAGGACAAACACCTCACCTTACGTTCTCTAAGATGGCTCAGAGGTATGGAAATGTGTTTAAGATCAGACTGGGGAGCCATGACATTGTGGTCCTAAATGGAAGCTCCACCATCAGAGAAGCCCTGGTGAAGCACAGCTCTGAATTTGCAGGAAGACCTAATTTTGCATCCTTCAAAATTATATCTGGAGGGAAGAGTATGGCTTTTGGTGGCTACAGTGACATGTGGAAGATTCAAAAGAGAATAGCTCACTCAACCCTAAGAGCATTCTCCACCATCAATACAGAAACCAAAAAGCAATTTGAACAGCATGTAATATCAGAAGTCCAAGACCTGATCCAGGTTTTCTTGCATTTAAGTTCTGGAGGTCAATGCTTTGACCCTTACCATGCATTTACTGTGGCTGTCGCCAATGTCATTTGTGCTTTGTGCTTTGGAAAACGCTATAGCCATGATGACCAGGAGTTCAAAGCCTTGGTTGGAAGAAACGACAAATTTGGACAAACAGTGGGTGCTGGAAGTCTAGTGGACATCATGCCCTGGCTCCAAGCCTTCCCCAACCCTGTGAGGAGCCTCTACCGTAGCTTCAAGGACTTGAACGTGGAGTTTTTTGATTTCGTGAAAAGTAAAGTTACCCAGCACCGAGAGACCTACAAACCCGAGGTCACCAGAGACATGAGCGATGCGTTCATAGGTGTTATAGAACATGGGTCGGGAACTGGTCTGGGCAAAGACTATGTGGAGGGAATTGTGACAGATCTTCTAGGTGCAGGTCAGGACACCAACTCTACAGCTCTGACTTGGATCATACTCTTACTCATCAAATATCCACACATCCAGCAGAAGATACAAGACGAGATTGACAGAGTGGTGGGTCAGGACAGGCTACCTACTGCTGGGGACAAACCCCAACTGTCCTACTTGCAGGCCTTCATCTATGAAGCTCTGCGCTTCAGTAGCTTTGTACCCCTGACCATCCCGCACTCCACCACCAGCAATGTCATCATTGATGGCTTCTGCATACCCAAGGACACCGTGGTCTTTGTCAACCAGTGGTCAGTAAACCACGATGAGACCACATGGAACAATCCTGACATTTTTGCCCCTGAGAGGTTCCTGGATGAACATGGACAACTGGACAGAGATCTTACCAATGGGGTGATGATCTTCTCGATGGGGAAACGGAGATGTATTGGAGATCAGCTTTCCATGCTGCAGATGTTTCTCTTCACCACTATTATGCTGCATCAGTTGTCTTTCCATGCCAACCCCAAAGAAGAACTGACCATGGACTGTATCAGTGGTCTGTCTCTGAAGCCTGTCCCATACACAGTGACCGTGAGAGCCCGCAGGCATTCAGCAAGCGAAGTCTTCGCACTGTAAAGCTTTGTACATAGCCCGAGCTTTCTGAACTCGCATCGGCTTTCCAGGAAAGGATTACTGCCAGCACCTTAACAGTCTCCAGATCCAGAACCATGCCAGTCTACTGATCTGTGCTCCTTGCCCTTTGTATTGGGCAGACTGGTCAGTACATGGAACAAATGGCGACCGGTAACTGACATCTTTAGTGTACCAGAAGCAATAACTCCTCGTTGCTGGCAACTCCATTCTTAGATTTGTAGTTCCACCATAGGAAAACAAAAAGTCCCGGATCGCTTCTATCCATGTAAGCAGAAGCGTCCTTAGTGGTGGTGGGGTATTGGCATCCTGTGCGCTCAGCCAGCTCTGCTTCCAGCGTGAGCAGCAGGCGGAGTCCGGGGAGTCACCGTGCAGCCTCATTACCTGCTGCGCTTCCACACTGTCAGCGCTATAGTCACACACAGCCCGCTGCTAGCATTCCATCTGCCAAGGCAAACAATCCTAGAAATCGGGATCATAAAGTCATTTGTAAATCATTTATACTACGTCCTTAAAATCTATGTATTAAGATGAGCTCTATAGTGGCCAGTAAATCAGTATTATTAGATGCAATGAGAAGGATTTCCTAACTGCAGCATGTAATTCACTAAAACATTTTATATTATTTTATATATTTTTTTGCATTATCGGTTTAAAAGAAAGACTATTCTATTGTGTATCATGATGTACCAGGAAAGGATAGGATAAGGTTTACATTTTACACATTGATCTGTTTCTTGAAACATTCTTAGATGTTCTTCTTTGCTACATTCTTGTATGAGATAAAAGTAGTAGTAGTGACATTGTGACAAGTGTCCCCATCATCATACACAAATTATACTAGTTATATACACTAGAACTGTCTAATAGCGATCATTTACGAAGATAGGAAATATATGTGTAATCAATCACGTCTTATTCATTTATACCTATATTTGTATATAGGACATTTGTATATTTATTGTTTAAAAATTACATGAGTTATAATATACGGTATATATGCTGTATATATAATATACTGCAATATGTTGTCTGGCATCAAGAACAGAATAATCCATTCAAATAAAAATAGAAAAGAATCAGATTCACATTCTAAGGCTGGATTCACACCTATGCATTATTTGTGCTTTTTGCATTTTACAGATTTGCACTAGAGTCCATTTACCATGGTTTCCTATGGAACACGTTCTGTAGTGCAAATCTGCAAAATGCAAAAAGCACTAAACATGCATAGGTGTGAATCCAGCCTTATGCCCCGTACACACGATACGAAAATCGTACGGAAAATACCGCTTTCGATGCGATCGTACGATAATCGGATCGTTAGTACAGAGCTTTCGAGAGCCGATTCGAACAGTACATCCGATATTATTCTATCGGACGTGCACGGAAATTTTTTTCGTACGATGCTAGATCGTACGATTTTCGTGTAATCAGTACAGCTATCGTTCGAAAATGCAATACAAATGCATTACAACACATGACATCACGTACGAATTTTTTTTATGTCGTGCGGGAATTTTCGTGACTTTAGTAAACTCATCAGATTCGATCTGAGATTAGCATGCAATAAAAAACGGACGTTCATTCGTCCGATAATCTCATCGTGTGTATGGGGCATTAGAATGTCAAGCCTGATTCTTTTCTGTTTTTTACATTTTTATTTTAATGGATTATTATAGAATTGATACCAGCCTAATGCCCCGTACACACAATCAGAAAATCGTACGGAAAATAGATTTCTAATCGATCGTACGATAATCGGATTGTTCGTACAGAGCTTTCAAGAGCCAATCAGGACAGTTCATCCGATATTATTCTATCGGGCATGCATGCAAGGAATTTTTTTTTGTACGATGCCAGATCGTACAATTTTCGTTTAATCAGTATCGCTATCGTTCGAAAATGCAATACAAATGCATTACAACACATGACATCACTTCCGATTTTTTTTTTCTGTCGTGCGGGAATTTTCGTGACTTTAGTAAACTCATCAGATTCCATCTGAGATTAGCATGCAAAAAAAACGGACGATCATTCGTCCGATAATCTCATTGTGTGTATATGGGGCATAAAACAGGAGTACAATCGATGCTTTGCCTTCATATTGTAGTAGAAATACATCAGGCACACTCCAATAAAAATTGGTTTGGATCCTGTGTGTATCCCTTCTGTCATGCTAAAGCTTACCTAGATTCCTGCATTTATCTTTGATACCTTGCTGATGCCATTAGGTGAGACATCTGTAAACTGATGATTGATAAATGGTATTAAATGTCTTGGTGGGGGACCACTAAATTTAGAAGGGATGATCCAGGACTGGTTTTCTAAACGGTTTTAAACAAATATTGATTTGTTTATAGATATTAAATGTCACATTAAGAAAATCTGCTATCTTTTTGTACATTTCTAATTAGTAGAGCAGTAATGATAACTTTTGCACTCTTGTAAACAACATTTATTATCTCTTAATTGTAGCAATAGTAGAAAAAGTGTAGCTAAAATTTGTGGGTTAACTATATTTAACATGAATCAATTGATAAAGTAACAAAATAAATTCGGATTGATTTTTAAGCAACATTTAGACATCTTTCTTTCATTGCAGCATGTAAATGTAATTAACATACATAAATATTTTAGAAAAATATTGCAAATGCATAATTTCGGCTAATTCTTTCAATGTGTTCTTATGTAAACAAATTTATGTACACACATTTTAATTGGGGAAGGAATACCCCTGGACTATAAAATGCTGATATCAATGAGTTAACTGCCAATAAATGTTTAAAGTGCATGTTAACCCTTACAATGAATTCTTATTTGCTCCCTTTTCCTGTTATTTTGTCTTTTGAAAGATATTTATTAACTAGTGTACAGACAATACCTAGCCTATATATATATATATATATATATATATATATATATATATATATATATATATATATAAAAGGATTCTAGAATAAAATGTATATCTGGAACCACAATTCTTCCAAAACAGCTGCATTAACAATTTAAGTGTGATATACCCAGCAAGCAAATTTCACAACTAGCCCAGCAAAGTTGTCTCCATGTCAAACACCTGGCTATGTGTAGGGGTATTTATAGTATTCAAATTTCCCTTTGACCAAGCTGGAAGGTTGAAGCAAGCACAGCTCGTATAGTGTTAAATATGTGCTTTGGTAAATTTGCCTTATCCTTAGAATCTTAGGAAAATGAATATAAGAGTATCTATCAATATCAGATCCAGGTCTACAGAAGTCCCAGAATTTTGACAAATATGGAGGACAGTTGTGCATGGTATATGGTAAAACCGTCCATGCAAAGGTAAATTTTACTACCACCATAGGAAAAAAAAAAAAAGAATGGGGAGTTGGATATTCTGGTATATATCGCTTAGTGTCAGGCTTCTCAGCCTCATAAATCACTCACTGCAGAATGATTTTGTGTATATATTATTTGGATATTGTTAATGTATTAGGTTAAAACATAAAACCCCCTTTTTTTATTATTATGCACAATTTATATAACGCCAACAGTTTACACAGAGCTTTACAATGTATGGGGGGGGGGGGGGCGCAACACAATTACAGTACAGTTCAATACAAAAGATACAGGTTTTATTTATTTATTATTGGTATAGGTTTGATAGCCTTTCTGGTTTGATATATTGTTTTAAAAAAAAAGGACTGTTGCCTTATTTTCATAGGTACCTATGTTAGCTATAAGAAGATATCTCACTAAGAACAACCAACAGTAAGACATCTGTCTATCCTCAAACCTATTTCCAGGTTCTGTTGAGATCTTATAAAGGCCTTTCTAACTACAAGTAGTCTTTGGAAATTCATAAACAGCCATGTCCTTTCCTAAATGTCACAAGGATTGCTGAAAACAAGAGCATCATTTGTAGGGGTTGAACTGTGCATGACCATCCTAAGGTCCAGGTGGGGCGATTGGGAGGTTGAAGGATTTAGCAAATATATGTTTATTTAGAGCACCCTTTCAGTATGTTTGGAATACCCTATCAGTAATCAGTACCATCTTTTACAAAGTTAACAAAAACTGTGAAACTGTATCTGGTTTAGGGATACATACTGCAAAGTAACAGTTATTTAACACAAATACAGATTTGTTCTTCTAGTTTTTCTTTGTATATGACCTCTTTTCCCACAAAATCTAATTGAAGGTTAAGATGACCGTGGGCACTAGAGGGTGGTGAGGCGAGCAGTTGAGTGACTGAGCAAGATAATGAACTAATACAAAAAAGTAATTAAAAGACAGAATTGCTTAAACATGGGAAAAAAAATCACATTCTGAAAAAAAGCTCAGACCCCAACCTGATGGAAATAATGTCCCATGACCCGATGAGAACTGTTCATGAAAAGAGGTCTGGAAATATCAATTAAATTTTAACAGTCAGAAGTTTCCTTAGGAAGAATGGTTCAAAATTTCACCTTAACAAGGAAATGCTTGGTTGAGGATATTGCTAAGTGGGTTTTATTAATTAATAAATACAAATATTCACATACTTTTTGTAGCCCAGAATGTGACCAATTAAAAACTGTGTTTAGTAAACAGATATTTGTGCGTTATTTGTTTAAGCAGTTTGTGCTTGTCTATTTTCGTGACAAAGTTTAACCCCTTCACGCTTAAGACTTTTTCTGACACTTGTTGCTTACAAGTTAAAATCTGTATTTTTTGCTTGAAAATTACTTCGAACCCCCAGACATTATATATGTTTTTTTTTTTAGCGGAGACCCTAAAGAATAAAATGGCAATCATTGCAATATTTTATGTCACGCTGTATTTGCGCAGCGGTCAAATGCAATTTTTTTTTGGAAGAAATACACTTTCATGAATTAAAAAACAAAACAAAAAAGAAACAGTGAACTTAGCCCAATTTTTTTGTATAATGTGAAATATGAGGTCACGCCAAGTAAATAGAAACCTAATATGTCATGCTTTATGATTGCGCACACTCGTGGAATGCAAACTACGGTACTTAAAAATCTCCATAGGTGACATTTAAAAAATGTCTGCAGGTTAACAGTTTAGAGTTACAGAAGAGGTCTTGTGCTAGAATTATTGCTCTCGCTCTGACGATTGTGGCGATACCTCACATGTGTGGTTTACATTGGCGAGCAAGACTTACATATGTGTTCGATTCTGTGCGCAAGCCCAGAAGGATAGGGAGCTTTAAATGTTTTCTTATTTTTTTTTACATTTTTACATTTTACACTGTCCCTTTAAAAAATACATTTCTGATCACTTTTATTGCTGTAACAAGGGATGTAAACATGCCTTGTTACAGTAATAGGCAGTGACAGGTACTCTTTATGGAGAGATCTGGTTTGGCTTTTTTGAATGCTGTAATTTTTTTTTTATATTTGGCGACTTTGAGTTTTCCATAAAATGGAAGTGATGTCATGAAGTTGCTTCTGGGTTACTAAATCCAAGACCCAATCAAAGCAGATTCTGCCTTTGTCAGGTCTCCAGCCAACCTGCGGACATCTGCAGCGGCAGGCATCACCCTTGTACAACTCCTTCAAGCCGAAGGCATAGTTGCGTTAGGTCGGTGTGAAGGGGATAACATTGGACCACATATTGAATCTATTTATGGTGAAATCTAGGAAATTCCAAAAGGTTTGCAGACTTTTTGTTTTCAATCTTTTTTTATTGTTTTTCATTTAATACAAATACAGATACAAATTCACAGCTTTCAGAATGATTGACTCTATATATTAGCTATATATTAAAACAATCTCAATATTTTATTCTTATACATAGGGTCACTTACATTAAGCTTCCTACCATTCATTCTAAACAACCACATCTCCCGTCCCAAAAATAAATAAATAAAAACTCTATGCTTAAGGGTGGTTCATTTCTTTCATAAATATTCAAGTACCTTTGCCGAAGACTTAAACTCTCCCCATTTTCCCCATATTTCTACATCTTGGGTGTTAATTTTCTCTTCAAACATTATCATTGTCTCTATTTGCTGTATTTCACTCATCTCACAAATCCATTCTGCTATTGTGGGACTGTTAGTTTGTCCCCACTTTGGGGCTATTATCGTTTTTGGCTACTGTTATCATATGGTGGAGGATATCTGTCTTAATTGTCTTTCTAGCTCCCAGAATATATTCAATATTGAAATTGTTACGCTTTATTGTATCTCATGGCCCAATATTTTCCTTTCTTGATTTCTTATCGCTATTGAGGTTCTATGTGCCAAGGAAAATGCTCTATCCCATTCTACCGATGCGATCAAGCTCCTCGTTTCCCTTTCCCATTTTTTTCATATATATTAGTTCATTTAGCATTTCCGTAGGAAGTAGGAGCTTATATATAGATGATAGATTATGAGTCTGTTCCTTTATTAATAATTGTTCAAATATAGTTAGTTGTCTCTCAACTAAGGAAGGTTGTATTTTAGTCCTGATATATGTGTCTAACTGTTGATATTGCATGCACTTATTTGCAAACTTTATTATTTATCATTGACCTTTCATGTCACTGTGACAAAAATAAATATATTTACTACAGTTTTGAAGTTTTAGAGCAGTATTTAGCATCTCAGTTGATTACTCGATTTCAATGCGATATGTCAAGTAAAGAAAGTATATATTTGACCTGATTTTACATGCATATGTTAAAAAAAGGTTTTACATTTTTGTCAGAACATTGAAAAATATACAAAGTAATTGCCAATCACCCTTTTTAACATTTCAGTGACAATACAGATTTTGTTTCATAATTCAATCTTTATTAAACATTTTCCATTTATTACAGTTAACATTTACATGGCATATCCATATAAGAAAGGAAAAGAAAGATATCAAATATCACCTTATAAATATATATCGACCACAGAGATTGGCTCCTCCAATGACACCCACCAACGCCCCTCCCCTCCTCTTCCCCATCCCTCTTAAGATGTTATAAATAAAATGCTCCCTTTAAATTTCTTGGTATTTACATGTTGTACATAACATTATGGGGAAGAGAGAGAGAAGAGAAAAAAAAAAAGTGGGGGGGGGGAGGTGTTATAAAATACTTACTTTTAAATCTTCAAGTGTTTGTGCCCCCAATATGCTGTGTCACTTTTTAGATCTTCAAGTGTTTATGCCACGTATATGTTGTGCCCCTTTTAAGTCTTCAAGTGTTTGTGCCCCATGTATATTGTACCACACGTGAGGGGGAAAAAAGGGGGGGGGGAGTGTTTATGAAATCCTTAATTTTAAATTTACAAAAGTTTGTGTCCTATATTTATTATATCATATGTGAAAGTACCTTCCCTTGTGTTTTTATGTAAATACCAATAAATGTATCTAAATTTAAATGACAATACTGATAGCGAATGCCTTGCAACTTTTTTTTTAGCCCACTGTAGGACAGGCAGGTACAGCCTATATGAGAGTGACAACTCTTCTCTGAATTCATTAGCAGTGCAGAATTGTTGCCACACCATCAAATGAAGCTGTATTAGGCCCCTTTCACATGATAAGCCCGCTCAGATCCTGCCTGTCCATTTTTCAGGTGGATCTGAGTGGGCCATCCATTGACTCTTATGAGCAGGCGGATGTCAGTGGAGATGTGTCCGCTGACACCCGTCTGCCATCCGATCCGCTAAAAACAGACGCACGGCGATATGTTCAGCCACCCGTCTGGCGGATTGGATGAGATCTGATGAAAACGGACATGCTGTCCATTTTGTCTGATCTCTCCATAGAAATCAGCGGCGCTCTGACAGGTCCCTCCCCACTCAGTGAGCAGAAACGGACCTGTCATCCACCGGGTCAGCGGAGATCAATGGAGCAATCTCCTGCTGAGCTCGCAGGCTTCGCTGAGTGGATCTGCTCCTTGTGAAAGGGGCCCTGGGTGGACTCCACTGGCAGGTTTAACACGTGTTTGTGGGATTTGCAGGGGGGTACAAATAAACTGTATGCACTTATAATAAAGTGCTGCAAGGCAATAAGCAGCACTTGGAAACTAGTTTAGTTTGTTAAACTGCGGTGTATATGATTTTAATATTGTCGATGTACTGATGTATAATTTTTTGTCTTTATTAAACAACCTGTAATTTTTATAAATCATTTTCTGTGTTTTTCTACCAAGTACCGAGATAGTCCATACAAAAAAACCCTTGGGTTTAGATGCAAAGGGAGCAGCATCAGCAACTGCCCCGGCACCCCCAAAACCCCTTATCTCGTGAAAAATCATTAATCTTGATGATGGTACTCTTATGTGTGTTGCCCTTATCTCTTACTTGAGGCTATACTCAGTTTACTGTTATATTCTGGCCATTACAATGAAAAACGCTTAAAGTGACACTAAAGGTTCGGTATTTTTTATTTTTTTTAAATAACAAACATGTCATACTTACCTCCACTGTGCAGCTTGTTTTGCACAGAGTGGCCCTGAACACCGTCTTCTGGGGTCCGTCAGCGGCTCTCGCAGCCACTCCCCACATCAGATAGCCCCCTGGGAGAAGCAATCTCCTGGGGGGGGTTACCTTGTGGGCACGCGCCCAAGTCCAGCATTCGGCGTCCATAGAGGCCAAATGCAGGACTCGGCCCCGCCCCCTGGCACCCACGTCATTGGATTTGATTGACAGTAACGGGAGCCAATGGCTGCGCTGCTATCAATCTATCCAATCTAGAGCCATCAACCCCCTGCAGAGAGAGTCCCCATGGGACAAATTTGAGGGTTCAGGTAAGTAAAACATGGGGGGGGGGGCTGGGGTGCCAGTCATGGACAGGTGTTTTTTCACCTTAATGTATAGGATGCATTAAGGTGAAAAAACATGAACCTTTATAACCCCTTTAAGTGCTAAACGCAACTTTTGGTGTTTTGTTTTCTGCCTTTAAACACCCCTGCGTCTAAGCTCTTGTAAACACCTATAGTGTACAGGGACACACGGGCTAACATTGAGGGGTGTTTAGAAGCAGAGAAAAAAAATGCTCAAACGGCTGTAAAAGCAGTGTTTGTGAGCTCAAGTGTGCATGAAGCATTATATTGGAGTATTTTAAAGTCAAAGGCTATGCTATCTATATTGGCCCTGATTCATCAAGTTGAAGTGATACATACCATATGGAAAATGAGTCAAGGACAATACTATTATTACATATGTTATCCCAACCTGACTCATCAAAGGGGGATTTTTTTTCTTCCTACTGGTGGTTTTACAGCCTGACTCTAACCAAAATATTGCTTGTTAGTTAAGGATAAAATGGGGGAAGAGTAAAAATAGATTTTTGGATTGTATTTTTGTCTGTGACAGTTACATATTTACGTTGAAAAAAAGACATTAGTCCATCTACTTCAACCAATAAAAGATGAAAAACAAATAGAAAACCTCCATATACAGAATTCTATACCAACAGTTTATCCAGAAGAAGGCAAAAATCCCCCAATAAAGCATGGTCCAATTTGCTGCAGCGGATAAAAATATTTATTTCGGATCCCCCAGGAGGCAATTGGATATACCCTGGATCAACTACCCCCTGATGTTACTACAGTGAGGGAAAAAAGTATCTGATCCCCTGCTGATTTTGTAAGTTTGCCCACTGACAAATAAATGATCAATCTATAATTTTAATGGTGTTTAATGGTAAGTTTATTTTAACAGTGAGAGACAGAATAACAACAGAAATATCCAGAAATATTTAAAAAAAATTATACATTGATTTGCACTTTAATGAGTGAGATAAGAATTTGATCCCATATCAATCAACAAGATTTCTGGCTCCCAGGTGTCTTCTATACAGGTAACGAGCTGAGATTAGGAGTACTCTCTTAGGGTCCTTTCACACTGTGTATATCCGTTTGCTCAGCGGGGATCGCTCTGTGGATATCCGTTTGCTCAGCGGGGATCGCTCCTTCGATAAATCTGTTTTGCAATATAGACCGCTTACTGTCATGGTTTTGCAATAGTGTTTGTGTGCTTACCTGTATCCATGTGTTCATCTCTAGAGACCAGCCGACCCTCACCTGACTGCTTTTGTAATCCATCCTCTGGCATGACTCCACCCTAGCTCCTATCAGAGAACTCTATATTAACCTGTACACTGCAGGCCAACCCTGCTGATCAACCTTTGTGTGTTAACTTCCTGTTACCTGCCGTATGCTCTTCTGTTGTTCCGTTACCGACTTTGGCGTGTCTTTGACTATCCCTGTTTGCCTGTGATCCTGACCTTTTGGCGTGTCCCTGACTATTCCTGTCTGCTTGTGGCCCGACCTTGGCTTTGTCCCTCACTATCCCTATCCTCCTGTTGCCTACTGTGGGTGTGAGCTGGGGGACCCTGGGGGTCGCGACCTGGAGCCAGTTGCAGCCAAGTCCATCCTCACCACTAGAGGCGCTGGTGAACACCTGCTGGCTCTTAGACTCCACGCCCCAGGGAATCTTATGCTCTAACCCCAGTGGAATCTGTCTCCCGTCTGCAGCAGTCAGCCGTAGGGTCCACAACCTTGAGGTGCACTCCTGATCCCTACGGTGTGCATCTGTCACATCGCCTCAAGGTGACCTGACACTTACATATTTATACATTGTGATCATATCCCCCCATAAGGGTGTCTTCTCAAGAGAAATTAGGTTCAGTTCAGCTAATCTTTCCTCATAATTTAAGAAAAACTTCATCTGGGATATGTTTTCCTCATTTCTTTCACAAGTGACACCAGAAAAAGAAATAGGGGGAAGGGTTGTCACCAAGAAAAGAAAACACATACAGCAATAAAAACATTACAGCTATAAGCCAATAAAAACATTTTCAGCAACTTTAAGCAAATAGGGGCACATACAGAAAATAAAACCTCTAAAAACTGGACAACAGTATTCGGCCCTGGTGAAGTGAGCCCTGCTGTACCCCTGAAATACGACCACTAACCACTTTACAATAGCTGTACACATATATGTGATAACAACACAGGTAGGCCTTAACATTCAGCCACCACATACATGCATCGCTGTCTTGTTGTGGGGTGAACTCCATCAGCACTCCTAGAGCTGTCATGGGTAAAGTATCCATGACCATGAGCCGGTAGGATAAGTATCCAATAATGTCAATACTGTGCAGCCAATCACAGTGCTGCATCATCAGGAGCTCCTCCTACTGACACCGGGTGTCACAGCCAGCATCCGCCAACATAAAGAGTTCTATGAACTATGTTTGGAAAAGAACACCTGCCCGGTGGTCTCTTTCCTAGATTTTTGATCTGTTGTTGTTTCTGAACATATGAGAGGTCCCGATGTACCAGAGAGCTGTCTAGACATAGCCCACTGAAAGACTTCACTACTTCAGGGAACCTAGTACTCCATGAAAGGTTCTTCCATTGATGGTCAGTAGGAAAAAATAGGATTTTTGTACTCAACGTAAAATCCTTTTCTCTGAAGTTCATTGACGGACACAGCATCTTCATCTTGACCTTTGGTTTATATCACCCCTTTAGGAGAGGACTAGGCAAAAATTGTTGAAAACAGCAACACTTGCACAGTACCACCCAGGGGGCTGTCCTACTGGCTATAACCTCTCACACTGGATCCAGCAGGTCAGTTCGTCAAAAGCAGTACAAACATAAATAGTAGAGGTGGGTGCTGTGTCTGTTAATGAACTTCAGTGAAAAGGATTTTACAGTGAGTACAAAAATCCTATTTTCTCTTTCATTCATTGACAGACAAAGCATCTTCATCTTGACCTTAGGGACGTCCCCAAGCAGTGTCAAAGAAACGAGGGGTGAGAACAACAAGAAAATAACTCCCCCCATAACAACCAGAGCTGCTCAACCGAGGAGTTGCAACCTTAAACAGTCGTCTGTAAAACCTTGCGGCCGAAGCAAGCATCCGAAGATGCAGTCACATCAACCTTGTAAAATTTTGTGAAAGTGTGAACTGACAACCAGGTTGCCGCCTTACACACCTGGGAAACGGACGCTTGATGTCGGAAAGCCCAAGAGGCACCAATTGCCCTGGTAGAATGTGCCATGAATCCGACAGACCTCGGTCCCTTAGCACCTGGCTTTCAACAGCCATGCCGTTAAAGCCAGTGACGGTAAAACAGGATGAAGTATTGGACCTTTTGAGAGAAGGTCCTCTCGCTTCGGCAGTCGCCAAGGAACATCCGCCACCATTCCTACTATGTCGGCGTACCACGGACGCCGAGGCCAATCTGGGGCAATCAGAATTACTGTAATCCCCTTGGACTCCACTCTGCAAAGCAGGCGTGGTAGAAGTTTGAGGGGGGGAATAGCATACATCAGCCGATAATGCCGCGTCCGCCCAGGATCTCTTGATCTGGCCACAAACCTCTGTACCTTCCGATTGAGTCGAGAAGCCAGGAGATCCACATCTGGCGTGGCCCACCTTAGGCAAAGGATCCGAAATACATCTGGATGTAGCGACCATTCCCCTTGGTCCAGCATCTGATGACATAGGTAGTCCGCTTACCAGTTTTCTACGTCCGGAATGTACACGGCCGACAGAGCCGTCACGAGCTGCTCTGCCCACCGCAGTATGTGAGCGACCTCCAGTGCTACAGCCGAGCTCCTTGTTCCTTCTTGATGGTTGACATATGCCACCATCGTGGCGTCATTCGCTGGATCCTGACTAGACGGTTATGCAGCCTCTGTGACCATGTGAAGAGGCACCGCCTGATCGCCCGAAGTTCTAGCACATTGATCGGCAGGCAGGATTCTTCCTGGGACCAGCAACCCTGGGCTGACTGTACGCCCCAAAGTCCCCCCCCCAACCGGTCAGGCTGGTGTCTGTTGTGATCATCATCCAATGAAGAGGAAGGAACGACTTCCCGGACCGAAGGGACTAAGACCTCAGCCACCAGAGCAGGGAATCCTTGACTAGCTGGCTCACCCAAAGTTGACAATCCAGGGACAATGGAGATTTGTCCCATTTGGACAGGATCTCCTTTTGCAAGACTCGAGTGTGGAATTGAGGAATATGTGTAATATACGGTACCGCCTCGAAAGTGGCTACCATGAGACCCAGGACTCGCATGCAAAAACACATCGACGCCCACCTGCAGGACACCAACAACTTCACTGCAGCTTGAACAGTCTGCAGCTTGTCTGAAGGGAGAAAGACTCTCACCTCTGAGGAGTCCAGAAGCAGGCCCAGGTACTCCAGGCATTGAGTCGGCACCAACAACAACTTCTGTAGGATCAGTGCCCAACCAAACTCCCGAAGAGTTTGCATAGTGATTGCCACATCCTCCCTTAATTCTGAGGCGGAAGCTGCTCTCAGAAGAAGGTCGTCCAGGTATCCTACGATTGCAATCTCTCTCTGCCTTAGCAAAGACAAAATTGGGGCTAACATCTTGGTGAAGACCCTCGGTGCCGATGCCAGGCCAAAAGGGAGAGCTACAAATTGGTAGTGCTCATCCCAGACCGCAAATCACAGAAACCTCTGATGCTTGATGCATATGGGGACATGCAAGTATGCGTCCTTGATGTTCAGGAATGCCAGAAAATCCCACTGATAGAGTGCAGCGACCACTGAGTGAACTGAATCCATCCTGAACCTATGTACCTTCACAAAGCTGTTGAGGGAGTTGCAGTCCAGGAGCGGACGGACCCCTTCCTTCTTTGGGACTACAGATTGGAGTAGAATCCCTTAGATCTTTCTGACCTCAGTACAGGTACTATCACCCCACGCAACAGCAGGTCCTGTACTGCCCCGAACAGGGCTACCCAACGAGCCGAAAGAAGATGAAGGTTGGAGGGAAAAAATCTGTTTGGCGGACAAGAAAGAAACTATCTTGTATCCTGATGAAACCAGTTCACAGACCCACTGGTCGGAAAGTAGGGAGGTCCAGCAGGCTGTAAACTCCCAAAGTCGACCCCTCCACCCGAGATTCGGACGGGGCAAACCTTCATGCGGTAACAGATTTGCTCGCAGGCTTATTTGCCTTGCGAAACCAGGGACGCTTCTCTCCCTCAGCAGGCACCTTGTCGGACTGGGAACGCTTACCTGCCAACCCGGGCGGATGAAAAATCCACTTCTGAGTGTAAAAGGAAGGCCCTTGCCTACAGCATGGCTCCCTACCTTTTCTGGACTGTGGGCGCAATGTACTCTTACCCCCAGTAACATTCTTAATAGTGTCATCCAGCTGCAAATAGCCTCTCTCCCTGGGAGGGCAAGTCTGCCAGTGCTTTCTTAGATGCCTGGTCTGCAGACCAGCATTTCAGCCAAATCAGGTGACGTAGTACTACTGCTGATGCAGAGGCTCTAGAGAGCAAGGGGGCCATATTTAAGGCTGCATCACAGACATACACACAGATCGGGGAAGCCTGTTGCTTCTCCAACTCACGGTGCAACAATTTTGCCCATTCAGTAAGCGCCTGTGACACCAGGGCCATGGCTAACACTGGCCGCAATGCTGACCCCACCATGGTAAACATGGACCGGGCAACCGCCTCGGTCCTTCTGTTGGCAGGGTCCTTGAAAGCAGGAGTCCCTTTTACCGATATTGTGGTTACCTTATTTGACCTGGATCAAAATAAGTTGTGTAAGGAAACACCTTAACCATGCGGGCCGGCTTGTGGGACCCGAAAGGGACCGACACCTCTGTAGATGTCCCTGCCGTATCCTTCATCTTTAGGGTATCCCGCACCACTGTAATAAGTGCTCCTACAAGTGCTTTTTCCTGCGCTGACCCAGACACAGAGTCATCCTCACTGTCCGAACAGTCCTGGTCTGCATCCTCTGATATGTCAGAACAGGGGCCGCCTGTCACAGCGGGGCCCAGTCTGAATCAGAGCTTTCCACAGAAGGCGGTGGGGGGAGAGGGCGTTTTTTACCCCTCTTGCGCTCGCACGCCACTTCCACCCTGGCAACAAAGGCCTCCAGGACTGCCGACAGAGCATCCATAGGCACTGCAGGTGCAGGGGAACCAGTTGCAATAACAGGGATGTCTGGGGAAGAAGCACCAGCTTCCGACGCCATGCTGACCCACACTCACCTGTCACCACTTAGGGACCTAAGGCAAGTGACACAAAATGTCCACCCTCCTAGCTGCCACAGACTGAGGAGCCCCCCACAGAACTCACCACCCTGACCCAGGTACTGCGCTGTACTGCCGCTGTCCGCTCTCCCCTGTGTCATCCACGAGGTGTGTGAAAAGCGTGCTGTTCTAGAAGGAAACAAGCACCCAGTGATACCAGTCCATCCAGTTCAACCTGAGTAAGTGTCTACAATTGTCCTTATCCCTGTACATTGCACACTGACATTGGTCCCTACCCTCAAGGAGCCCACAATCCAAGGTCCCCACTCATATACTAGGGCCAATTTTGGACAGAAGCCAATTAACCTACCTGCATGTCTTTGGAGTGTGGGAGAAACCTGGAGTACCCGGAGGAAACCCACGCAGGCACAGGGAGAACATGCAAACTTCAGACAGGTAGTGTCGTGGTTGGGATTCAAACCAGTGACCCTTTTTACTGCTAGGTGAGAGTGCTAACCACTACATCACTGTGCCGCCTAAATCCAGGGGCGGCCAGTGTGCTATATACTCCAACAGCTGTGTCACAGTGTGCCGTGGCCGACAGCCGCCCCGTACTGCTCGGGTGATGGGTCTGTCTGTGGAATGTGTCCAGCAGTCTCTGCAGGAGGGGTAAGTATGGTTCCACCTGTCTTGGCAGGAAAATGGCCACGGAGCATGAGGCGGCCTCCCCACATGTGAAACACAGAACAAACACCCCACTGTCCCAGAAACAGGGAAGAGGAAAAGTGGACCCTCAACACCCAGCGCAGCCCCCTGCCAGGATCCAGAGCCCCTCCCCCTGGAGGACCCCCCAGCCAGGTACGTGCACCGCACCCCCATGTGCCCAGTCACACAGCGGCCCATAGCATGGGGAGAAGGGAAGGGACAGGGAGAGAAGAAAGGGAGAGTGAGAGACCACCTAGTCGACCTCCCAGGGAATGCCCAGCTGCTCCATCCTGCCGAGACAGGTGGAACCATACTTACCCCTCCTGCAGAGACTGCTGAACGCATTCCACAGACAGACCTATCACCCGAGCAGTACGGAGTGGCTGTCGGCCACGGCACAATGTGACACAGACAGCAGTATCCCGGTCATATGTGTTCCCCTCAGCATATATTTCACCGGCCGCCCCTGGATCCGACGGGACATGTTGTGGCCGACCCAGCACATAGCTAAGGTCTGCTCACGCTCGATGGCCAGGCTGGGGAGACTACCAGGATCTATATTATCCAGCCTGTCACCCAGCCTGGCTGTTGATTGTAGATCACAGGAATCAAAAATGCAGAAAAAATTAAAAATTCCCAGGACCAATGGTCCCAACGGGAGCCAGGTCCTTCTCCTACACTAGGCAGAAAACACTGAGCTGCTGGATGCAGTGTGAGGGGTTATAGCCAGTAGGACCACCCCCTGCATTTACTGGTTACCACTTTACATTTACAAAGGAGGTATAGTGCTAGAATTACTGCCCATGACCTGACATTCGCAACGATACCTCACCTGTGGGACGATCGCTGTTTACGCGCACGCAGGACCAATACATGCGTTCACCTTTGCACGCTATCACAGGGGCACTTTATTTAATTTTTTATTAATTTTATTTTTACACTGTTGCTTTAAAAAATGTTTTGGGGAAAGCATGGTTTACCCCTATGGCAGTGGGACTTTAAAGGCACAAGAGAGTAACAATTGATTTTACATAAAATTCTAATATTTAATAGCATCAAAAAAGTAGGTACAAAGTAGAAAAAACATACAGTTTGTCAGCAATAGCACTATTATTAAAAATTGGTAAGATCCAGGTTACACCATAACAGTTTATACATAACACCTATCCAACATATATGGAAAAGGGGTTACATCAAAGATTGCATCAACACAACTAACGCGTTTCAGAGTAGTCTTGACTTCTTCCTCAGGGAAAATTTGTTTTGCAATCAATATGAATACAGTCTACAAGAGTAAAAAAACTTGTTATAAACATTCATCAGATTATATACATATTGTGACAGTGGCTGGAATTATTAGGAAGTACTTACAATATTCTCAAACCCACAATTCAACACTGGTTAGTGTAATAAAACATAGACACGATGTACAAGATGATCAAGGTAAAACGTGCTGGCAAAGCCCAACAGAAATAGCAGCAGAGAGGAGAAAGAGTCTGTGAGGACAACCCGCCCAGGGCCCAAACGTACTGAGACCAAATGATGCCACTGAGGAAAGAATTAAAAGCATTCAACATAATGTATATACAGTGTCTCACAAAAGTGAGTACACCCCTCACATTTTTGTAAATATTTTATTATATCTTTTCATGTGACAACACTGAAGAAATGACACTTTGCTACAATGTAAAGTAGTGAGTGTACAGCTTGTATAACAGAGTAAATTTGCTGTCCCCTCAAAATAACTCAACACACAGCCATTAATGTCTAAACCACTGGCAACAAAAGTGACCACAACCCTAAGTGAAAATGTACAATTTGGGCCCAAAGTGTCAATATTTTGTGTGGCCACCATTATTTTCCAGCACTGCCTTAATTCTCTTGAGAATGGAGTTCACCAGAGCTTCACAGGGCTGGTGGATGTCAGAGACCTTGCATCATTGCCTTCCATTTGAGGATGCCCCTCAGATGCTCAATAGGGTTTAGGTCTGGAGACATGCTTGGTCAGACCTTTACCTTCAGCTTCTTTAGCAAGGCAGTGGTAGCCTTGGAGGTAGTGTTTGGAGTCGTTATCATGTTGGAATACTGCCCTGCGGCCCGGTCTCCAAAGGGAGGGGATCATGTTCTGCTTCAGTATGTCACAGTGCATGTTGGCATTCGTGGTTCCGTCAATGAACTGTAGCTCACCAGTGCCGGCCGCACTCATGCAGCCCCAGACCATGACACTCCCACCACCATGCTTGACTGTCAGCAAGACACACTTGTCTTTGTACTCCTCACCTGGTTTCGGCCATACACGCTTGACACCATCTGAACCAAATAAGTTTATCTTGGTCTCATCAGACCACAGGTCATGTTCCAGTAATTCATGTCCTTAGTCTGCTTGTCTTCAGCAAACTGCGGGTTTTCTTGTACATCATCTTTAGAAGAGGCTTCCTTCTGGGACGACAGCTATGCAGAAGAAATTTGATGCAGTGTGCGGCATATGGTCTGAGCACTAACAGGCTGACCCCTCCACCCCTTCAAACTCTGCAGCAATGCTGGCAGCACTCATACGTTTATTTCCCAAAGACAACGTCTGGATATGACACTGGGCATGTGCACTCAACTTCTTTGGTCGACCATGGCGAGGCCTATTTAACCTGTCCTGTTAAACTGCTGTATGGTGTTGGCCACCATGCTGCAGCTCAGTTTCAGGGTTGTTGCAATCTTCTTATAGCTTAAGCCATCTTTATGTAGAGCAACAACCTGCTCCCCATTCACGTCACATGACACCGGGGGGGGGGGGGGGGGAAATGACTAATTGGGCACAATTTGGACATTTTCATTTAGGGGTGTAATCACTTTTGTTGCCAGCAGTTTAGACTTTAATGGCTGTGCGATGAGTTGTATTGAGGGGACAGCAAATTTACACTGTTATACAAGCTATACATTCACTATTTTACATTGTAGCAAAGTGTAATTTCTTCAGTATTGTCACATGAAAAGATATAATAAAATATTTACAATTCATGTGAGGGCTGTACGCTCTTTTGTGAGATACTGTATATATAATCTGATTAACATTTTTTAACAAGTTTTTTTACTCTTGTAGACTGTATTCATATTGATTTCAAAACAAATTGTCCTTGAGGAAGGAATCAAAACTACTCCAAAATGCATTTGTGCAATCTTTGATGTAACCCCCTTTTCCATATATATTGGATAGGTGTTATGTATAAACTGTTATGTGGTAACCTGTATCTTACCCATTTTTAAGAATAATGCTGACAAACGACATGTTTTTTCTACTTTGTACCTACTTTTTTTGATGCTATTAAAAATTGTAATTTTATGTAAAATCAATTGTTACTCTCTTGTGCCTTTGTCATAGTCCCACTGTCATAGGGGGAAACTGTGCTTTTCAGGGATGTGGCCATATATTTAAACAGATAATTGCACCTCAAATTTTTGTAAACATTTTTTTTAAACACTTATTGCTGGCACAAGGAATGTAAACATTCCTTGTGCCAGCAATAGCCACGTGACAGGTACTCTTTATGGAGGGATCTGGGGCCTATAAGACCCCAAATTCCTCCTCTGCACTTGAAAGCATTCAAAACACCATCTGCATTTTCAAATACTTTACATTTTCAAAAAATAGTGCTGTTGACATCTGTGTAAACTGGAAGTGATGTCATGTCATCACTTTCGGGTTTACCATAGCAAAGACTGTATCAAAGCTGATCCCAGCTTTCTATGTATCTCTGACTAAGCGGGGGGCGTGCTGGCTAGTAGCTCGGGTCTCCTGGTGGGATGGGAGAGCCTGAGAGAGCTGGAGAAGGTGACGGGAGGGGGGTGTCCCCTCCTGTCCCCTAGTTAGCCGCTTTGATTGTTATTACAAGAGAGCTGACCGTCGACTCTAAAAAAAAAACAGTACCCCGGTGATGCCTGCTGTACATGCTACGCCAAGCTGCGGTTTCCAAAGCGAGCAAAGTCCTTTCTTGTATTAAGAGGTATGGACTCCAGAGAGAGATATAATTTTGCCCCTGTACAAATCATTAGTGGAATATGCAGTTCAGTTTTGGGCACCAGTTCTCAAAAAGGATATTGGGGAACCAGCGAAAGTGCAGAGAAGGGCAAACAAACTGATAAGAGGCATGGAGGAGCTCAGCTATGAGGAAAGATTAGAGGAACTGAATTTATTCACTCGAGAAGAGGAGTTTAAGGGGGGGATATGATGAACATGTACAAATATATAAGGGGTCCATATAGTGAACTTGTTGTTGAGTTATTCCCTTTAAGGTCATCACAGAGGACAAGAGGGCACTCTCTACGCCTGGAGGAAAAAAGATTTAATCTCCAAATATGGAAAGGTTTCTTCACAGTAAGAGCTGTAAAAATGTGGAATAGACTCCCTGCAGAAGTGGTTCTGGCCAGCTCAGTAGATTGCTTTAAAAAAAGTCCTGGATTATTTCCTAAATGTAATAATATAACTGGGTACTAACATTTATAGGTAAAGTTGATCCGGGGAAAATCTGATTGCCTCTCGGGGGATTAGGAAGGAATTTTTTCCCCTGCTGTAGCAAATTGGATCATGCTTTTCTTTGGGGTTTTTCAACTTCCTTCAGGATCAACTGTGGGTGAAGGATTGTGTATATGGGATTTTTTTTAATATTATTTGGTTGAACTGGATGGACTAGCGCCTTTTTTAACCTAACTATGTAACAACCACTTGACATCAAATTATGTACTAGGTACAGGATTTGGTGGCAGATGGATATACGGTGGATTATATATAGTGATGGCCGAACGGTTCGCCCGGCGGTCGTTTCGCGGCGAATTTCCGACTTTCGCCGTCCGCGGGTTCGAACGCCTTTTTCCGTCGTTCGCCCCGGCGGACTTACGTGTTTAATGTATACAAGAACTTTAACCTTTCGTGACACGTTTATCATGTGTTACAGGACAACCAATTGAGACATGACAGCTCATGGACACTTGGACATTCCCCCTAACCTATAAATACACCCGATCCGGTGGCCATTTTACATTCTTTCTTCTGTCACTGTAGGGAAAGGATCCTGTGTGGAGTAGGGACAGAGAAAACGCTAGCTATTTGGTACACAAAAGTTCTTTTCAGGACTGGTATAGGTGTTAGGTCAGCAGCCTGAGTTTCTTTTGTCAGTTTAGATAAAGGGACAGAGCGCTGTATGCTGCTATTTTAGGGACAGCTCAGCCAGATTAGTCTTTCTTCATCATCATCATCATCATCATCATTAGCTGTTACTATCAGGTCCACAAAAGAGCTGTTCCAGCTAATCGTTCCAGCCTACTCTTTTTTGCCAATTTGTATAGGGACAGGCAGGAAGCAGTGTGTCAGGCAGTGAGGATAATTTTAAAGACTTGCTGTTACTATTAGTTCCACAAAGGTTCTTTTCAGGACTGGTATCAGTGGTACGGTAATAGGCTTGTACACGTATAATATTCTTTCTTCCAAATATAGAAAGAATATTATACTTGACTGCTGCCCTTCTGCTGCAGTCTGCTAATCATTCACAACTCACTTGTTCCACAAAGCTCTTTATCAGGACTGGTAACTTGGTCTGTCTAGGGTGCTACGGTACATAGGCTTGGGTGCGGTACAGTCTGCTGTTCTGTAAGGACCGCTATCGGTCCACAATACATAGGGTTGCCGTGCACTACTGCTGACCGCTGCCCTATACTGCAGCAGTCCTTCAGCGGTATAGGGACTGACGTACAGTCTGCTAATCACTAACACACAACCTGCTTGGTCCACAAAAGTTCTTATAAGGACTGGTAACTTGGTATAGGGTGCTACGGTACATAGGCCTGAGTGCGTTACAGTCTGCTGTTCTGTAAGGACCGCTATCGGTCCACAATACATAGGGTTGCCGTGCACTACTGCTGACCGCTGCCCTATACTGCAGCAGTCCTTCAGCGGTATAGGGACTGACGCACAGTCTGCTAAACACTAACACACAACCTGCTTGGTCCACAAAAGTTTTTATAAGGACTGGTAACTTGGTATAGGGTGCTACGGTACATAGGCCTGAGTGCAGTACAGTCTGCTGTTCTGTAAGGACCGCTATCGGTCCACAATACATAGGGTTGCCGTGCACTACTGCTGACCGCTGCCCTATACTGCAGCAGTCCTTCATTGGTATAGGGACTGACGTACAGTCTGCTAATCACTAACACACAACCTGCTTGGTCCACAAAAGTTCTTATAAGGACTGGTAACTTGGTATAGGGTGCTACGGTACATAGGCCTGAGTGCGTTACAGTCTGCTGTTCTGTAAGGACCGCTATCGGTCCACAATACATAGGGTTGCCGTGCACTACTGCTGACCGCTGCCCTATACTGCAGCAGTCCTTCATTGGTATAGGGACTGACGTACAGTCTGCTAATCACTAACACACAACCTGCTTGTTCCACAAAAGTTCTTATAAGGACTGGTAACTTGGTATAGGGTGCTACGGTACATAGGCCTGAGTGCGTTACAGTCTGCTGTTCTGTAAGGACCGCTATCGGTCCACAATACATAGGGTTGCCGTGCACTACTGCTGACCGCTGCCCTATACTGCAGCAGTCCTTCATTGGTATAGGGACTGACGTACAGTCTGCTAATCACTAACACACAACCTGCTTGGTCCACAAAAGTTCTTATAAGGACTGGTAACTTGGTATAGGGTGCTACGGTACATAGGCCTGAGTGCGTTACAGTCTGCTGTTCTGTAAGGACCGCTATCGGTCCACAATACATAGGGTTGCCGTGCACTACTGCTGACCGCTGCCCTATACTGCAGCAGTCCTTCAGCGGTATAGGGACTGACGCACAGTCTGCTAAACACTAACACACAACCTGCTTGGTCCACAAAAGTTTTTATAAGGACTGGTAACTTGGTATAGGGTGCTACGGTACATAGGCCTGAGTGCGTTACAGTCTGCTGTTCTGTAAGGACCGCTATCGGTCCACAATACATAGGGTTGCCGTGCACTACTGCTGACCGCTGCCCTATACTGCAGCAGTCCTTCATTGGTATAGGGACTGACGTACAGTCTGCTAATCACTAACACACAACCTGCTTGGTCCACAAAAGTTCTTATAAGGACTGGTAACTTGGTATAGGGTGCTACGGTACATAGGCCTGAGTGCGTTACAGTCTGCTGTTCTGTAAGGACCGCTATCGGTCCACAATACATAGGGTTGCCGTGCACTACTGCTGACCGCTGCCCTATACTGCAGCAGTCCTTCAGCGGTATAGGGACTGACGCACAGTCTGCTAAACACTAACACACAACCTGCTTGGTCCACAAAAGTTTTTATAAGGACTGGTAACTTGGTATAGGGTGCTACGGTACATAGGCCTGAGTGCGTTACAGTCTGCTGTTCTGTAAGGACCGCTATCGGTCCACAATACATAGGGTTGCCGTGCACTACTGCTGACCGCTGCCCTATACTGCAGCAGTCCTTCATTGGTATAGGGACTGACGTACAGTCTGCTAATCACTAACACACAACCTGCTTGGTCCACAAAAGTTCTTATAAGGACTGGTAACTTGGTATAGGGTGCTACGGTACATAGGCCTGAGTGCGTTACAGTCTGCTGTTCTGTAAGGACCGCTATCGGTCCACAATACATAGGGTTGCCGTGCACTACTGCTGACCGCTGCCCTATACTGCAGCAGTCCTTCAGCGGTATAGGGACTGACGCACAGTCTGCTAAACACTAACACACAACCTGCTTGGTCCACAAAAGTTCTTATAAGGACTGGTAACTTGGTATAGGGTGCTACGGTACATAGGCCTGAGTGCAGTACAGTCTGCTGTTCTGTAAGGACCGCTATCGGTCCACAATACATAGGGTTGCCGTGCACTACTGCTGACCGCTGCCCTATACTGCAGCAGTCCTTCATTGGTATAGGGACTGACGTACAGTCTGCTAATCACTAACACACAACCTGCTTGGTCCACAAAAGTTCTTATAAGGACTGGTAACTTGGTATAGGGTGCTACGGTACATAGGCCTGAGTGCGTTACAGTCTGCTGTTCTGTAAGGACCGCTATCGGTCCACAATACATAGGGTTGCCGTGCACTACTGCTGACCGCTGCCCTATACTGCAGCAGTCCTTCATTGGTATAGGGACTGACGTACAGTCTGCTAATCACTAACACACAACCTGCTTGTTCCACAAAAGTTCTTATAAGGACTGGTAACTTGGTATAGGGTGCTACGGTACATAGGCCTGAGTGCGTTACAGTCTGCTGTTCTGTAAGGACCGCTATCGGTCCACAATACATAGGGTTGCCGTGCACTACTGCTGACCGCTGCCCTATACTGCAGCAGTCCTTCATTGGTATAGGGACTGACGTACAGTCTGCTAATCACTAACACACAACCTGCTTGTTCCACAAAAGTTCTTATAAGGACTGGTAACTTGGTATAGGGTGCTACGGTACATAGGCTTGAGTGCGGTACAGTCTGCTGTTCTGTAAGGACCGCTATCGGTCCACAATAGATAGGGTTGACGTGCACCACTGCTGACCGCTGCCCTATACTGCAGCAGTCCTTCAGCGGTATAGGGACTGACGTACAGTCTGCTAAACACTAATACACAACCTGCTTGGTCCACAAAAGTTCTTATAAGGACTGGTAACTTGGTATAGGGTGCTACGGTACATAGGCTTGAGTGCGGTACAGTCTGCTGTTCTGTAAGGACCGCTATCGGTCCACAATAGATAGGGTTGACGTGCACCACTGCTGACCGCTGCCCTATACTGCAGCAGTCCTTCAGCGGTATAGGGACTGACGCACAGTCTGCTAAACACTAACACACAACCTGCTTGGTCCACAAAAGTTTTTATAAGGACTGGTAACTTGGTATAGGGTGCTACGGTACATAGGCCTGAGTGCGTTACAGTCTGCTGTTCTGTAAGGACCGCTATCGGTCCACAATACATAGGGTTGCCGTGCACTACTGCTGACCGCTGCCCTATACTGCAGCAGTCCTTCATTGGTATAGGGACTGACGTACAGTCTGCTAATCACTAACACACAACCTGCTTGGTCCACAAAAGTTCTTATAAGGACTGGTAACTTGGTATAGGGTGCTACGGTACATAGGCCTGAGTGCGTTACAGTCTGCTGTTCTGTAAGGACCGCTATCGGTCCACAATACATAGGGTTGCCGTGCACTACTGCTGACCGCTGCCCTATACTGCAGCAGTCCTTCAGCGGTATAGGGACTGACGCACAGTCTGCTAAACACTAACACACAACCTGCTTGGTCCACAAAAGTTTTTATAAGGACTGGTAACTTGGTATAGGGTGCTACGGTACATAGGCCTGAGTGCAGTACAGTCTGCTGTTCTGTAAGGACCGCTATCGGTCCACAATACATAGGGTTGCCGTGCACTACTGCTGACCGCTGCCCTATACTGCAGCAGTCCTTCATTGGTATAGGGACTGACGTACAGTCTGCTAATCACTAACACACAACCTGCTTGTTCCACAAAAGTTCTTATAAGGACTGGTAACTTGGTATAGGGTGCTACGGTACATAGGCTTGAGTGCGGTACAGTCTGCTGTTCTGTAAGGACCGCTATCGGTCCACAATAGATAGGGTTGACGTGCACCACTGCTGACCGCTGCCCTATACTGCAGCAGTCCTTCAGCGGTATAGGGACTGACGTACAGTCTGCTAAACACTAATACACAACCTGCTTGGTCCACAAAAGTTCTTATAAGGACTGGTAACTTGGTATAGGGTGCTACGGTACATAGGCTTGAGTGCGGTACAGTCTGCTGTTCTGTAAGGACCGCTATCGGTCCACAATAGATAGGGTTGACGTGCACCACTGCTGACCGCTGCCCTATACTGCAGCAGTCCTTCAGCGGTATAGGGACTGACGCACAGTCTGCTAAACACTAACACACAACCTGCTTGGTCCACAAAAGTTTTTATAAGGACTGGTAACTTGGTATAGGGTGCTACGGTACATAGGCCTGAGTGCGTTACAGTCTGCTGTTCTGTAAGGACCGCTATCGGTCCACAATACATAGGGTTGCCGTGCACTACTGCTGACCGCTGCCCTATACTGCAGCAGTCCTTCATTGGTATAGGGACTGACGTACAGTCTGCTAATCACTAACACACAACCTGCTTGGTCCACAAAAGTTCTTATAAGGACTGGTAACTTGGTATAGGGTGCTACGGTACATAGGCCTGAGTGCGTTACAGTCTGCTGTTCTGTAAGGACCGCTATCGGTCCACAATACATAGGGTTGCCGTGCACTACTGCTGACCGCTGCCCTATACTGCAGCAGTCCTTCAGCGGTATAGGGACTGACGCACAGTCTGCTAAACACTAACACACAACCTGCTTGGTCCACAAAAGTTCTTATAAGGACTGGTAACTTGGTATAGGGTGCTACGGTACATAGGCTTGAGTGCGGTACAGTCTGCTGTTCTGTAAGGACCGCTATCGGTCCACAATAGATAGGGTTGACGTGCACCACTGCTGACCGCTGCCCTATACTGCAGCAGTCCTTCAGCGGTATAGGGACTGACGTACAGTCTGCTAAACACTAATACACAACCTGCTTGGTCCACAAAAGTTCTTATAAGGACTGGTAACTTGGTATAGGGTGCTACGGTACATAGGCTTGAGTGCGGTACAGTCTGCTGTTCTGTAAGGACCGCTATAGGTCCACAATAGATAGGGTTGACGTGCACCACTGCTGACCGCTCACCTATACTGCAGCAGTCCTTCAGCGGTATAGGGACTAAGAGTTTTGTCACAGGGTCATTTAAAAAATGACATGCAGAGGAAGAGGCAGGCCCTTCCGCAGGGGTGGTAGGGGTAGGGCAGGAGCAACAGGCTTGAGCCAAAGTGGGAAGTTGCAGAAGGTGCGTTCAATTACTTTAAAGGATGCACCAGACTTGGTTGAGTGGCTCGCTCAGCCTTACTCTTCTGCACCCTCCTCATCCTCTCGATCTGCACCCTCTTCTTCACTCTCTGCTATGTGCACCCCCAAAGACACTACCACCAACAACACGACCACCACCACCACCACCACATACCTTCCGCTTGAGTCACTGGAATTATTTTCCGATCCATATCAAGAGGACATTTCTGATGCGCAGCCACTCTTGGTATTGGATCAGGAAGAGGAGGTAGCAACAAGCGCTACTCAGCAGTCTGACGCCAGTACCCAGATCAGCCCAAGGAGGAGGTTGGTCCCCGGTGTTGCTGCCTACTCTACTTATAGCGGTGGGGAAGGTGACGTTGATGATGACGTGTCTAGTGATGTCACGTGGGTGCCCACAAGAGAGGAAGAGGAGGGGAGTTCAGAGGGAGATATGGACCAGCAGATAGGGAGGAGAAGCAGCAATGACTTACATTGCACAGCAGGGACAAAGCAGACTGCAAATGTATCAGGAGCGAGTCATCGACCATGTACGGTCACATCTGGCGCTCCCAGGACACCGGCACATGGCTCCGCAGTGTGGGCTTTTTTTAACGTGTCCGCTGCTGACAATAGCGTTGCCATCTGCAATCTTTGCAGTCAACGCGTTAGTCGCGGTAAGCCCAATACTCACCTAGGGACGACCGCCTTAAGAAGGCACATGAGCAGCCATCACCGAGCCCAGTGGGAGCAACGGAACACACAAAGCCACACTGCAGGCTCTCACCGTCCAGCCTCGTCTTCTACTTCTCCTTCTCCTCTCTCCTCACAATTGTCCTCCACTCCACCTTCCATCACGCCAAGCTCACATTTTTCTGCAAAAAGGCAGGCTTCCGTGGGCCTAATGTTTGAGCGTAAAAAAATGATGACGCCGGATAACCCTCTTGCCCAACGGTTGGCGGCTGGCTTGTCAGAACTCATAGCCCGCCAACTACTGCCATATAAACTGGTGGACTCGGAGGCCTTTCGCAAATTTGTGGCCATTGGAACACCACAATGGAAGGTCCCAGGAAGGAAGTATTTCTCAGAGAAGGGCATCCCAGAGCTATATGGCCATGTTCAGCGGCAAGTGAATGTATCTCTGGCACACAGTGTCGGTGCCAAGATACATCTGACCACAGACACGTGGTCTAGCAAACACGGGCAGGGAAGGTATATCAGTTTTACTGCCCACTGGGTGAACCTTCTGACGGCCGTCAAGCATGTAACCCGTGGCACCCGTGTAGATTTGGTTTTACCGCCACGGATTGCATGCAGGCCTGACTCTTCTTCTCCTCCTCCTACTCCATCCTCCTCCCTCTCCTCCTCAGCTGCCTCCTCCTTTTCCGCTGCTAGCGTCTCTTCCACTGCACCGCCCAAGCTCCCCAGAACCTATTCCACATGCCAGGTGAGACGTTGCCATGCCGTGCTGCGTCTGTTGTGCCTGGAAGCAAAGAGCCACACTGGCCCGGCACTCCTTTCAGCTTTGCGTTCACAGGCAGATGAGTGGCTAACACCGCTCAATTTGACAGTTGGTAAAGTGGTGTGTGACAACGGTGCCAATCTGCTTAGCGCATTGAAACAGGGCAAAATCACGCACGTGCCGTGCATGGCACACGTCTTAAACTTGGTCGTGCAGCGATTCCTTGTCAAATACCCTGGGGTCCAGGACATCTTGCGGCAGGCAAGGAAAATCTCGGCCCATTTCAGAAGATCTTACACGGCCATGGCTCGCCTTGCTGACATTCAGCGGCGACACCATCTGCCGGTCAGACGTCTTATTTGCGATTGCCCGACGCGATGGAACTCAACCTTCTATATGCTTGATAGGCTGCTCCAGCAGAAACGTGCAGTTAACGTCTACCTGTATGAACTCTGCGAAAGAAACGGTTCTGGGGAGCTGGGTTTTTTTTCACCGCGCCAGTGGCTGCTCATGCGCGACACATGCAGACTTCTGCGGCCATTTGAGGAGATCACCAAACTGGTCAGTCGCAGCCATGGCGCCATCAGTGACATGGTACCTTATGCCTTCTTTCTGGAGCGTGCATTGCGTCGTGTCATTGATCAGGCTGTGGAGGAGCAGGAGCGGGAAGATGAGGAAGTCGCAATGCTGGATGAATTCCCAGGGGGGGCTACTCTATCTGAGACAAGTCAACAACAGGAGTCTGATGAGGAGTCAGAGGAGGATGGTGCCGGGGCGGATGAGCAGGAGCAAGAAGAGCATGCTTTAAACCTTTCTGGGATCCCTGTTGTGCGAGGATGGGGAGAGGAGAATGAAGAGGACGACATTATCCTGGATGATGAGCAGGAGCCAGGCCACCACACCGCTTCCACTTTAGTGCAAATGGGGGCCTTCATGCTCCAGTGTTTTAATAGGGACCCCCGTATAAAAAGCATGAGGGTCAAGGACCAGTACTGGGTGGCAACGTACTTAGACCCCCGGTACAAACACAAAATGGCGGAAATGTTACCGCCGTCGCAGAGGGCTGTCAGAATGCAGCACTTCCAGGCCTTGCTTCGAGAAATGCTGCATTCTGCTTTTGCGTGCGCTGGCAGAGGAGCAATTCCCACTCCCAGAGAAGGATTTGCGGGTACCAATCCAACAGCGCCTGCAAGAAGAGGCCGGTTTGAAGATGTGTTGGTGACTTCGGATATGAGGTCATTCTTTCAGCCGACCCATCGACAGGTGTCATCCGGATCCAGCATCAGGGAACGCCTAGACCGTCAGGTGTCCGACTACATTGGGTTAACGGCCGATGTGGACGCTCTGAGGAGTGATGAACCCCTAGACTACTGGGTGGGCAGGCTTGACCTCTGGCCAGAGCTTGCCCAATTTGCAATCGAACTGTTGGCTTGCCCCTCATCCAGTGTCCTGTCCGAAAGGACGTTCAGCGCAGCAGGGGGGATTGTGACCGATAAGCGTACTCGCCTAGCTCACCACAGTGTTAACTACCTCACATTTCTAAAAATGAATGAGGCATGGATCTCGGAGGAATTCAACACATGTGATCAGTAGACCATGTATATGTCTATAAACAATTTTTGGAATCAAGCACACAGACCTTCTTAATTCATTTGGCTCACTTCCCTGACCCAAAAAAGCACACCGTACTATATGCCCCTACCCTCCTCTTTGAAGAGGTTGAGCGGTGTCATATTTCTACTGGGGCTGCTTATTATGAGGGGTTCCCACCATCCCTGTGCTGTGCTGACTTCCTCCTGGGTGTTCTTATTATGAGGGGCTCCCACCATCCCTGTGCTGTGCTGACTTCCTCCTGGGGGTTCTTATTATGAGGGGATCACACCATCCCTGTGCTGTGCTGACTTCCTCCTGGGGCTGCTTACGGTGCTGCTGTCAGCGCTGTATGTCACGGAGCTGCTGTCAGCGCTGTATGTCACGGAGCTGCTGTCAGCGCTGTATGTCACGGAGCTGCTGTCAGCGCTGTATGTCACGGAGCTGCTGTCAGCGCTGTATGTCACGGAGCTGCTGTCAGCGCTGTATGTCACGGAGCTGCTGTCAGCGCTGTATGTCACGGAGCTGCTGTCAGCGCTGTATGTCACGGAGCTGCTGTCAGCGCTGTATGTCACGGAGCTGCTGTCAGCGCTGTATGTCACGGAGCTGCTGTCAGCGCTGTATGTCACGGTGCTGCTGTCAGCGCTGTATGTCACGGAGCTGCTGTCAGCGCTGTATGTCACGGAGCTGCTGTCAGTGCTGTATGTCACGGAGCTGCTGTCAGCGCTGTATGTCACGGAGCTGCTGTCAGCGCTGTATGTCACGGAGCTGCTGTCAGCGCTGTATGTCACGGTGCTGCTGTCAGCGCTGTATGTCACGGAGCTGCTGTCAGCGCTGTATGTCACGGAGCTGCTGTCAGCGCTGTATGTCACGGAGCTGCTGTCAGCGCTGTATGTCACGGAGCTGCTGTCAGCGCTGTATGTCACGGAGCTGCTGTCAGCGCTGTATGTCACGGTGCTGATGTCAGTGCTCTGTATTACGGTGCTGCTGTCAGTGCTCTGTATCTCCTGCACCCTCTTGTTTGCCTACCCTGGTCCCTGACCTTCCCTCTCCTCCATTGCCTTCATTAGCTCCATAGTCCTGAATTGTCAGAACAATTTCCCAAATAAAAAAAAAATGCTTGTAGTTATCGATCCCAAATTCACCTCATACATGTATTATGCTATTGTCCAGGTGGTGGGACTACGTGCTACCCCCTAATAATTACCCCGTGGCCGCAAATTCGACCTAAAGGTTTGCGAAATTCGCCTCCCATTGAAGTCAATGGAGCCCGCGGCGAACGGTCGTTTTCGCGAACGTTTGTGTCCGTTCGCGTTTCGCGTTCGCGAAACGTCCCGTCGGAAGTTCGTCCATCACTAATTATATACTTCTGCACCAAAGACTGTATGCTCCTCAGCCTGTTGTCCCGGGTATTCTACTTACATCGGCTGCATTTCAGTTGTTTTAATCATGGAGGCTCAGCAACACACACCTTACTGGACCTTACCTATACATGCAAATGCAGTCTGCCTCTGAATGCCTACTCCCCTTGATTGACATCCAGCCATCAATAAATAACTCCTCCCAAGAGCCTGCCTCCTATTTGCATCCAGCTGGGATCTCTTGAGAAGAGGACTGAGACAGGGTGCTGTGATTTGTTTAGGAAGCTCTACAGTATGTACAGCATCTTGCCGACCCCTCCAACCAGCCATAATCTGCATACATTGCATAGACAACCACAGAGACCCAGTGATGGTGTCATTGAATATAAATTAGGGTTTGCAATGAAAACGTTTTTTTTTATATCTCAGCATCTGCAGCAATGATTGAGATATCACCCTCCCTATCTAGCGGTGTAGTGGTACATTACTGGACAGTAATCAGTTAAAAAATGAATCAGAAGCTTGTGCGCTGTCTCTTTAAGGGTTTCTCATATCCAAAAAATGAAACAATATTTCATATGATGTGCAAAATCGCATTAAAAGTGTGAAAATGAAAAAGGTAATGAAAAATACACCCCAGTATTGCCAAATGTATAAATTTAAGCATAAAAGTTAATTGAAAGGGGTTGTAAGGGCAGAAGGTTTTTTTTTTTTTTTTTTAAATCTAAGTGAATTCTATGCATTAAGATAAAAAGCCTTCTGTGTGAAGCAGCTCCCCTCAGCCCCTCTTACACTTACCTGAGGTCCCTCTCTGTCTAGCAATGTCCATGAAATGTCTGAGATCCTCCTTCCAGATTGGCTGAGACATGGTAGCGGTGCCATTGGCTCCCGCTGCTGTCAATCAAAGTCATCCAGCCAATCAGGGAGGCGATGGGGCGGGTCAGGGCTCCATGTCTGAATGGACAGATGGAGCTGTGGTTTGGCTTGGATACCCCCATAGCAAGCTGCTTGCTGTGGGGGCGTTCCGTCAGATTAGGTGACCCATCAAATGTAACGTAAGTGACATTCTGTCACCGCCATCTTGGTACACCCACACAGTCTGAAGTCGCCAAGCGGAAATCTTTTTACACCCACCAAAGTCTTGCATTTCACACTTATTTTTACCAGTAAACAGAGCTTATATCGTGAAATACAGTATTTAAAAGCCTGTGACACTATTTTGATGTTGAATTTTAAAAGTAGCGGTCTTCTGTCAGATTAGCAAACATGTGAGATCAGCAAGCTTGCCAATGCTTTTAAAATTCAACATCAAAACAGTGTCACAGACTTTTAAATACTGCATTTCATGATATTAGCTCAGTTTGTAAAGACCTTGTGAGTGTAAAAAGATGTCTGATTGGCGACTTCAGCCGAGTGCGAGGTGTACCAAGATGGCCGTGACAGAACGTCACTTCGGTTACGAAATCTGACTGGTCACCTAATTTAGCAGAACACCAACAGTAAACAGGAGGGAGGGGCCAGGAGAGCTGAAGAGGGAACCAAGAAGAGGAGCATCCAGGCTGCTCTGTGCAAATCCACTGCAACAGAACAGGTTTATATAACATGTTTGTTATTTTTATAGCAAAAAAAATAGACTTTATAATCACTTTAATTGTAGAAAAGTCCATCCAGATGCTGGAAAAAGTGCTCAGTGCTCAAAGGTGCTTCTTAAACCGAGACTCCCCTTAACAGACAGATATGATCTCACAGCAGGGAGATCGATATCACTTTGTGTATTCCACCTAAGAGAGCCAATGCTCTCACTATGGGATCTCACAGGAGCTTTGCCACACCGTCAGATAGTCCCAACAGCAATGTCCGGCACAATTACTGTATATATTAAAAGCCAAGAAAGACATCACAGTGCAATACTGTAGCAAAATAGATTTATTTAAAAAGATTTACATTTAAAAAGAGAAGAGAAGTATAAAGCAGTAAAAAAAAATCTCCAGCATGGCCGCAATGTCCTCGAGCGTGACTGTGCGTGATGATGTCACAAAGTTAGCTCCACCTGACACGTTTCTCCATATAAGGCGTCCTCTGGGATTCCCTTAATTCACAGGCATTTTCTCTCACCTCCTGTTTTGGCTATAGGACATGAAGTGAAGGTAAATCATCCCAATGGGACACCAATGGCAAAAGAAACAAAAAATGACAGGGGTTTTAACCCTCCCTTACTCTATTGAAAATGAAGAAAAAAGTTTTCCTTATAGTTCTACTTTAGGAAATAAGGTTAGCAGAGGCGGCTCTCTAATTAGGCAATTAAGGCGGTCGCCTTAGGCCCCGCGATCAGAGGGGCCTCGCGCGGCCGCCTAGTTTACCTTATAGCAGAGTCGCCTCTTCTAGTAGTAGAGATCCCCACTACCAGTCCTCCCAGTGACACAGAAAGAACCGGCCGCGAGCGGGACAGAGCAGGGGGATCGGAGTTCACAGAGAGCTCCAGATAGAGAGAGAAGAGCTGGGCGTATCACAGGCAGCTCTGACACTTCTCCCCCTCCCCCTGCCATCCGCACAACCATACAGAGGAGAGTAGCTGCTTCTACTCCTTCCCCTCCTCCCATCCTCTCCTCCTGTGTATGCCCCGCCCACTCTCCCCGACAGACACTGTTCTGCTGCCTAAGGGATGTGGGCGGGAAGATTCAAGCCCAGCAAACCGAAAGCAAAGATGGAGTCTGATTCATCCTGTCCCTCCTGCCTTCGAGTGAGTAAACACTGTACACTGATGTAGGGGTGCCCTTCCTTCCCTTCTGTCTCTCTCTTCACCCTTCTTTCTTTCTATCTCTCTCCCTTTTATCTATCCATCTATCTATCTGTCTATTTATCTATCTATCTCTCTTTATCTATCTCTATTTCTTTCTTTCTATTTATTATCTATCTATCTTTCTTTCTTTCTCTCTCCCTTTATCTATCTATCTATCTATCTATCTATCTATCTATCTATCTATCTATCTATCTATCTTTCTTTCTCTCTATATCTATCTTTCTTTCTTTATTTCTATCTATCTATCTGTCTTTCTATCTTTCTTTCTCTCTCCCTTTATCTATCTATCTATCTATCTATCTATCTATCTATCTATCTATCTATCTATCTATCTATCTATCTTTCTTTCTCTCTCCCTTTATCTATCTATATTTCTTTCTTTCTATTTATTATCTATCTATCTATCTATCTATCTATCTATCTATCTATCTATCTATCTATCTATCTATCTATCTATCTATCTATCTATCTCTCTCTCTCTCTCTTTATCTATCTCTATTTCTTTCTTTCTATTATCTATCTATCTATCTATATTTCTTTCTCTCTCCCTTTATCTCTCTCTCTCCCTTTATCTCTCTCTCTATCCCTTTATCTATCTATCCCTTTATCTATCTATCTATCTATCTATCTATCTATCTATCTATCTATCTATCTATCTATCTATCTATCTATCTATCTATCTATCTATCTCTCTCACACACTTTATCTCTCTATCTATCTATCTCTCTCTCTCTCCCTTTATCTTTCTATCTATCTCTCTCCCCCTTTATCTCTCTCTCTCTCCCCCCCTCTCCCCTCCCCCTCTCTCTCTCCCTTTATCTCTCTCTCTCCCTTTATCTCTCTCCATCTCCCCCTCTCCCTCCCCCTCTCTCTCTCCCTCTCCCCCTCCTCTCTCCCCCTCTCTCTCCCTCCCCCCCCTCTCTCTCTCCCTTTCTCTCTCTCTCTCCCTTTCTCTCTCTCTCTCCCTTTATCTCTCTCTCTCCCTTTATCTCTCTCCATCTCCCCCTCTCCCTCCCCCTCCTCTCTCCCCCTCTCTCTCCCTCCCCCCCTCTCTCTCTCCCTTTCTCTCTCTCTCTCTCCCCCTTTATCTGTCTCTCTCTCCCTTTATCTCTCTCCCTCCCCTCTCTCTCTCTCCCTTTATCTCTCTCTTCTCTCTCTCCCTTTATCTCTCTCTCTCTCCCTTTATCTCTCTCTCTCTCTCCCTTTATCCCCCTCTCTCTCTCCCCTCCCCCTCTTTCTCTCCCTCCCTCTCTTTCTTTCCCTCTGTCTCTGCTGACCCTCTTCTCCTATTCATCCCATGTGATTGGCGCTGTACACATCCCACCCGCACAAGCAGCAGCAGTAATAAAATGTTCCACCTCAGGGTCCTTCCTTCACCCTTGCAAAGTGCCACATGAGAGCAAAAAACTCTGGAGGGGAAGATAGAGGGGGATTTGTCATTCCAGTGATATTTAGCCCAGTGACAGTCTGCCAGAATAGGTGGGATCTGTGAGAGCAGCTTCCCTGCGCAGCTCTGCTTGAGGAGACCATATCTGTAACACTCATTACTGCCCCTGTACTGTGCCCACTTACCTACCCCCTGTACTGTGCCTTCCTGCTCCCCTCCCTGTACTGTATCCTCCTGCCCCCTGTATTGTCCACCTACAATCCCCCTATACTGTACCCTACTAATAGTTTATTTTTATCGATCACTTTCATTATTTTTCACATGACGGGCGTGAGTGGGGCCTCATGTCTTAGTTTTGCCTAAGGCCTCACAAATCCTAGAGCCGCCTCTGAAGGTTAGTAATGACACGTTCTATGCTTCTCTTATGACAGGTTACAGTTACATTTCCCACAGCCATTATGAGGACATTGGTTTGTCCAATTGATAGGTGGTTTCATTTTGCCTTGTACTCACAAATACATTGTGTTAGTGGAATGGATACCACGGTCTGTCATTTATACAGGTAATATACAATCCAGCCTTTTTATACTTTCAGAGGCTTCCCAGGTGTATACTCTATATCCTTATTTATTTCTTTTTACAAATGACCATAGAGAAATCCCTATAATGCATGTGTTTATTTTTATCAGTCTAAGCTATGCCAGGTGTCTAAAACATAAATCACAGGCTCCATCTTGAAGGCTTTAAAATATATGTTTTAAATGATGTCACAGCTAACACAGTGAATTTTGTACATGAATGAATTTGGCACGCACGTATAAATGCTTAAACACACAACAATGCATGTGGTTGTAAATTTAGGAGAAAGGGAGTAAATTACGTTCAGCTAATATTTATTCAACTGTAGGGCATTAGTCATACCAGCTCTCACCATCTACTGTATGTGCATTCCACAAATCAAATTATACTTGTTTTTAGCAAGTTGGTTGTGTTCTCCCAATATGTGCCGTCTTCATTTTGTTGTGTTATTCTGATTGCACAAAAAGGAAATTGTCTACTATTTTTTTCTTCATTTTTACATGAACATACTTTTAGATCAGAAGGTAACATTTTTAAGTACCATGGCCAATTTGTTGTAAATTTTACAATTATCCGCAGGCCGAAATAAATCAGTTTTTTAAATGCACAAATCAAATTTCAAAGAATTAATACATTTTATTTAGAGCTTTTTTTTTTTTTGTATAATATAATTTAGAACAACGGGGACAAAAAACTTAATTAAAACAAAGCAAAGAAATTCCAAATAAACTTGAGCCCAACCGAGTCCCCACCAGAGCCATCTTATATCAGTCTCCTTCAATATCCCCCCTTACATTGAGGTCTCCATCAGAGCCTAATCTTACATCAGAGGGCTCGATAAAATCTTGCTGTGGGCCAAATTCTGGCCCCAAAGCCATAGCTTGGAGACCCCTTTCTAAAAAGAATTAGATGCAATCAGCCTAAAGCGGTAATAAACCCTAAACCAAAAATGTAATATAAAATGTAATATATTGCAGCTTATCATTAGATGTAGTGGCTGCATCAGTTTTCTTTTTCTTGGGCTTTCTTCCCCCTGATCTGGCCAGTAACATACCTCCTGTATTACAGTGCTCCTACTCTGGATGAATGAGCAGAGTAGGAGCTTTTGGACAGCAGCATTGTTAGTCTAGAGGGAGGAAAGTGTTAGATGTACCAGCAGATTTAAATACACTAGCAAATTGAAGCCAGACTCCAGCTAATACTTTCTAAGCATCTAAGCAGTTACAGCAAGCTGTTTTGTTTCCTCTGGAATAAATGTTTTACATAAATAAAAGGTGATCATTATAAGCACCCCTGCTCATGTTAAAGTGATTGTAAAGTCTTGTTTTGTTCTATAAAAATAACAAACGTTGTATTTACCTGTTCTTTTGCAGTGGATTTGCACAGAGAAGCCCGGGTCCTCATCTTCTCGGGTCCCTCTCCTGTGCTCCTGGCCCCTGTTGTGTGCCCCACAGCAAGCAGCTTGCTATGTGGGCACCCAAGCTGAGCTGCGGATCTGTGTGTCCATTCAGACATGGAGCTGCGGTTCGGCCCCATCCCCTATTTCTCCTGATTGGCTAACTGACTTTGATTAACAGAGGGTGCCAATGGTACCACAATCAGGAGGGAGAGTTCCAGATGGCTGAAATACTCATGGACATCGTTGGGGCTCAGGTAAGTATTGGGGGGGGGGGGGTCTGCTGCACACAGAAGCCTTTTTATTTAATGCATAAATATAAAAAACTTTCTGACTTTACAACCCCTTTAAAAGGTTTGCCTCTTCTACTGGAGAGCCTGTTTTTTTTTTTTTTAAAACAACAGATTTACTAGCTGGATCACCAGATGAAAACAAGGCTAAAAAAGTAAACGAATGCAGCCATTACATCTAAGTAATGCTGCAATATAATAAATGTTTGCTTTGGGTTTATTACCACTTTAAGGACATGTATACCATCTGTCATTTACACCTTCCCTGTACTGGGCTGTACTTGGCAGATTTGTTAATTGCAGTACAATGGATTTATAAAGTATCTGGTTCAATTGAGTTGCATTAAGCTATACTCGGCAAAAGAATGTGTCTGCACGCGCGCAATATTAATACTCAAGATAATGAAGGTGGAAAAACATGTTAACCTCTAGGATGACATCTTGAAATAAGGGCAGCTGAAGTAAGGTTTTTCAACTGATGAATCTTCGTATCAGTTCAGTGCAGGTTGGGTCTCCTAAAATGTTCAATGTAGTTTAACTAGAGCACATATAAATTAGTTATTTTATTAAATTATCCACAACTGTAAAATTAACATACATACAAATATACTGGTATTCCATAGGCTTCCACCTGTCAGATAAAACATGACTGGACATAACTTTCATTGCTTAACATTCATGAGTGCCACGTAATAAGTGTGAACACCTAAACATGACCCCCAAATATTTCCCCAGTATTATTACCCCTCCAACAAAAGAACCACCCGTGGACTGCAATAGCATCCTGCTGCACCCTGAATGAGGATGCTGCTTTGTATCTAGTATGAAAATTCCTCCCTAGGCTGCCCAGACCTAGCTAGCACTTTATCTAGAATATATAAACTATAAACTGGCTACAAGGGCGAGTTCAGAGGGTGGTGATAAATGGGAAGTACTTGGAATGGTCAGGGGTGGGTTGTGGGGTCCCCCAGAGTTCTGTGCTGGGATCCATCCTGTTTAAATTGTTCATAAACGATCTGGAGGATGGGGTAAATAGTCTCTGTATTTGCAGATGATACTAAGCTAAGCAGGGCAATAACTTCTCCGCAGGATGTGGAAACCTTGCAAAAAGATCTGAACAAATTAATGGGGTGGGCAAATAAATGGCAAATAAGGTTCAATGTAGAAAAATTTAAAATAATGCATTTGGGTGGCAAAAATATGTATGTAATCTATACACTGGGAGGAGAACCTCTGGGGGAATCTAGGATGGAAAAGGGCCTGGGGTTCCTAGTAGATGATAGGCTCAGCAATGGCATGCAATGCCAGGCTGCTGCTAACAAAGCAAACAGAATATTGGCATGCATTAAAAAGGGAATAATTCCAGAGATAAGACGATAATTCTTCTCATCTACAAGACTCTGGTCCGGCTGCACCTAGAATATGCTGTCCATTTCTGGGCACCAGTCCTCAGGAAGGATGTACTGGAAATGGAGCGAGTACAAAGAAGGGCAACAAAGCTAATAAAGGGTCTGCAGGATATTAGTTATGAGGAAAGGTTGTGAGCACTGAACGTGTTCTCTCTGGAGAAGAGACACTTGAGAGGGGATATGATTTCAATTTACAAATACCATATTGGTGACCCCACAATAGGGATAAAACTTTTTTGCAGAAGGGAGTTTAACAAGACTCGTGGCCACTCATTGAAATGAGAAGAAAAGAGGCGGCAATGATGTGGAATTCCCTTCCACAGGCGGTGGACTCAGAGGGGGGGGGGGGGGGGGGCATCGATAGTTTCAAGAAACTATTAGATAAGCACCTGAATGACCAGAACATACAGGGATATACAATGTAATACTGACATATATTAACACACACATAGGTTGGCCTTGATGGACTTGTGTCCATTTTCGACCTCACCTACTATGTAACTAAAAGAGTTTGGGCAGGTACTCAAACTCTACAGGATTCTGTAGATGCTGCTACTACCTTTTACCTAGCCAAGCATGTACTTGGCACTTGCTGCCAGAAAGCATAATAGCAGCTTGGAGAAAACCACAAAAAAGGCACTGAGCAGTTTTTTTCTCCTAATGATCATTGCTGTGTTTTCATTGGGCATGGTACTTTACTCATAAATGGGAAGAAAAAAATTGGTTTGACAGCTCTTTACAATAATAAGCTGTTGAATTACAGCACACTACCATGAAGAAGAGTTTTAATTTTTTTTAAACTCATAGAACTGGAAAATGCTACAAAGGGTTTCTGAAAACTTGGCACTCCATCACTCCACAGTTAGTTCACAAACAAGAGCTATACAGCAGCATTGCTACTCTCACTAGGATCAGTGCAAGGGCACCCTAAATGATCCTTTAAGAACCCCCAGTGTGACAGCGAGGGCTCTGGGGGCATTTAATAACATCTGTTCATTCGTTTTTTGCATTCAAAAAAAAGGTTCATGGGATGTAACCATGAAAACTACCACTGTTAATGGGAATAAATTATGCCCATGTCAACTCTCATAGACAGCTTGGAACAACGTACACACGATCAGACTATCCGGCGGACTTAGTCTGGTGGACAAACCGCTGGAAAGTCTGCCGGACTTTCCGAACGACCGGACCTGCCCACACACAACCGGACGGGAGTCCGCCGTACTTTTGAAATGAACGGACTTGCCCACACACGGAGGAAAGTCCGTTCATTTTGAACGAGGCACCAGGTAGACGGGACTAGCGCAGGAGGTCAATGCCGCCGCCTCCATGGGCGAGATTGACACCTCGCTAGCCCCGTCACCTGGTATGGACCTAGGGGAAGCCCTACACCGGCGTGGGGGGTCCCCCCCCAAAGTCCATATCAGACCCTTATCCGAGCACGCAGCCTGGCCGGTCAGGAAAGGGGGTAGGGACGAGCGAGCGCACCCCCGAGCCGTACCAGGCCGCGTGCCCTCAACATGGGGGGTGCTTTGGGGAAGGGGGGGCCTTGTGCCCCCCCACGCCAAAGCACCTTGTCCCCATGTAGATGAGGACAAGGGCCCCCAGATACCAGCCCCCCACCCTATGTGAATTAGTATTGGGGTACAATGTACCCCTACCCATTCACCTGGTGAAAAAATGTAAATAAAACACAACACAAGGTTTCAAAATAATTTATTGCACAGCTCCAGGGGTCTTCTTCCGTCTTGGGGGGTCTTCCCGCCGGACTCCTCTGCTATCTTCTGGTAGCTCTTTTACTAGCGGAGAAGCCCGGCTTTCTTCTTCGTCGCCTCCCGGGGGTCTTCTTCCGATTTCAGGGGTCTTGTCCCCTTCTTCGGTTCTTCTTGCCGGGACTCCACTTTCTTCCTTTAGCTCTTTTACTAGCGGTGGCCCGGTCTTCTGTCGCCGCCGCCTCTTCTTCCCACTTCGGGGGTCTTGTCCCCCTCTTCGTTTCTTCTTGCCGGGCCTCCGATCCTTCTTCCAGCTCTTTTACTAGCGGTGGCTCGGTCTTCTGTCGCCGCCAACGCCGCCTTCTTTTCTTCTTCTTCCTTGAGATGTTGACTCAACGCTCTCTCTGGCCGCAATGACAGGGGCGCGGTGTGCGGCGACTTATATAGGGACAATAGGTGGAGTCACCGGGTGATGTCCCTGCCTCTTATGATGTCACAGTCCCAGCATCCTCTGGGACTGTGACATCATAAGGGGCGGGGACATCACCCGGAGACCCCGCCCATTGTCCCTATATAAGTCACTGCACACCGCGTCCCTGTCATTGCGGCCAGAGATAGCGTCTAGTCAACATCTCAAGGAGGAAGAAGAAAAGGAGGCGGCGACAAAGGACCGGGCCACCGCTAGTAAAAGAGCTGGAAGAAGGAGCGGAGGCCCAGCAAGAAGAACCGAAGAGGGGGACAAGACCCCCGAATGAATGGGTAGGGGTACATTGTACCCCAATTCTCATTCACATAGGGTGGGGGGGCCGGTATCTGGGGGCCCCCTTATTAAAGGGGCTCCTGGATTCTGATGAGCCCCCGCCCGGCCAGGGTTGTCGAGAAGAGGCCCTTGTCCTCATCAACATGGGGACAAGGTGCTTTGGGGTGGGGGGGCGCACAGCCCCCCTTCCCCAAAGCACCCCCCATGTTGAGGGCACATGGCCTGGTACGGCTCGGGGGGCACTCGTCCCCACCCCCTTTGCTGACCGGCCGGGCTGCATGTTCGGATAAGGGTCTGATATGGACTTTGGGGGGACCCCCACACCGTTTTTTCGTAGTAGGGCTTCCCCTTTAAGTCCATACCAGGTGACGGGCCAGTGAGGTGTTAATCTCGCTGATGGAGGCAGCGACATTGAATTACTGCGCTAGTCCCGTCTACCTGGAACCGCATTCAAAATTAACAGACTTTGCTCCATGTGCGGGAAAGTCAGTTCATTTCAAAAGTCTAGCGGACTAGCGCACAGACGGCTGGATTGTCCCCCGGACTCGCAGTAAAGGCATCAGTTCAAGCTGAGACTTTGTGTGTGTCACTACCACTATCCCTGTATATTGTGTTAACTAAGAATCACGTTAAATTTTTTTGAATTTGTCTATACTCCCTGCTGCCATGGAAGAGAGTTCCAAATCCTTACTGCTCTAACAGTAAATAACCCCTTTCCACAGCTTAAATTAAATTGCCAGAGGGTAAGAGAACAAGACAGCGCAACAACCATATTGTAGTGAAATAAAGTTTTTATTAAACAATAGTAATGCACTCACAAGTGGAAGACTTGTCAGGCATCAGCCAGATAGAGAGTGGTATCAGTTTCCTGTAGCCCTAGCCAGGGGTTACATGTGTGCAGGGGCCCGTGTGGCCATGGTGAGTTGCCACCTAAGGATCACCAAGCCTGGAGACAGTCACCAGTCCATCACCTGATCAGTCCTGCCCACATCTGACATTACTTGCCACATTTTTGGAAATATTTTATTATATCTTTTCATGTGACAACATTGACACTATGCTACAATGTAAAGTATGAGTGTACAGCTTGTATAACCATGTCAATTTGCTGTCCCCTCAAAATAATTCAACACAACCATTAATGTCTAAACCACTGGCAACAAAGGTGAGTACACCCCTAAATGAAAATGTACAAATTGGGCTAAATTTTCCTTCCCTGGTGTCATGTGACTCATTAGTGTTACAAGGTCTCAGGTGTGAATGGGGTGCAGGTGTGTTAAATTTGGTTTTATAGCTCTCACTCTCTCATACTGGTCACTGGAAGTTCAACATGGCACCTCATGGCAAAGAACTCTCTGAGGATCTAAAAAACAGGATTTTTATAACAGCTTACCTGTAAAATAGTTTTTTAAAGTACATCATGGGACACAGAGCCATAGTAGTTACAATGTGGGTTATAAGCCACCTTCAGGTGATGGACACTGGCATGCCCTAAGACAAAAAGTGCACTCCCTATATAACCCCTCCCACTACTGGGAGTACAGGTAAGCTGTTATAAAAATCCTATTTTCTTATCGTACATCACGGGACACAGAGCCATAGTAGTTACTATGTGGGATATCCTGTAGCAATGGTAACTGAAGGGAGGGAGACACAACAAAAAAGTAGGGCATTAAGAGACTAGAGGACTTATACTGCAGCCTGCAGTACTCTGTGCCCAAAGGCAATATCTCATGACCTTTTACATCGATTTGATAGAATCTGATAAATGTATGAACTGAAGTTGTGGCCTTGCAGATCTGAGCCATGGAGGCTTGGTGATGCACCGCCCAAGAAGCACTAACAGCCTTGGTGGAGTGCGCTTTAACCCCTTTCTGTTGAGCGTACGCAGATATGCATACTCGGCTTTCAGGGTTTATACCGGGATGATGCCCGCATGCTGCAGGCATCATCCGGGTACCGTTGTTTAGAGCGGGCGATTGGCTTTCCGAGGATAACAACCGATGTGGCTACAAGCCGCTCGGTTGTTATCCCGGAGGAGGCTCCCGCCGCTCTTCCCGGGCCTCCCGGTGGCACCAGAGATAAGAACGACAATCCGGCTCTTGCGGCGGCTAGTGACAGACTGGAACAAAGCCGGAAACGGCTTTGTTCCAGTCTCCTTGATGTAAACACGGAAGCGACATCATGATGTCACTTCCTGTTTACTCGACTGCCAATGGCGCCGGATTTAAAAAAAGCTACAGTATTCAGATACACCGTTTTTCAGTGATTGGAATACTTTGAAGTGCAAAGGAGGGATTTGGGGTCTTTTAGACCCCCGATCCCTCCATAAATAGTTCCTTGTGACAGCAATAAAAGTGATATTTTTTTTTTTAAACACAATTTAATCATATAAAAATAAATAAGAAAAAAAAGTTCAAACCGCCCCCATTACCGCGAACTCGCACAGCAAAGAAAACGCATACGGAAGTCGCGCCGACATATGTAAATGGTGTTCAAATCACACATGAGATATCGCCGTGATCATCAGAGCGAGAGCAATAATTCTAGCTCTAGACCTCCTCTGTAGCTCTAACCTGGTAATTATAAAAAATTTTTTTTTAAAGCGTCGCCTTTTGGAGATTTTTAAATACCAAAGTTTGTCGCCATTCCACGAGTGCGTGAAATTATAAAGCGTGATATGTTTGGTATCTATTTATTCGGCGTAACATCATCTTTCACATTATACAAAAAAACTGGGGTAACTATACTGTTTTTTTTAATTCGTGAAAGTGTCCCTTTTCCCAAAAAATTGCGTTTAAAACACCGCTGCGCAAATACCGTGTGACATAAATTATTGCAACAATCGCCATTTTATTTTCTAGATTCTCTGCTAAATATATATATATATTGTTTGGGGGTTTTAAGTAATTTTCTAGCAAAAAATAGGGATTTTAACTTGTAAACACCAAATGTCAGAAATAGGCTTAGTCATGAAAGGGTTAACATGAAAAGGAGGAATTTTCCTCTTTAGACCATAAGCTTGAACAATCACTTGACAAATCCATTTACAAATAGTAGATTTTGATGCTGCCTGTCCTCTTTTAGGACCTTCTGGCAATACAAACACCTTGACCGCTCTCACTACATTAAGGGAATGTAGTGACTTCTCTTTCAGAGATGGAGGTTCTGGGAAAAGAGAGGGCAGAACAATATCCTGGTTTGAATGAAAACCTGTCACTACCTTTGGTAGGAATGTAGGATGAGGCCGCAATACCACCTTATCCTTATGAATAATCCAATATAGCTCTTTACTAGCAAGAGCCTCCAATTCCGGTATTCTTCTGGCAGAGGATATGGCAACCAAAAAGATTATCTTTCACGTCAAAAGAACCAAGGGAACATTCCGTATAGGCTCAAAAGGCTGTTTCTGTAAAGCTGGTAAGACTAAATTCAAATACCAAGGGTTCTAGAATATATGACTCTGAAGGCCAGCTTCCTAGCATTAACCAAAGTAGACACTACTAAGGGAGACAACTTTAGAATGTGGGTTTCAATAGCCAAACCGTTAAATTTAGCTTTGTAAGGTAGGATGGAATACCGGATCTTGTGCAAGAAGGTCTGGCCACAGTGGCAGGGTCCAAGGTTCCCCTACCGCCATCTTTATGATCTCAACAAACCAAGATCTTCTGGGCCATGCTGGGGCTACCAGAATTACCTCCTTCCCTTCCTACTTGATCCTGCGAAGAAGGCACAAAAGCAGCAGAACCGGAGGAAACGCATAGATTAGTGAAACCTGATCCCATGGAAAGACCAAGGCGTCTATTCTGCATGCCAGTGGATCTCTTGTCCTTGACACAAAGTTGTCAACCTTGCAGTTGAATCTGGATGCAAACAGACCCACATTCGGAACACCCCATCTTTGACATATATCGACAGAAAGATGTGGGGTGAAGGGACCGTTCTCCCGGAAACAATTGTTGGCGATTCAAGTAGTCCGCCTGCCAATTTTCTATATCTGGAATCAAAATCGCCAATAGGCAAGGAATGTTGCTTTCTGCCCAAGATAGAACATGATTCACCTCTTTTTGGGCCGCACAACTTCTCGTGCCCCCTTGGTGATTGATGTAGGCCACAGCTGTGGCATTGTCAGATTTAATACTGACAGGACATTTTCGTAATATGAGCGTCCAGGCCTCTAGGGCCAGACAAACTGCCCGAATTTCTAAAATATTAAGGGGTAAGGTCCTTTCTGACTTGGATCACTTCCCCTGGATAGATACCTCCCCAGGACTGCTCCCCAGACTAGAAGGCTGGCATCCGTTGTTACCACTTTCCAGGATACTGGTAGAAAGGATTTCCCCTGTTGAAGGTTGCTGGATATCAACCACCAAATGAGGCTTTGACATACCTCGGGGGATAAGTGCATTGGAAAGTCCAAAGCCTGGATCTTCTTGTTCCAAGTCAACAGAATACTGTTTTGCAGCAGTCTTGAATGAAACTGCGCATAAGGAACGACCTCGAAGGAGACCACCATCTTTCCTAACAATTTCATGCGCAGCCGAATGGAAGGATTTCTCTTTGTTTTGACAAGCCAAATAAGTTCCTTTTATGGAGCTGATCCTTCCCTGGGGTAAGAATACCTTCTTTTGAACAGTATTTGTGATCAGCCCCAAGTACTGTAATCTCCTTGGCAGTTTTAAGGAGGATTTTTCTAGGTTGAGAATCCAGCCTAGGAATTCTAGGTAGCTCACGGCTGAGATTAAACTTTGGTTTAGACAGGTGACTGACTGATATACTAAAAGCAGATTGTCTAGGTAGGCTAGAATTGTTATACCCTGAGCCCTTAACCTGGCTAAAGGAGGGGCCAGGATCTTTGTGAACACTTGAGGTGTGGTGGCTAGACCGAAAGGCAGAGCCACAAACTGAAAATTACAATTTTCTACCTTGAAACTTCTGATGAGCGGGAAAAATTATCACATGGAGATAAGCATCCTTGATATCGATTGATGCCAAGAATTCTCCTCCTTGTAGAATGGAGACAACCAATCGTATTGACTCTATGTGAAAGGAACGGATGGATATTCAAGTGCCGGTTTAGATCCTTGAGATCTAAAATGGTTCTTACCTCCCCGTTTGGTTTTGGTACCATGAAGAGCTTTGAATAAAACCCTGATCCCTGCTCTTCTGTGGGAACCTCTAATATAACTTTCTGAGACAAGAGATGATTTAGAGCCAGAAAGAAAGACTTCCTTTTCCCTGGACCTCTGGGAACGTTTGATTTTAAAAAACGGGGAGACGGGAATTCTCTGAATTCTAGTTTGTAACCTAGAGAAATTGAGGAAGCCACCCATCTGTCCTGACAATGATCCTGCCAGATCTTTGAAAAATGTAGAAGTCTTCCCCCCACCTGAGCAAGCGGGGCGCCCCTTCATAAGGAGGCTTTAGTATTTTGCTTCGCAGGTTTCCTGCCCCAAGCCCTCTTTTGGCCCGGGGACTGCCCCTGGGGTCTTCCTCTTGAACCTGACAGTAGAGGCCATTGAGACTGCCTGGAGGCAAATGCTCCTGGTACTGGAGAAGATGCACGTTTAAAGGAAAAACATTTTAACTTTTTCTTTACTGGTAAAAGAGAACTTTTCCCATTAGAAATTCTTTGGATATACTTATCCAGATCATCTCCAAACAACTGTTCACCATGAAATGGGAAACTGGCCAAGAACTTTAAACATGGCGCTTCGGCTGTCCATTTCTTCAACCATAGGACTCTGTGCATATGTACCAGCCCCAGCATAAGCCCTGAGGCTTGAGTAATAGAATACTTCATAGCATCCACTGTGAAACACAGTGCCTCTGATATGCCAGCCATCTGCTGGGCCTGCTGATCAGGAATAATCTTGAGTACCTCCACAAACTGGTCCTTTATGGACTGAGACACTCCAATTGTCGCAAGAGCCGGCTGCACAACTGAACCTGCAAGAGCAATGTTGTTTTAAAAAAGAAATTCCAACTTTTTATCTGCTGGATCCTTCAGCATTTGTGCATTGTTTACAGGACAAGTCAGGTTCTTGTTTATTGAGGATATAGCAGCATCAATTGCTGGAATCCCCATTTCTTATAGAATTCCTCCTCTATAGGATAAAGTATAGAAAACTTTTTGGGAGGAAAAAACTGTTGATCCGGGTGCTCCCACCCAGAATACATCAGCTTTTTTTGTCATGAATGGATAAGAAAGGCATCCACAGATTGGGGAGGCTTTAGTGATCCCAAACCAGAGGTGGGTTCATCAATAGACTGCTCTACAGGCAGTAAAAAAGTTGAGCGGATCAACATAGTAAGGGAGTGTACCAACAGTCTCTTCTGTGAGGCTGCTCCCTCCATATTAGAATCTTCGGAAGAGGAGTCATCAGCCTCTTCCTGATCCTTTGAGAGAGCTTAATGATCTCCCGCCCCTTGTTCCTCAGTATGGGGGTCCTGAGCAATGGACGGGGATCTGCTACGCTTGGGCCCACTGGGGGAAGCGAATAAAGCATCAATCTTCTGTTAAAACTTAAAATGGTAGAAGAAAAAAATTTCCCGACTGATATATATAGGAGCTGAAGTGTCCAGAGCTGCTGCACCAGTCACCCCTGACAGCTCCCTCTGACCGGCCGCATCACTCTCAGCGGAGGATGTAATTTTTTTAGACATGGATTTAGGTTGCCTTAAAACAATCGATCCTCTAGAACCCTTTAAGGTGTTCCTTGCCCCCCTTCCACTCATAGCCTGATGCACAAAGCAGAGACACTACCAGAAGGAATGCATACACTGCTAGGTCTATAGTTCAGCACAATTGCTGCTATTAATGCCCAGCCTGATGCAGCAATAACAAAATGTGTCAAAGGAAATGCTCGTATCACCAAACCTGTTAATGCCACCTCTTTGGTCTTGTGTCCCTCCACAGCCTGCAGTGGCACACAATGTGCTTTTAAAAACTTGCCTCCTCGTGTCCAAGCGTCGGAAAACAACAACGCCGCTAAGCCCCATCCCCCGAATTGCATGCGGCTCCAGCCACATCAGCAAGATATTTTAATAAAATAAAGAGTTGCACTTACATAAAACATAAAAAAACTTGCTTCCAATAAAAAGGTCTGCCGGCCGGCTTCATATAACGCTGCCCGTTGCTTCCAGGTTCAGCATAGATCGCGGTGACGTCAGCACGCCGCTCCTCCCTACGCCGTTTCGTTAGAGATAACATCTTCCAGGGGCCCCTGGAAGACGTTATCTCTAACGAAACGGCGTATAAAGTCCCAATGCTTGTTCTAGGTTTTGGGATGGAAGCATGTCACTAAATTATCATATTTATTTTTATTATAATCTGTGACCTATTTTTCGGTTCTGGTATTATCAGCTCTTTATTGCGGGGGATCAGCTTCGGCAGTTGGGGTTAGGCTTGGCCGTGTTATTCACGGAAGCTGCGTCCCGCACCGGGACCTCCCCCTTCCCTCCCCCTTCCCTCCCTCTGGAGGGGCGGGCGGGATTCTCACGGCGGGACGACGCCACACCCACACTCGAGCGGATGACGTCATTACGACGCCGTCCCGCCGATGTGTTTTTCATTCTGCGTATTCCACGTGGGAGACGGGAATGCCAGACGCCGAGCAATCCTTGCTCGGGTGGTGGCGCCATCTCCTCTCACTACGCTGCGTGACGTTGATGGTCACCCCGATGCACGGCTACTACACACATTGCACGGCCCTTTTGACGACATTTTAGCCGGCTATATCTACCTAACAATACACCGTTGCACGATTTGGATTGTCTCCTTTCACTCAATCATTGAAGGTATTCACATTTTAGCACACCCATTTGGACATTAAACTCTACATTTTTTTTCAATCTAATTGTTCCCTCCTTTTATTCAATCTAGCATCCTTCTTTCCTACTCTCTAATCTTTGCAAGTCTTTATCAAGCCTCTCAGCTGTGGGAATAGGTTACATATACATATATTTTTATATTATTATTTTTTCTAATCCCCACAGATACCCCTGGGAAGTTGTTTTAATATGGACTGACTTCACCACCAATCACACACCTCACTGCTGCAACTGGATTCTCTATATATACTTTTTCTGTTCCTTTTGGTTACTGGTGTTTGCTGTGTATTCGAGGTCTTCCATCTCAGCTTCCGGGGATAACATGTTCTATAATGGTTCTTGTTCTAGTTTCTACCAACAAATGTACCTATATATTACAGATAGGTGAGAATGATTGGGACCCTATATGTCCCCCTTGCTCCCCCCTTCTTCTATATTTATATTATATATTATTCATATACTCTTTATTTATTTGGCTTTTTTATCTCATTATAGATACCCCTATTTTCTGCATCTGCTCCTGATGAGTGGTATATAACCACGAAACGCATAGAGCTTACCTTTGATGCGTTGTCACAGTATCTTTAGTTATTATTAAGAATCTATTATTTTTTATGAACCAATCTACCATTGAGGTCTATATGCTGTTACTATTACAATTCAGGTCTACATACTGAGGTTGAGTGTTATGCATATTATACTGAACTATCTATGCTACACTATGAATTATTGCGTTTTTATTAATTTATAATCAATATAATTTTTTATGAGATTACTATGTGTTCTATTGAATCAATTATGTACTATGATTATGACCTATTATCAAAATTGTCTATTAATTTATAACGTACTACCTACCTATTGTATGTATGGCTTGTAATAATAAATGGAATAATGTGTAAATTGAGCGGCTCATCTAATATAGTGACATGCTTCATACAAAGTCCCACTATCTCTCTTTTCTTTCTCAATATATCAGGGATGGAGGTGTATGTATAGATTTTATACCGCCTCATATAAAGTCCCAATGCTCGTTCTAGGTTATCAATTTATCTTCGGTATGTATATAACTCACTTGGAGGGTTAGCAAACAATTCTTCTTCCTCCCACTGTGACATGAAGAGGCCTGCAACGCTGGGGGCAAATTTTGCTCCCATGGCTACACATGTCTTCTGATGGTAGTAGCTTCGATTGTACCAGAGGTAGCTATTCTTGAGACAGAAGTCTAAGCATTTTACAAGGAATTTCCTCTGAATACAAGGAAGATCTGTATGTTTCCTAAGTCCCCACTTGGTTGCCTCACAGGCTTGGTGGTGTAATATTATTGTATATAGTGAGGCCACATCAGCCGTAGCTAGCCACCAAGGTCCGTCCTCTATTGGTATATCTTCCAAGATTTGTAGTATGTGCTTTGTATCCCTTAAATACGCCTGTGTCGTCTGCACATCCGGCTGCAGGTAGTAATCAATGTACTGCCCCATTCTCGCTGTCAGCAAATCAATGCCATTCACTATTGGTCTGGGGGGTGGGTTCTCTTTGTCTTTGTCAAAAGAGAATTATTTCCCCGTGCACCTTAAGTATCTCCCCTGATCCCTATATTAGGCAATACATACCAGACTATAGTTCAGGTTGGGCGCTGACCCTTAACCATCAACACCACCCTCTCTCAGGGTACCCTTCTCTTGTTTTCCTTCCGACATAAAAAAAGGCCTCGGAATGTAGGACTACTCCACATCTCTCTATCTCCTACACTCCACGGCATATGTTTAGGAATCTCTCCTTCCTCCATTTTTCTCCATAGGGACCCTCGCTCCTTTATTGACCTGTAATATGTACATATATATTTATATATATATATTTTCTGTAATTTTTATCTTTGTATTTTATCATCTTGGATGCATTTATTATGGTGTGGTTCCATACGTCATTTCCGGCAGCATTGGGTTGTGTTTTCTCGTAATTAAATTTTTTATATATATATAACAATAATTTTTTTCGGTGGTTTTAAATCACAGTTTTATTTTTTACTAGTAAACTTGATTAATTTTTACTTGCGTTATTAACCTTTTTTTACTTCGTTTATTATCCACCATTTACCATGTATCTGGTTTAATTTTTTTGCCATGTCTACGCCTATCATCATAGGCATTCCCACACCTGGTTTCTACATTGTTTTGTTTTTTTCCCTATTCCCCGTTTTTTCCATCTAATCACTTGTCCTTGTGCCGGACAGTAATAATTTTCAATATCTTGTGTCACACATTGCAGTTACCATTCTTAGTTTTTTCCCCTCCTTCTCCAATTTTGGACACACTACCTTTTTTTGTTTCACCATCCCCTCCCCCCTCCTCTTTTTTCCGATCGGTTTAGTAAGGCTTGCTATTAGCGGGGAATCCGCACTGTAGCCATAACAACCAAAGAGAAAAGGGGCGGCGACATTTCCGTGTGATATAAAACCGGATGTTACCTGTTGGTGACACTAAAAATGGCCACACATTCATTTCCGGCCATCGGGTAAACGAGATGTGTCTAGATAACCATAAAAATGGCCGCACGCACACTTCCGGCGACTAGATAGACCGCAAAATGGCCACCGAGGTACTTCCGGGTCTTCACCAAAATGGGCGCTATAGAATTAATTGCTCCTTCTATTTAAAGACACTTCCAATAGCACTAGTCATCCCCTGATGAAGTCACGTGACCCGTGACAAACACGCGTCGGGATGAGAGCTACTGGAAGTGACGCATACCGAGCTCGTTGCTTGTTTGTACAGCGTTTTTAAATAACTTATGTTTGTGAGTACTTTATTTACTTTTTTAATAAAACTTTTATGGTTGAAACTACTACACTATGGGGCATCCTTCCTCTACATCTCTTTAACCCTATACATATACCAATCGCTGAGGGACCCCCACGCTGAATACTGCTGAGTTACCATTTAAAGGGGCCATACAGCGCAATAGGCAGGACACTAAACGCCAGGATCTGGGGACACCACAGCGGGACCTTAAAGGCAAAGAGCACCAAGGACCCCGAGGATATACATGTCACATGCTGTTACCTTACAGCTGTAAGGTAAGGGGACACCCATAACCAGATCACACAGGATCACCATCCATTGCATTCTGTTCACCACTATTTGCACATGTTATATTTAAGCACTGGCACTTTATGTGATTTTTTGGATGTAATCGCCACATTTTGCACAGTGTAACGGACATTTTGTCATTTTAATTTTTGGTTTTATTTGCATTGTTTCAACATTGTATTATGGTATAGAGGGATTTTTCACTTGCATTATATTCTCTAGCACTGGCACTTTATGCAATTTTTTTAGCAGTTTTAACAAATCGCATTTTTAATTGTTTGCTTTACACGTTTTAAGAGACTTTGAATATATTTTTTTATTTTTATTTAATATTTTTTTTCTTATATCAGTGTTTGCCTTTTATTTGTAATGAATGTCACAGTGTTGTTGAGGGTTTGCGTTATTCCCCTATAAGAGCATATACTGATTTATATATACGTTCTGCATAGTTTACAAGCAGTCTTTTATGTGATATCAAATTAGCATCAGAATAACCTCCTAGTGTCTAATATTATTTAAGTGCCCACACAGTCCACCACCTCTTGAGGTTGGACACCCCTGTCATAGTACAGTGCACCACTACATCCTGTTTACTAGTTCTTCTTGCAGGGGTTCAGGTACCCCACTCCAGTGTGTGTAGCTGTACGGCCCTTCTTTTACCCTGATTAGGCGCAGGAATACCTTTTCTATACCTAAGGAGACACAATTGTAGGGCACCAAGAGACTAGAGGAATCATACTGCAGCCTGCAGTACACTCATGTCTTTTACATCTACTTGATAGAATCTGGTAAATGTATGGATTGAAGACCAAGTTACGGCCTTGCAGATCTGAGCCATGGCTTGGCAATGCACTGCCCCAGAGGCACTAACAGCCCTTGTGGAGTGTGCTTTAATATGAAAAGGAGGAACCTTCCTCTTTAAACCATAAGTTTGAACAATCACATAGTAGATTCCGACGATGTCTGCCCTCTTATAGGATCGACTGGAAACACAAACAAAAAACATCTGTTTTATGAATCTGAGCAGTCACTTTCAATAGACCTTGACCGCTCTCACCACATCAAGAGAATGTAGTGACCTTTCTTCCACAGAACGAGGTTCGGGAAAAAAATGAAGGCAGAACAATATCCTGGTTTAAATGAAAACCGGATACTACCTTCGGTAGGAATTCAGGATGAGGCTGCAATACAACCTCATCCTTATGAACAACCAATATGTCTCTTTAGAAGAAAGAGCAGCTAACTCTGCACTATTTTGCCGAAGATATGGCAATCAAGAAAAATTATTTTTCCCAGTCAAGAGAACCAAGGGAATATCTCCATATTGACTCAAAAGGTTGCTTCCATAAGCCGACAGGACTAAAATTAAGTACCAATGGTTCAGGGGTGACCAAACTGGAGGATTAATCCGCGTTGCCCCCTGAATAAAGCTACGAACCAGAGAGTGAGAAGCAAGTAGAAACTACAGAAGCGGACAGCCCACGGTCTTATTTAGAATGTAGGTTTCAATAGCCAAACCTTTAAACTTGGCGTTTGTAAGGAAGGATGGCATACCGAACCTTGAAAAAGAAGGTCTGGCCACAATGGTAGGTACCAAGGGTCCCCTACCATCATTTTTATAATCTCCTCAAACCAAGATCTCCTGGGTCAAGCTGGATCATAAGAATCACCTCCCTCCCTTCTTGCTTGATCCTGCGAAGAAGGCATGCAAGCAGAACAGGAGTGAAAGCATAGATCAGTGAAGACTGATCCCATGGAAATACCAAAGCATCTGTTTCATATGCCATCGGATCACTTGTCCTTGACACAAAGTTGCAGTTGAACCCGGACGCCAATAGATCCACGTCCGGAACTCCTTATCCTTGGCATATTGACAGAATGATGCCGGTTGAAGAACCATTCTCCCGGCAACAATAGTTGGTGACTCAAGTAGTTCGCCTGCCAATTCTCCATTCCTGGAAAGAAAATTGCTGATAGACCAGGAATGTTGCTTTCTGCCAAAGACAGAAAAAAATAATTCACCTCTTTCTGGGCCGCACAACTTCTCGTGCCCCCTTGGTGATTGATATAAGCCACAGCTGTGGCATTGTTGGATTGGAACCTGTTAGGACAATTTTTTAGTCTGAGCCAGGCGTACTGCCCGAATCTTCTAGAATATTGATGGGCAAAGGTCATCTCTGATCTGGACCATGTCCCTCGAACGAACGCTTCTTTCAGGACTTCTCCCCAGCCCGAAGGGCTGGCATCTGTTAACACTTTCCAGGTAACTAGTATAAAGGATCGACCATCAAATGAGGCTCTGACACACTTTGGCGGATAAACACAATGGGAAGTTCAGAGTTTGGACCTTCTTGTTCCAAGTTGACAGGATACTGTCTTGCAGCAGTCCTGAATGGAACTGCGCATAAGGAACGGCATCAAAGAAGCCACCATCTTTCTCAATAAAAACATGAAAAAAATAGAAGGATTTTTCTTTGTTTTGACCAACCCGAATCATGCTATGTCGTGCTATTTTCTGCCGCGAACTGAAGCAATGCCTGTGTATTCTTGAGGTCCATTTTGGACATCAAGTCGTACCAAAGTGGGACCAAAGTAGTGCAAGAGAAATTAGAGATAGAGCAGCGCCACTCTGAGAGTAGTATGTCTATTAAAACATGGCTTTATTTATAATTTAAAAGATGTGCACTCACATTTGAGTAGATAAAAAGAGGCATAATAGATCTCCGTGGCCATCCTCAGCTATCATCCGGTGTGCTGGCCTGTAATAGGGGATCAGACCCCGGTCCCTTCCGGTGGCGTCCATCGCTCCGGGGTGTTTGTGTCCTACAATGAGCACGTCAGCAGGTGGAGAACGTCAACCACTTGAGATTGAGGAGCGTGGCTACAGCGCTCACATTCGGAGCATGCGTGCTCCTTCCTCAGGCATTGGATGCAGCCATTGCTGGCTGTGTTTATATATAGAGTGAAGTGGGGAGGGGAGGGGAAGGGGCGGTCTCAGGGGGAGGGGGGTAACTTTCGGCCGACCAGCATTGAAGTCCAAATTGGGGGTGGGAGAGGGTGAGTATGTAAGTTCGGCATGGGACGGAGAGAAAATAAATTTTAAGGGTAAAAATGGGAAAAATAATAAAAATTACATAATAAAAATGAAAAGTGAAGTGAGTGAAAAAATGAAAAATAAAATAAGGAAAAAAGTAAAAGAAAATAAAAATAAAGGATAATAAAAATAAGATAAAAATAAAGAAAAAATATATGGAGAAAATGTATAGAAAAGAAAAATACAAAATGAAAAAAAATTATAAATAAAATTAAAATAGAAATTGGAATAAAAATAAAAAGAGAAAGTAAATATTAATAAAAATAAAATAAAAATAAAAATAGGAATACGAGTAAAAATAAAATTAAAATGGAACTGGAAGATATATAGTTATGCGGATATGCAGACACAAATGTATATGCATATATATATATATATATATAGAAAGAGCAGGATGTAGTATCACTATAGAATGGAGCGGGGGGTAGTTTTGACTATGATATACTCACCGAATACTATGGGTGATATCAGATTGACTGTTAAGATTCCTAATTCCGAAATACATTTTTTGAAAAAGATTACGTTTGTTATTTTAGAAAAAGGAGGGTATTATTTTCAAAGTACTTAAATTCTATGGGGCAGAAAAGAGGTAGGACAGTCCAAATGAAGTGGAAGTATTGGGGTAAAAACGCATGCAGGTTTGGTGTTGTGTGTGCATGGGTAGTATAGTTTAATGACTACTGAGGTGGTATAGAAAAGGTAGGGGAATATATTTATATTTGTATATATGTGTGAAAAAGATGCTGGTTAAAGGGCATGGGGGGTAGTAGAGTTGTATCAAGGGTATAAACGTCAGATGTTTACTAAATAATGGAGTGGATTTCGATCTCTTTGTTTAGTCCTCCAGGCTGGAGGCTGTCCAGGGTGTATATCCAGAAGGTTTCCCTTTCACACAAACTCTTGATTCGTTCGGCTCATGGGAAACTGTCGGGGATAGACTCTATAATCCAAACGTGCAGGCCGCTGGTGGACCCTTGTTTGAACTCCGTGAAGTGTCTTGGGATCGTCAGGTTTTTATTTTCTTCGATGGAACGTCTTGTTCTTAGTGTTCTGGTGGTTCGGCCTACATATAGTAGGTTGCATGGGCAAGAAAGGCAATATATCACGAATTCTGTGGAACAGTTGAAGAATTTGTCGAATTGGTAGGTTTTGTCCTTTGTGGTAAACTGTTTTTGTTTGTGCAGAACAAATTTGCTTGTTAAACAATTGAACTTGCGGCATTGGTACATGCCTTTGACGTCTAGAGTTGGTATGCGGTTTGGTTTGATTTTACGTGTCTTTAATTTACTCAGAGCTATTTTTCCTTTTATATTTTGGGCTCTTCTGTATGTGATTTTTGGTTTCTCATCAAGACTATTTTTGAGGTGGGGATCTTCTTGTAGTATACCCCAATGTTTCTTGAGGATTTTTTCCATATTTCTATGTTGTGCATGAAATTGGGTGATAAATCTGGGTGTTCTGGAAGATGAAGTAGGTTGTTGTTTGTTGGATCTTGGTGCTTCACTAAGAAATTGGTTGTAAGCCTTATCAACTAGGGAGCTAGGGTAGCCCTTTTCCGAGAACTTATTCTTAAAAAGCTTGCTTTGTTTGGTATAATCTTCTAAACGGTACAGTTGTGTTTCAGACAGCAGAATTGGCTTTTTGGTATATTGGAAATCCCATCTAGGGATATATGCTGGTAAGTTCTGGGCCAGTGGTTGCAGGAAATGGTCGATATACATAGAGAAAGGATTAGTGATGCTGTTCATAGCGGCCACTGTGGGATGTCCTGGGGGCTCTGTCAGGCTGTTATGAATTTTGGGAAGATGGTAAAAATACGGTGTGTTGTTGTTATCAAATGCCACACATATGGTGGGAATGCCACAGAATATGCCCTTTCTGGAAAAAATTATTCAATTTAATGGATAAGCTAGAGGGAAAAAAAAATAAAAAATTAAATTATAATCTTGACCTAGGAGGACGAGGTGCATATGGAGTAGGAGGTTGAGATGGCGGTGGGTGTGGCGGTGTAGGTGGAAGCGGCAGTGGAGGAGGACAAGGTAGCCAACACTGGTTCAAAAATACAACAATGGCTGGGTAAGGCCAGTGATGTGTCGAATTCTGTCCCCCGTCGGATAGTGTCTGCCCTGTTCTGCACTTGCTCAGTACATAGGACAAGGGAATTTTGAAAATTCCAGGTTCAAGCCACGCCATCCGAGGTTCAAGCCGAGCAAAGCGAGGCCGTGCCTGAAGCGTGGCGAGCCAAGCGAGCCCTGTTACTATGTGCTACCGTATGTCCACTTGGATGGTGGGGCTTGAACCTGCACTCAGGTGCCGTTCATCTTCCGTGATTTTTGGAATCTCCTTGTCCTCGGGTCAGATACTATCCGATAGCCTGACAGTTTTTGTAAGAACACCGCTATACATGTCTATTCTGCACAAGTCCTGTGGGGTCCATGCCTGGTTCATTTTAATGAATGTGAGCTTGTCCACATTGGCTCTAGACAGGCGGCTGCACTTGTCTGTGATAACACCCCCTGCCGTGCTAAATACACGTTCAGATAATACACTGGCTGCAGGGCAGGCCAGCACCTTCAAGGTGTAAAGGGCAAGCTCAGGCCATGTGCCCAATTTGGAGACCCAGAAGTTGAAGAGGGAAGACCCGTCATTCAGTACGTGTAAGCGTGTGCACACATACTGCTCCACCATGTTGGTGAAATGTTGCCTCCTGCTAAGACGTTCCATCTCAGCTGGTGGTGCTGGTTGTTGTGGCGTGCTGACAAAGCTTTTCCACATTTCGTCCATATTAACCCTGCCTTCTGAGGTGCTGGCGGTGCCCTGGCTGCGTTGGTGACCTCTTCCTCCTCCTCTGCCTTCGCCTTGTGCTTCCACCGTACCCCCGCTGTCAGGTGGGAATGCCACCAGCAGCGTGTCTACCAGCGTGCCCTTGTACTGGCGCATCTTATGATCACGCTCCAGTGAGGGAATTAAGGACGGTATGTTGTCCTTGTAACGGGGATTCAGCAGGGTGGCGACCCATTAATCAGCACCAGTTAGAACATGGGTCTTCAAACTATGGCCTTCCAGTTGTTCAGGAACTACAATTCCCATCATGCCTAGTCATGTCTGTGAATGTCAGAGTTTTACAAAGCTTCATGGGATGTGTAGTTTCACAACAGCTGGAGGGCCGTAGTTTGAGGATCCCTGAGTTAGAATGTGGACAACACGGCGGTCGTTGCGGAGACACTGCAGCATGTAATCACTTATATGTGCCAGGCTGCCCAGAGGCAACAAAAAGCTGTCCTCTGTATCCCCCCAGCCACGCACCAGTGATGGCCATGAGCTGGTCTGGGTGCCACCCTGCTGTGAACATGGTTCCTCCTCCTCCATCTCCTCCTCCTCCACCTCGTCATGCTCCAGAACTGTGCCCTTGCTGCCGGACAATTATGTACCTGGCTTTTGTTGGTGCAGGAACCCACCTTCGTAGCCACTTGTGAATAACTGCCCTGAAAGCATTGGAAATGATCCCTCTCCCTCTTCCTGTGCCACATCCTCTTCCATCATCGCCGAAGCGTTTTTTCTTGGAGGCACAGAACTGGGATAGTAACACTGAGAACGGCGTCATCGGCACTGGCCATGTTGGTGGAGTACTTGAAACAAGGCACACAGGTCTCGCATGGAGACCCAGTTATTGGTGGTGAAGTGGTGCTGTTCCGCAGAGCGACTCACGCGTGTGTGCTGCAGCTGAAACTCCACTATCGCCTGCTGCTCGCACAGTCTGGCCAGCATGTGCAAGGTGGAGTTCCACCTTGTGGGCACGTCACATATGAGGCGGTGAGCGTGAAGGCCGAAGTTTACGCTGCAAAGCTCACAGGCGAGCAGCAGCAGGGTGAGAACGCCGAAAGTGTGCACAGACGGCCCACACTTTCTGCAGCAGCTCTGGCATATTGGGGTAATTTTTAAGGAACCTCTGGACCACCAAGTTTAGCACATGCACCAGGCAAAGGATTTGTGCGTCAAACCGGCTAGGCCAAGAGCTGCTACGAGATTTTTCCCATTATCACACACCACCAGGCCGGGTTTGAGGCTCACTGCCACCAAGCAGTCATCTGTTGTTCTATGTCCCTCCACAACTCCTGCGTGGTGTGGGTTTTTTCCCCCCAAACAGGAAAGTTTTAAAACTGCCTGCTGTCGTTTACCCCTGGCTGTGCTGAAGTTGGTGGTGAAGGTGTTACGCTGAACGGATGAGGAGGCGGTAGAGGATGCACATCAACTGCACAAACAAAAGCAGTTTAACACAAAGGACAAAACCTACCAACTCGACAAATTCTTCAACTGTTCCACAGAATTTGTGATATATTACCTTTCTTGCCCATGCAACCTACTGTATGTAGGCCGAACCACCAGAACACTAAGAAAAAGATTTGGAGAACATAGATGCCCTGCAGCTTATGGTGGACTGCACCTATGGGGAATGTGCAGCTCGGCTGGGAGAGAAGATGGCCGAAAAGTTATTCAAGGGTATTCCCAATATTGCAGAGATAGGGAGGGTAAAAAAGGGGGAGGGGTATGCCTGTATATCAAAAACGATTTACAAGTGTGAGGGCTGGGCTCAGCCCTTCCTTCTCTGACCTTCCCGCTCAGCTGTTGGCTAATTGCCAGCTTCCAATGGCTGGGAAAAGTTATCTAGTTTGTAGATCCATGTGGTTTCCCTAGTGCAAAGTCTCCTGACCAAAACTGGAAAGCATATACTCAAGATGTGACCCAATCAGAGTTTTGTAAAGTGGTAGAATTATAGTTATATAGTTTTTTTTCCCCATTATCTCCACTTCCCCCCAGACACCACTGATTGTGGAAAGGAGTTCCACCTTCTTACCCCTCTGACAGTAAAGAACCCCCTACGCAGTTTAAGGTTTAACTGCTTCTCCTCCAATTTCATTGAGTGGCCGTATGGTGTCTTCTTAAGCCCCTTGAAACTGAATTGTTTTTTTCCCCTATGCCAGAATCACTGTTGAGGTATTTAAATATCCCTATCATATCGCCTCTCAAGTGTTTCTTCTCCAAGGAGAATAAGTTAAATGCTTGGAGTCATTCTTCGTAACTAAGAAATTTAATCTTTTGAATAAATACCCATATCAATGCATGCTAAGATTCTTGTAGCCTTGCTTGCTGCTGATAAAGAGGAAGGTAAAAAAAAAGGCATGGTTCAATGTGCTCCAATAATGAAAAATCACATAATCCCTGAATCAATGATCTGTGGTGTTATTTCCTGGAACTGGATATTATTATTATTATTATACAGGATTTATATAGCGCCGACAGTTTACGCAGCGCTTTACAACATTGGGGTAGACATTACAATACAATTCAAGACAAGGGGAATCAGAGGGCCCTGCTCGTTAGAGCTTACAATCTAGGAGGGAGGGTCAAGTTATACAAAAGGGTAATAGCTGTGGGGGGATGAGCTAATGGAGACAATAGTGCAGTTGTTAGAGGGAGGCAGGATAGGCTTCTCTGAAGAGGAAAGTTTTCAGGGATCGCCTAAAAGTGGATAAATTTGGAGACAGTCTGACAGATTGGGGTAGTGAGTTCCAGAGGACGGGCGAGGCTCGGGAGAAGTCCCGGAGGCGGATATGGAAGGAGGTGATGAGGGAGCTAGAGAGCAGGAGGTCTTGGGAGGAACGAAGTGGGCGATTAGGTTGGTATTTTGAGATTAGTCTAGTGATGTAGCTGGGGGCAGAGTTGTGGATGGCTTTGTAAGTGTTAGTATTTTGAATTTAATTCGTTGGGCAAGTGGCAGCCAATGGAGGGATTGGCAGAGAGGGGTAGCAGACACTGTGCAGTTTGTAAGGTGTATGAGTCTGGCAGCAGCATTCATGATGGACTGAAGGAGGGATAGTCTATTTAAAGGTGAGCCAATGAGGAGGGAGTTGCAGTAGTCAAGGCGAGAGACCAGGGAGTGAATCAGGAGCTCTGTGGTTTCATTGGTTAGAAAGGGACGTAGTTTAGAGATGTTGCGGAGGTTAAGGCGGCAAGCTTTGGAAAGTGATTGGATGTGGGGCTGAAAGGAGAGTTCAGAGTCCAGGATAACACCTAGCACCCTGACATGTGGGGATGGGTGGATGGTTGTGCCATTACTCTTGACAGAGAAGTCAGGGGAAGAGGCGCGTGGGGGAGGATATATTATAAGTTCGGTTTTGGACAAGTTGAGTTTAAGGAAGTGTTGTGACATCCATACAGATATCAAACAATGTAGCGCTATAATGTCAAAAAATGTAAAAAACCTAGATATAAATCACCAAATGATCTGGTAGTGAAATCAAACTTAAAAGGCCAGCACACATATCACATGTTGTGCAGTCCAGTAAGGAATACAAAAAATGTGCTACAGTGAACTAACAATATGAACTTTAAAAAAGCCAGCTATGACAAAATAATGTGAAACGTGAGTCCAGATATTCTGTTGGTATGAGCTATGTATAGCCTTCCGTTCACAGCCAGAAATTATTATAGAAAACGGTGGATACCCTTACCGAAAGTGATGGAAACAAACTACTATATAGTAAATGTGTCATGCAGGCTTATGTGCGTCACACACGATTCGTATACATCAGGTCATGGATCACCATCCGAATAGTCGCTGCCCACTTCAGGATCGATACACCTCAGATCTCCAAGGGTTCTCAACTCTCTCTCGAAGGTTCCGGTCAGCTAGGAGCTCGGAGCGGGTTCACCATAAACAAAAAGGACACAATGCCTCTCGTAGTGAAATTCCCCCATTGAAGGTTTTATTTGAATTTTTTTTCCAAATGACATATAAAATAACATAAAAAATATCCAAAAAGAATCACGTGATCCAATAAAAATGAACGATAAAAAGAGCAATATGGAGAGCAGGAAACGCTAGCCCGACGCGTTTCGACTAATAACTGGGGCTACCATGGTAATTCTCCAGTAGAAGGCTTATTAGTCAAAACGCGTCAAGCTAGCGTAGCTCCAGCCAAAAAAATTATTAAGCTTTTTGGATAACATAGGGAAGGGTCAACACCCCTGTAATGTTGGTTTTGCTGTCAGTGCCCCTGTTCAGAAGATTTCATCTCACTTTGTTTTGAAAATTTTGGGTTGTTGTGGAAACAAGGATTGGTGCTAAAGCATCAGTGGAGGTACCTTTTTCCCCATAACTCTTACAGGAGTGAATTTCCCTTCCTAGGGGTAGATTTCCTCTCACTTTCTGTTGTCTTCCTCCATTTGTAAGTAGGAGTCGGATGTTTGTAACTAGTGGACCGCCTGTATGCCTTTGATACTGTAACTACCTGCAGCATATATTTGGCGAGTTTTAATTTCACAAGAAGTTGGTGGCTGGTGTCTCTCTGGCACATGGAAGACGGGAGGCATTTAAGAAATTGGTGAATAATAAACTTCTTCACTATAGCACTGGAAGAGTTTATGGGACTTTTGTTTTCATTTATTGATTTCTTCATTTATCAATGGTGGACACTTACTTGTACTGGAGATGTCAAACACTTGATCTATTGGTATTTGATTATTTTACGTGTGGCACTACACTTTTTAATTTATTTCTAGCTTCTTCTGGGCTTTTTGTATGTCAAACCTTAGTGTTAGCAGCCAAATATTTACTGATTTACATTTGTAAAATTTCAACAAAACAAGTGCTTTTATTGCCATCTGTGCCCATGTGGGAAAGATTCACCCAGCGCCATATAGGAAATTAGTTAAAAACTCCCAATGTCCCCAGACAGCAATTAAACTTGACAGGGGTTCAATCCTGTACTGGCTCATTCCAAAATGTTGTATTCTTAATGTTGCAGCAAGTCATGTTAAATGTTTTTTTTTATATTTAAACACATCACAATTGTAAAAACTGGACAAAAAAAAACAGAAAATCAAATTTTTAAATTAGTTTATTATCCACATTTTTAAATACAGAAAATAAACACAGAATGTCAGTTTGTTTACTGCAACTTTTCTAGAGTATATTAGTAATGCAATTAAAAAAATAATTTACAAACTACTACAAAACTGGGCTTGTTACTGGTCCAATTATACACATTATAGGATAGCTGCTGAAATAGTATCAATTTGTAAAAACCAGAACAATTCTTCGGATTTCAGTACATTATGTGTTTGACTGGATGCGGCAGATTGCTGCACTTTGCTCTTGATGACGCTCTACAATTTGCAAAATAAACAAATCAAATGGTATCAGTGGTAAAAGTAAATTAAGGTAAAACAAAATGAATGCTGGGACTGAAGCAAATGTACCTAGATATTCTAAAAGAAGGAAAAATATTATCTTCACAGAAAAAAAAAACACACATCTAAACCTCCATCTTTCAGCCAGTAATGGCTCTTTCTCACAGAGCCATTTAGCCCTGTTCAGCAGGGGATTGGTGAACTGATTCCTGCTGAATCAGAGCTGGACAGATGAGAGGTCGGTTTTTTCACATTCATGCTTGTTCAGTTTGTATCTGGATTCACACAGTGGACACAGGCAGACCTGCAACTTATGTCTGTTTATATCAGCCTACCTCCAATCCATCACGTTTTGGTCTGGGAAAAACAGAAAATAATACAGTCCTTTTCTGGAGGTAGGCCGCTGTAAATGGACACAAGTACGTTTACATTAGCCTGCCCATAGAGCTGCATTAAACTTCCAATCAGGTCCACCTGAAAAACAGGGCCGTACAAGACTGCAGGAAACAAATATACGTGCCTTGGCTATTTAAAATGTCTGATGCAAAGCAAGTTTCAAAGAACAGGCACATAAGACCGACTTCTGCTGAATGACCATCTAGATAAATGAGCTGTACAGGGATTTCCCTCTTTCTTTTCTTGTATGTTGACTTGATATTTGTATACCAGAATGCAGTCATATACAATATCATGGTGAAAGACACAGAGCACAGCATATTTTTCTTCACATACAGTATAGGTGTTTAAGTGCAAACCATAGGTATCAGGGATATGGGAGTACATATCCAGCTTTAAAGCGGAGTTCCACCCAAAAATGGAATGAAGGGAAGGTGACCCCCTGACATGCCACATTTGGCATGTAATTTTTTTTGGGGGGGGGGGGCTCTTTTTAGCGGTTTCCAGCTCCAACTTCCTCCCGGGGCCCCTTCAAACTGGAAGTTCACCTCTCCCCCCTCCCTCTCAGCAATCATCTGGGACACATCACCGGTCCCAGATGATTGCCTGGACAGTCACAGCCTGGCTTGTGCATGCGCAGTGCGTGCCTGGCTGTGAAGCCACAGCGGGGCGCCCACAGTGACAATTCCGGCGCTGCAGAGAGGAGGGGGAGACAAGTGAGTGTTCGATTATTAAAAGTTAGCAGCTGCAGCATTTGTAGCTGCTGACTTTTAATTTTGTTTTCCAGCAGAACTCCGCTTTAAGTCTCATTCTATAGAAAAAAAAAAACAATATGAGTAAAAACATTTTTTCACGGCAGTATAAATATTATTATCGGAAGATTCTAATGCATCATTAGTAGTGTTTAAGAATATAAGAGGAAAAAAAAAACACTTCTGCATTTAGTTATGATGAATTATATCACAGCCTCCAAGCTTAAAATTGCTTTAGCTATAGCTGACCATACACTAATAGCATTTGAGAGTCACAACTTTTCTTTGGTGGTGGTGGGGGGCTTGGTAGGTGTTTTTTATGCCATTTATATTGTACATTTTTATCAACAAGATTCAATCCTCTTTTTCTTATGGCAAAACTGATTTTTTTCTAGACACAGACAAAAGCATTGAGGTTCAGTTACTAAAACATGAAAGTGCAAAATTAGGTGCAGCTATGCATAGAAGCCAATCAGCTTCCAGGATTTTTTATTTTTTTTGTCAAAGCTTGACAAAAAAAAATAATTAAATTAGAAGCCGATTGGCTGCACCAGATTTTGCACTCTCCCGTTTTACGAAATCAAATCCAATGTGTACACAAAGGAAGTGATCTGTTCTCCTACTGAACATGAAATAATTGTATGGCAAAAAAAAAAGTACCATCAAGATATTTGCAACTGCCTACATCACTTGCTGTCTTACTGCTTATAAATACTTGGACTATGAATTGCACTGGTGATTTGCTTGTTGAATATATTGCACTCAATTTAAAAGAACATGGGAACAGTTTGGTGTGGTATACTGCAAAGAAATCTTATCTGGATCTTTTAAAAAGAACGCTAGCTAAAACACTTTTAATGCGTGCAGAATGAAAAGAAAAAATGATAGCTGCAGTATGGAAGAAATATTTCTATGTTTCTATGAGCCAAGGTGCAGATCAGATCAATCTATTGTACATCTGAGTGGTCTATTTGCATGCAAGCTCCGGTAGGTCAGATAGCTTATTATATTTCATATGATCGCAGTACAGGTACACTTCAATTATTAAAACCATCTCCCATTAAAAAATATGTACATAGCACTTATGCATTGACAGTTTTCTCTTAATCTCCCTGCAGAGTCTCACAAATATCTGTTGATTGTGAAATCAGCCTAATTCAACATACTGTGAGGATGTGGCAACAATGCTGCACTGCTCCTGAATTCAGAGCAGAATTCCCACTCTCGTGAATACTCTGCCTGCTTGCACTACAGTGGGAAACGAAAAGTTATAAAGGACTTGGTTATGTTTGACTGGCTGTCACAATGAGTGTGTGTCAGAATAACTTAGTTCTACACAGTGACTCAGGCAGCATAGAAGTCAGAGCATCAGCATTACAGCGGCAACTTCTATTATGCTGCCATGACAGATTTCCATTAATGAGGGGTCACAGTTAAAGAAAGCATAGCCCATAAAAGAAGATTTATTATACTTAATATTACAGTGGCCTTTGCGTTAAAACTCCAGCACGTTCTTTTTCTTGTTACTGTAGGTTTCCGATACATCTGGATATGATGAAGTGGGTCTAAACTCAAACCAAAAATGAAATACATTGCAGCTTACTAGTCCTTGGTGTGGTAACTGCATTTGTTTTTGTATTTTTACTCATGTTTCTTTTGTTTTATTTTCACCTGGCAATCCTGCAAATACCGCACTTCATGTCCCTAAGTGGCTACGTCCCTAAGTGGCTACGTCACCCCTCCACTGTATCTACAGAGGGAGCCATGATTGATCAACAAATATTTACTGTACTTATAATATTCCTAATCTAAATATACCCTTTAATATGCTTGAAATACATGCTGCTCCCCCTCACTTTGCAAAGCGGTTTCTCCTTCTGGAGATATATACAGAGAGAAAACATAGTTGGCAGCAGGGGAGCAAGTATCTCACACACATAGAAGTATCCAATAGCTGCAGCAGCTAGAAAACGTTTAGGCTGGGTTCACACTGCACAGCAGAGCGGCTCACAGCAGGAGGCCGGTGTGTCCTCGTTCACCATTTCAGGGGTGAAGTCGGACCTGAAACGGACTAAAAAACGCGCAGGGCTCCTGTGCAAACTCGCAACGGAGCCACTTGGAGATGTGTGAACCAGCTCCATAGAGAGCCGGTCACAATCTCCTGCTATTGCGAATTGGATGCAGGGAACCCACATCAAATCTGCAATAGTGTGAACCCAGCCTTACAGGCTGAGCATACTTTATAAGCAACCCAGTAGTTACAAGCCCAAAAATCAGTAGAAAGTGCACTCCTTTGGTAGTAGGTGCTGAGGTGAACTGAAAAATGGCACTGTCACTAAACATTTACAAATAATCATCTGCACACTGTTGTAATAAAACAGCTATTAAACTTTTATTCCCCCACCACATAATGCATGCTTATGCTTTCATTTGCAACCACAGAATGCACACATTTAATTATGGTTTGTTACAATGGTGTGCTAAGATTATTTTTAACTTTTGGAATTTGAAATAGCCAGCTTTATTTGTACTTATTCTAAAATGCACCCAAGAGGAAAAAAATGTTTTCTGCTGTATTTTAATGATAAAAAAGGATTGTACAATTAAATCACTAAAAACCTGTTTTTAGAGAAAAATCTGAGTTTGTAAGTATACTTTACAGTGGTTCATTTTACCATCTGGTAATCATAATTGGTCATATCCAAGCAACAAAAACACAGCATATACAAAAATAATACATTACTTTGAATACACATCCCCTTAAACCAGTTTTACATACAATTAATGATTCAGCAGGAATGTGCCAGAGACCAGTTAATAAAAATATAAGGTTTATGTGTTCTCTAATTAAAAATGTTAAAACAGACAGACAAGTGTGGATATGGAAGCTTGATCAGGTTTGGGTTTCACATTAAGGAAAATTAACACAAATGCCACACAAATGCATGCAGATGGTCAAAGCACAAGCCAACAGCGGTACAAGAAATATGTCCCATTTGAGGAACTTAAAATTATTTTAAACCCTATACTCAAGTTCCATGGCACCCCTGCAACCCAGTGCATTTGCTTCACACAGGTTCCACTTCCCCACCATGGCTGTGATCAAGAAGGGACCAGAAAAATCGGTTTACCTTTACCGGTATGAAACCAGACCTTCTGAAAAGTTCATATATTATTACATATGTCAGTTCTTGTTTCAGATAAGGAAAAGTAATGGGAGAGGGTGCAGCTGCTAAACATGAATTTAGGGCTTAAGTTTTTTTTTTTTTTTTTTTTTTTTAATAGTTTGGATATAAATAGCAAGGACAGAACTTCTATTGTGCTACCATAGGAGATGTTCAATCACTTCCGGTCCCTCCAACCTCCCCATTACTGGGACAAGAAGTGAAGAGAAAGCTCACCAATAGGGACGGAGAAAGCTATAAAAATCTCACAGAGGTCTTAGCCCTTCCCCAAAACAAAGAACATTGATAGTTGGGCCTTAAAGACACACATCCACACCTAGATGATCTTTGTCCTTTGAAATATTCACATTTTCAGGAATATCTGCACCAAGATTCCATAAACCTTTAATTAAAGATCTATCTCCTGAAGCTGAGGAATTATTCATATATGTACAGTATCTCACAAAAGTATAAAAATATTTACATTTTTGTAAATATTTTATTATATCTTTTCATGTGACAACATTGAAGAAATTACACTTTTCTACAATGTAAAGTAGTGGGTGTACAGCTTGTATAGCAGTGTAAATTTGCTGTCCCCTCAAAATAACTCAACACAGTCATTAATGTCTAAACCGCTGGCAACAAACGTAAGTACACCTCTAAGCGAAATGTCCAAATTGGGCTCAATTAGCCATTTTCCCTCCCCGGTGTCATGTGACTCATTCGTTTTACAAGGTCTCAGGTGTGACTGGGGAGCAAGTGTGTTAAATGTGGTGTTATCGCTCTCACTCTCTCATACTGGTCACTGGAAGTTCAACATGGCACCTCATGGCAAAGAACTCTCTGAGGACCTAAAAAAAAAAATGTCTCTACCTAAATATGGCCTAGGCTATAAGAAGATTGCCAAGATCCTGAAACCAAGCTGCAGCAAGGTGGCCAAGACCATCCAGTGGTTTAACAGGACAGGTTCCACTCAGAACAGGCCTCGCCATGGTCAACCAAAAAAGTTGAGTGCACGTGCTCAGCATCATATCCAGAGGTTGTCTGTCGAAAATAGATATACGAGTGCTGCCACCATTTCTGCAGAGGGTGGGGGTCAGCCTGTAAGTGCTCAGACCATATGCTGCACGCGGCATCAAATTGGTCTGCATGGCTGTCACCCCAGAAGGAGGCCTCTTCTAAAGATGATGCACAAGAAAGCAGTTTGATGAAGACAAGCAGACTAAGGACATGGAATACTGGAACCATGTCCTGTGGTCTGATGAGACCAAGATAAACTTTTTTGGTTCAGATGGTGTCAAGCGTGTGTGGTGGCAACCAGGGGGAGGAGTACAAAGACAACTGTGTCTTGCCTAAAGTCAAGCATTGTGGTGGGCGTGTCATAGTCTGGGGCTGCATGTGTGCTGCCAGCACTGGGGAGCTACAGTTCATTGAGGGAACCATGAATGCCAAGTACTGTGACATACCGAAGCACAGCATGATCCACTCCCTTCAGAGACTGGGCCGCAGGGCAGTATTCCAACATAACGACCCCAAAACACCTCCAAGACAACCACTGCCTTGCTAAAGAAGCTGAGGATAAAGGTGATGGACTGGCCAAGCATGTCTTCAGACCTAAACCCTATTGAGCATCTGTTGGGCATCTTCAAATAGAGGGTCGGAGAAAGGCAAGGTCTCTTACATCCACCAGCTTAGTGATGTCATCATGGACAAGTGCAAGAGGACTCCAGTGGAAACCTGTGAAGCTGTGGTGAACTCAATGCCCAAGAAGGTTAAGGCAGTGCTGGAAAATAATGGTGGCCCCCACAAAATATTGACACTTTGGGCCCAATTTGGACATTTTCACTTAGGAGTGTACTCACTTTTGATGCCTGCTGTTTAGACATTAATGGCTGTGTGTTGCATATTTTTAGGCTGTACACTCACTACTTCACATTTTAGCTAAGTGTAATTTCTTAAGTGTTGTCACATAAAAAAATATAATCGAGTATTTACAAAAATGTGAGGGGTGTACTCACTTTTGTGAAATACTGTATATCACACACACCTTCCACTTCACTCTGCACTTCACCAATATTACTAATAAATGCTCATATTCTCGCCACAAAATAGATACATCCCTGGAGCCTGAATAAGAACAATAAAACAAAAACTCTATGCACAGTTTGTTTTCAAACGATGTGTATACCATTTCAGATTAGGGTTTAAGATCTGAAATTTGATTTCATACTGGTTTACTATTTGCCCTAAGATTTAAAGTTTCATGAAAAATGGATCTAAAGGACATAAATCCATAAAGTATGTATACGATTATGAAGAGGTAGTCAGAACATATCATTTTCTGTAGCTGCGGACATCATCAGCTCCTCCAAGAGGGGTGCGCTTTCTGTATCCTGATGTAAAACAGACAACAGTTTACAATGCATATAAAAGCTCTCACATGATGACAGCATTCAAAAATTACTTGTAAGCAAAGCGCTCAAGAAATATTTTATTTCACCATTTATAATCCCACTCTTACAACTATAAAAAAGATGTATGCAATACTTGAATTGAGGGCCTCCAGGCTGTCCATATCCATGCTATTATGACTAAATAATTTTTTTTTAAAGAACACTTACTAAGCGATGTCAACTTTACATAAAGTGTAGCCCCATTTTCCTAAAGCCTTCTGCATGACAAAACAAATTGACAACTCTGTGGCTGGTGGACAGAAACTCTAATTTTTGGACCCTGAAGAAATATCTTTATCAGCAAAAGGTAAAAAAATGCCAATGTAGTTCTAACCTCTCCATGTTTTGTTAAATCCATACATTTCCATGAGCTACTGTATATGCATCCATGTGTATGGTTACTAGTTAGTGAGTCAAATTCAGCAGTCTCCAAAAATGTGATTATGAACTATACATACTTCTTTTGTTATATCTGGAAGCTCCACTGCTAGTTTCATCCAGTGGTTAGCCATACCGAGGTCGCCCAAATCCATATAACACTGAAAATTCAAAGGTGAGGTTAGCAGTCTGTTTAAGACTATGTCATCCCACTAGATACAATTTTAGATGCTTAGTAGAACATAAAGCTGTACACCGTAAATTGTCATCCTATTCCTCCAACACCAAGATATTTGTATAACCAACAGAAGTAAATTATTGTTACATTTCCAATTTTATGGCCCTACATACACCTGGAGCAAACTAGGTGCTGGTGTTTCCTTTCTGGTTGACATTTTTCTCTAGAGAAAATAAAACATGGTCACTCCCTATTATACGCAACAGATACTTTAAAGAGAACCAGTCAAGAATCTGCTCATCTGAAAATTCAGTCTTTGTAATGGTACAGGTTGCTGCAAAAGCAAAGTTTATGGTTTTCACTCTTATTTAGCTTCACTTACTTTGTCTGAGTAAAATGGAGTGTCAATGGGTCAGAAGTCTGATAACTGCTGCGTGTCAACTGACCGAGATCACTCACTGCTCATTCAGACGATGAAATACTTTGGGGTAGTTTAATAAAAGGTAAATAGGCTCATCAGTTTGAAAGTATATTCTCACTTAGCTTAGTGAATGTGGTGAGAATTCAATTAGAAAATAATGCAAAAAAAACCCCCAAAAAACAATTCAACAATATTTTGCTTGCACATGATTGGATTATTGAAATAGGCAGAGCTTCATCTCATTCACTAAGCTAAAGGGAAAATTCCACTGCAAAGTAAAAATTCCTTTGTAAACATGAACAGCAGATTTGCCTTTAGCAAATGAACCTAAGTGTGTAAGGTCAGGCAGTTGACAGTGCAGCAAGTGCCTGGCCTAAGGTGATCTCTGACCCTCAGACTGCCTCAACAATGACAGCTCCCATATTTCTAGCCTGACAAGTTCTTTTTAAGAACCCTCTACCAACATAAATCAAAATGCAATATTCCCCACACACACATTCAAGAAAACTGGCTGTTAAGTGATGCTGGGTGCTGTAATGACCACAGGCTGGAAACCATGTATAATCAAAGTGAACAAATGTCATCAGAACATCAAGGATTCCTCGAAAGGGTCCAAAGCTTTATTCCATGGTTACATGATAAATATCCAGCAATGTTTCGGAGCCATGTAGGGCCCCCTTCGTCAGGCACCCAGCGTGGATCTGAAGCGTTGCTGTATATTTATCATGTGACCACGGAATAAAGCTTTGGACCCTTTTGAGGAATCCTTGGTGTGCTGATAACATTTCTTTATCCTTTAAGGAAGAACTATAAACAAAGAAGCACAAACTATCACCAAAGACAAATACTGGGAGGAAATAGTGGAGCTTACCCAATATAAAAAAGAAGTCCAATCTGCAGCAAACAAGTGCGCTACCTAGATCTCATACAGATCTGTGCTCACACATTCTCAATAGCTATATCACACCATTAGGATCAGAACAGGCACTGGATCACTTAAGACTCCCAGATGGTGCCCAGACCAATCTCTCCTTTTGGATGCCCTAAGTTTCCAGTTGTGATGTTGCCATAATACTTTAAATAAATGACTTGACATCTACAGATAAGGACTTCTGACTTTTCTCCGCTTTCTTGATGTGCATACTTGTTCCAGGTCAATCACTCCAAAAGTCGAAGGCTAGTCTTAGAGCAGGGATATGCAATTAGCGGACCTCCAGCTGTTGCAGAACTACACGTCCCATGAGGCATAGCAAGATTCTGATAGCCACAAGCATGACATCCAGAGGCAGAGGCATGATGGGACTTGTAGTTTTGCAACAGCTGGAGGTCCGCTAATTGCATATCCCTGCCCTAGACGGTCTGAATCTCAGGCAGTTCAGCAGGAACTAGCCAAGATTCAAACCATATATGAGCAGGCTGAATTTCCCAATGTTGACAGATTAATCGGCTTTGGTACAAACAGCCTGCTGGATTTTGCATGTGATTATCGCTAGCGGCTGGTAAAGCTGCTAGCAATAATCTGTCTTCTTCCAGCAGGGATGGCTCCCCGCGGGAGAGCACAATGGCTCAGCAAGAGGGATTCCCCTGTCAATACCGTCTGTGTTGATGGGGGAATAGAGTGCATCTCTTTCCTGCAACCCATGGCGGCAGGAAAGAAATTTGCTTTGTGTATGGCCCGCTTTAGCCAGGCAGTAAGCATTTTCACAGGTCAGGCACTGCTGGTTGCCATATTACTACAATGGCAGGTTTACTTTATTTAATGTGGAAATAGCTCAGGACATTCCAGCAGAAACTAGGAGATATTATGACTGTTTCGTGTGAGTGTATGCCCTATGTTATTACCACAATAAGACTTATCACCTATCAGTTGGATGGTATATAACTGCTATGTGTAATATAGAGGATTAACTGGCATGTATCCCATTTCACCATATCAAATTAAAAAAACAAACAAAAAAAAACGAATAGAGAAACCAGGAATTAGCCTTTTCACATGACAGTCAACCTTATGCAAAAAAAATAAATAAAAAAGTCTTGTGGAATCAAAACATGAATCTAGTATAATTTTACCCAGTACAACATTCATAATATGTAGATACTATTATTAACAGATAAAGTCACGTGAAGGATGACCCTTTATTTCCCACAGTACAAGCAGCCATGCTTAGTATGAGTAGTTTAATAACAACAAAAAAAAAGTAAGAAGGATAGCACTGCAGATGTGATCTGTATCTGGTTTCAAAGCCATATTTTACCTCATTAATTCAGAGGAGTGAAGTGCAGATTGTTAAAACCTCATTTAGCAGAACAGCACACTAGAGTCATTGTGTCAGGCTGATATAGCACTTATTAATATAAGTTGCTCACCCCTAGTGCACCTTTCTCAGGCACAAAGCCAATTCCTCAATTACTTCCCGTTATGCTCTACAAAAACTTGTAAAAAGTATTAAAAAAAAAAAAAATTCTTCAACCAGTTAAAAAAAATTTAATGAATACCATATGGATACAGCATGCTATCACTCCACTCTATGGAAAAATATATCTCCAATTTAGAGAAGCAAAAAAGTGTGCTGGTTTATCGAATGGAAGAAAAATTCTAAATTCCTAAAACATTTCCTAGTGGTATGAATGCGTGTCTGAGGAATGTAACATTTAGAGTGGATGCATTTTTTAGCATATATTGAAATATAAATACTAATGAGTGTAAAAAAGAAACTGGATAAAGAACTGTACAGCTCTAAGTATGTATATATATTTCCTGGCGCATCAAGGCAGCATACATATGGGTTGTGGCTCCGCCCCCCACAACCTGATAGGACTGGTTAACTATAAATCAAAGACAGACCCGGCTCACAGCATTCTCCTTTTTTTCCTCACCTGATCAGGACTGGAGGCGCGAGGTATCCCTTACCAATTGTTGCCCCAGCCGGGTTAAGCCTCTCCTGGGTGGAAGTCCTTCCTGTACAGCCTCTAAATGAGCTATATGGTTGGAGCCCCATTCTGGTGGTCTAGGGGGCATATTTCAGCCTCTCCTGGGTGGAAGTCCTTCCTCTACAGTCTCTAAATGAGCTATATGGTTGGAGCCCCATTCTGGTAGTGCAGGCTTCTCAAAGAAAGCTTTAAACAAGCTTTGACGTAAGTGACAGCGTTTCCTTTTTCTTTCCATATGCCTTTTAATTCTTTCTCTGTGTTATGGGCGTTTGCCATTTCCAAGATGGCTGCAACAGTGCAAGTATACTATGAGCATGAAAGACAGGAAGTGATGCAGCCTCTGTGTTTCCTGGCTAAGAGCTTTCCATGTTGGTGATCTAAACAGGCTCAGGCACGGATATCCTCACTAGTGGCAAATGTGAGTTCTAAATGTTTTTATGGCATTTTTTTCGGCAACAAATGGTGGAGTTCTCTACTTATGCATGCTGGATGCTCATGTGGTCATTGTTTGCAGGTATGTTTCCCTTTTTATGGCTTTCACCTGTGTTTTTCCCCCATCTCCTTTTCAATGCTTGCTCTGGGATCACTGTGTTAGGGCTTGGTTTCCACTAGTGCGACTTATTACTGCAAAGTTGCATGATGGGCCGTACTCAATGGTTTCCAATGAGTCCATTCATGTCTGTGTTCATGGACCTTGGGAGTATAACGGCATTGCTCCGAGTCGCATCACATTTTGGCAAAGTAGTGCGACTTTCAGGTCGCAATAGTGGAGACTTAGCATTATTCTGTTTTTCATTTCAATCTGCTGCTTTGCTCTGTTTCTATGGGAAACGCTGTCCAGTCAGACCACCCATTGCCTTTAAGGTATAGGGATTAGGTAAGTAGTGAAGATTGAGAAAAAGAGAGCCAATATCTATAGTCCTGTAAGGACTACAAGATGGAGGGAGCCTTCTGACAGTCAAGACAAGTCACCATCTAAGAACATATATCGAGGCAATGTTGATTAAATCTCATCACCTCACCCCTCATTATCATTGCTCCCCGTTTACAAACATCACACATTATCGCATTTGTTGTGGAAAGTCATTGCCTGTCAAGCTAGTGGGTCAAATGAACAAGCACTATACAGCCATGCAAGGACATCAAGAGGAAGAGAACCTGCTAAAAGCCAGAACAGTCACTGTTCAAAGCGCAGACATACAGGCAACATTGATCAATGTCATCACCTCACCTCTCGTTTTGTTTGCTCCCTGTTTACAAACACCACAGATTATCAGCCCTAATGGTCGCTGCATTCGTGGTGGAAAGTCATTGCTTAACAAGCTACAGTGCATAAATTGCCTAGCACCTCCAACCAGAAAAAACACTGCAAGGACCTCAAGATGAAGAGAGCTTGCTAAAGCCAGAATAGTCACCAAAGTGCAGACATACAGGCAAAATTGATCAATGTCATCACCATCACCTCTCATTTTGTTTGCTCCCCATTTACAAACACCACAGATTACCAACCTAATGGTTGCTGCATTCGTGGTGGGAGTCTTCGCTTGATAAGCTACAGTGCATAAATTGGCTAGCGCTTCCAACCAGAACCAGTAGGTGATGTCCAAATAGGAAAGCTTGTACAAGCTTTGAAGATTGCCCAATAGATATTTTTTTCTGCAAGGGCAGCTAAGGACACAATTGCCTGGGTTGAAGTGGAGGAAACTCTCCACAAGGTTAACCTCTTGAGATCCGCGCTATAGCCGAATGACGGCTACAGCGCGGACCTGCTTTGCCAGGACTACGTCTATTGCCGTCGTGCCGTGCACGAGTGGCCTGCGCGCCCCCTGAGCGGCGCGCTCTGTGATCGGCGAGTCTATTAGACTTGCCTGATCATGGATCCGAGCAAGGGGTCGATCCCGACCCCTTACCACGTGATCAGCTGTCAGCCAATGACATGATCATGTGACAAAACAGAGCCGGTAATCGGCTATTTTTCCTCCTCGCACTGACAGCGCGAGGAGAGAAAAAAAAGCCGATCACCGGCGGCCGCGATCGGGACATCAGTCCCGATCACGGCCAGCGTATCAGTGCCCCCCTGCCTCCTGCCAGTAACCCCCAGATAATTAAAAAGTGCCACCCAGCAGTGCCTATAGTGCCACCCAGCAGTGCCATACATCAGTGCCCACAGTGCCACCTATCAGTGCCCACAATCTGCCTCAAAAACATTGCTGCACCTCAGTGCCACATATCCGTGCCCATCAGTGTCATCTACCAGTGCCCATCAGTCCCGCCCATCAGTGCCACCTATCAGTGCCCATCAGTCCCATCTATCAGTGGTACCTATCAGTGCCCCTTAGTGTCACCCATCCGTGCCACCTATCAGTGCCCATATTTGCCCATCAGTGCCGCCTTATCTGTGCCCATCAGTACTGTCTTATCTGTGCCTATCGTTGCCACCTTATCTGTGCCTATTAGTGTCGCCTTAACTGTGCCTATCAGTGCCCACCAGTGCAGCCTATCAGTGCCCACCAGTGCCGCCTCATCAGCGCATTTCAATGAAGGAGAAAAATTACCTGTTTGCAAAATTTTATAACAAACTATTAAACATGATTTATTTATTTTTTTGCATCTTTTTTTGTTTGTTTAGCAAAAAAATTAAACTCCCAGCTGTAATTAAATACCACCAAAAGAAAGCTCTATTCGTGGGAAAAAAATGATAAAAATTTCATTTGGGTACGTGTTGTATGGCCGCGCAATTGTCATTCAAAATGCATCAGCGCTGAAAGCTGAAAATTGGTCTGGACAGGAGGGGGGTTTAAGTGCCCAGTAAGCAAGTGGTTAAAAAGTACTAATTTCCTTCACTGAACAACTGGAAGAGTTAATCCAGGAACAATTGAAGGGGTCAGAGGAAAATGCCCTTATAAACAGGCTGTCAAAACTGTATACCCTGAAAAAGCTAGAGGTCAACCTGCTGCAGTCTCCTCCGATGATGGACGCATCATGAAAGTAGCTGGCAAGACATGTCACATTCAAGGCTAGTCCGAAAATTAGATCTAGATCTAAAGTGTTCCTACATACTGTAGCATCTGCAGGTACTGGCACATCAGCAATAACCAGCCCATGTGCTGAATGAGTCTAATGGGAGTGGTTTCACAATTGTCAACCAGCTAGGAAAGTTGCAGGGAGTATCTTATCAAAATGAATTTTTTTATTGCAGTGGATGCCAAAAAATCTGACTTATCTTGACGCAGACTTCTAGGAAAATCGGTGAACCAGTCATACAAACAGGAAAATTGCAGCCCTGCAGATTAAAAAAGTGGAGTAACCCTTTAACCACTTGGGTACCGCGCTATTGCCGAATGACGGCAACAGCGCGGACCTAGATTTCCGGGACTACGTCTATTGACGTCGTCCCGGTTACGAGCGGCCTGCGCGCCCCCTGAGGGGCGCGCGCGGCGCGCTCTGTGATCGGCGAGTCTATGAGACTCGCCTGATCACCGATCCGTGCAAGGGGTCGATCCCGACCCCTTATCACGTGATCAGCTGTCAGCCAATGACAGCTGATCATGTGATAGAACGGAGCCGGTAATCGGCTATTATTCCTCCTCGCGCTGACAGCGCGAGGAGAAAAAAAAAAGCCGATCACCGGCGGCCGTGATCGGGACATCAGTCCCGATCACGGCCAGCAATGCAAGGCACCACATGCCACCTGCCAGTGCCCACCTGCCTCCCGCAGTGCCATCCTGAAGGATAAATAAAAGTAAAAGTAAGTGCCCCCCGTCTGTGCCCATAGTGCCCACAGTGCCACCCACAGTGCCACCCCACAGTGCCACCCAATCTGCCTCAAAGGTGCTGCACCCCAGTGCCGCCCATCAGTGCCCAGCAGTGCCGCCCATCAGTGCCCAGCAGTGCCACCTATCAGAGCCACCTATCAGTGCCACCTATCAGTGCCCATCTATCTGTGGTACCTATCAGTGCCCATCCGTGCCACCCATCCGTGCCACTTATCCGTGCCACCCATCCGTGTCATCTTATCTGTGCCCATCTTTGCCCATCAGTGCCGCCTTATCTGTGCCCATCGGTGCCGCCTTATCTGTGCCTATTAGTGCCGCCTTAACTATGCCTATCAGTGCCCACCAGTGCAGCCTATCAGTGCCCACCAATGCAGCCTATCAGTGCCCACCAATGCAGCCTATCAGTGCCCACCAATGCAGCCCATCAGTGCCCACCAGTGCAGCCTATCAGTGCCGCCTTATCAGCGCACTTCAATGAAGGAGAAAAATGACCCGTTTGCAAAATTTTATAACAAACTATTAAAACATGATTTTTTTTTTTTTTTTTTGCATCTTTTTTTGTTTGTTTAGCAAAAAATAAAACTCCGAGCTGTAACTAAATACCACCAAAAGAAAGCTCTATTTGTGGGAAAAAAATGATAAAAATTTCATTTGGGTACAGTGTTGTATGCCCGCGCAATTGTCATTCAAAGTGCATCAGCGCTGAAAGCTGAAAATTGGTCTGGGACTGAGGGGGGTTTAAGTGCCCAGTAAGCAAGTGGTTAATTAAGCCTGTCTGGAAGAAGTGAATAGACAAGGTGGTAACAGCTTTGTAAGAGCTGAAATTGGTGGCATACTCTGTGGTGGATGTGTCAGACGTCAATTGATGTTTTTCAAGAGCGCCGTTTCCCGTGGTCACTGCAAGGAGTGCATTATGGCTGAAGCCATGGTTGGTGGATCTTGCAGTAAAAAAAAAAAAAAATGGTACAAGACACCAGAACACAGATCCAATCTATTCGGGAGTAGAAAGGATACAGCCATTAGAGGGTCAGGGCGAATATCTGACAAATAAACTGAAAATTCAAAGGTCCAGCATAGAGGTGGCGACTCCCAACTAGACACCAGGAGGCGAAGAGATTAGTAAACTAACTGGAGAAGTACCCAATCTTCATTACTGAAGCCTTAAAGATTTAAGGCTCCTGTCCTAAGAGTACAGCAGAAGTCCCTTTTTAAGGGTGCACTAATCCAGGGGGTGCCTGTGCGAAGCTTTACGCACACACCTGGAGGGAAAACCTTCAGGATCAATGGGCCATATCAGCTATATTGGCGCGACATTGGTGGAAGTTTAAGGGAGGTCCGCCTTTCTGGTACAATCATTTTTTATCGAAAAAGTAGAACATGACAAACTCACCCATGCAGGGGCATAATTCAATGAGCATAACGATCATATAACATTGACAGGTGGGAAGTTCACCTTTCAATCTCTTCCAGTCAGCAAGGCTACCAGAGTTGATGGAAAAGTAAAAACATTCTGTTCCAGTTTGTAGCTGGATCAAAAAAAAAAAAAAAAAAAGCAATCGTTAAGGTTCTGGATACCCAGAGGAGATGAGGATTTGATTCCCCTCTGTTCCTAGCAAAAATAAAATAAAAACCAGGTAATCTGTGCCCAGTGCAAAGTAAAAAAAAAAAAATTTGACAAGCAGCACAGGAAGTTAGAGTTGTGCAAGATGGAAAACCAATCAATTAAATTATTCATAAATCTGGGAAGCTGGATTCTTCTGTAGGTTTATCAGACACCTACTTGTCCCAATTCATCCTCAATTCCTCTACCAGTTGAGTTCCCCCCCTTCGGTCTGTACATCTCACCCAGGGCATTCACAAAGGTCTTACTGTCTGCAATAGCGATAGGAAAAAATTCAGTAGAACTTACACAAGGGAATTTCCATCCTCTGACAGAGAAAGCCAAAGGTGCATTGGGAGTGAAGTCTATTCCAGCAGTGCTGGGGTATCCTTGGTTCTTCGTAACTGACCAACTGTTTTCAGATGGAACATTATCACATCAGACCCCAGCTAGAAAGGTTGGGGGACTAATTTCAAAGACCAGGCTGCTTAAGGTCATGGGATGTTAAGCTTATGAGGAATAGTATTGAATTTTCTTGAACCGAGTAGTGTTCAAAGCACTTCTCTCATTCACTCCTTTTAGCAAGAGGAGCAAGATTTGCATTATGCCTAGACAAAAGTGGAAGGGTAGAATCCTTAGGCTGTCAGTGGAGCTTCCTGTATCAATAATTGCAAATATACAGTTTTTGGCTTAGGAGGCTCTAGTGTCTCTCTCTCCTGCTCTTAAGCATTGAATCGCCACTGCCGCTTCCAGTGATGACGGATTCGCTCTCTCATCGACAGTTTTGCTGGTACTATTCTTTACGGCACATTTTGGGTTTAGCGCAGCTTATTTATTTCTCATTTCTATCCTACTGAACTGACTACACTCTGCAAACCCTAAAGACCGTATTCTGGTTGCTACAACCTCTGTGAAGGATGTCAGATCTGCAGGCTTTGCACTCAAGGAGCCTCACTTAACATTATACCCAGACAGAACAGAATAGTCCTAAAACTCCAGACTGCTTTTATCCATGGGGTGTCTTTCTCCTTCCAATTTAACCAGGAAGTAAATTTGCCATCTTTCTTGGTTGAGTGAGAGAACCACATTCCCTGGATGTTGAGCTAACGCTGGTGGCCTGCTTGGCAGCTACATTTTCATTCAGGAAAGCTGAAATATGTTCTTGGTTCCAGCGTGGCCTAAGGCAGGGTCAGTCAGCATCAACATGCTCAGTCACCTCCTAGATTATTAAAACAATTAAAAGAGCCTACTCTTCAGGGCCTTCCCGTTTCGGAGATCTTCAGAGCACATTTAACTAGGGCAGTGCCAGCTCTGTGGACAGCTCAGCGCTGAGTCTCCTGAGGTATTTGAAAGTCAGCAATATGGTCCTCCCAGGACACCTTCATTACACTTTAATAGGTGAACCCGGCTCGTTTTTCTTGCACCCTCCCGTATGGTGAGTTAGTCCCCATATGTATGCTGCCATGATGCGCCAGGAAAACAGAAAATTGTATACTCACCTTTCCGTAATTTTCCTTTCCTGGTGCATCTTCATGGCAGCATACAAATGCCCACCCAAATGGTGAGAGTTACAGAGAATGCTGTGAGCCGGGTCTGTCTTTGATTTATAGTTAACCAGTCCTATCAGGTTGTGGGGGGCGGAGCCACAACCCATATGTATGCTGCCATGAAGATGCACCAGGAAAGGAAAATTACGGAAAGGTGAGTATACAATTTCCATTTTTATATGCTTATGCTTTATATGAAGACTGTTGCAAACTTTGGTGTAAGAATTACCTTTGCGATATAAACCCTTGTAGCTTTGGAAAATCCTGGGGACAGATGCTCAGCCTGTGTCAAAATAAATTAGAAAATGTAAATAAAGAAATGCTATGTCTATTTATTAAAAATACCCATTTTAATTACAGAGCAAGATGCCTCTTTCCTCTTACTCAAAATCAGGTAATACCATATAAACACTTGTACATTAATATTACAATGCACCTATTAAAATAAGGCCGGAGCCTTGGAATATCAAATATAGACAAAACATATCGTAGGCCTAGAAATAGTTAAAATGAAAAACTGTTGATAAACCTAAATGTCATAGCGATATGAAACATACTTATATATGGTAACATTATCTATACTGAAATTGCATCAATGAATAATAATAATAATATGGGATAAATATAATAATGTGTTAACAGTAAACCAATTTTTCCTTAAATACATGCAGTGTGTCATAAAGCGTATGATAGATGCATTCAAATAGTTTAATCATTTCCATCTTTGTGAATACCTGTGGCCATGGAAGAGATGAAGAAAGTCAGTCAATTATAAGGTATCACCCACTGGATAGAGCTAAAAAGAGTACGTAATATTCTGACACAGGGGGTGGGTATATCAGGTATATGGGCACATAAAAAGGCATATTTGTGGGGTTAGGGGGATTGTTTTATCTGCTAGTTGAGATACCCTTGGAGTATGTGGCCTCACAGGTTGTAGGAATTTACCATTCCACAAAAAGTGCCATTATCAGGGCATCCCCTGAAGCAGCAAGGAGAAGCTGATGGATAGAAAGAGTGCATTTTAGAGGGGGTCATATACCATCTGGTATGTCATTTAATAGGCCTTTCTCTGATAGATATATAACAGGTACATTTACGCAGGTTGTTAATCAGGGTATCCCAGTCCTCAGTGGAAAAGGAGCAGTACAGGTCTGTCTCCTAATGAAGCACAGGTTTAGATTTTTCAGGGACACAGAATTTGTTTAAGTAATGATATATAGAAGAGATCAGTTCTTTATCTCTTGGGGACAACATGCAAATTTCAAAAACCTCCCCTACAGAGAAGCAGCCAACCAAGGGGGGAGATTAATGAGCATAGCTGAACATTTAGATTTACACCCAGACCTGAGAGGTCCTGAAAGATCTCTAGTTCAATAATACGATGTGGTAAAGAAATACGGGAGTTTGATATAAATAGTAGATCATCATCTGCATATAAACCCAATTTGAATTCTTTTGGGCCTTGGGTGTGTCCTTTAATGTTTGATATTTTTAATTATGCAAACTAGGGGTTCAATAGCCAAAGTGAATAAAAGTGGGGATTTGGGTGAACCCCTGTCCAGTACCTCTCCCTAAGGGGAAGAACTCTGAGTTACTACCAGGGAGTTTCAGTCTAGATTGAGGAGGTTGGATTAAAATGTTGCAGCCGTGTTTAGGGAGTAGACGATTTACATAGGACCCACTAAGGCTGTTACATAGTTACATAGTAGGTGAGGTTGAAAAAAGACACAAGTCCATCAATTCCGACCTACGTGTGTGATTATATGTCAGTATTACCTTGCATATTCCTGTATGTTGTGGTCGTTCAGGTGCTTATCTAATAGTTACTTGAAATGCCCCCCCCCCCCCCCCGCTGAGACCACCACCTGTGGAAGGGAATTCCACATCCTTGCCGCTCTTACAGTAAAGAACCCTCTACATAGTTTAAGGTTAAACCTCTTTTCTTCTAATTTTAACGAGTGGTCATGAGTCTTGTTAAACTCCCTTCTGCAATTTTTTTTTTATCCCTATTGTGGGGTCATCAGTACAGTATTTGTAAATTTAAATCATATCCCCTCTCAAGCGTCTCTTCTCCAGAGAGAATAAGTTCAGTGCTCGCAACCTTTCCTCATAACTAATGTCCTCCAGACCCTTTATTACCTTTGTTGCCCTTCTCTGTACACGCACCATTTCCAGTACATCCTTCCTGAGGACTAGTGCTCAGAACTGGACATCATACTCTAGGTGTGGCCAGACCAGAATCTAGTAGAGTGGGAGAATTATCGTTTTATTTCTGGAATTACTCCCATTTTTAATGCATGCCAATATTCTGTTTGCTTTGTTAGCAGCAACTTGGCATTGCATGCCATTGCTTAGCCTATCATCTACTAGGAACTCCAGGTACTTTTCCATCCTAGATTCCCCCAGAGGTTCTCCCCCCAGTGTATAAATTGCATTCATATTTTTTCCACCCAAATGATTTTTACAATTTTTTCTACATTGAACCTCATTTGCCATGTAGTTGCCCACCCCATTAATTTTGTTCAGATCTTTTTGCAAGGTTTCCACATCCTGCGGAGAAGTTATTGCCCTGCTTAGCTTAGTATCGCCCGCAAATACAGTGATTGAACTGTATCCTCCAGGTCATTTATGAACAAATTAAACAGGATTGGTCCCAGCACAGAACCCTGGGGGACCCCACTACCCACCCCTAACCATTCAGTGTACTCCCCATTTATCATCACCCTCTGAACTTGCCCTTGTAGCCAGTTTTCAATCCATGTACTCACCCTATTGTCCCATGCCAACGGACCTTATTTTGTGCAGTAAGCGTTTATGCGGAACTGTGTCAAATGCTTTTGCAAAATCCAGATCCACCACGTCTACAGACTTTCCTTTATCTAGATGGCAACTCACCTCCTCAAAGGTTAATAAAAAGGTTTGGCAAGAATGGTTCTTCATGAATCCATGTTGATTACTGATGATGATTATTACTCATTACTATAATCTTGTATATAGTCCCTTATCCAAGATTTTACATACTATTGATGTTATTCTAACTGGTCTGTAATTCCCAGGGATGTATTTTGTGCCCTTTTTAACCACTTCAGCCCCGGAAGGATTTACCCCCTTCCTGACCAGAGCACTTTTTACAATTTGGCACTGCGTCGATTTAACTGGTAATTGCACGGTCATGCAATGTTGAACCCAAACCAAATTTGCATCCTTTTTTTCTGACAAATAGAGCTTTCTTTTGATTCTATTTGATGGCCTCTGCCATTTTTATTTTTTGTGATATAAACGGAAAAAGACACATTTTGAAAAAAATATATATATATTTTCTACTTTTCACTATAAGAATAATTAAATAAACTCAATTTTAGTCATACATTTAAGCCCAAATGTATTTAGCCACATGTCTTTGGTAAAAAAAAAAAAAAAAAATGTCAATCGTATATTTATTGGTTTGCGCAAGAGTTATAGCGTCTACAAACTAGGGTACATTTTCTGAAATTTACACAGCTTTTAGTTTATGACTGCCCATCTCATCTTCTTGAGGTGCTAAAATGGCAGGGCAGTACAAACCCCCCCCCCCCCATGACTCCATTTTGGAACGTAGACACCCCAAGGAAATTGCTGAGAGGCATGTTGAGCCCATTGAATATTTTATTTTTTTGTCCCAAGTGAATGAAAAATGACAACAAAAAAAATGTTTTTACAAAAAAGTTGTCAATAAATTACCGTATATACTCGAGTATAAGCCGAGATTTTCAGCCTCTTTTTTGAGGCTGAAAGTGCCCCCTCGGCTTATACTCGAGTCACCGCTGTCTGACTGCTCGATCAGCGTATCGAGCAGACAGACGGCGGACATTAAAATTCAAAAGCCGCGCCTCCTTCTCCGCCTCCGCCTGTGATAGGCGGAACACTGAATTTCCCAGCAGTCAGTGTTCCGCCTATCACGGACATCCGCTCATTCTCATACTACGGACGACGATGAGAGGATGTCCGTGATAGGCGGAACACAGGCTGCTGGGAAATTGAGTGTTCCGCCTATCACAGGCGGAGGCGGAGGCGCGGCTTTTGAATTGTAGAATGGCCGCCGAGAAGAGCGGCGATCCATCGGCACGACACGGGACGGAGGAGGCATGGGACGGAGGAGGCACGGGACGGAGGAGGCTCGGGACGGAGGAGGCTCGGGACGGAGGAGGCTCGGGACGGAGGAGGCTCGGGACGGAGGAGGCTCGGGACACAGGTAGGCTGGACACACACACAAGGCTGCACGGACACACACACAGGGATGGATGGATGGACACACACACACACACACACACACACACACACACACAGGGATGGATGGATGGATGGATGGATGGATACACACACACACACACACACACACAGGGATGGATGGATGGATGGATGGATACACACACACACACACACACACACACACACACAGGGATGGATGGATGGATGGACACACACACAGGGATGGATGGACGGACACACACACAGGGATGGATGGATGGATGGACACACACACAGGGATGGATGGACGGACACACACACAGGGATGGACGGACACACAGGGATGGACAGCCATGTCTCACCCTCGGCTTATACACGAGTCAATAAGTTTTCCAGTTTTTTGGGGGTAAATTGGGGGCCTCGGCTTATATTCGGGTCGGCCTATACTCGAGTATATACGGTACAATTGCTCACACATACCATGGTTATATGTAGAATTGCACCCCAAAATACATTCTGCTGCTTCTCCTGAGTACGGGGATACCACATGTGTGGGAATTTTTGGGAGCCTAGCTGCGTACGGGGCACCGAAAACCAATCACCGCCTTCAGGATTTCTAAGGGCGTAAATTTTTGATTTCACTCCTCACTACCCATCACAGTTTCGAAGGCCATAAAATGCCAAGATAGCACAAAAAAAGTAGACAGCCCATGCTATTTGCTGAGAGGCATGGTGAGTATTTTGCAGCTCTCAATGGTTTTTGAAAATTAAAAAAGAAAATAATTTTTTTTTCTTTTTTCAATTTTCAAAACTTTGTGACAAAAAGCGAGGTCTGCAAAATATTCACCATACCTCTCAGCAAATAGCTTAGGGTGTCTACTTTCCAAAATGGGGTCATTTGTGCCATTTGGGCATTCCATCGCATCCAGAACTGTGATAGGTAGCGAGGGGTGAAATTAAAAATTTACACCCTTAGAAAGTCTGAAGGCGTTTTTTGGATTTCGGGGTCCTGTACGCGATTAGGCTCCCAAAGCGTCTCACACATGTGGTATCCCCATACTCAGGAGAAGCAACAGAGTGTATTTTGGGGTGTAATTTCACATATGCCCATGGCATGTTTGAACAATATGTCTATATTTAGTGACAACTTTGTGCAAAAAATAAATAAAAAATTGTCTTTTTCCCGCAACTTGTGTCACAATATAAAATATTTCATGGACTCGACATGCCTCTCAGCAAATAGCTTGGGGTGTCTACTTTCCAAAATGGGGTAATTTGGGGGGGGGGGGGGTTTGAACTGTCCTGGCATTTTATGCACAACATCCACTCTTCTAAACACCCTTTCTGACACTTTTTGTTTACATGAAAAAAAAATTTTTTGCAAGAAAATGACTTTGAAACTCCAAACATTATATTATATTTTCACACAGTATTTGCGCAGCAATTTTTCAAACACATTTTTTGGGGAAAAAACACACTTTTTAAAATTTGAATGCACTAAAATATACTATATTGCCAAAATGTTTGATGAAATAAAAAAAGATCTTGGGCCGAGTACATGGATACCAAAACACGGCATGCTTTTACCACTTGACCACTGGGCACTTAAACTCCCTTCCTAACCAGACCAAATTTTCAGCTTTCAGTGCTCTCACACTTTGAATGACAATTACTTAGTCATGCAACACTGTACCTATATGAAATCGTTGTCATTTTTTTCAAATAGAGCTTTCTTTTGATGGTATTTTTCATTTTTTGCGCTATAAATCAAAAGACTGAAAATTTGTTAAAATAAAAAATATATATAATTCTAGTTTCTGTTAATTTTTTTTTGCAGAGTATTGGTGAATACTGGCAGAGTGTTGCAGAGTATTGGCAGATCATTGCAGAGTATGGGCAGAGTACTGCAGATTATTGTCACAGAGCAGTGCTGTGGGTCCTACACATCTAGCCCACAGCGCTGCTGCCATCTCTCCCCCTCTCCCCTCGCACTGTACCGATCGGTACAGAGAGGGGAGGGTGAAACCGGCGTCATGACATGACGCTGGTTTGTTTACAAGTGATCGCTCCGTAATTTGACCCATCATCTTCCGGACCCGGCGGTCACGGATGTTTGGGGGAGCGCACCCCAGGGGGTGCGCGAGAGCAAGATTCTGGTAGGACGTCCACCCAGAAAATCCTGACCGCGTTGTAGAAGTCTTTCGGCTATGGCCCGGTCGGCAAGTGGTTAAAATTGCGCACAAACGTGTAATGGCAACAAACTACATACATTTTTAAAAGCCTTTACAGGTTACCATTTTAGATTTAGGGAGGAGGTCTACTGCTAAAATTACTGCCCTCAATCTGACCTTTTGCGGTGATACCTCACATGCATGGTGTAATTGCTGTGTAATTGCTGTTTACATTTGACGCCAGACCGAAGCTTGAGTTCGCCTTTGCAGGAGAGCAGGGGGGGACAGGGGTGCTTTTTTCTTTTCTTTTTTTAATCTTATTTTCAAACTGTTCCTTCTATGGTCAGCTGGCGGAACCACCGGCTGCATTCTCAGGTTCCCTGTTGGGGCAGGAGAGCCAGAGAAAACCATGGAGGGGAGGGGGGGGGGGGCATATATTGTAATCTTTTTATTCTCATGCAGCCTGTGGGCTGAACGAAAAAAAAATAGGATTTTTGTACTCACCGTAAAATCCTATTCTCTGAATTTCATTGACGGACACAGCAACTCTTCTTGACCTTAGGATTATATTGCTCCTTTAGGAGAGGACTAGGCAGAAAGTGTTAAAAACAGCAACACTTGCCCAGGGGGCGGTCCTACTGGCTATAACCCCACACACTGCATCCAGCAGCTCAATATGTCAAAAGCAGTACAAACAGAAATAGGAGGGGTGGGTACTGTGTCCATCAATGAACTTCAGAGAAAAGGATTTTACGGTGAGTACAAAAATCCTATTTTCTCTATCGTTCATTGACGGACACAGCAGCTCTTGTTGACCTTAGGGATGTCCCCAAGCAGGGTGAAAGAAACAAGGGGTGGGAACAGAAAACAACAATAACTCCACCCATAACAACCAGAGCTCCTCAACGGAGGAGTTGTAGCCTTAAACAGCCGCCTACAAAACCTTGCGGCCGAAGCAAGCATCCGAACATGCGCTCACATCAACCTTGTAAAATTTTGTGAAAGTGTCAATGGAGGACTAAATCGCCGCCTTACACACCTGGCAAACAGACACTTGATGTTGGAAAACCCAAGAGGCACCAATTGCCCGGTAGAATGTGCTGTGACAGGAAAGGGAGGCGCCCGTTCCCTTATGGCATAAGCCTGAACCACAATCTGTCTGATCCACCGAGAAATGGTGGCCGATGAGACCGCCAGTCCCTTCTTTGGACCAGCCACTGATACAAACAGCGAGTCTGACCTCCGAAAAGGAGCCGTAGCAGACAGATACACCCGCAAAGCCCAGACCACGTCCAAGGAATGCAAAACAACCTGTTTGGGGTGTGACGGCCAAGGATATAAGGACAGAAGCACAATGTCCTCATTTAGATGGAAGGCCAAAACAACCTTTGGAAGTAACGAAAGCTGCGGACGCAGCACCGCCTTATCCTTGTAGGGAGACTTGCAAGACCAGGCCGCCAACTCAGAAACCATCCTGGCAGATGTAATGGCCACTAGAAAGACTGTGATATACTAGAAAGACTACTTTCTGAGAGTGTCAATAAGGGAATCTCCCTAATGTTTTCACATTACGGTTTCTGAAGCACCGAGAGCAAATCCCATGGAGGTAGCGGTGGTCGAACCAGAGGGGCCACATGTGGAACCCCCTGAATAAACGTACTCGCCAATGAATGAGTCGCCAAGGGACGCTGAAAAAAAAAGACAGCCAGAGCTTATCCGCTCCTTGCTGCAAAAACAGCAGGATCATGGAAACTGAATATGTACGTGGACACCACCCCATCTCCTTACACATGGAGATGTAGGCCTTCCACGTACGATGATAAATCTTCTGAGAAGATGATTTCCGTGCCCTCAACATAGTGGATATTACCGAATCCGACAGACCTCAGTCCCTTAGCACCTGGCTTTCAACAGCCATGCCATTAAATCCAGTGATGGTAAAGCAGGATGGAGTAATGGACCTTGCGACAGAAGGTGCCCTCGCATTGGCAGCTGCCAAGGAACATCCGCCACCATTCGCACTATGTTGGCGTACCACGGACGAGGCCAATCTGGGGCAATCAGAATTACCAGAATCCCGCCGGACTCCACTTTGAGAAGCAGATGTAGTAGAAGTTTGAGTGGGGGAAAGGCATAAATCAGTCGATAATGCCCCCATAGAGCCACGTACGCATCTGCTGCGTCCGCCCAGGGAACCTTTGACCAGGCCACAAACCTCTGTACCTTCCAATTGAGGCGCGAAGCCAGGAGATCCACATCTGGCGTGCCCCACCTTACAAAGGAGCCAAAATACATCCGGATGTAGCGACCATCCCCCTTGATCCAGCATCTGGAAACTTAGGTAATCTGATTGCTAGTTTTCTGCGCCCGGAATGTACACGGCCGCTATGCCCACCGCAAGATGTGAGTGGCCTCCAGTGCTGCAGCCAAGCTCCTTGTTCCTCCTTGATGGCTGACATACACCACCGCCGTGGCGTTGTCTGACTGTATCCTAACCAGACACCCCTGCAGCCTCTGCGACCATGTGGAGAAGCAACGTCTGATTGCCCGAAGTTCCAGCACATTGTTCGGCAGGCAGGATTCTTACTGGGTCCAGCAACCCTGGGCTGACTGTACGCCCCAAACTCACCCCCCACCCGTCAGGCTGGCATCCGTTGTGATTACAGTCCAATAAAGAGGAAGGAACAATTTCTTGGATAGAAGAACTGGCAACCTCAGCCACTAGAGCAGGGAGTCCCTGACTAGCTTGCTCACTCGAATTTGACAATCCAGGGACAACGGAGATTTGCCCCATCTTTTGTAAGACTCAAGTTTGAAATTGAGCATACAGTACCACCTCGAAAGTGGCTACCATAAGACCCAGGACTCGCGCGCAAAAACGCAGTGACGACCACCTGCGGGACACAAACAACTTCACCGCAGCTTGAAGAGTCTGCAGCATGTCCAAAGTAAGAGACTCTCGTCTCCGAGGACTCCAGAATCAGGCCCAGGTACTCCAGGCATTGAGTCGGCACCAAAACCGACTTCTGTTGGTTCAGTACCCAACCAAACTCCTGAAGAGTTTGCATGGTGATTGCCACATCCTCCCTAAATTCTGAGGCAGAAGCTTCCCTCAGGAGGAGGTCGTCCAGGTAACCCACAATTGCGATGCCTCGCTGCCTTAGCAAAGCCAAAATTGGAGCTAGCAGGAAGACCCTCAGCGCCGACGCCAGGGCAAAAGGGAGAGCTACAAATTGGTAGTGCTCGTCCCGACCGCAAATCTCAGAAAACTCTGATATTTGATGCATATGGGGACATGCAAGTATGCGTCCTTGATGTCCAGGGATGCCAGAAAATCCCCCTGATGGAGTGCAGTGACCACTAAGCGAACCGATTTCATCCTGAACCTTTGTACTTTCACAAAGCTGTCGAGGGCCTTGAAGTCCAGGAGTGGAGGGACCCCTTCCTTCTTTGGGACTACAAACAGATTGGAGTAGAAACCCTGAAACCTTTCCAGCGTCGGTACAGGTACTATCACCACACGCAGCAGCAGGTCCTGTACTGCCCCAAACAGGGCTTTGTGACGAGCTGGAAGAAGATGAAGATTGGAGGGAAAAAATCCTTTTTAGCGGACAAGAGGGGGTGCCATTCTGCCGTAGTATATCTGCGTGAAGCGGTCGGCAAGTGGTTAAATATTGGTGCTAGATTGGCTTTTCTACAATCAGCTGGTACCATTCCAGTCAGTAAAAATTAGGAACAATGGTCTGGCAATTACTTGATTGAGTTCCCCAAGTACCCTCGGGTGCAAGCCGTCCAGTCCCGGTGATTTATTAATGTTACAGCGGAGTTCTGAAATAGGATTTTTGTACTCACCGTAAAATCCTTTTCTCTGAAGTTCATTGAAGGACACAGCTCCATTAATGTTGACCGTAGGATTATTACACCACCTTCAGGAGAGGACTAGGCAGAACATGTAATACATGTGGAAAACAACAGAACTGTACAGTTCCGCCCAGGGGGCAGTCCCTCTGGCAAGAACCCCTCAGCCTACTTCCTGCAGCTCAGTACGTCAACAAGCATTATAACTTAAAATAATAGGAGGAGTGGGTGCTGTGTTCGTCAATGAACTTCAGAGAAAAGGATTTTACGGTAAGTACAAAAATCCTATTTTCTCTTTTGTTCATTGAGGGACACAGCTCCATTAATTCTGACTGTAGGGACGTCCCCAAACAGTGTCATAACAAGGGGTGGGAACAGCAAACAACTTTACCCACAACCAGAGGTGCTCTCCAACAGAGGAGTCACCCTCTGAACCAACCGCATCAGAACTTACGGTCAACATATGCATCAGAATGCATTAACATTCAAAATGTCTTCTTACAAGAGGAAAGAGTGTAAATTGCAACGATTACACTGCCGCCTGCAAAATTTTGCGGCCAAAGCAGGCATCAGAAGATGCGCTCACATCAACTTTGTAGAACTTTGTGAAAGCATGAATGGACGACCAGGTTGTCGCCTTACACGCCCGGGAAACTGACGCTTGATGTTGGAAAGCCCAAGAGGTCCCAATTGCCCTGGTGGAATGGGGCGTGACAGGAAAGGGGGGTACCTGCCCCTTCAGGGCGTAAGCCTGGACCACGATTTGTCTGATCCATCTGGAAATGGTGGTCAATGAGACCGCCAGCCCTTTTTTCAGACCAGCTACCGGAACAAACAGAGAATTTGACTTCCGAAAGGGAGCCGTGGCAGACAAATATACCCTTAGGGCCTGCACCACACCAGGGAATGGAGGGCCACCTCCTTAGGATGTGTCAGTTTAGGACACAGAGATAACACAATGTCTTCATTGAGACGGAAGGCCGAAACCACCTTCGCCAGAAAAGAAGGTTGCGGATGCAACACCACCACTAGAAAGATCACTTTCTGAGAAAGAGAGTCAACAACTGAATTTTCTTGATGTTCTCAAACGGCGATTTCTGAAGCGCCGACAGCACCATGTTCAGATCCCACGAAGGTAGGGGTGGACGCACCGGACGGACTCCATGCCAGACCCCTTGTACAAAGGTGCTCACCAATGAGTGAGACGCATGGGGTCCTTGGAAAAAAAACAGCCAAGGCTGATATCTGTCCTTTGATGGTGCTCAAGGCCAACTTCTGGTCTATTCCACCCTGTAAGAACAGCAGGATCCTGGAAACACACATGGAGATATAAGCCTTCCAAGTACGATGGTATAACTTCAGAGAAGAAGATTTTTTTAGTGGAAATCAGAGTCCGACAGACCTTGGTTCCTTAGCACCTGGCTTTCAACAGACATGCCGTTAAAACCAGCGATGGTAAAGCAGGATGAAGTATCGGACCTTGTGACAGAAGGTCTTCTCGCATCAGTAACTGCCAAGGAGCATCCACTACCAGGCGTACTAGGTCGGCGTACAAAGGACGCCAAGGCCAATCTGGGGCAATCAGTATTACTGGAATCCCCTCGGCCTCCACTCTGCGGAGCAGATGTGGTAATAGTTTGAGCGGAGGGAAGGTGTAAATCAGCCGGTGCTGCTCCCATGGAGCTACCAACGCGTCCGGCGTGTCCGCCCAAGGATCTCTTGTCCTGGATATGAACCTCCGCACCTTTCAATTGAGCTGAGAGGCCAGAAGATCCACATCTGGTGTGCCCCGCCGCAGGCAAAGAAGCCTGAACATCTCCTGATGCAGTGACCATTCTCCTGGGTCCAGCATCTGGTGACTTAGATAGTCCGCCTGTCAGTTTTCCACTCCCGGGATGTATATGGCCGACAGGGCCAGTACGTGTCGCTCTGCCCACCAAAGGATGTGAGCGACCTCCCGTGCTGCAGCCGAGCTTCTTGTTCCTCCTTGATGGTTGACATATGCCACCGGCATGGTGTTGTCTGACTGGATTCCGATCGGACGCCCCTCGTAGTCTCATCAACCATGTGGAAAGGCATAGCCTGATGACTCGAAGGTCGAGCACATTGATTGGTAACTGGGATTACTCCCTCAACCAGAGGCCCTGGGTCGATTGTACTTCCAGTACCCCACCCCAGCCGGTCAGGCTGGCATCCGTTGTGATCACCATCCAATGAAAAGGCAGGAACGATTTCCCGGACCGAAGGGCCGGAGATCTCAGCCACCAGAGAAGAGAGTTCCTGACTAACTGGCTCACCTGAATCTGCCAATCCAGGGATAATGGAGATTTGTCCCATTTGTACAGTATCTCCTTCTGTAAGACTCTGGTGTGAAATTGGATGTATGGTACCGCCTCGAAGGAGGTTACCATGAGACCCAGAACTCGCATGCAGAAACTCCACCGACCACTGCAGTTCCTCAACCACCTCTGAGTCTGCAGTTTGTCTGAAGGGAGAAAAACTCTTGCTTCCACGGAGTCCAGCAGTAAGCCTAGGTACTCTAGCAATAGCACCAACTTTTTGAGGTTCAACACCCACCCAAATTCCTGTAGCGTATGCATGGTGATTGCCACATCCTCCCTTAATTCTGAGGCGAAAGCTGCTCTCGGAAGGAGATCGCCTAGGTAACCCAGGATTACGAACTCGCGTTGTAGCAACGACGACAAAATTGGAGCCAATACTTTGGTAAAGACTCAGGGTGCTGAAGCCAGGCCAGAGGGGAGAGCCACAAACTGGTAGTGGTCTTCCCCCACTGTAAATCGCAGAAACCTCTGATGCCTGAGGCATATGGGTATGTGAAAGTACGTGTCCTGGATATCCAGAGACGCCAGGGAGTTCCCCTGATGGAGTGCAGTGACTACCAAGCGAACTGATTCTATTCTGAACCTCTGTACTTTCACAAAGGAGGGCTTTTAGGTTCAGGATTGGACATACCCCTTCCTTTTTGGAGACTACAAAACAGATTGGAGTAGAATCCCTGAAAACTTTCCTGTTCTGGAACAGGCACTATCACCCCCGGCTGAGCAGGTCCCTTACTGCCCCAAAGAGGGCCTCCTGGCGAGCTGGGAGTAAGGGTATGCTGGAGGAAAATAATCTGTTTGGTGGCCAAGAGAGGACCTCTATCACGTAGCCTGATGAAATCAGTTTGCAGACCCATTGGTCGGACAGCTGAGAGGCCCACCGAGCTGCAAACTCCCGTAGACGACCCCCCATCCGTGTGTCAGGGCAAACCTTCATGCGGTAGCACTTTTGTTCGCAGGCTTGCTGGGCTTGAGGCCAGGGACGCTTTTGTTTACCTGAAGTCCCGGGCGGACAAAAAAGCCTTTTCTGAGCGGAAAAGGAGGGCCCTTGCCTGCAGCATGGCTCCTTACCCTTCCTGGACTGTCGAAGCAACATGCTCTTCCCACCTGTGACATTCTTAATCATTTTTAAATGCCTGGTCCGCAGACCAGCATTTCAGCCAGATCAGGTGCCGCAGCACCACTGCTGATACTGATGCTCTGGAGAGCAGGGGAAGAGTATCCAGGGCCGCATCACAGACATACTAGAGGCCGTGCACTAACTGGTCTGCTAGTTCCACACAGACTGGAGGAGACTGCTGCTTCTCCAATTCACGGTGCAATCGTTTTGCCCACTCAGTGGGTCTGCGACACTAATGCCGTAGCCAGTACCGGTCGTAGCGCTGACCCCACTATCGTAAACATGGACCGGGTCACTGCCTCAGCCCTCCTGTCGGTAGGGTCCTTAAATGCAGGAGCCCCTTCTACCAGGATCGTGGTTACTTTGTTTACCCTGGATAGTGGGGGGTCCACGACCGGGGGAGCCAACCATTTTTTAAGAAGGCTCTCTTCAAAGGGACCGGCCGAAAAGGTCCGTTGCGGGCTTCCCCATTCCTTGTATATGAAATTATCAAACTAAGTCAGATACGGAAACACCTTAGGTGTACGGGCTCGCTTACAAGACCCAAAAGGGACCGCCACCTCGGCAGTATCTTCAGGGTATCATGCACAGCAGTGATAAGTGCTCCAACTAACAATTTTTCCTACATGGACACGGAATCATCCTCACTGTCCAGTTGGTCCTGTTCAGCATCCTTTGACACATCAAAACAGGGGACGCCAGTCACTGCGGGGGCCGGAGTCTGAATCAGAGCTCTCCCCAGAGAAAGGGGGGGGCAGGGGCCGTGCTTTACCCCCCTTGCGCCCGCACGCTGCCTCCACCCTGGCAACAAATGTTTCAAGGACCGCTGACAAAGCATCCAACGGCACTGCACTGTTTGCAGGCGAGCCAGTTGCAATTTCAGGGAGGTCTGGGGAAGAAACACCAGCTTCTGACACCATGCTGACCCACCCTGTCTGCCACCCTTGGGGACTTAGGACAAGGTGCTCAATCCCACCCTCCTAGCTGCTAACAGACTGAGAGGCCCCACAGCAGGACTCACCACCCCGACCGAGTGCTGCGCCGTGCTGCTGCTGATTGCTGTGTCCTGTGTCAGCTCACCTGTGTCCAGAAACAAAAACTGAGCTGTTCTGAGGTAGAGGAACCAGCGCTGGGAAGAAAATGGCCGCCGGCCTCCCTTGTATAGAAAAATGCACAGGGAAAATGGCCACGACCATGCTTCTCACAGAGGCAAACAGAAAATGGGTGACGATATATTGTACACAGAAAATGGCAGCAGTCAGTGCTATGGCGGCAGCACATGCAGAGCCCAGAGACACCAGCAGAGAGACAGATGACAGCACAGGGACACAGACAGCCAGAGCAGCCCCCGATCAAGGATCAAAGCCCTCTGGAGGACCCCTGGCCCAGGTACACACACCACACTACAGCACAGTCACGTAGAATTCCCCACAGAGGGGGAGAGAAAACAGGGACAGGGAGAGAGGAAAGGGAGAAGAGGGACTGCCTAATCTACCTCCCAGGGCATGCCCAATGGGATGCACTGGCTAATGCCCTTAAAGTAAACCCATCTCTCCTCAGTGTTCTTTGTTCCTAAGATTTTATCCCAATTTATGCCTTCTAGCAAGGTTCCTAGTTTAGGGAAGTTGACTCTTTTGAAATTCAGTGTCTTTGTATTCCCCTTATGTTTCCTATTTGTGCAATTTATTCTGAAGCCAACTGACCTGTGATCGCTGCTTCCTAAATTGCCCCGTATTTCCACATCCGTGATCAGGTCTGTATTGTTGGTAATCAGTAGATCTAGTAACGTTTTATTTCTAATTGGTGGGTCTACTATCTGACCCATGAAATTGTCCTGCAAGACATTTAGGAACTGGCGAGCCTTAGACGAATGCGTGGTTCCATCCGCTCAGTCTATGCCTGGATAATTAAAATCCCCCATTATGACGACACTTCCCATTCTTGCTGCTAATCCAAATTGTGATAGGAGGTCCACCTCCACCTCCTCCCTCCCAGTATTATTACTCCCAGTATTAATTTCTTCTTAGCTTCACCCCTTTGGAGCTCTATCCATAAGGATTCCTCCTCCTCCTTAGCTCCCTTAGTGATGTCATCTCACAATCACTTGTACATTATTCTTGATATATAGACATACCCTTCCCCCTCTCTATCCCTGGGATAAAGGGAATACCCTTGAATGGATGCCAGCCAATCATGAGAGCTGTTGGACCAGGTCTCTCAAATTCCCACAAAATCCAAATCCTCGTACAGCAGTATCTCTAGTTCACCCATCTTGTCTGCCAGGCTCCTGGCATTGGTGAACATGCCATGTAGTTTAGACCGGTCGCATACTATCCTCTTATTGGGTGTTCTGAGATTGCAACTAGGACTTGTTACTATACTTACCATGGGTTTATGTGCTTTAGTCAACCTACCACTAATGCTGCCAATACTACCTTCTGGAATATGTTCCGCACTGACTATATCTACCTCTAGACCCTTCCCCCCTCACCTAGTTTGAAAACCCCTCAAATTTTTTGGCCATACTTACTTTCGGAACCTAACTATATATCAGGTATTGTTGGTCTTTCATTTTTCCTGATCTTTGGTCACCCTGATATTACTAACGAGGTTCAGTCTGTAAGCATTGGACACTTTAGCCAACACAAATTTTTTCTTTGGTCAGGGTATCTGTTGTCTCCTGATCCCCATTTATATTTTTTCTCTACTTGGTCTTTAAGGCAACATATAGTTTATTTTAATTGTTTGAAAGCTGAACATATTCACACAACAATATTTAAGTAACCTGGATGTTACAGTGATGCAGTTAAAAGAAGGAATTGTAGGCAGTATTGCATTGGTTGATTATGTTGCCAAATTTACTATAGCCCTCCTACATGGATATCACTACTGTCTTTAACACTGAGACAATGCCTCCTTGCCAGTTTTTTTTCTCTTTAACCTATAAAAATACAGGCCGGTGTTTATACCAAGCATGTTTAACAGGTTCCCGTCCAGCCTATGGGCGATTGATGCTGGGACGGGCCTCTCGTAGATCCGGGTGGGCTCATAGGACATCCTCCTGAATTGCACAGCCTGTCACTGGCTGTGTCCACCAGACACAGCCGATGACTGATCACCATACCGGCATGCTGCTGGTACCATCTGACCACTAGTTACCCATTATGTACAACTGTGTTGCTAAGACTGGTCACTGTGATTGGTCACAGTGATCACATGGTATAGACTGGGCCAATCATGGCCCATCTGTGCCATGTGATCAGCTGTGGCCAATCGCAGTTGATCACAGAAAAAAACAAAAAAACAAATGAATGGATTTTTAGTAAAATGCTTGCATATAGCAATGAAATTCTTTGCTGTAAGCAAACAATGTGTAAAAAATAAATTATGATCACTTCCCCACAGTAGTATAATGTTACCATGGTAACAATATATTGCTTTGGTGAAAGTGGGTTAAAAAAATAAATAATTCGTACTGTCACCAGTGTCCCTGATCACCGCCACACCCATTATAAGATGGCGCTGTACTGCACTGGTAAAAGGGGTCATTTGGAGGATAACACATCGCTTCATACTGTATGTAGCTGATGCTACATACTGTACAGTTCATACAGCACATCCAGTGGGCACATTTATTTGTGAAGAGAATAGATTGATTAGGCCAGCTTGGCCCAAATGAACTATTTATAGGCACGATAAACATGGAGTTAGGCTATAAATTCAGTTACTGTTGACTGACTTACTATTTTTGCTGAGCCTTAGTAAAAAAGGTGAAGCGTTTTTTACTTTGAATAAATAATCGTGTGAGAGAAATGAAAGAAACAGGATTTTTGATAAGACATGAGTCGGTGAGCGAAGCAAACAATGATTTACCTTATTTACTAAACTCAATGAATATGTACTTTGCAAAAATAAGCAGCTTCTGCTCCTTATGTAAATTAACCTCAGGGTCTGTATAGGTTTGATAACTGACTTTTAATTTAAATGCATGGCAGTGGTGCAGTGCTAGAAAATAGGATTTTTTGTACTCACTGTAAAATCCTTTTCTCTGTAATTCACCGACTGACACAGCTCCTCTCTTAGCCATTGGGTTGTTATGCCACCTTTAGGAGAATACTAGGCATTACATGTTATGTAATATATAGAACTTTCCAGTTCCGCCCAAGGGGCGGTCCCTTAGGTAACAACCTCCCAGCCTGCCATGCAGTCATCAGTATGTCAACAAGCAGTATAACGTAAAGAAAAAACAGGAGGGCCAGGTGCTGTGTCAGTCGGTGAATTAGAGAGAAAGGGATTTTACGGAGAGTACAAATAATCCTATTTTCTCTTATATTCACCAACTGACACAGCTCTCTCTCTTAGCCACTGGGACGTCCCCAAGCAGTGCCAAAACAAGGGGTGGGAAAACAGCATAAAACTTCATCCACCATGGCAAGTGGGAACTAGTACAACTTTACCCACAAAAAACAACAGTGCGTGGAAAAAACCCACCACAGAAACCAGGGTACACCTCAACAGGAGGGACTACCCTCAACTGCACCAAAAACTGTGGTAACTAATGCAACAGTGCATTACTTAAAAGGTACTGCGTTTTTACCCAAAAGAACAGGAAAAAGGAAAAATTGCATATACAATTGCAACTATAAAGCCGCCTGCAAAACTTTGCGGGCAAAACAGGCATCAGCCAATGCACTGACGTCTACTTTGTAGAACTTGGTAAACGTGTGGACAGACGACCAGGTCGCCACTTTACACACTTGAGCGACAGACGCTTGATGACGGAAGGCCCAAGATGCTCTGATTGTTCTTGTGGAGTGGGCCGTGACCGGAAAGGAGGCACTTGCCCTTTCAAGGCATAAGCTTGAACTACAATCTGTCTAATCTACCTGGAAATGGTGGCCGACGAGACCGCCATGCCTTTCTTTGGACCAGGCACTGAAACAAACAGTGAGTCTGACTTCCAAAAGGGAGCAGTGACAGACAAATACACTTTTAGAGCCCGAACCACATCCAGAGTGTGAAGGGCCACCTCCTTAGGATGTGTCGGCTTAGGACACAAGGACGGTAACACAATGTCCTCATTGATGTGAAACGCCGAGACCACCTTCGGCAGAAAAGATGGTTGCGGATGCAACACCACCTTATCTTTGTGGATAACCAGATAGGACGACTTGCAGGACAAAGCCGCCAGTTCCGAAACCCTCCTGGCCAATGTGATGGCCACTAGAAAGACCACTTTCTGGGAAAGAGTCAACAGGGGAATCTCCTTGATATTTTTAAATGGCGGTTTTTGAAGCGCCGATAACACCAGGTTCAGATCCCACGGGGGTAACGGTGGACGCACCGGAGGGACTACATGACGCACCCCTTGGACAAAAGTACTCACTAATGAGTGAGATGCCAGAGGTTGTTGAAAGAAGATAGCCAAGGCTGATATTTGTCCCTTAATGGTGCTTAACGCCAATTTCTGGTCCACCCCTTGCTGGAGAAACAGCAGGATCCTGTATATAGAAAAGGAGCGCGGATGCCATCTTTTCTCTTCACACATGGAGATGTAGGCCTTCCAGGTACGATGATATATCTTCCGAGAGGAAGATTTCCGTGCTCTCAACATAGTCGGGATCACGAGTCCGATAGACCCCGGTTCCTCAACACCTGGCTCTCAATAGCCATGCCTTTAAAACCAGCGATGGTAAAGCAGGATGAAGAATCGGACCTTGAGACAGAAGGTCCTCTCATAACGGCAGTCGCCATGGGGCGTCCGCCACCAGGCGCACTAGGTCTACATACCAAGGACGCTGAGGCCCACGGATCTCTTGTCCTGGATATGAATCTCAGCACCTTCCGATTGAGACGGGAGGCCAGAAGCTCCACGTCTGGTGTGCCCCACCGCAGGCACAGTAGCCTGAATACCTCCGGATACAACGCACATTCTCCTGGGTCCAGCATCTGGCGACTTAGATAGTCCGCCTGCCAGTTCTCCACTCCCGGGATGTAAATGGCCGACAGGGCCAGTACATGTCGCTCTGCCCACCGACGTATGTGAGCAACCTCCCGTGCGGCGGCTGAGCTTTTTGTTCCTCCTTGGTGATTGACGTATGCCACTGCAGTGGCGTTGTCTGACTGGATCCTGATCGGACGCCCTTGCAGTCTCATCGACCATGTGGAGAGGCATAGCCTAATCGCTCTTAGTTCGAGCAGATTGATCGGCAACCTGCATTCCTCCGTCGACCAGAGACTCTGAGCCGACGGAACCCCCAGCAATCCTCTCCAGCCGGATAGGCTGGCGTCCGTTGTGATCACCTTCCATTTCAGAGGCAGGAACGACTTCCCAAACTGAAGCACCGGGGACCTCAGCCACCAGATCAGGGAATCTCTGACTAACTGGCTCACCTGGATCTGTCGATCTAGGGACAACAGAGATTTGTCCCACTTTCTCAAAATCTCCCCCTGCAGATCTCTATGGAGGATGAAAGGAGACAGTTACTGAGGGGAGAGCTGAGAGGAACCGTCCCGGGGGGGCAGAAATGGCGGCCGGGGGGGCGCAGAGCTGTGCAGATGAAAGCTGGACTGGGGACAACATTTTTTACCAGCATGCTGGCGTTTTATGTTCTGGACTTTATTCTTGAGGAATACCTGTGTTTGCTCTAGACACCTTCCCAGACCGGACATGACACAATGTATCAACAGTAGCATCTCCATAAATAAAAATGTTTGTATCAACCTAGGGCAGCACAGTGGTGTAGTGGTTAGCACTCTCGCCTAGCAGTAAAAAGCGTCACTGGTTCAAATCCCAACCATGACACTACCTGCCTGGAGTTTGCATGTTCTCCCTGTGCCTGCGTGGGTTTCCTCCGGGTACTCCGGTTTCCTCCCACACTCCAAAGACATGCAGGTAGGTTAATTGGCTTCTGTCTAAAATTGGCCCTAGTATACGAATGGGGATCTTGGATTGTGGGCTCCTTGAGGGTAGGGTCCAATGTGAGTGTGCAATGTAAAGGGATAGGGACAATTGTAGACACTCACTCAGGTTGAACTGGATGGACTGGTGTCTTTATTTAACCTTACTAACTATGTAACTATGTAACTCTGGTGTGTAATTGGGCATATGGTACTGCCTTGAAGGAGATGGTTCCCAGGACTCGCATGCAGAAGCGAAGCGACCACCACTTGCGGTTCATCAGCAGTTTTACCACGGCTCTGAGAGTCTGTAGCTTGTCTGAAGGGAGAAACACTCTCGCTTCCCTGGAGTCCAGCAGCAAGCCTAGGTACTCCAAACGCTGAGTCAGTACTACCACCGACTTTTTTAGGTTCAACAGCCACCCAAATTCTTGCAGGGTCTGCATGGTGATCGCCACATCCTCTTCTAATTCTGAGTCGGAAGATGCTCTCAGGAGGGGATCGTCTAGGTATCCCATGATCGCGATCCCGCGTTGCTGCAGCAACGCCAAGACTCGAGCCAATACCTTGGTAAAGACTCGGGCCCCCCCAGAGGTGAGAGCCCCTGCACATGACACACACACACACCTCTAGTCAGCCACACGCAGCATCCCCCACGGGGGGGGGGGGGGATAGGGACAGGGAGAGAAGAGAGGGAGGTGAGGGACCCCCGAATCGACCTCCCAGGGAATGCCCAGCTGCTCAGCCCCACCAAGACAGGGAGAGCTGTATTTACCAGTCCTGAAGAGCTGGGAGACATTCCATTATAGACCCACTCTCTGATCAGTACAGGGTGGCTGTTGGCACAGTAGCCCGGTAATATGTGCTCCCCGGAGCATTAAAGCTCACGACCACCTCTGGAGCTGAGGTTCGTTGTGGACGATCCAGCGAGGAGCTCTAGTCTGCACACACTCAATGGCCAGGCTGGGGAGACTACAAGGATAATTATATCCAGCCTGTCACCCAGCCGGCTGTTGATAGCAGATCACAGGATCTAACATCTTGCGCAAAAAGCAAAGCTTCTGCAGAAAAAAAGACGGACCGATGGGCCCGTCAGGGTTCCTAGGTCCTTCTGCTTCACTAGGCAAAATAAAACGGATGACTGCATGGCAGGCTGGGGGGTTGTTATCTAAGGGACCGCCCCTTGGGAGGAACTGGAAAGTTCTATGTTTTACATAACATGTAATGCCTAGTATTCTCCTAAAGGTGGCGTAACAACCAAATGGCTAAGAGAAGAGCTGTGTCAGTCAGTGATTATAAGAGAAAGACATTTTAACTTTACCACAGGGTATTCCCCAGCATACTTAATCTGATCTGCATAAAAACAAAGTCTAAAATGCTTTAACAATTTGAGTTTCAAACAGGGATTTTTTGTTGCATACATTGCAATTAGTAGTCCCCAATGCTAAATTATCCTCACCCTCAACTTGGGACAAATGTAGCAAGGAATACATTTGAAAATCAGTGAATAAGTTATAAAAAGCAAGGGTGCACAGGGGCAGGGCAGTTTGCAGATGGATTTTCCAAACTGGGACATATATAGTACCTTGAAAACGTATTCATACCCCGTGAAATTTTCCACATTTTGTCATGTTACAACCAAAAAACGTAAATGTATTTTATTTGATAGACCAATACAAAGTGTCACGTAATTGTGAAGTGGAAGGAAAATTATAAATGGTTTTCATTTTTTTTTAAACATAAATCTGTGAAAAGTGTGGGGGCATTTGTATTCAGCCCCCCCTGAGTCAATACTTTGTAGAATTGCAGCTACAAGTCTTTTTGGGGATGTCTCTACCAGCTTTGCACATTTAGAGTGACATTTCTGCCTATTCTTCTTGGCAAAATAGCTCAAGCTCTGTCAGGTTGGCTGGAGAGTGTCTGTGAACACCAATTTTCAAGTCTTGCCACAGATTCTCAATTGGATTTAGGTCTGGACTTTGATGGTTGAGGTTGGTTAGTTGTGATCTGCTACCCATAGGCACTGTTCACTCTCTACAGACTCTCTACATGTGAAGCACCTTATAGCATATCCCATTGATGTTAGACTTGGTTCTCAGAAATATATCTCCCATGATCCTTTGGGACTGCAGCAATGTTTATATATAATGCCAATCAAGTGCTGAAGAGATGGGGGGGGGGGGGGGGGGGCAGGCTGGGTCTTCCCACAGCAGGGAACACAAGGATGTCAGCACTGCTCTGCAAGAACTACAGAGAAAGTGTGAAAAATAGGATTTTTCAAACAACTTACCTGTAAAATCCTTTTCTTGGAGTACATCATAGGACACAGAGCCTCAAGTATTTACTTAGTGGGTTATAGCTACCTTCAGGTGTTGACACTGGCACACCCAATACAGGAAGGTGACTCCCCTATATAACCCCTCCTCCTTCCAGGAGTACCTCACTTTTTGTAGCCAAGCAATATAAGCAATATACTTACACCCCATAAAACAGAGTGGCGGAAGCTCTGTGCCCTATGATGTACTCCAAGAAAAGGATTTTACAGGTAAGCAGTTTTAAAAATCCTAATTTTCTTTATTGTACATCATAGGACACAGAGCCTCAAGTATTTACTTAGTGGGATGTCCCATAGAAATGCTACTTGAGGGGAGGGAGACTCAACCCGTATGGCACTCCCAGACCTGAGGACTTATACTGCTGCCAGCAGCAAACTGCGCCCGAAGACGGTATCCTCATTCCTTCTTACATCCATTTGATACAATTTTGTGAATGTATGGATTGAAGACCAAGTTGCGGCCTTGCAAATCTGAGCAAAGGAGGCCTGGTGACGCACTGCTCAAGAAGCACTAACTGCTCTGGTAGTGTGTGCCTTAAAGAGGAAGTAAACCCTGATGGGTTTACTTCCTCTTTCATTCCCTGCTAAGGCAAAGTATAATGGACTACTATGCATCGCATAGTAGTCCATTATGTGTCACTTACCTGACACAGGAGCCAGCGAAGTCACAGCTGTCCCCTGTAGTCCGGCGCATCCATCTTCTCGTGGGGTCTCACAGCTCCGCCGCTGTCATTCAGCGAAGCTGCGATGTCACTCCCGCGCATGCACACGGGAGCCGACACATGCGGCATCTTAGTCGTTGACGATGCCGCGCTCAGTGTGCCTGCGCGCCGCTGTCTAAGGGCAAATATTTCCTAAACCGTATAGGTTTAGGAGCTATTTCTTGGACCTACAGGTAAGCCTTAATCTAGGCTTACCCGTAGGTCAAAGTGTGTTATAAGGGTTTACAACCACTTTAACTTGAATAGGGGGAATCTTACCCCTTAAATCATAAGTTTGAATTATAACTTGCCGAATCCACTTAGCAACAGTGGATTTCGATGCTCTCTTTTAGGACCCTCTGGCAGAATAAATAAGACATCAGTCTTACGAATCTGAGCAGCTTTCTCTAAATAGATTTTCACTGCTTTCTCTACATCAAGACAATGTAATGACTTTTCTTCCCTGGAATATGGTTTTGGGAAAAACAATGGCAGGACAATATCTTCATTCAGATGAAAGCCTGAAACCACTTTTGGCAAAAAGCCTGGACGAGGGCATAACACCACTCTGTCCTGATGAATAATCAAATATGGCTCTTTACAAGAAAGAGCAGCCAATTCTGAAACCCTTCTTGCTGAGGATATAGCAACCAAAAATAGCTTCCTAGTCAGAAGGACTAAGGGAATATGCTGTAATGGTTCAAATGGCTGTTTTTGTAACACTGACAAAACTAAATTCAAGTCCCAATGGGTTAAAGGTGATTTAACTAGCGGACTAATCAGCATCACCCCTTGCATAAAACCCCAGACTAAAGAATGCGTAGCAAGCGGTCTTTGAAATAAAACCGATAAGGCTGAGACTTGCCCCTTAATAGTACTTAGGGCCAACTTCATCTCTATGCCCAATTGTAGAAAGGCAAGAATTCTGCCTATGATATATCTCCGAGGGTGCTAACCCTTGGATTCACACCAGGAAACGTAAGCTTTCCAAACTATGTAATATATAGCTCTGGAAACTGGTTTCCTTGCATTGATTAAAGTTGAGATAACTGACCAGGAAAGCCCACACTTCTTCAGAATGTCGGTTTCAATAGCTAAGCCATTAAATTTAGCGTTCGTAAATTAGGATGGAATATCGGCCCCTGCGAGAGCAGGTCTGGCCTTAACGGGAGAGGCCAAGGATCCTCCACTGCCATCTTTACGATCTCTGCGTACCATGACCTTCTGGGCCATGCTGGTGCTACCAGAATTACCGGCTTTCTTTCCAGCTTGATCCTGCAAAGAAGTCGAGGCAGCAACTGAATCGGGGGGAAAAGCATAGATCAGTGAAGACTGATCCAACGGGGTTACCAGCGCATCTGTTCCGTATGCGAGTGGATCCCTTGTTCTGGACACAAAGTTGACCAACTTCATGTTGAACCTGGACACTAGAAGATCTATGTCCGGAGTCCCCCATCTTTGGCAAACAGCCCAAAACACTTTGGGGTGAAGAGACCATTCCCCTGGGAATAACTTCTGGCGACTTAGATAGTATGCCTGACAATTTTCTACTCCCGGAATGAAAACTGCGGATATGGATAGGACATTCCTTTCTGCCCAAGTTAGGATATGGTTCACCTCTATCTGAACTGAGAGACTCTTGGTACCCCCTTGGTGATTGATATAGGCCACAGCCGTGGCATTTTCGGATTGAATACGGACTGGACAATTCTTTAACCTGGAGGTCCAGGTTTTCAGAGCCAGATACACTGTCCGAATCTCTAGGATGTCGATGGGCAGGGCTCTTTCGAGTTTTGACCACTGTCCCTGGACAGTCATCTCCTCTAATATCGCTCCCCAGCCTGAGAGGCTGGCATCTGTCGTTACTACTTTCCAGATTATTGGTCTGAAGGATTTTCCCTTCAGAAAATTCTGGCTTCGTAACCACCAACTGAGGCTTTGGGACACTCTTGGGGACAGCCGCATTGGCAAGTCCAAAGCTTGGATCGTCTTGTTCCAAGCAGAGAGGATTCTGTTTTGTAACAGTCTTGAATGGAACTGGGCATAGGGGACTGCTTCTAATAACTTCATGCAAAGGTGAATTGAAGGATTTGCTTTTGACCTGACCATCTGTACCAGTTCTTGTATGGAGCTGATCTTTGCTGAAGGCAAGAACAACCTTTTCTGGGCTGTATCTATGATCAGACCTAAATAATCCAGCCTTCTAACTGGTTTTAAGGAAGACTTCTCTAGGTTGAGGATCCAACCGAGACTTTCCAGGTAACTGATTTTTATGTGTACGTGTTGCTTTAAGCGAGTCACTGACTACTGGTCTATTACCAATAGATTGTCTAGGTATACAAACACTGTTATGCTCTGGGCCCCCAACCTGGCTAGAGGTGGGGCCAGTATTTTTGTGAATACCCGTGGTGCTGTGGCTAGCCCGAAGGGCAAGGCCACAAACTGAAAGTAGTGTTGTTCCACTTTGAATCTCGCAAACCTTTTGGGAGTGGGAAATATAGGGACATGCGGATATGCGTCCCTGATGTCGATGGACACCAGAAGTTCTCCACCTTGTAGGATGGAGACCACTGACCTGATCGACTGCCTTCGAAATGAGTGGATTTTCAGAAAACTATTTAGATTTTTTAGATCCAGAATGGACCTGACATCTCCATTTGGTTTTGGTACCGTAAACAGGTTTGAATAGAAACCAAAACCTTGTTCTTCTGTGGGGATCTGTATGATTACCTCTTGAGTCAATAATCGGTCTAATGCTTGAAACAGGGATTGTCTTTTCCCTGAGCCCTTGGGAACGTTTGATCACAGAAAATGAGATGGTAGAAACTCCCGAAACTCTAGTTTGTATCTTAGTCACTGTGGAGAGAGCCCATCTGTCCTGAGTTTCCCTTTGCCAGACTTCTGCGAAATGCAGAAGTCTTACCTCCAACCTTGGTGAGGGGAGACACCTCTTCATGAAGAGGTCTTAGTACTGCCTAGAGGCAGATGCGCTTGGCGCAGGAGAGAAAGCCCAATTAAATGACAGATGTTTATACTTTCTTTTCACTGAAAAAAAAAAAGAGTACTCTTTCCACTGGAAATTGTTTTGAATGTTACAAATAGAAAACGTTTTTTATTTATCCATAATCATCGCCAAATAGTTGCTCCCCATGAAAACTAGACAGTAGGTTTTTGCAGGGTGCTTCGGCAGACTAACCCTTTAGCCAAAGGGTCCTACGCATGTATACTAGCACAAGTGCAAGGCAAGTCGCCAGGTGAATAGAATCCTTCATAGCATCTATGGCAAAACATAATGCTTTTGGTAAATCGGCCAACTCACTGGCCTGTTGTGCAGGGAGCTCGTTAAGGACCTCTGTAAATCTGTCTTTTAAGGACTGACAGATGCCTATAGCTGCAATTGCAGGCTGAGCAACAGTACTTGCTAAAGAAAGAGGATTTTAACAGGAATTCCAACTTTTTATCTGTTGGATCCTTTAGCATTTGTGCATTGTCCACTGGACAAGTCAAACTCTTATTCACACTGGAAATCGCAGCATCTACTGCTGGAACTTTCCATTTTTTGGTGAATTTTTCCTCCATAAGATAGAGAACTGAGAATCTCTTTGGAGGGAGAAAATGCTTATCCGGATGATCCCATTCGGTATAAATAAGCTTCTCTAGTAATGTGTGGACTGGAAATGCATTTACTGGTTGTGAAGGTTTTAAGAAACCCAAAGAAGAAACCAGACTTTCAGCTGACACTGTTAGTGAAAGTGGAGTGGAGCAAACCATGTCCGTAAGGATTTCATGGTTTATGAAAGTTGAGCGAACCATGTCCATAAGGATTTGTACCTCAGATTGTGAAGCTGAAACTTCAACTGTTGTTTCCTCTGCAAAGGAGTAATGTTTGTTTTTTACTGATTGTTTGAGGGTATCATCCTGTTCCCCTGGTAAAGAGTTTGGAGTGGGAGAGAGGGATCTAGCATGCTTCTTATCCAATGGAGGATGCGATTAAAGTGGCTAATCTTCCTTCTAAGCTCCGCAGGGCAGAGAAAAATGCATCTTCAGTCACGTATACAGGGGCTGAAGTGTCAGAATCAGTTGCACCACCAATTGCTTCCAATGACTCACCCTGGCTTACCATGTCAGGTATCTCCGGAGAGGATGACAATGTGGAGGCACGACTGGATTTCCCAGCGCCTGGGGGTAGTTTTGGTGACTTAGTAGTAAGCTTTGAAGCCATAGTGCAAAGCACAAAGAAACAGAGGCCCTCTAAGAACTGTTCTATTTACTTGAACAAATAGTAGGAAAAAACAGTAGAAGCATAGACAGATCTAATGCAAAACAATAAGTCTTTTCCTGTACTGCAAAATGCCTGTGTAAACGCCTCATGTGCACCAGCTCTTTTGTGTGGCAGCCTTGCTTCCGCTGCTCTGATAGACACTGTCTGCTTGCAGAGTATCAGCTTTAAGCTTTCAGGTCTGAGCCTGATTACTGTGCGCCGTGTGTTGTAAGGACACTGAGTCCGCACATGGCGCCAACCGTTTAAGCCATGCTCCTTCCCCGCCCTCTTTCTTTTGACATAGAGCACGGGGGCTTCTTACACAGTAGAAAAGGAGAGGAGACTGCAGCCGCGCTGCGGTGTCTCCATTACGTTACCGGCAAGTAATGTTTCCAGTGCTCTCTTTTAGTAACAGTAGGCGGGCGGCGGGGGGTTAGACACAGCTTCTCCATGGTTTTTTAAAACCTATATCCCCAGCCTTTCCCCATTTAGGGGGAGAGATCCCCCCCCCCCCCAGCTGCTGAGACACGCGCTGTTTCAAGCACAGTTTTAAACAGGGTATCACATTTTTTACTCCCTCTAGAGGAGTATTTAAAGCATTACAATATAGTTTAAAGAAAAGTCATAGGTGGACTTTGCAGTTCCTATGCTTTTCTCTTACCTTTTCCTCACTGCAGGATACTGCTGTAAACAGGCAGATCCAAACTTCACCCATCGCAGCGGGGTTATACCTTCAAAGACTGGGGCCCTATTAATAGGGGTTCTACTCCTTTGGACCATGTATAGTACCCCTCATGACATCTTTAAGTAATGTAGCAAGACCACAAAGAGTCTTGGTTCATAGAGTCCAGCACTCAAAGAGGAGCGTTACAGGCAAAACCTCGTCCTATGTGAGGCCCGGGTACCATCCTGGAGCCGCAGTTGCGGGATGGATCCGGTTGTTGAAGGCTTTTTAAATCCAGCATGGATCCCTTCTGGAGCTCCGCAGAGCACATCTTCACTCATGCCAACACCTTTAGACACTGGTGAAAAAACGGAGGTACTCCTGGAAGGAGGAGGGGTTATGTAGGGGAGTCAACTTTCTGTATTGGATGTGTCAACACCTAAAGGTAGCTATAACCCACTAAGTAAATACTTGAGGCCCTGTGTCCTATGATGTACGATAAAGAAATACTGGTATCCCACAGCTCAAGGAGAAAAGCAAGTTATCTTATTATTTGAAAATTGCAGAAAGTAAGCCATTTGGAGCTCACCTTTTAATGAGATTTAAAAAAGCTGCACTGTTTGAAATGATCCTTACAGATTCAGCTAGGGTAAAGGGATTTCTTTACCAAGAAAGTCAATAGATGTAAATGGAGTTCAGCTAAAGGCTCATCTCACCTTTTGTAGTACCTTTTTAGTTTTTTATTATGATATGACGCTTTTGGTATACTGTTCTGATTTTGGTATCCCTCCCTCCTACCGGACCATGGTGAATCTGGATCTGACTAGAACCTTCTAAAAAAAAATGTGCCTCAGTTTTTCAGATGGCTACAGTGGGCCTGGTCCTGCACAGTGATGACATTGCCAATCCTGGTAAATACAGTATTATACTTGTACATATGTAAACTCCAAATCAGAAAAAAAGAATAGTGAACTAAACCTTCAACATTTGCATATACTGTAGGCCTACTTAAAGGAGGGGAAAAGTGTGTACTGGCATTGTGCAAAAGCTCACCTTTAGGAAATTTTGCAGAGCCTCATCAATGGTTGCACTTGGTGGAGTTTCATACAAGGCAGAAGCAGTTTTTCTCTCCAACCATCCAAGATTAGAGACCTAGACAAACAAGAGTTGGCTGAATCATGCAAGCTTCAGAACAGGCAGCTTTAGGTAATTTGCTATATCTAAAGACTCTGAGTTCTAATTTAGAATTCAGAATTGTATACATTTGTAGAGGCTTGAGTATTTATTCTTAAAGGAGAATCAAGCAATCATATGAATGCTGATAGTTCAGTTCTCAGCTGAGAAACACATATAGTGTACACTGTAGATTAGAAAAAATGGCAGTATATAAAATCTAAGAGAAATAGTCATGTACAAATGCCAAAAGAGTTACAAAAAAGATAACACACATTTTATATAATATATATATATATATATATATATATATATATATATATATATACATATATACACACACACACACACACACACACACACACACACACACAATCCGATATTTTACTAAAATCACATTTTTTTATTCATTTTGAATGTCCTATACCAGCGGTCCCCAACATTTTTGTCACCGGGGACTGGCTGCATGGAAGAAAATTGTGCCAAGGAACGGGGAGTGAGGGTAGAAGGGGGATCATGCCGGGGTAAGCGATTTTCCGTGGGCAATGACTGGTATTAGCGCTTCAATCATCACGACACCATGGTTAATATGGTGTCCGGGTGACTGAAGTGCATTATTTATATACTTACATTGTAGTAATAAATGAAATAGTTCAACTCACCATAATGCAGTATCAGAGGAAGCCCTGAGCGTGTCACTTGTCCACCAGATGCGGAATGTCACTTGCCACGCTGCCTGTCACCAGATGTGGAACATCGCTTGCCACGCCACCTGCCACATTGCCTGTCACCAGATGTGGAATGTCACTTTCCAGGCTGCCTGCCAACACTGCATTGGTGGTAGCACTGTTCCATTTAGCACAGAGGCAGGCCTCTGTGCAGTGGTAGGTTTCGAATGCGCCTTCGCCTCGACCCACTCAGAATAGCAGCAGCGGTTCTGGCTGTAGAATGGAGAGGAATATGGAGGCTGTCATTGCTTAGTCTAAAAATGACAGGTGCCTGGCTGCCATGCTGGTCTGAACCCCCCCCCCCCCATAGATATGAAGCTGCGCTATCACTGGCTACACTCTGCTCCCAGGCATGGAGGATGAGACCCCAGAGACAGCCAGGAACTCAGCATTTTCAGGGCGATCACTGACAGACATCCAGCAAGCTCTGTGAGTGGGTGTCAGGCAGACAGCTGAGGGGTGAGCTACAAGTCCCAGTACCACCCCACCCCACCTGTACTCCCACACACAGCTCACCTGTCACTTATGTCACATCTCTGTGGGATCACTCCTCTGGATGTAGCAGGGTGTCTCCCTCCTCATGCTGCAGCCGGTCTCACCTGGCAGAGGAAGGATCCAGGGACTCCTTAGGCTGTCACTCTCTGTTTCTGCCCTCGCCATTTGGGGGGGGGGGGGGGGGGGGGGTTGGGACAATCTGTGCCACTGAACAAGGAGAGATCTATGCTCAGTTTTCTCACAGCAGGTAGGCGCAGAAGAGCGGTGATGCGGGCGGGCAGTGAGAAATTATGTCATCCCTCTGCTCCCTGTCAAACCTCTGACACTGAGGCTGGCAGAACACTGGCTGAGAGGGCAGAAGAGCGGTGATGCAGGGGGTGGAAAGAGAGAGAGGATGTAATCTCTGCTTGCCCATCCACCCCGCTCTTTCACGCCGGCCGCCCGCACCCGTGGTCTGGCTGCAGAAAGGCCACAGCCCGGGAGTGGGCCATGGCCTGGGGATTGATGACTGTCTTATACCCTTAATATTTTCTACCTGTACTATGTTTAACTGCTTAAGGATCGCCTCATGCCAATATACGTCGGCAGAATGGCACGGCTGGGCACAATCACGTACCGGTACGTGATTCTCTAAGTGCCCAGCCGACGGCGCGCTCCCGATCCGATCCTGAGCTCTGTGGCCACGGGACCAGCGGACCCGATCGCCGCTGGTGTCCCGGGATCGGGTCACAGAACTGAAGAACGAGGAGAGGTCTGTGTAAACCAGTGTTTCTCAAATCCAGTCCTCAGGCCCCCCCAACAGGTCATGTTTTCAGGATTTCCCTCAGATGAAACGGCTGTGGTAATTGCTAAGGCAGTGAAACTGATCAAATCACCTGTGAAAAATAATGGAAAACCTGAAAACATGACCTGTTGGGGGGGCCTGCGGACTGGATTTGAGAAACACTGGTGTAAACAAACCTCTCCCCGTGCTTCCTAGTGTGGCTGTCACTGATCGTCTGTTCCCTTTTATAGGGAAGGACAATCAGTGACGTCACATGCCAGGCCATGCCCCCCTACAATAAAAAAAAAAAAAAAAACACATAACGTCATACATAACACCTACACTGCCCTCTAGTGGTTAACTTCTTCACTGCCAGTGTCATTTACACAGGAATCAGTGCATTTAAAAGCACTGATTGCTGTATAAATGACAATGGTCCCAAAAATGTGTCAAAAATGTCCGATGTGTCCACCATAATGTCGAAAGTCACAATATAAATCGCTGATCGCCGCCATTACTAGTAAAAAAAAATATTAATAAAAATGCTATAAAACTATTTTGTAAACACTTTAACTTTTGCGCAAACCAATAATCGCTAATTGTGATTTTTTTTTTTACCAAAAATATGTAGAAGAATACGTATCGGCCTAAACTGAGGAAAAAAAAATGCTCTTTTTATATATTTTTTGGGGATATTTATTATAGCAAAAAGTAAAAAATATAGAATTTTTTTCAAAATTGTCGCTGTATTTTTGTTTATAGAGCAAAAAATAAAAAACGCAGAGTTGATCAAATACCACCAAAAGAAAGCTCTATTTGTGGGGAAAAAAGGACGTCAATTTTGTTTGGGAGCCACGACACACGACCGCGCAATTGTCAGTTAAAGCGACAGTGCCGAATCGCAAAAAGGGGCCTGGTCCTTTGGCTGCAAATTGGTCCGGGGCTTAAGTGGTCAAGCTTGTCCAGTCTGCAATCCAGACACCAATCACTGGCAAATATATGCATAAAATGCGCAGCAATTTAATCTACATGCAATATCATTCCTGGCGATAAGCAAAGGATTTAGTGGCCATAGAAACAAGTGTTTTTGTGTATGTTAACCATTATTGCACTGGACACAGGTGTTGGAATCTTTATAGACCACACCCAAACATCTGCCCACTGCGCAAGTTAATTGTGGTAGCTGCAGTAGTTTTCCTCTTTCTCCCTTTATTTTTATTTATTGATACTTATTGATACCCTGAAGTGGAAGTTCCGCTCATCTGATCCCTCCCCCCCTCCGGTTCCACAATTGGCACCTTTCAAGGGGGAGGGGGTGCAGATACCTGGATAATCCAGGTATCTGCACCCACTTCCGGGACAAGCTAGCCGAAGCTAGCTGCGGATGCCCCCCTGTTGTGTTCTGGGAAACACACAGTTCCCAGGACACAGCGGGGACCAGTGGAGACACGCAGCACGACTCGTGCATGCGCAGTAGGGAACCGGGCAGTGAAGCCGCAATGCTTCACTTTCCGATTCCCTGACAGAGGATGGCGGTGGGGCAGCAGAGAGATGAGCGATTTCTCGTCATCTGCCACCGACATCGCTGGACCCTGGGACAGGTAAGTGTCAATTTATTAAAAGTCAGCAGCTGCAATATTTGTAGCTGCTGGCTTTTAATATTTTTTTTAAAGGTGCAGCTCCTCTAAGTTATTTTTCCACTTCCTTTAGCAGACCGAGCTGTCTCGTGAAATATATGTTTGTAAGTGGCAACATATAAAATGTTTTTTTTTTCATGTAACTTCAAACTGTAACTTAATAGCAAAGAACGGATCCAGTAAACCAAGGTTCCCATACTACTAAGAATGGTGGCTTAGATGTTTTCCATCTATGAAACTTATAAATGAACGAAAGCAATAAAAGATTGTTTAAAGACTGGATTGCCTTATTTAAAAATTTGAATCAAAATTTTTGAATAGAAAGACTGGATTGCCTTGTGTATGTAGCGCTTCTAGAACCATTTTCACCATCCCCTGCATACTATGGGCCTTCAGCCCCCACCTGTACCACCACACTATCCCTTATAGACACCTGTGTAACATTTTACTTCACTCATAGGTAGAGGTCGACCGATATATCGGCCGATATTTGGCATTTTTTAATTAATCAGCTTTGGCAGATTGTGCTAATAAAAAAAGACGATTACATGTTCAGCGTGACTTGCAAAAGACTTCTGTAATAGAAGTCAATGTAAGTTGCTTGAAGACATCAGTGAAGGACTTTCCTCCTCTCTGGGCAGGCTGCCAAGAAAAGATCAAAGTGATTTAATGTTTCTTCTTCAATGGGCTGAACTTCCTGTGTAGAAGTTCTCAGTTTAACCATTTAAAGACTAAATCTTTTCTGACACTTGTTGCTTACAAGTAAAAATCATGTATTTTCTGCTAGAAAATCACTCAGAACCCCCAAAAATTATATATATTTTTTTAGCAGAGACCCTAGGGAATAAAATAGCAGTTGTTGCAATATTTTATGTGACGCGGTATTTTGCGCAGAGGTCTTTCAAACGCAAGTTAGCCCTTTTTTTTTTTGTCCAAAAGTTTTGAGTACCTGTTTTTGTGTATTTAATAAATAGTTTTTTTTATTTTTTTTATCTAAATTATACAAGTGAACTGATTGGAGGTTTGTTTTGTTTAACCACTTGGGATCCGCGCTATTGCCAAATGACGGCAACAGCGCGGACCCACATTTCCGGGACTACGTCTATTGACGTCGTCCCGGATACGAGCGGCCTGCGCGCCCCCCTGAGGGGCGCGCGCGGCGCGCTCTGTGATCGGCGAGTCCGTGAGACTCGCCTGATCACCGATCCGTGCAAGGGGTCGATCCCGACCCCTTATCACGTGATCAGCTGTCAGCCAATGACAGCTGATCATGTGATAGAACGGAGCCGGTAATCGGCTATTATTCCTCCTCGCGCTGACAGCGCGAGGAGAGAAAAAAAAAGCCGATCACCGGCGGCCGTGATCGGGACATCAGTCCCGATCACGGCCAGCAATACAGCTGACCACCTGCCCCCTGCCAGTGCCCACCTGCCCACCGCCGTGCCATCCTGAATAAAAGTAAGTGCCCCCCATCAGTGCCCCCATCAGTGCCCATAGTGCCCACAGTGCCACCTACAGTGCCACCCACAGTGCCATCCAGCAGTGCCACCAGTGCCACCCACAGTGCCCACAATCTGCCTCAAAGGTGCTGCGACCCAGTGCCGCCCATCAGTGCCCAGCAGTGCCGCCCATCAGTGCCCAGCAGTGCCGCCCATCAGTGCCCAGCAGTGCCACCTATCAGAGCCACCTATCAGTGCCACCTATCAGTGCCCATCAGTCCCATCTATCAGTGGTACCTATCAGTGCCCATCCGTGCCACCCATCCATGCCACTTATCCGTGCCACCCATCCATGCCATCTTATCTGTGCCCATCTTTGCCCATCAGTGCCGCCTTATCTGTGCCCATCGGTGCCGCCTTATCTGTGCCTATTAGTGCCGCCTTAACTATGCCTATCAGTGCCCACCAGTGCAGCCTATCAGTGCCCACCAATGCAGCCCATCAGTGCCCACCAATGCAGCCCATCAGTGCCCACCAATGCAGCCATCAGTGCCGCCTAATCAGCGCACTTCAATGAAGGAGAAAAATGACCCGTTTGCAAAATTTTATAACAAACTATTAAAACATGATTTTTTTTTTTTTTTTGCATCTTTTTTTGTTTGTTTAGCAAAAAATAAAATTCCGAGCTGTAACTAAATACCACCAAAAGAAAGCTCTATTTGTGGGAAAAAAATGATAAAAATTTCATTTGGGTACAGTGTTGTATGCCCGCGCAATTGTCATTCAAAGTGCATCAGCGCTGAAAGCTGAAAATTGGTCTGGGACTGAGGGGGGTTTAAGTGCCCAGTAAGCAAGTGGTTAATAAATGTGTAAGAAATTTTCTGCATCACTTATTAAGGCTGCTTTCACACTGGATCGGGCAGGCATTGATGGTAAAATGCTGCAAGTTTTAGCAGCGATTTACCATCATTTTAGCCCTGTTATTCGGCTGTTAGCGGGGCAGTGAAGCACTGCAGCAAAATTGCATTGCATGCGCTTCAGCAGTGGTGACCATTCATTTCAATGGGCAGGAGTGGTGGAGGAGCGGTTTACACCGCTCCAAAGATGCTGTTTGCAGGATTTTATTTTATTTTTTTAACGTGCTGCCAGCGCATCTCCTCATTGTGAAAGCACTCGGGCTTTCACACAGAATGCAGGGGAGCCGTTTTGAAGGCAATTTTTTTAGCACTATTTTTAGCCAAAAATCGCCTGAAAAACGCCCCAGTGTGAAAGGTGTCCAACTTAGATTTTATGAGATGAAGGGGGGGGGAAAAAAAAAAGGGAAAAAATAAATAAAAATTTGCCTAACATATCGGCCCAAAAAAATCGGCATCATATATCGGCCGCCGCGATTTCTAAATATCGGCATCGGCCAGAGAAAAACCCATATCGGTCGACCTCTACTCATAGGTGAATGTTTCTTTCACCTATGGAAAAGGGAATGATCATATAACCAATAAGATCTTCCAGTATCATGAAAAGTCTATCCATCTGACCAACCCAAATATCTGGGTTTTTTGCTGTATGGCCCCCGTTATCTTCAAAAGTGCCTGAATCACAATACTATCAGACAAAGGCCAATGCAAAAATGCGAACAAAGAATTTAAAGGCTACATAAAGTATAAACACTCAATTGTAAAAAGCATATTGTGCATTTTCAAGGTTTAAATGCTGCATAAAGTTCCTTTTTCATCAACCCACATATCCTCTTCTTAAAATTAAAGTGGTTGTAAACTCTTACAGACCACTTTGACCTACAGGTAAGCCTAGATTAAGGCTTACCTGTAGGTCCATGAAATATCTCGTAAAACCTACCATGTTTAGGAGATATTTGCACAAAGACAGGCACCGATGTCTACGGCGCATGCGGCGTAGACAGCGGTGCGCAGGTGCACTGAGCATGCCGCTGCTAATGGCGATATGCTGTTAATGGCGGTTCCATGCGCGGGAGTGACGTAATCGCTGCTCCGCCACTCACAGCGCCGGAGCAGCAATACCTAGAAGAAGATGGACGCTTCGTGCTACAGAGGACAGCAGTGACATCGCTGGCTCCTGTGTCAGGTAAGTGACACATAATGGGCTACTGTGCGATGCATAGTAGCCCATTATGCTTTACCTCTGCAAGGAGACAAAGAGGAAGTAAACCCATCAGGGTTTACTTCTTCTTTAAGCTGCAAGTTTCCATTTTATTTGATTTGTAATTAAGTACAAACAGGTGTCTTCAGGAATAGTTTTTAGTAGTAGTCAATAAAATAAGTGATCACACATGTTTAATTCTATTTTCTCTTATTTAGTAATATCAACATGTGTATCAGAGGACTTGATGTTTGGTGTTAATATTTCTTACGGTTGTAATACATGAGCCCAAGGCTCAGAAGAAAGACAAAAGTAGCTTGCTTTAAGTTCAACCAAACACTGGCAGATACAATTCAAACTTCAAACACCACCATACTACCATATCTTTCAGTAATGATTCCCAAATGCAGAAACATAACAAAAACCTGACCAGATATATAAATACACATATAAATATACATACAGTGCCTTGCGAAAGTATTCGGCCCCCTTGAACTTTTCAACCTTTTGCCACATTTCAGGCTTCAAACATAAAGATATAAAATTTTTATTTTTTGTGAAGAATCACCAACAAGTGGGACACAATTGTGAAGTGGAACGAAATCTATTGGATTTTTGAAACTTTTTTAACTAATAAAAAAATGAAAAGTGGGGCGTGCAAAATTATTCGGCCCCCTTGCGTTAATACATTGTAGAGCCACCTTTTGCTGCGATTACAGCTGCAAGTCACTTGGGGTATGTCTCTATCAGTTTTGCACATCGAGAGTGAAATTCTTGCCCATTCTTCCTTGTAAAACAGCTCGAGCTCAGTGAGGTTGGATGGAGAGCGTTTGTGAACAGCAGTTTTCAGCTCTTTCCACAGATTCTCGATTGGATTCAGTTCTGGACTTTGACTTGGCCGTTCTAACACCTGGATGCGTTTATTTGTGAACCATTCCTTTGTAGATTTTGCTGTATGTTTGGGATCATTGTCTTGTTGGAAGATAAATCTCTGTCCCAGTTTCAGGTCTTTTGCAGACTCCAACAGATTTTCATCCAGAATGGTCCTGTATTTGGCTGCATCAATCTTCCCCTCAATTTTAACCATCTTCCCTGTCCCTGCTGAAGAAAAGCAGGCCCAAACCATGATGCTGCCACCACCATGTTTGACAGTGGGGATGGTGTGTTGAGGGTGATGAGCTGTGTTGCTTTTACGCCAAACATATCGTTTTGCATTGTGGGCAAAAAGTTAGATTTTGGTTTCATCTGACCAGAGCACCTTCTTCCACATGTTTGGTGTGTCTCCCAGGTGGCTTGTGGCAAACTTTAGACAAGACTTTTTATGGATATCTTTGAGAAATGACTTTCTTCTTGCCACTCTTCCATAAAGGCCAGATTTGTGCAGTGTACTACTGATTGTTGTCCTATGGACAGACTCTCCCACCTCAGCTGTAGTTCTCTGCAGTTCATCCAGAGTGATCATGGGCCTCTTGGCTGCATCTCTGATCAGTCTTCTCCTTGTCTGAGCTGAAAGTTTAGAGGGACGGCCAGGTCTTGGTAGATTTGCAGTGGTCTGATACTCCTTCATTTCAAAATGATCGCTTGCACAGTGCTCTTTGGGATGTTTAAAGCTTGGGAAATCTTTTTGTATCCAAATCCGGCTTTAAACTTCTCCACAACAGTATTACGGACCTGCCTGGTGTGTTCCTTGGTCTTCATGATGCTCTCTGCGCTTTCAACAGAACCCTGAGACTATCACAGAGCAGGTGCATTTATACAGAGACTTGATTACACACAGGTGGATTCTATTTATCACTTCATTTATCAGTCATTTAGGACAACATTGGATCATTCAGAAATCCTCGCTGAACTTCTGGAGTGAGTTTGCTGCACTGAAAGTAAAGGGGCCGAATAATTTTGCACGCATCACTTTTCAGTTTTTTATTTGCTAAAAAAGTTTAAAATATCCAATAGATTTCGTTCCACTTCACAATTGTGTCCCACTTGTTGGTGATTCTTCACAAAAAATTAAAATTTTATATCTTTGTTTGAAGCCTGAAATGTGGCAAAAGGTTGAAAAGTTCAAGGGGGCTGAATACTTTCACAAGGCACTGTATATATCTTATACAAATAAGAGATCTCACCAGCAAAAAACAGCAGGAAAAGATCTACCCATCCTGAATTGAATCAGCGTGAACTAAGACCTGCTGTGCTAGTTATCTGATGCGGATAGCAATTCACATGCTACTCTTCATCCTTTAGGCCGCGTACACACGCGCGGACTGTTTGCCCAACCTTGTTCGTCAAACAGTTTGGGCAAACAGTCCGCTCAAAATTTGCATGAGCGGACTTGCCCACACACGAGCGGACTGTTTCAACGAACTGTTTGCCAAACAGTCCGCTCAACTTTTGAAATGAACGGACTCGCCCACGTAAGGCGGAGGCAAGTCCGCCCATTTCGAGCGCGTGTACAGGTAGGCGGGGCCCGCGAAGGAGACGTCGTGGGCTCCGCCGCCTGGAATGGGCTTAAAGGGGAACCCCAACGCCGAAAAAAATCGGCGTGGGGGTTCCCCCCAAGTCCACACCAGACCCTTGTCCGAGCACGCTACCCGGCCGGCCAGGAAAGGGGGGCGAGCGAGCGCGCCCCCCCTCCTGAGCCGTACCAGGCCGCGTGCCCTCAACATGGGGGGTGCCTTGGGGAAGGGGGGGCCGCGCGGCCCCCCCACCCCAAAGCACCTTGTCCCCATGTTGATGAGGACAAGGGCCTCTTCCCGACAACCCTGGCCGTTGGTTGTCGGGGTCTGCGGGCGGGGGGCTTATCGGAATCCGGGAGCCCCCTTTAAGAAGGGGGCCCCCGGATACTGGCCCCCCCACCCTATGTGAATGAGTATGGGGTACAATGTACCCCTACCCATTCACCTGTGAAATAAAGTACAAAAAAAAACACAACACATGGAAAAAGTATTTTATTGCACAGCTCCGGGGGTCTTCCGTCTTCGGGGGTCTTCTCGCCGGACTCCTCCGCTATGTGTGTGTAGCTCTTTTACTAGCGGAGGAGTCCGGCTTTCTTCCTCCCCGCCGCCGGCCTCTTCTCCCGACTTCGGGGGTCTTGTCCCCCTCTTCGGTTCTTCTGCCGGGCCACCGCGCCTGGTCCGGTGGCCCGGTCTTCTGTCGCCGTCTTCCGTTCTTCTGTCGCCGCCTTCGGTTCTTCTGCCGGGCCACCGCGCCTTCTTGTAGCTCTTTTACAGGCGGTGGCCCGGTCTTCTGTCGCCGCTGTCGTCGCCGCCGCCTTCCGTTCTTGTTCTTCTTCTTCTTCTTCTTCTTCTTCTTCTCCTGGAGATGTTGACTCGACGATCTCTCCGGCCGGAATGCCAGAGCCGCGCTGTGCGGTCACTTATATAGTGACAATGGGGCGGTGTCACATGGTATATGTCACATGGGTTGGTCACATGGTGACCCCGCCCCCTTACGATGTCATAGTCCCCATGTGACATCAACCCATGTGACCAACCCATGTGACATATACCATGTGACACCGCCCCATTGTCACTATATAAGTGGCAGCGGAGCGTGTCCCTGGCATTCCGGCTGGAGAGATCGTCGAGTCAACATCTCCAGGAGAAGAAGAAGAAGAAGAACAAGAAGAAGAACAAGAACGGAAGGCGGCGGCGGCGGCGACGACGACAGCGGCGACAGAAGACCGGGCCACCGCCTGTAAAAGAGCTACAAGAAGGCGCGGTGGCCCGGCAGAAGAACCGAAGGCGGCGACAGAAGAACGGAAGACGGCGACAGAAGACCGGGCCACCGGACCAGGCGCGGTGGCCCGGGAGAAGAGGCCGGCGGCGGGGAGGAAGAAAGCCGGACTCCTCCGCTAGTAAAAGAGCTACACACACATAGCGGAGGAGTCCGGCGAGAAGACCCCCGAAGACGGAAGACCCCCGGAGCTGTGCAATAAAATACTTTTTCCATGTGTTGTGTTTTTTTTTGTACTTTATTTCACAGGTGAATGGGTAGGGGTACATTGTACCCCATACTCATTCACATAGGGTGGGGGGCCGGTATCCGGGGGCCCCCTTCTTAAAGGGGGCTCCCGGATTCCGATAAGCCCCCGCCCGCAGACCCCGACAACCAACGGCCAGGGTTGTCGGGAAGAGGCCGTTGTCCTCATCAACATGGGGACAAGGTGCTTTGGGGTGGGGGGGCCGCGCGGCCCCCCCTTCCCCAAGGCACCCCCCATGTTGAGGGCACGCGGCCTGGTACGGCTCAGGAGGGGGGGCGCGCTCGCTCGCCCCCCTTTCCTGGCCGGCCGGGTAGCGTGCTCGGACAAGGGTCTGGTGTGGACTTGGGGGGAACCCCCACGCAGATTTTTTTCGGCGTTGGGGTTCCCCTTTAAGCCCATTCCAGGCGGCGGAGCCCGCGACGTCTCCTTCGCGGGCCCCGCCTACCTGTACACGCGCTCGAAATGGGCGGACTTTCCGAGCGGGAACAGTCCGCTCATTTCGAAAGTACAGCGGACAGGCCCACACACGGGCGGACTGTTCGCTCAAACACAGTTTCAGCGGACAGTTTTTCGGAATTTCCGAAAGACTTTGTCCGTCCAACTGTCCGCTGAAACTGTCCGCTGAAAGCCCACACACGAGCGGACTGTCCGCCCAAACACTGTTCAGCGGACAAGGTTGGGCGAACAGTCCGCCCGTGTGTACGCGGCCTTACAGTTCGGTACTTCTAAAAGGAAGTTTGGGCTTCCAGGGAGCTTTTTGAAATGTTAGAAATGTTCCTGTAATAAGCAACTCCAACAGCCAGAGGCACCTTTTTCTCACACAGACCAATGATTACATATGATTGAAAATGAGAGCTATCTATGGTAACAATAACAAAGTATCAGCAGCATGGCTTGTGGCGCACTAAATGAAAAAGGGGCCACAATTTAAAAAAAAAGTAATTGTAAAGGTTCGTTTTTAAAAAAACAAACATGTTATACTTACCTGCTCTGTGCAAGGGTTTTGCACAGAGCTGCCCCTAAACCTCCTCTTCTGGGGTGCCCTAGTGGCGCTCCTGGCTCCTCATCTTCATTTTAATGGTGCCCCCACGGAGAGCCGCTTTCCCTGGGAGCACCTATACGGGCACACTCACGAGTCCCGCTGCTGCGTCCATTGACACAGACAGCAGGACTTGGCTGTGCCCCCACTTTTGTGTGTCACTGGATTTGATTGACAGCAGAGGGAGCAAATGGCTCCTGCTGCTATCAATCTATCCAATAAGGACAGAGACGGTGTCTAGAGCAGCTGGGCTAATGCTTGTCGCTCGGGCGGGTTAAAGAAAGAAAGGGGGGGGGGCTGCAGCACAGAAAATGTTTCACCTAATGCTTAGAAATCATCAAGGTGAAAAATCTTGAGACTTTACATCCCTTTTAACAAGAGGGCTTTACTTTGAAAATGTAGTATAGTGATTATAAAAACAGAGATGCAATTGGAGCCTACCTTTAACTGCTTTTTACGGTGTTTAGCACTCCTCAAAGTGGTTAAAATATTAAAATCACTGGCAGCATAAACTAAAAAGTAGACCATCTATGGCCACACAGCAAACCATTTTATTTATCGGCAGCTTTGGTATTCCATTAGGCTTTAACCACTTGCACCCAAGCCTATTCTGGCACTCCTCTCCTACATGCAAAACTCATAATTTTTTTTTCTAGAAAATTATTCAGAACCTCCAAACATTATATATATATTTTTTTAGCAGAGACTCTAGAGAAACAAATGGAGGCCGTTGCAATGTTTTATGTCACATAGTATTTGGGCAGTGATTTTTCAAACACATTTTTTGGGGAAAAAAAATTTAATGAATTAAAAAAAACAAAAAACAGTAAAGTTCGCCCAATTGTGTTGTATAATGTGAAAGATGATGTTATACCGAGCAAATAGATACCTAACATGATTTAAAATTGTGCACACTCGTGGAATGGCGTCAAACTTTGGCACATGAAAAAATCTCCATAGATGAGGCTTTACATTTTTTTTCTTTACAGGATACCCATTTAGCGTTACAGAGGAGGTCTTGGGCTAGAATTATTTCTCTTGCTTTAATATCCGTGGCGAGACCTCACATGTGTAGTTTGAATGTCTTTACATTTGTGGGAGAAATGTACGTACGCGTTCGCTTCTGTGTGCGAGCATCCGGGGACGGGGTTGTGCTTTAAACATTTTTTTATCTATATTGTTAATTTTATTTGAAATTTTTTATTTTTACACTTTCCCTTTAATTTCTTTTTTTTTAATCCCTTTTATTCCTATTACAAGAAATGTAAACATCCCTTGTAATAGGAATATTGCATGACGGGTCCTCTTTATGCCTCTAGGCAGGAAAGACCAAAATAGGTACTCGGCATTTCCAGCTGAGTACTCAGCAATTTTTACTTCTGCCGGGCAGAACGTGCCGTCATAATGTCGCGCCCGGGTCTCTGAAGCTAATAGAGACTGCTGGAATAGAGACACTGGAAATCTCTATGGCAAACTTCCGGTACCGATTCCTTCTCTGGCTCGCTGATCGCATGGGCAAGCACAGGATGGCAACGTCCCCTCCTGCCGCCTGTAAAAACGATCAAGTGGCTGAACAGGTGCAGGGAATCTTTGCCAGAAATTATTGATATCTGGATGATCCCTGTAGCTGCAGGCATCATTCAGATATCACTACTCAAACCCCAGAACATCATATGACGTACCTTGGGCGACAAGTGGTTAAACAGGGCATACAGTGAACATGTGTACACTGTTAACAGTAGAGAACAATAGGATAAAAACACAACAAGGAAACAAGTTCTATTTGATATGGAACTTGGAGTAACTAAAAAAAATAAATCTGAGGGTTAGGGGTCAGGTTTATATAAACGAAAATATATTTGAAGTAAAAAAAATCACTCAGAAGACGAGAATGGACTTGCCATTTGGCTGGTATGAGCCTCAGCACACAGCTATAATGGAGAAATGGGATTATAAGAGTATCGTGAAAAAAAAAAAAAAAATCACAGATGTGATATGCAAGAGGTAGGATAAAGCAGATATCATCAATAAATAGGTGGACTTAAAGGAAAAATAGTGACTGCAATTGGACAATATATACCATTTAATAGAACTGCTATACCCATAAAATATGTAAAACAAGCAGTAATTCAGTTACAAAAAGAGGTGCAAGTTTAATTGCAACAATGCTGTTGAGTGTTCAGCAGTCTCATTTGTAATCATGGGACGTTGGGTTCAATTGCCACTAGGGTGCCCTGCGCGGATCTTCTATTGCATCATTCTTTGTGAAGATTATACTCTAGTTTTTTTTTTTAGCACAATTCAGCATCATATTTCCTCCTGGTCTAATTGGCCTTTGTTTGCTCACATTTCTGTTTAGTATTATGGTAAGGATTATTCTACTGCAAGCTCCACTGAGGCAGGGAGTGATGTAAATGGTTTTATATATTGTTTAAATGCATAGTTCACCTTTTCAGGCAGAATTTTACTTTTCATACTAAAGAGAAGTGCTTTCTAATGTCATTTCTGGCCCAGTTATTGCAATGCTTTTCTCTTTAATATCCATCTGTCTATCGGACTGTCTATTTTAAAATTGCGATTCCATCACTTCCTGTAGATCATCTCCCACCATTCACTTCCTTGTTGCATCACAGAAGAGGGATATGATGGGGCATGATCACCACTCTGGACCAAACCTCTCTCATTACTATACCAGCTTCCACCCACTTTCAGTACAATCTCATTGTACAATTTTCTTTAGATCTAACACCAGCTATGTAGAGCAAGAGCCTGTCTGATACAAATTAAATGGATTGTTCAGGTTTGTCCTCCTACTCCGTAGTTCTGGTGAATCTAAACAAAATTGTGCAATTAGATTGGATAGTGTACAGCCATCTTTTTACAAGTACAGAGGAGGGAGTGGACAAAGACACAGTTGTCAGGCCCCATTCACATCTCCATGCAGCAGGAACTCACTTTTTATTAAATTTTTTGTGGGGGGAGTTTTCACTTGTTGCGCATAGGGCCACCTATTCACTTGAATGGGCTGCCCTAAACACAACAATCACCCCAGAGAAGCTCCAGAACTTTTTTTTTTTTTTTTAAGAGTAGAGCTTAGTGTGTTTTTACCACAGTTTTTTGTGCCTTTAACATGTAATGACAACACAAGCATGATGCACATTTGTAGCATGTTTCTGAAACGCATCGCAAAGCACACATTTTCTGTGCAGTTTGCTGTGTGTTCGGAAATGCACAGATGTGAATGGAGCCTCATTGTACTTCTATAAAACACACCAATTTCAGTTTCAGGTCTTATTCACACCTAGAGTAGTGGGAGTATACATTTTTTGCCTAATTGTTTCCTGCGACATGCATAGCACAGCCCATTGATTTCAATGTACTGCCCTCCATGTAGCACAGTAGCTCACGGGACATTTGGCATGTTGCGGTCTGCACAATCTTCACCGAGTTTTTTCATGTGGCAAAATGTGTCTTTTCTTATTCATTAGGGATCCTGTTAACAGTTAATGGCCAGAAATGCAACAAGATCATTTTAGGTACCAGGCATGATTCAAACCGGTTCATGTAGGAACTGTGTATGAGCAGGCTGATTGTACCAAGTTGATCGATCAACTTGGGTATAACCAGCCTGACCGATTATACTTGCAATTATTGCTAGCGGCTGTGGTATAGCCACTAGCAATAATCACAGGCAGGGAGAATATAAATGTCATAGCGGGAGGGATTCCCCTGTCAGTACTGTATTGATGGGGGGGATCATGCAAATTTATTTCCTGAAACCCATGGCTAATTGAAATTTGCACCATCTATGGCCTGCATAAAAGCTGTCCAGGAAGTAATGTAGAAGTTCTCCATAAACCAGACTGGATGCTGAGGTAAGTGCTGGTGGGAGACATTATAGAACACTTTATCTTTTTGGCAAAAGAGGCCCATTAATGCTATATTGGTACATGGGGAGGCTGGAATTTAGAAAAAAAAAAAAAAAAAAGGTAAACTTAGCCTTTAACATATTAAAGTGGAGTTCCACTCATTTTTGTGTTTATTAAAAGTCAGCAGCTACAAAAAGTGTACACGTTCCAGCAATGCGGCCGCCCAAACTCTCGCCTCTCCGTGGTAACAGCATTGCAAGTGTGGGCACCTGGCTGTGACAGCTCCTCCCCAATGGTCGGGCAAACTTCTGGGACCTGCAACGTGTCCCAGAAGATTTCAAGGAGGGAGCGGGAGAGAAGAAATTCTGCTTGAGCAGCCTAGGCAGCCCGAACGGAAGCGGGAGCAGGTACCTGCCAAAACTAGGTACCTGCCCCCCAAAAAATGACATGCCAAATGTGCCATATTTTTTTTTTGGGGGGGGGGGGGGTAGTGCTGATAGCAGAACTTCCCCTTTTGGGTGGAGCTCCACTTTAATGCTATGTACAGCAAGAACAGGATAAATTATATTATATAGAGGATAACAGCGGGCTATAACCCTATAGTCAGCAATATAGTTCTGCCATAATCCACTTGTTGAACTATATTGTTGTCTGCAAAATTTCTCTCTGAAGCGTAACTTTACGTGTAATAGAAGTATAATAAAACAGCTTATCTTGCACATACCTGATAGCACCAACGACCAAGGAGATAATAGCAATTTGAGTCATTAGGCTGCAGAGTAATTGCTTTTTCGATGTGCTCCTAAAAATGACAAATATGACCAAAGCAAATGAGACATGGCCCCGGATATGAAAGGGAACTTACTAAAACATGAAACAACTAATCACCTAATATTACAGATATACTACTATCAAAATGGCTTGAGCACTCTTTGGCATAATGCCTTCTTTCTCCATCAACAAATCCTGACCATATTGTTTATATAATTTTATTCCAAATACCTTAAAAATGTATCCAATTTGAATGCGTTTCTGAATGCCTTCATGCTCGGATAGTTGCCCACAAAGGATGGCAAACCTTTAAAAGAAACATTACTGTTAAATATAAAACCAGTCTTGTAATTATATGGTCACACAACTACTACGTATCTTTTTCCTTACTTCTAATGTAAGATTTTAACAAGCAGAATCAGGAAATAATGAACTCATCTTCCTTACTATGCTGCTTAGCAGATGTATGTGAATCACAAGATTGGCTGAACAGAATAGTAAATTCTATGGCTAGTAAAAGTCAACAGACACATTTTTCAAATGTAGCTTCAGCTGTTCACTTGGATTTAAACATTTAAACGATAGCTTCCCTTTCACGACTTTTGAGAAAATGATGCTATGGGGCAAACAGCACACCTGCTTATAGTGCTGTGTATGACCACACAGGTATTGTAGTGAAAATAAACAAATTGGCGTCATCACCAACAACAGTACTAAACCTTACACCCCACCTATTTTCCAAGGAAGCTTGATTCTTTATTATTATAAAAACGTATAAGTGGAATATATACTGTTAAGTATAAATTATTTGCAAATATTTGATATTTAATTCATAAAAAGTTTAAAACATATTATAAGAAATTCAATGTAATAAACACTGCACTGGTTTCCCCATGGAGAGGTCCATATGAATGTGCCAAGATCTGCAGATGTGTGTACTCTGTACAGTCCATCGGGGATTGCCAAACACTGGGAATAGGAAGGAAGGCTAGAGAAAGGGAAACTTAATACAACCACCCATTTAGCTGAATAAAGATGTATTTTTCTTGATCAGCCCCATATTGTAGTACAGCTCTAACTATTTGTCTTGCCTTTTATTCACACTAAAAAGCCTGCTGCGTAGGGATTGCTGTGCCTCCACTCTGTTCTGAATGTGGTTATTCTACAGACATTGGAAAGATGCACAAAGCCCACATGTAAAGATAATACATATATTTCCCACGGCCTTCCCAGGCAGCTGAAAAAATAGACTGGGTTTCACCATGAGGGGAGAGAAGAAATGCAAAAACAGATAACACAGAACACATATTTCCTCTCTCCATGGGGCAAGAGGATACACAAGACAAGAAGTCTGATGACCAATACTAACTAAATACTCAACTCCCACAAATCAAAAAAGAGTAACATCCGGCCCAGTGAAAAATACTGACTCTGCAAAACAAATATAACTGCAGAAAAGACGGCTTTGTACATTAGATCTGTAATTGAAAAACAATTTGCTGTTAGGAGAAATGCACTCGATAACTACAATTGATTTTGTAAAAGTAAAATGAAAAAATGTATGTAGTATCAGGTTTGTCAAAAACAAACATGCAGCTAAAGAAGGCCAAAATGTCGTCAAAGGAAAACCATTCAATATAAATAATAACATGCAATCCTCTAGCACTTTAAATTTCATCTTTAGGCATGGTTAAAAGCCAAAGTACCAGGCTACTATATTATATCTATATATACACACACACACACACACACAAGTATAATTTTATATATATATATATATATATATATATATATATATATATATATATATATATATATATATACACATATATGCACACACACACACACAGACACACACACACACACACACACACACACACACACACACACACACACACACCCGTATAAACATAATATGAAATTAGGATTTGAAGCAAAAAAGTGGAACTTCAAGCAAAAAATAGAAATCTTTGTATTGCAGTGCGAGGATATAAATTGACTGGCCAGCGATACAGGACTACACGGTATGAGTTGTGTGAATAACAACAGTGGCTGAACAAAATTACAAATGTTTCAGCAGGTAAAAGGGTTTACATTTTCCCATTTCAACTGTGTAGCCCCTGAGGTCTGCCTGGATTTTAGTATTACAGTAAACCCGTGTCTCCTTTAAACCTAATAAAGTAAAAGCAGACATATTATTTATTTGCATATATTTAGATCATTACCGCCATGTGTCTGGAGGTCTGGAATCCACAAATTATATAATAATACAAATCCTGATTTCTGCCTTAGAAGTTGAGCCCTCCAGTGCTTCACTATGTAAAGTCAGCTCTCATAGGCATTGAGGAGGAGGAAGAGGAAGGCTCAAGCTAAGCTCAACATTGTCATAATTGAGTGCAACAGATTTTAGCTCTCTGAAGATGTTCAGCATAATATCTGAAAGTAAACAAGGCTTTCTGGTCTACTCCTTACTGTACACATACCATGCGGCTGTGTCAGTTCATTTGATACACACGCTGAGTTGCTCTGCTACTGTTGTGCAATACTTTAATAAATTGAGGCACTATCTTTTAGACCCCTTTTTTCACACTGGAGCGTTTTGCAGGGCACAAAATGCAGGGTGTCAAAAAAGTCATGCCAGCAGCTTCTTTGGTAACTGCTCCCTCTACCGCTGATCCCCATTGAAATCAATGGGGCAGCGCTGCGATACCGTGAAGTTTTGTGGGCGCATTTAACCCCCTTTTGGCCGAATAGCGCCGCCAAAAAGACTATAAAAATAGTGCCGCTTTACCTGTGGCGGAAGTGTGAAAGAGGTCTTAAACTATACAGTGGGATTTGTCTGTTCTTTTTTACATTTTGTGCTGACAGTACTGATCATAATAAATGTACTATCATGGCAGTGTCAAAAACCTGTGTAGAGTGCATTGAAGCACTATATCATGGGTGCTCAACCTGTAGCCCTCTAGCTGTTGCAGAACTACAAGTCCCATGAGGTATTGCAAGGCTGTCGGTTAAACAAGCAAAGGTTTGATTCCCAAAGGCAGAAGCATGATGGGACTTGTAGTTCTGCAACAGCTGAAGGACCACAGGTTAAAGTGGGGTACCCCCTAAAAAAAAAAATTAAAAGTCAGCAGCTACAAATACTACAGCTGCTGGCTTTTAATAATCGGACACTTACCTGCCCCAGGGTCCAGCGATGCGGGGGAACGAAGCCCCCCCCCTCGCTCCCTGCTCCGCTCGCGGCGCCGTCATGCACAGCCGGGCACCCACTGTGCATGCGCGAGCGGCGCAGGGCGCCGTGATACGCCGTACAGTCACCTGGGACACATGACAGGTCCCAGGTGAATGTGCGGCGCGAGGGGAAGTGATGTCACCAGCCCGGGCAATGAAGAAGGCAGACTACGAGGGACCCCCTAGCAACCGGTATTTAGAGGTGAGTAAAAAAATTTTTTTTTGCCAATTATTATTTTTTGATTTTTTTTACGAATTTTAAGTAGTTTTATTTTTTTGGTGGCAACACCACTTTAAGCACCCATGCAGTATATGTTTGCTGTGAGAATAACAGTGAGGCATTTATTTGGTTCATTTGACACTGAAAGCTTTCACTGTTAGGACTTTCTTTTGCACTTGAATTGCTTGCTATTCACAATTGTTTATACAGTGGGCTCACCATTTTCTTAATGTCTTACAGGACAATTTCATGGGTCAGATGGTGAAAGCACAAACAAGGACAAATGTAATACTAGACCTACTGATTACTAACAATACAGACCCGATCACGGATGTAGAAATACAGGCCAATTTAGGAAACAGCGACCATAGTTCAATTTGTTTCAGTATAAAATCACACACATAGGAAACATAAGGGGAATACAAAGACACTGGATTTCAAAAGAGCCAACTTCCATAAACTACACTCCCAGCTAAAATATATTAAATGTGATAAAATCCTAGGAACAAAGAACATGGAGGAAAAATGGGTGTGCTTTAAGAGCATATTAAATAAGGGTATTAGCTAGTGCATCCCAATGAGAAATACATTTAAAAGAGCTAATAAAAGTCCTGGGTGGCTTAACTTCAACAGAAAAATGCATATAAAAGCAAAGGAGACGGCCTTCAAAATATAGAAGGCTGGGGGATCATCATCAGCATCCCAACTTTATAAAGAATGCAATAAGAAATGTAAGGGTGCAATCAGGGTGGCTAAGATAGAAAACGAAAAGCACAAAGCGGTGGAGAGTAAAAAAAAAAAAAAAATCCCAAGAAATTCTTTAAGTATATAAACAGTAAAGGAGGGAGGTCAGATCATATTGGCCCCATAAAGAATGATGAAGGGATTCTGGTTACTAAGGATGAAGAGATGGCGGAGGTATTGAATTTACTCCTTTTCTCCGTCTTCACAAGGGAAACAGGGGTTATAACCAATACTAATGTTTATCCTCATGACATGCCACAGGAAAAATTAGGAACAGACTTGAAAAAATGAACATTAATAAGTCACTGGGACCAGACGGCTTGCACCCAAGGGTCCTTAACCACTTGACCACTGGGCACTTAAACACCCTTAATAACCAGACCAATTTTCAGCTTTTGGTGCTCTCACATTTTGAATGACAATTACTCAGTCATACAACACTGTACCCATATGAAATTTTTGTCCTTTTTATCCCACAAATAGAGCTTTCTTTTGGTGGTATTTAATCACCTCTCGGTTTTTTATTTTTTGTGCTATAAAAGAAAAAAAGACTGAAAATTCTGTAAAAAAATGAATTATAACATGTAGCAGATTAGTAATTTTTCTTCATAAATTTTGGCCAAAATTTATACTACTACATATCTTTGGTAAAAAATAAGTACAAATTGGTGGATATTATTTGGTCTTTGTGAAAGTTATAGAGTCCACAAGCTATGGTGCCAATATCTGAAAATTGATCACACCTGAAGTACTGACGGCCTATTTCAATTCTTGAGACCCCCAACATGTCATAAAATTACAAATACCCCCCAAATGACCCCTTTTTGGAAAGAAGACATTCCAAGGTATTTAGTAAGAGGCATAATGAGTTTTTTGAAGTTGTCATTTTTTCCCACAATTCTTTGCAAAATCAAGATTTTTTTTCCTTTTTTTTCCACAAAATTGTCATATTATCAGTTTATTTCTCACACACAGCATATGCATACCACAAATTACACCCCAAAACACATTCTGCTATTACTCCCGAGTACGGCGATACCACATGAGTGAGATTTTTACACAGCGTGGCCACATGCAGAGGCCCAAAATGCAGGGAGCGCCATCAGGCGTTCTGGAGCACCCAGGACAATTCTGACATTTCTCTCCTACATGTAAAAATCATCATTTATTCGCTAGAAAATTACATAGAACCCCAAAACATTATATATTTTTTTTAGCAAAGACCCTAGAGAATACAATGGTGGTCGTTGCAAATTTTTATCTCACATGGTATTTGCGCAGCAATTTTTCGAACGTTTTGTGCTTAAAAAAAAAAAAAACACAGTAAAGTTAGCCCAATTTTTGCATAAAGTGAAAGATGAAGTTATGCTGAGTAAATAGATATAGAACATGTCACTCTTCAAAATTGCACATGCCCGTGGAATGGCACCAAACGTCGCTACTTAAAAATCCCCATAGGCGACGCCTTAATTTTTTTTTACTGGTTACATGTTTTGAGTTACAGAGGAGGTCTAGGGCTAGAATTATTGCTCTCGCTCTAACGTTCATTTGACGGAGCGATCACGTGGTAAATGGCCGCGATGAGCGGCCGTTTACCGTGCTCCGTGATGGGCCGGGTCCACTGGACCCGGCGGTCACGGATGCTCTCGTGTGCGCGCCCCAGGGGGCGCGCGAGAGCAGAATTCTGGGAGGCCGTTAATTAACGGCCTCTCAGAGTTAAACAACCGCCCTGAAGCCGTTAATCGACTATGGGCGGTTGTTAAGTGGTTAAGGAACTCAGTCAAGTAATTGCCAGACTATTGTTCCTAATTTTTACAAACACTCTACTGACTGGTATGGTGCCCTCAGACTGGAGAAAGGCCAATGTAGCACCAATATTTTAAAAAGGGCCAAGATATATCCCTGGGAACTACAGACCAGTTAAAGTCAATAGTTTGCAAGCTCCTGGAGGGCATGATAAGGGACTATATACAAGATTTTAGTAATGAAATCTGTATCATTAGCAGTAATGGATTGTTGAAAAATCCTTGCCAAACCAATCTATTAACCTTCTATGAAGAGGTGAGCTGCCATCTAGATAAAGGAAGGCCCGTAGATGTGGTGTATCTGGATTTTGCAAAGGCATTTGATACAGTTCCCCATAAACATTTATTGTACAAACTAAGGTCTGTCAGCATAGACCAAAGGGTGAGTACATGGATTTAAAACTGGCTACAGGGGTGAGTTCAGAGGGTAGTGATAAATGGGGAGTACTCGGAATGGTCCAGTGTGGAAAGTGGGATCCCCCAGAGTTCTGTCCCAGGACCATTTCTATTTAATTTATTTATAAACGACCTGGAGGTTGGGATAAACAGCTCAATCTCAGTATTAGTGGACGATACTTAGCTAAGCAGGGCAATCATTTCTCTGCAGGATGTGGAAACCTTGCAAGAAGATCCGAACACATTAATGGGGTGAACAGCTACATGGCAAATGAGGTTTAATGTAGAAAAATGTAAACTAATGCATAAGGCTGGCAAAAATATGAATGTGATCTGTACATTGGGGGGTGAACCTCTGGAGGAATCTAGGATGGAAAAGGACCTGGGGGTCCCCAGTAGATGACAGGCTCAGCAACGGCATGCAATGTCAAGCTGCTGCAAGCAAAGCCCATAGAATATTGGCATGCATTAAAAAGGGGAATTACTCCAGAGATAAAACGATAATTCTCCCACTCTACAAGACTCTGGTTCCGGCCACAGCTGAAGTATGCCATCCAGTTCTGGGCACCGGTCCTCAGAAAGGATGTGCTGTAACTGGAGAGAGTCCACAGAAGGGCAACAAAGCTAAATTAAGGGACTGGGGGATCTCAGCTACAGGGGAAAAACTGTAAGCACTGAATTTATTCTCTCTGGAGAGGAGACACTTGATATAATTTCAATGTACAAATACTGTGCTGGTGACCCCACAATAGGGAATTCAAAAAGACACACCACCATTCACTAAAATTAGAAGAGAAGCGGTTTAACCTTAAAGTGCATAGAGGGTTTACTGTAATGCCGCGTACACATGGTCGGACTATCCGATAGCAAACATGCAATCTAAGCTTGTTGTCGGAAATGTACGAACGTGTGTAGGCTCCATCGGACAGTTTCCATCAGAATTTCCGTCGCACAAAATTTGAGATCTGGTTCTCAAATTTTCCAACAACAAAATCCATTCGTGTAAATTCCGATCAGGTGTGCACAATTCCGACGCATACTTAGAATCAAGCAGAAGAACTTTATTTTTTTCGGCTCGTCGTACATGTTCTATGTCACCACTTGATGTTCGGAAATTCCGACAACTTTGTGCGACCGTGTGTATACAAGACAAGTCTGAGCCTAGCCAAGTCACCTAAAATCAGCATGGATGTACAGGCCTCTGCCTGCACAGTTGCATCATTCATTTACAGAGATGAAGTCCCATCTTTCACTGCAGCAGACAGACTTTAGTGTGGTAGACTTTTTTTTTATTAGAAATGATATCTACTGTATTTATCATATGTAGTGCTTTAGTTACATAATAGGCAAGGTTGAATAAAAACAACAGTCCACCCAGTTCAACCTCTGTAGGTGTGGGTGTGTCAGTGTCGATAATAATTTCCCATATGCCTGTATGTTGTGTTCTTTAAGATGCACATCCAAGAGTATTTTAAAAATATCAATACTCCTTGCTGACACCACCAATTGTGGAAGAAAGTTCCACATTCTTACCACCCTGACAGTGAAAAAACCCCTGCGTAGCTTAAGGTTAAACGGCTTCTCCTCCAATCTCATTGTGTGGCCATGTGTCCTTTTACACAGTTGTAGTCGTCGTTCCTCGTAAATTAGGTCTTACAATACCCTTATTAAAGTGGTTGTAAACCCTTACAAACCACTTTGACCTACAGGAAAGCCTAGATTAAGGCTTACCTGTAGGTCCAAGAAATATCTCCTAAACCGTTTAGGAGATATTTGCCGAAAGACAGGCACCGCTGTCTACGGCGCATGCACCGTAGACAGCGGCGTGCAGGCGCACTGAGCGTGCCGCAGTTAACGGTGATATGCTGCGAGTGGCGGCTTGCGTGCGCATGCGCGGCATCATCGCGTCTCCTACAAATGACAGCGCCGGAGCAGCGAGACCCACCAAGAAGATGGAGGCTCCGGACTACAGGGGACAGCGGTGACTTCGCTGGCTCCTGTGTCAGGTAAGTGACACATAATGGACTACTATGCGATGCATAGTAGTTGGTAGTGCTTTGGGCAGCACAGTGGTGTAGTGGTTAGCATTCTCACCTAGCTCAAATCCCAACCACGACACTACCTGCTTGGAGTTTGCATGTTCTCCCTGTGCCTGCGTGGGTTTCCTCCGGGTACTCCGGTTTCCTCCCACAATCCAAAGACATGCAGGTAGGTTAATTGGCTTCTGTCCAAAATTGGCCCTAGTATATGAATGGGGACCTTGGATTGTGGGCTCCTTGAGGGTAGGGACCAATGTGAGTGTGCAATGTACAGGGATAGGGACAATTGTAGACACTCAGGTTGAACTGGATAGACTGGTGTCTTTATTCAACCTATGAAACTATAGTAGTCCATTATGCTTAACTTTGCAGGGAATCAAAGAGGAAGTAAACCCATCAGGGTTTACTTCCTCTTTAATTTTGTTTGTTGCTGCTCTTTTGACTCTCTCCAGCAAATCCCTTCTGAGGACAGAATACTCCAGATGTGGCTGGACCAGAGTTTTATAAAGTGGCTGGATTATAGTTTTATCTCTGGAGTATATCCCTTTTTTTATGCATGCTAATATTCTGCTGGCTTTGGTAGCTGCAGCTTGACATTGAATGCTATTGTTCAGTCTATCTTCCACCAGGACGCCCAGATCTTTCTCCATCCTTGATTCCTCCAAAGGTTCTCCCCCAGTGAATAGTTTGCATTTGTTTTTAGCCGCCAAGTGCATTATTTTACATTCCTCCACATTAGACCTCATTTGCCATGTAGTTGCCCACTCTATTATTTTGTTCAGGTCTTTCTGTAAAATTTCTATATCCTGATGTGAAGTTATTACCCTGCTTATTTTTGTGTCATCTGCAAAGACAGAGATTGAGCTATGTATCCCATCCTCTATATCATTTATGAATAAATTAAACAGAATTGGTCCCAAGACAGAACATTGGAGTAACCCACTTGCCACTCCAGACCAGTCTGAGTCCGAGTCCATGTTATTTAGCAACCAAATGTATAGCAGTTAGGGTTTCCATCTGCTATAAATGTAACCCATTTGATATATATTATTGTTAATTTATATAGCTTTATAAAGAAGCCCCTCAACGTATCTGTAGAGAATTTTATGTTGCATTAATGTAAATGTTTTCAAGGAAGCCAAGACTAGCTGGATACTGGCCAGCCTGATAGTACAGGCTTTTTCAGATTTAAAAAAACACCAGATATACCTGATGGAATTACAGAAATGGTCTTTTACAAAAAGCAGAATAAGAAACATTCACTGGATGTGCCTTGCACTATGTTGCTCCTTGTACTGCCATTTATATTTTTTGAGAGTGCTGACAGTATGACACAACTGAAATATAGTTACTTTTCAAGATACCTTAATTATATCAAATGTCATTGCTACATTGGAGTACATAAATATCCTGAAGTAATGCATTCCCCCTAGTGAACTCCGTGTTAGTGGCCTCTAGGTTTGACACAGATAGGAATTAATTGAACCAACAACCCCACAGAACAGTTATTCTTCCCATAACCTGCACAACACTCCTGAGGGAGGATCCGGTCATAAGCTGACATGCAAACAAATACTATCCATAAAGTACTCACGCAATGAAACTCTCAGCAGTGTACTAACTGATGCAAAAAGGTTTATATAAATTAAACCAAGGAAGCAATCCTAAGCTAAATCTAATACAATTAAACTATTTACATTCAATTCTGCTCAACACTGAACAATGTACAGAGAAAACAAGAGCTTAGTGTCTGAATCATAACTGTTTTTTGTTAAAGCTAAACTCCAGTTATGATCCCAATTTTACATTTGTCCAGCTTTGATAATCAGTAAGGCTCCACGAACATGGGACGCTGAGGCAAAGTCTTCTGAATGATTTTTTGACACCTTAAAACTGGCATTTAAACTGTTTAGCTGTGTTTGCGCGACGCATTTAGCGGCATTTTACCGGGTTTGCGTCTAGAAGCGTTTAGTTAAGATTACATCAGAAGACCCTCCCCAAGCTAAAAAACAAAACAAAACAAAAAAAAACAGTATTATTTAACAATTTTAGCCATTTTGTGAGACCAGAGTGAGTAGCAGCAGCTGAGTACTTGTATTTAGTGTGTCACTTGCCACGTCACCTGCCACACGTTGCGGATTGTCACTTGCCACACGTTGCGGATTGTCACTTGCCACGTCACATGTCACAAGTTGCGGATTGTCATTTGCCACATCACCTGCCACACGTTGCGGATTGTCACTTGCCACATCACCTGCCACACGTTGCGGATTGTCACTTGCCACGTCACCTGCCACAAGTTGCTTGTTCAAATCTAACAGCATATGGGTCAAATTCCAATTATACTTCAGATAACAGCAATGCTAGTGGTGTACTGGATTGGATCAAGGGCTCATTAGGGTATATAAATGGTCTATGAATCATTGCAAGCTATTACAAGTTTTTTAAATATTTTTTCTAATGGTTTTTCATCATTTGCTATCATTTTTGAGATTTTTAATTTAAAAAAAAATAGGGCACCTTTAAAAACGCTTATGAATGAAAATGCACCTAAAACCGGTACCGCGTTTAGTCGAGTTTGGTGTCTGAAACGTGGAAATCTTCGGTGTCTGAACCCAGGTTTTTGCTTTCAAACAAACGCTGTTAAATGCAACTCCCTAAAAACGGCAATAAACGAGACTGTACATGGCCACATAGGACAACATTGAATGAGTTCAGGGGCAGTTTAAAAAAGCGTCCAACTGCCTCTGAACGTCCGTTTAGCAGCGTCCCGTGTACATGGGGCCTAATAGTAGTTGATTCTATTACAGTGATCACTGCAATCTCCCTGGTCCAGTAGGTGGAGGCAGAGGGCGACCCATTGTAACCAGTATGCAGTGGCGTAGTCACAGGACCCCAAAGATCCCAACTGGACCAATGTAAGTAAGACCAATGTAAACTTGCATAATGTAAGTATGCAATTAAGATCATACCTGAAGTTCAGCTTTAAACTGTTGATACTACAGATTATGTATAAAGAGGTAACTATTAAATAGAAGAAATATTTAACATGGACTTTGCTGGCTTTTGCGGTTTGCAGTGACACACATGGAAGAGAAGGGAGTTCACAGGCAACAAGTTGCCTGTTTTCTAAAACAGTTAGCCCAGCCTTAGGAAACATCTTAGCGGTGCGGACCGGCTTGTGAGACCAAAAAGGGACCGACGCCTCTGCGGCTGCCCCTGCTGTATCCTCAATTTTTAAAGTATCCCGCACTGCTGTGATAAGTGCCCCCACCAGCACCTTCTCATGCGCCGCAACGGACGCGGAAGATTCCTCCTCACTGTCTGAAAGGTCAGGGGCTGCATCCTCTGAACCGTCTAGACAGGGGCCGCCCGCCACAGCGGGGCCCGAGTCCTCCCCGGAAGATGGAGGGGGAAGGGGGCAGGCCACCACACCACTTCAACCCCGGAAATAAATGATTCCAGGACTTCCGACAGTGTCCAGGGGAACCGCAGGCCCAGAGGAGCCAGCTGCCATCACAGGGATATCTTGGAGAGGGGCACCTGCTTCACACTGCCGATAAAGCATCCAGGGGCACCGCAGACCCTGAGGACCCAGCTGCCATCACAAGGATTTCTGGGGGTGGGGCACCTGCTTCACACACCATCCTGCTCCCGCTCGCCTGTCACTACCCGGGAGCCCACTAAGGAGAGAGAAGGAGAGAAGACCACCCTCCTAGCTGCCACAGACTGAGGGGCTCGCCAGAAGGACTCACCACCCTGAACGAGGAGCAATTTTTGCGCCGTCCGTCCTCCACGCCAAGCCATGAGGAGGATCCGTGTGGCGTTTGCACTCTTCCTGGCTTCAATTGCTAAATCCAGCGCTAGAGGCCCAGCAGAATACCCCTCCCGTGGCCATCCGAAAATGGCCACCGGCCGTGTCCCAGAAACCCCACAAGTGTCTGGGGACTCCGGGAAAATGTCCGCCACCCTCCCAGAAAATGGCCGTGGCTCAGGGAAAATGGGCGTGAATCCCGTCCCCAAATCAAGGGTGGCCCAGCACAAGGAGACACAATGCCAGCTATCCCCTCTGTACCAGGACGCACAGAGACCACCCGAAGGTGGCCCCACCCCCACTAGGCCAGGTAGATGCCTCACAACCCCCCTGCACCCAGCAAAAGGCAGCCCCTCCGGGAAGGAGGGGAGGAAAGGAGAAGGGGGGGAAGAAGGGGAGAGCATTGAAACCATCTCCCAAATCGACCCCCCAGGGAGTACCCAGCTGCTCCACCATGCCTGGACCGGTGGATCCCTTACTTACACCTCTTGCAGGGATTGCTGGTCGCACTCCACAGACAGATCCACCTGCCGCCTAGATGGAGTGGCTGTCGGCCATGGCAACACTGTGACCCAAATGGCAGGTGTCTGGTCATATGTGTCCCTGCAAGACTTACATCTCGCCGGCCGCCCCTGTCCAGAATAGGGCTTGTCGCGGCCGACCCAGCGCGGAGCTAAGGTCTGCACACGCTCGATGGCCAAGCTGGGGAGACTACCAGGATCTATAATATCCAAGCTGTCACCCAGCCCGGCAGTTGATTGCAGATGCATCACCAGGAAAACAAAAATAAAAAAGATATTAAACAAAATCTAAAGAACCACAGGTCCCAGCCGGGAGCCAGGTCCTTCTAGACTAGGCAGAAAAAAACTGAGCTGCCTGTAGCAGAGTGGGGGGCTGCTGCCAGTTAGGACCGCCCCTGGGCGGTGCTGTTTTTTTTCCCATGCCTAGTCCTACTCCTGAAGGAGGCGATATAACCCTAAGATCAAAACTGAAAGTGCTGTGTCCGTTAATGAACAAAAGAGAAATTGTGGTGATCTGGGGACTGAAGGTGCAGTAATTGGGGTGATCTTGGGTCTGAAGGTGCAGTAATTGGAGTGAAGTTGCAAAACTGGGACTGATCTGGGTTTTGAAGGTACAGGAATTTGGGAGATCTGAGATTTGATGTGCAGGAATTGGAGGGATCTGAGGTGTTGAAGGTGCAGCAATTGGGTCTTATCTCTGTGTGAAGGTGAAAGAATAATGGTGAACTAAGGTGTGAAAGGTGCAAGGATTGGAGTGATGTGAGGTGTGAAGGCGTAAAGCTCAATATTTCTTACTATTATTAAAGGTTCCTTTTCACAATTGAAGTTGACATTTTTTTTTATGTAGCTGGCACTCTATTTCTTTGAAAACATTTTTCGGCACACTGTAGTCAAAATTTTACCTACTCTTGACGTATAACATAGGGAAAAAAAATTGTAAGAAGCCTTACAAAAAAAAAAAAAAAAAAGAAAAAACATACATTATACAATTTTCTTTTAGCTTTAACAAAACCATATAATATGAGGTCAAACCTAAACACTTTCAATTTGTATGCAATCAGGCTGGCCCTTGCACTACATAGTTGAAGGTAAATCTAAAGAAAACTGAATAAGAAAATTGTATAATGTATAGCCAGCCTTATGAACAGATCAGCCATACATGTTATGATGAGGTAAGCTAAAAGAAATCACCCCCCACCCCCACTTAAGGAATAAATTCCCTGCTGCAGCGTCTCCCCAACTTGTTGCCTGTAGTGACAGCGAGCCAGGGATTTTCTCCCCAATCTCGCTATCACAATTTAAAAAAAACCCAGCAGGGCTTTGCCTGCCCGGCCACATCATTCATTCTCTGAGTTCTGTGAATGGGAGAACTACAAATAATGACAGCCTTTGTGGCTGTCGTCTTGTAGTATTCAATGAGCTACCAGGACGCTGTTGAGTACTCTGAGTAGTTCAGTGATGCTTCCCGTCAGTATGTGACTGCCTAATCGTGCGAGGTTCGAGCAGTCTTAGACCCCTTTCACACCAGGGCGTTTTGCAGGCGCTATAGCGTTAGCAATAGTGCCTGCAATCCGCCCTAAAAAAGCTGCATAATTGTCTGTAGTGTGAAAGCCCGAGGGCTTTCACACTACAGAGGTGCGCTGGCAGGACGTCAGGGAAAAGTCCTGCCAGCAGCTTCTTTGGAGCGGTGAAGGAGCGATGTGTTTACCGCTCCTCCACCGCTGCTCCCCATTGAAATCAATGGGGCAGCGCTGTAATACCGCCAGCAAAATGCCGCTATTGCGGTGTATTGCTGGCGGTTTTAACCCTTTCTCGGGGTAAAAGCGCCCCGCTAGCAGCCGAAATGCACCGCAATTCCGGCCGTAAAACACCGCTAAAAATAGCAGCTTTTTAACGCCGACGCTATGGGCGGTGTGGTGTGAAAGGGGTCTAACAGAGAGTCTGCACAAGTTACAGGTGCAATGCTTTGCAGGCTCCTAGTCAAAGATGTGCAATTTTTTTTTTTTTTTTTTTTTAAGGTAAACGTAGCAAAAGGCATCTGCAGGTCTCAATTCTAGCACAGATCCTAAAAATAAGGGGGTTTCTCATTTTTTGGATAGTGGGTGGAGCCATAAAAATCATTCTTTTATGTCCCTGTGTGGCTAACTGCTTGTACAAATCTGTCTTACTAAATACACCTCTAAAGGTTTCTTGGCTGCCTCTTGCTCCTTGAAGTTTCAGTTTCCTCCATTCATTTTCTATAGGGTGAAGGTCTGGAGACTGACTAGGCCACTCTATTACCTTAACGTGCTTCTTCTTGAGCCACTCCTTTGTTGCCTTGGCGGTATGTTTTAGGTCATTGTCATGCTGGAAGACCCATATTCAGTGTTCTGGCTGAGGGAAAAAGGTTCTCATCCAAGATTTTTGGGTACATGGCCCTGTCCATTTGCTCCTCAATGCAGAAAAGTCAGCCTGTACCTTTAGCAGAGAAACAGCCCCAAAGCATCATGCTTCCAACCTCCATGCTTGACTATAGGGATGGTGTTCTTAGGGCCATAGTCCGCATTTTTCTTCCACCAAACACAGCAAGTCGAGTGAATGCTAAAGAGCTAAATTTTGGTCTCATCTGACCACAGCACTTTCTCCCAATCCTTCTCTGAATAATTTAGATGTTAATTAGCATGACTGTATATGTGCCTTCTTGAGGAGGGGGACTCGCCGTGTTTGGAGGATGAAAAATGCTGACTATAACTCATCACTACAATCAAACATTGAGGTGGAAACATGCTTTGGGGCTGTTTCTCTGCTAAAGACACAGGCTGACCATATTGAGTGTCCAATGGATGAGGCTATGTATTGTAAAACCTTTTAGAATCTTCTGCCCTCAGCCAGAACACTGAACGTGAAAAATATATAGAGGAGCGCGAAGTCAGTGTAAAGCATTTATTTATTAAAAACAGCTATTTTAGGTGTCCTCTGTGTCTCCCTCTGACGTCACGCGCTGCTGCGTCCCCACACGCTGTCCCGACTGGCTGGATTGTGTTCCTACAGATCGCTGAACACAGCTGACTTCTCTCCCATCGCTTCGCCACTGATATGCTGACATCTCCATCTACAGACTCTGCCTGTCAATGGGACTAAAGCGGACGGTAAACCCTCACAGCACTCAATTTTTATGTAAGTGAGACTTTTATCTGTTTTTAATAAATAAATGCTTTACACTGACTTGGCGCCCCTCTATGTTTTTCTTTCTGTATATGAGCTGACTTCACTCTAAGAAGAGCTGCCGCCAGTAATATTGCAGAGAAACTATGGGCTTTCCATTTGCTACAACCAACAAGTGATTCCCTCTGGATTTACCATATTATTCAAAGTACTTATATATTTTTTATATCTTTGAATGAACTCTTGATATTAGACTGATCTAATTAGACATTTAGGCCCCTTTCACACATGCTGACATTATGTCCGTATTTCATCCATCCGTTTGCGGATGAAATACGGACATGCATGCATTCCTATGGGATAGCGGGTGTCTGCGGATGAACATCTGCAGACACCCGATATCGTCCGCCTCCGCAATTGTCCGAATCTGCAGACAGAGGAAAATCCAATTTTTCTATCCGTCTGCAGAGCGGATCAGATGAACACGGACAGACGGTCTGTGCTCATCCGATCACCCATAGAGGAGAGCTGACAGGGCGGTCCTGGCACAGTGTGCCAGGACCGCCCTGTCATCCGCTGCCTCAGCGGGGACAACGGAGCGATCCCCGCTGAGCAAGCGGATCATCACGGGGCGGATCATTACGGATCCGTCCTGTGTGAAAGGGGCCTTATGGTCTTAAAGCGCCAGCACCTTGCATTGTTTAGAACACTGAACATGGGTTGTGGATGGGTCTTCCAGCATGACCATGACCCAAAACATGTGTAAAAAGGACCCTCGCGCCACTATGTGCTAGACGTGAAATAAATCTACGTGCATAACAAAGTATAATGTAACAATCTGTGGAATAACAAAAGTGCAAGTGCTACTAAATGAAACAGAAAATGCAGCGGGACAAAATAGTAAACACAAACTATCACTTGAATAATTAAAAAAGAGTCCTGCGCAAATAATGCCACAAAAAATAAATAATGTATAAAAATGTGAAGAAAAACAAGAGTCAATGTAAATATTTCAAAAATAAACACACCAATAGTGTAAGTGTGTAGTAAAAAAGTACTGGAGAAAGAACAGGACCAAATGTTCCAAAAGATCAGGCTCCCAGAACTCTCACCTCAGAGATGGAATAATAAGGCAAAAGAAAGTAATTCCAGTGGACTTCTCCTTCACTTCTCTGTGCACAATCATCAAATGGTATAAACTTCTACCACTAGAGGGCCGATTCAATCTCTTATGAGTAATGCTGCAGCATAAGTATCCTCGTGGTATGAAACTTAAAGAAAACACAGAGGGGAAGGGGGAAGGGAGAGAGAAAGGGGACTCCAATAGTGTAGTGGTTTCCAAAACTGAATAAATTTATTTAAGAGAAAGCAAATGGACTCTCACATTTAAAAAGAAAATATCAAACAGAAAGAGATCTGGCGTGTACAGCCAGTCTTACGCTCGTTCCGGTATTCCTACGGCCACTCCCTACGCGTTACGTCACCACGTGACTTCTTCATGGGGATCCGCGTAGGGAGTGGCCGTAGGAATACCGGAACGAGCGTAAGACTGGCTGTACACGCCAGATCTCTTTCTGTTTGATATTTTCTTTTTAAATGTGAGAGTCCATTTGCTTTCTCTTAAATAAATTTATTCAGTTTTGGAAACCACTACACTATTGGAGTCCCCTTTCTCTCTCCCTTCCCCCTTCCCCTCTGTGTTTTCTTTAAGTTTCATACCACGAGGATACTTATGCTGCAGCATTACTCATAAGAGATTGAATCGGCCCTCTAGTGGTAGAAGTTTATACCATTTGATGATTGTGCACAGAGAAGTGAAGGAGAAGTCCACTGGAATTACTTTCTTTTGCCTTATTATTCCATCTCTGAGGTGAGAGTTCTGGGAGCCTGATCTTTTGGAACATTTGGTCCTGTTCTTTCTCCAGTACTTTTTTACTACACACTTACACTATTGGTGTGTTTATTTTTGAAATATTTACATTGACTCTTGTTTTTCTTCACATTTTTATACATTATTTATTTTTTGTGGCATTATTTGCGCAGGACTCTTTTTTAATTATGACCCAAAACATACCGCTAAGGCAACAGAGCGTTGCCTCAAGAAGAAGCGCAATAAGGTCATGGAGTGACTTAGTCAGTCTCCAGACCTTAATCCTATAAAAAAAAATTATAGTAGGGAGCTGAAACTTCAAGTTTCCATGCGGCAGCAAAGAAAAGTTAAGGATTTAAAGAAGATCTGTAAAGAAGAGTGGACCAAAATACCTCCTGAGATGTATGTGGTCACCAACTACAAGAAACATTTTAGCTCTGTGCTTGCCAACAAGGGTTTCTCCACCGCGTACTAAGTCATGTTTTGCTTGGAGATCAAATATTTATTTTACTCACTGAACTGCAACTCAATTTATAACATTTGTATCATGTATTTTTTTTAATGGATTTTTGGTTGATATTCTGTCTATCATTTAAAATGGTCATTCGCCCTGCTGATAAGGGTGGGGGCATGGTATTACTAGACAAGGCTGACTATGTAGGTGAAATGTACAACATTCTTAGTGATCACGCTACATATGGTGAACTACCTAGTGATCCTACAAAAAAATACAAAAGGGAACTAAACAGTCTCATTGTTAAAGGATTTGATTAGAAGATTTTAAATAAAAAAGAGAATTTCTTGTCCCACTAGCTCCACGTATTCCCATTATTTATTATTTGCCCAAGATCCATAAGAATCCCATTTGTCCCCATGGTCGTCCCATTATAAGTGGAATTGATTCCATCACCTCCCGTATTGGGAAATACATTGACCGTTTTCTCCAACCTTTAGTTAAAACTACCCCTTCATTTCTTAAAGACACCAAAGATGTAATCAGCCGATTGTCTAGTTTCACTATTGAGGAAAATTTGATCATGGCTACGGCAGATGTGGCATCACTGTACACATATATCCCTCATCATATTGGGATGGAAGCTGTACATAAGTTTTTAAAACGTGATCCCACTCTTGCCGAGTTTCAAGTGGACTATATTCTGGAACTTTTAGAGTTTGCAACTCAACACAATTATTTTTGGTTTGAAGGGAAGTTTTACTTACAGACCAAGTCTTTGCTTTGGATTACCCTCAGTTGAAACTGTGGGCCAGATACATTGATGACGTCCTCCTCCTATGGGCAGGTACATCTGAAGCATTAAAATAATTTTTTCTGTCCTTAATGGGAATGATAGAGGGATAGTCCTATCCTATGAATCTAGTATGTCTAGGATTAATTTTTTAGACTTGGGAATAGAAATTTCAGGACATCAGTAGAACTGATGTCCTGAAATTTCTATTCCCAATTTCTATTCCCAAGTGATGAGCACACATTTTAAAAACACAGATAGATACCTGTGGATAGTTGCCCCCACAGAACATGGCTGAACTCTGTTCCTAAGAATCAATTCCTGCGACTTCGCAGGAATTGTACTGATATCAACACGTTTAAAATCCAGGCTGATGTCTTGAAGTCTAGATTCTTGGATAGGGGCTATAGTGGGGTTGATATCGATAGAGAATTGCAGAAGGTTTTGGATATTGATCGAACTTCTTTGCTGGGGGAGAGGCCTCGTAGGGAGGATGATGGCCACTATAAATGGTCCTTCCTTACACGGTTCTCTACACAGCACAAACAAATTAAGAATATTTTTGAAAGACATTGGAGCATCCTAAGGAACGATAAAGTCCTTGGACCTCTCATACCGGAAAGACCCAAGGTGGTCTACCGGGGTTTACCTGCATTGAAAAGTAAGATTGCCCCCTCTATCATCAACCCCCTCTGTAAAGCCTATGTTCTTTCACAATTGGACAGGTTACTATCCATGCAAAAGGTGTACGGTTTGTCATCATAATAGCAGTGGACGCGGCAGTACTAAGGAATTTAAATCTACCATAACGGGCCGCACTTATAAGATCAAACAGTTCTGCACCTGTGCCACAATAAACGTAGTGAATCTACTGACTTGTCCTTGTGGCAAACAGTATGTAGGTAGAACCATAAGATTATTCACCACTCGTGTGTCGGAACACATTAACTTAATAAAACTCGGGAGCGTGAAACATACTGTTCCGCGTCACTATCGACAACACCATGCTCGAAATCCTATGGGAACTCAGTATCTAGTCATAGACAGATATATTGCACCATGGAGGGGCGGAGCTAACACCAGGGGTGTTTCAAGACTTGAAACATTTTGGATCTATGAGCTACAGACTTATCCTTTTGGAATGAACGTGGAGCTAGACATAAATTAATTTATTAATCAAGCATAAGGACAGAATAACAACTTTTTAATATTTTTTATAATATCTTTTTAGTTATTCATTGGCCCTCCCCTGATTGATCTACATTGGCATTAAAATCGATTGTTATTCAGTTGAACTATGTATATTTAATTTGTAGTGATTGCATGATGTACTCACTAAAATGGTTTATTGATACAATACAAATGGTAATTGGTGGGAATACTATTTGATTGGTGGCCAATTGTTAGTTTTAATTTGTTTTAGTAGCGTGATTTTTTGGAGAAATTAATGACCCCCTATTGAGGTGGAGTAAATGTTTTATCTCCCCTTTTTTCCTCCTTTTTTTCCCTTATGGTGAACATGTTCATGTGAATATCTGTATATATATATATATATATATATATATATATATATATATATATATATATATATATATATATATATATATACTTTGTATACCTACTAAATATGTGTAAAGTTTATATTGATGCCCCGCTTAAGACCATGACTCCGGCAGACGCTGTATGTGATATGTATGGCATCACCCTGTTGCTATGGAGTTGCTTGATGCCCCCTATGGGGAGGTTATGTGGGGAGGGTTCATATACACACAAGCAGGCAGTATGCGGCTTGATAACGATTGTTGCAGCCAGTCCATGGGTTGGGCCTCGTTCTGAGAGCGAGGCTTGGTCCTGGGAAGTGTTTGCTGACTAAACCGCAGCTGTGACAGTCTGGCCTCGCTTTCAGAGTGAGGCTTGACTACGTTGTATGCTGGAGTTTTGACGGCCTGGCCTCATAATCAGAGCGAGGTTTGGTTTTCAGAACGAGGCTCGACTACGCTGCATGCTGGTGTTTGGATGGCCAGGCCTCGTGATCAGACGAGGCTTGGTTATGACACAAGACGGATGCTAATATGAGGCTTGGCCTCATAATCAGAGTGAGGCTTGGTTTTCAAAACGAGGCTTGGCTATGCTGCATGCTGGTGTTTGGTTGGCCAGGCCTCGTGATCAGAACGAGGCTTGGTTATGACACAGGATGGATACTAATTTATGCCCAAGATGTGGAAAATCTTTCATATCCAAATATTCAGTTTTGTTTATATTTTGGATATTTGGCGGACATCTCTGATGGGGATGATGATATATGTAAGGATAATAAATATATATGGAGGAGTTTTTAATATATACACTTCCGGAACATGTGACTGGAAGTGCCAAGTGCTTCCGGGGTCATTGGTTATTTTGGGGTCATTTTGTACTGATAAGCGATGCTGTTTTCTGACTATGTTATTACGATTGAACCAAATGTGAGTGTAATTTTATTATTATTTTTTAATAAATTGGATGTTAAAACGGTATCACGCTATGCTAGTTTTCTACTTCCATGGTCTTTGATACCTGACCCCCCTATTTCGTGGGATGAGCACTATAGGAGGATCGCTACAGATGATTTCATGACCTGAAGACTTGCGGGAGATTACACACTAGATGTATGATTATCTGGTTTGCTAACCTACAGGCCCATATGACGTAAGCCTTCCTCTGAGTCCATGTCATTTGGTAAGCCTCCTCTCCCCTTCTTTATCACGGTGGTGGTGGTATTATTTTACACATCAGAAGTTGAATTTCACCTTTTTTACGTCACCTCAAGTTTGGAATTTGTGATTGATATTACACATTTCAAGGACTGTTAGACGTTCACTTGATGGACTATATATGTTAAATTAATTTTATTTACTTTAACCTTCTGTGTGCATGAAGTTCATGCACTCTTCCACTTGGGAGTAAGATCTCTTGATATATAACAGAATTTACACATATTTTCTTTTTTTTTTTAAGTGTATGTCATTTTCTTTGCTTGAATTAGTGCCTTACTGGTTCATGTGGTTTGTTGCCACCTAAGCGCCACAATTTTTTGTTTTAATTTCATCATTTAAAATACACCTGATAGAAATTATAGACCCTTCGTGACTTTGTAAGTGGGAAAACTTACAAAATCTGCATGGGGTAAAATAATTATTTTCCCCACTGTACACAGATTGATATCCTTTACTTTTATACATCTGCAGGTTGATGTCCTATGCTTTTATACATAAGCAGGTTGATTTCCATTACTTTTACACATACACCGATTGATACTGAACATTTATACCAATCCAAATGTATATACCTTAAGTGAATGTAAATGTAATCTGGAATGGAGTTAATATTGCCGTAACAAAAAACTTTTCAGGGCATCGTAGAGAGTCTGATAAAAACAAACAAAAAAAAAACCCTTTCTGAAAGGTTCAGTTCGACTCGCACACAGGAATAATCACGGCAGCAATGTTTTCATTCTTGTAATAGAGCCACAAAACAGGAGACCGCTAACGTAGAGCAGATGTCAACACCAAACTACTGCATGCAGACTGAGCCTTTATCTGATAAAAGCCAAATGTGTATAATGCCTCTGAGATGTGCCATGTATTTTGGCTTCTGGATGTAGCCGTAAACCTACAATGGGGCTCTTTGGCTGATAGAAGTGCCACAGAGTGACCTGAGATTGATTCATTATAGAGATTACATTTTAGAAGTGGCTGCATCTCTTTGATAACACTATTGTGTGACAGCTATCTTTATTAAAGTTTAAAGCAATATTAAACTAAAAAACTAAAATTGCAGCTTACCAATCTTTGGATGTGGTGGTTGCATTTGTTTTTTTTTCTCTTTTGCACCTTTTCCCCCTGCTAATTGGCCAGTAACACATTCGGTATTATAATGCCTACACTCTGTATGAAGGAGCAACAGGGACAACTTTGGATAACAACATTGTTAGCCTGGAGGGTAGTAGTGTGCTAGCTGATTTATATACGCTAACAAATTGAAGCCAAACTCCAGCTACCACTTTATAAGGAGCTACAGCAACAGTTTTGTTCCTTTTGGGATAAAGGTTTTACATAAAAGTGGATCACTGTAAGCACCCCTGTCAGTGATAAATGGTTTGTCTCGCCCTTCAAATTTATACAACCGAAGGACAGCCTGTTCTGTTGAAGAACCACAAATGTACTGGCTGGATCATTAAAAATAAAAGAAAGAAAGCCTAAAAATGAAAAAAAATAAAAATAAAAAAACACATGTAGCCATCCCATCTAAGAATTGTTACATTGCAATATAATGTTTGTTTTTGTGTTTAATACTGCTTTAATAAAGCTGACCTGTTATCTACTAACACATTTTAAGCAGAATGCAAGTGGAAAAAATAGCAAGATTAAAAATGAATAGCTGTTCATGCCTCTCTATTAGATTGTGTAAAAAGGGCTTTGTCCATTCCCTATGCTCAGGTCTCAAATTACACTCGGCTCTCCTCTGAGCTGTGCAGTGTGTAATGTTGGATCCCCGCTCCCTGCCTCTGGAAGCTCAGAAAAACTATGTAAATTCTGGGATATATATTTTTTTTTTTTAGTGCCTTGAAATATTCATACCTCTTGAAAATGTTCCCAATTTTGTCATGTTACAACCAAAAATGTTATTTATTGGAATTTTATGTGACTAACACAGTCCACAAGTAGCACATAATTGTGAAGTGGAAGGAAACAATAAAGGGTTTTCAATTTTTTTTTTTTTTTATATCTGAAAAGTGTGGCGTATTCAGCCTCCCTTTAGGCTGGATTCACACCTGTGCAGTTTTAGTGCTTTTTGCATTTTGCAGATTTGCACTGCATTCCATTTAACATGATCTGCAAATCTGCAAAAAGCACTAAAACTGCATAGGTGTGAATCCAGCCTTACTCTGATACCCCCAAGTAAAATCTAGTGGAACTAATTGCCTTCAGAAGTCACCAAATTACTAGAGTCCACCTGTGTGTAACTTAACCTCAGTATAAATGCAGCTGTTCTGTGAAGACTCAGAGGATTTGTTACAGAATCTTACTGAATCTTACTGAATAAACAGCATAATGAAGGCCAAGGAACACACTAAACGGGTCAGGGATAAAGTTGTGGAGAAGTTTAAAGCAGGGTTAGGTCATAAAAAAAATAAACGTTTGATCTGGGATGGGGAACAAGACAAGGGTGCCCTTTGTCGCCCTTGAGCTGGCTATTGAACCGTTGGGAATACAGATTAGAGATAATCCGAACATTACTGGTTTCTGTTATAGAGACAGAAAAAATTGATGCTCTACGTGGATGATACTACGATTCTGCTTGGAGATGTGGAAGGCTCTCTTAAGGAAACTATGTCCACCATAACGGAATTTGGCAACTATTCGGGCTCAGGACAAGTGGACAAAGTCTGCCCTAATGCCCATTGATGACACTCTGTATCCGGGAGTAAGGGGGGCTTATTTCCCCATTGTTACAAAGATTCTGGGATCAAATTAAAACATGAAATTCCCTTCACTTATCTGTAGCTGGTAGGGTTAACTTAAATAAGACGATTCTTATGCCCAGTTATTGTACGTCCTGCACAGCTCCCTAGTTATGGTTCCTCTTAAAACCTTTAGGATAGTAAATTCCTTATTCTGCAACTTAACCTGGAAAAATCGCTCTCCTAGAGTAAAACTTGAACACCTGCAGGGCCCTAAGGACGATGGTAGTACACAATTGCAGCATCTGATAGGTACAATGTGTGTGGGCACAGAACAGGAGAGCGCCAACAGCAGCTCTTCTGAAGCTGTGATGCTGCATACAGTACGGAGCAAGACCGTTCCAGTGGTGCTTAAAGCGGGAGTCCACCGGGACTCCGCGTTTTTTTTTTTTTTAAAAGCCAGCAGCTACAAATACTGCAGCTGCTGACTTTTAAAATAGTGACACTTACCTGTCCAGCGCGCCCGCGATGTCGGCACCCGAAGCCGATCTCTAGGTCGCCTGTCGGGTCCTGCCGCCGCCATCTTGGGTATGGGAATCAGGAAATGGAGCCTTTCGGCTTCATTTCCCGGTTCCCTACTGCGCATGCGCGAATCGCGCTGCGCAATAAGGACGCTCCCCGCTGCCTCTAGGATCTGTGTGTTTCCCAGCAGGCAGCGGGGCACTTGCGGGAAGGGGCGGGCACTTGCGGAAAGGGGTGTAAGTTACGCCCCTTTCTGCAGAGAGCTATCCCGGAAGTGGGTGCAGTTACCTGGATTATCCAGGTAACTGCACCCCCCTCCCCCCTGAAAGGTGCCGATTGTGGCACCGGAGGGGGTTCCGATGAGCGGAAGGTCCACTTTAGGGTGGACCTCCGCTTTAAGGCTCAGGCGTTTGGTAAGCCGTATAAGATATCTCCAACATGTAATCTTAGTCAAAAAATGTGGAATAAAACTAGATATTTGCAGGGAATTACAGGGTACATTGAGTTCAGCCCAATTTGGTCAAATGGCACCTACCTTGAGATTGCCAAGTTGCAACATGGGGCATTATGGAAGAGATATGGGGTGCATCTATTAGACAAATCTTCCAAAATGAAGTGTTGTTGTCATTTCAGGCTTTACAAGAGAAGTTTGGCCTACCGCTTTCCATGTGCTTCTATTACATACAATTAAGGCATGCCATAATAGCTCAGAGTAAATCTTCTGAATAGTCTCAGTCTCTGACACCTCCGTTTAACTTGATTAAGGGTGCCTCTACCTCCAAGGGGCTTATATCACAGTGTTCTAGTAAGCTACTGGAGAATTTTCTTCAAAAACACCCTTTATGAATACTAGCTAAATGGGAGGGGGATGTCAGTCAGCTTAATGGGGATCAATGGGCAGAAGCTCTGCAGTCGGTGCTGATCTGCTCCTTGAATGTTTCACAAAGATACCCCACACAGATTGCATATTATAAGTATCTTGTCCACCCCGACATGCACTAGATGTAAACGGGATCATGGAGACCTGATTCATCTACTGCGGCGGTGCCCAAAATGACATTCCTATTGGAAGGGAGTGGTGGACACTCTTAACAGGATATTTCAGATCTCCAGATCTTGCCCCGGCAGATCTGGTCATGAATGCCGGATGAGAATTATTTAAAGTAGTTGACTTTGCTATTTTGATAATGTGTTATAGTAGTGGTTTGGGACTGGATAAATCATATGTTTGGAAGGGCTTACCTTTGAAACCTATTATGGGAATGGAGCTGTTCATTTTGCTGTGGGTTTACGTTTTTCGTGCAGTTTACTTGATTGATTGTACTGTCTTGAGCTGTATGTATTTACCTCAATAAAACTTTTTTCTTTGGATAAATAAAAAAATTATGATGTACTCCAAGAAAAGGATTTTACAGGTAAGCTGTTACAAAAATCCTATTTTCTTTATTGGAAAATCATAGGAAACAGAGCCTTAAGTATTTATTTGGTTGGACGTCTCATAGTAATGGTACCTGAGGGGAGGGAGACACCCGGTAGGACACCCCCAGACATTGAGGGCTGAAGGCTTATACTGCTGCCTGCAGCACACTGCGCCCGAAGATGGTATCCTCATTCCTTCTTACATCCACTTGTTAAAATTTTGTGAATGTATGGACCGAAGACCAAGTTCGGGCTTGCAGATCTGAGCAAAGGAGGCCTGGTGACGCACTGCCAGAGAAGCACTAACCGCTCTGGTAGAGTGTGCCTTAACTTGAATGGGGGAATCTTACCCCTTAAATCATATGTTTGAATTATAACTGCCGAATCCACTTGGCAACAGTGGATTTCAACGCTGCCTGTCCTTTTTTAGGACCTTCTGGCAGAATAAATAAGACATCAGTCTTAAGAATCTGAGCAGTTTTCTTTCAATAGATTTTCACTGCTCTCACTACATCAAGACAATGTAGTGATTTTTCTTCCCTGGAACATGGTTTTGGGAAAAACAATGGCAGGACAATATCTTCATTCAGATGAAAGCCTGAAACCACTTACTGCATAGTGCCCTGGATGTCACTGCTAGTGGTCAGAGGAGGCCTGTAATGCACACACACACACACACAGTGCTCTGGATGTGCCAATGCTGAGGGGAGGCCTCACGTCAGGCCTGCTATAAAATTGTAATGTACACTATATACTCACAGTGGGTACTCTGTCTACTCACTGCTCTGGACGTAGATGGGACTCGGGAGGCCTGACTGTAATGCACAGTGCAACTCTGGCCTCTGGCATTCATCACGGTGTGAGACTCTGAGGCCTGTAATGCTGGCTGCACACAGTCGCTTGCTTGCTGGGAGCAGAAGCAGGCAGAGCTCCATGGAAACCAGACGTTAGTTCGCAAGGGTAAACGTCCCTGCCTATCATTTTCGTTTTGTTTGGAAATGAAAATGGAATTGATTTTCATCATAATTTTGCGCAGTGGACGAAAATGTGCGGTACTTTTTGTTTTTGACACTGTAAAAATGGCACTGACGAAAATTTTGACAAACATTTTTCGTTGACGAAATTAACATTGCTCTGAAGGAGCTGTAGAGATCCACAGCTCAGGTGGAAGAATCTGTCCACAGGACAACTATTAATAGTGCACTCCACAAATCTGGCCTTTATGGAAGAGTGACAAGAAGAAAGTCATTGTCTAAAGAAAGCCATAAGTCCCATTTGCAAGAAGCCATGTGGGGGATAAAGGAAACATGGAAGAAGGTGCTCTGGTCAGACGAGACCAAAATTAAATTTTTTGGCCTAAAAGCAAAAACACTGCGTGGTGGAAAAGTAACACTGCACATCACCCTGAACACACCATCCCCACCATGAAACATAGTGGTGGCAGCAACATGTTGTGAGGATGCTTTACTTCAGCAGGGACAGGAAAGCTGGTCAGATTTGATAAGAAGATGGATGGAGCCAAAGAAAACCTGTTAAGAATCTACAAAAGACTTGAGATTGGGGTGGAGGTTCACCTTCCAGCAGGACACTGACCCTAAACATACAGCCAGAGCTACAATGGAATGGTTTAGATCAAAGAATATTCACGTGTTAGACTGGCCCAGTCAAAGTCCAGACCTAAATCCAATTGAGAATGTGGCAAGACTTGAAAAATGCTGCTCACAGATGCTTTGCATCCAATCTGACAGAGCTTGAGCTATTTTGCAAAGAAGAATGGGCAAAAATGTCACTATCTAGATGTGCAAAGCTGGTAGAGACCTCCCCAAAAAGACTTGCAGCTGTAATTGCAGCGAAAGGTGGTTCTACAAAGTATTGACTCAGGGGGGCTGAATACAAATGCACACCACACTTTTCAGATATTTGTAAAAAAAAAAAAAATGAAAACCATTTATCATTTGCTTTCCACTTCACAATTATGTGCCTCTGTTTATCACATAAAATACATTTAAGTTTTTGGTTGTAACATGACAAAATATGGAAAATTTCAAGGGGTATGAATACTTTTTCAAGGCACTGCATATTAATAAACTGTCAAATGAATGGTATGGTTTGTACTGCAGTTGGCCTTTACTTACCCCGTCCTAGCTAAAATTATAATTCTTAATCCAATGATGCAATTAGTGACCCAATATACCCAAAGTAAAATGTTCATGATGTTGGATTTTAGTCTAGTGGAATACCTACGCAAAGATGTATTTTGCTCAAATTGATCATTTTGACCTAAAGAATGGTGTTCAAGTCTGTATTCTCACAGATACCTGGCATTGAAAATACCCAGGTGTCTTGTAATACATCTGTCTTTCAGCAGTTTATAAGCCTGTCTTGCACAGCTATGGCATTTGCTCCCTAGATTTCTTTTCTGATTAGACAGATAGAAAGACAGACAATTTAGGGTCTTCTATGGCTGGGGGGGAGATGTTGGGATTATTATAGGTGTTATTGATATGTAATATATTTGTATATATATAAAAAAAAAAATTAAAACATCTTTTTATATAGAATACAGTTCTAAGTTTGTAATATATGCAACGGAGTGCAGTAGTGTTATAATGTAATGTACTGTAAGTAAAATACTGTGGTGTGGACATCTTTTGGATTGCTGATCTCATTTGCACTACCCTAAAGCTATGAACACTAAAATAATAGAATAGGAGCCTGTTGAGAAATTTGCCGAATAGCTACCCCTTAAATTTACATCTATGTTTGTAAGAATTTTCCTTGAGCTGTTATTTGATTATTGAATAGACATGCGAGCAAATTCATGTGGCAGCAAGTTAAACAAAGGCCCCCTGTGTCCGAGTTAAAGTGTCAGTGTTCAATCACCTGTCACCTCCAAACAGATGCTGAGCGTTTTGGGGATCCCTCATAAATTCAGTTAATACCACCTGCCCAAGAGTATGGTAACAGCACACACTTTATTACTAGCCTCTCAGCAGTGTTTTATGGTTACAAGGTCTGCATCTTGTGTCAATATATAATGTGATGCAGTAACTTTACAATGATTTTACCTTCTAGCCTTGGCAATTGTTGTAGAAGCCTACTTAAAGTACAGTGTGCTTTTCTGAATAATTTATAATTACTCATTTGGAATTAAAAATTATTAATGTAATCCAACAATAATCCCCAACATATGCTACACACAAAATAGTTTTGACAAATGTTAAGATGCAGTTTTGTTAGTTTTTTTTTTTAAGTGGTTCTAACAGCAGAAGGTTTTTTACCTTAAAAGGGGTTGTAAAGACAATTTTTTATTGTCAGATGTTTTTTCACCTTAATGCATGCCTTCTGGGTTCAGCTCCCCAGCCCAGGCCCACCTTATACCTACCTGAGCCACATTTGGATCCACTGATGTGCATGAAAGCATATTAACCACTTCAGCCCCGGAAGAATTTACCCTCTTCCTGACCAGAGCACTTTTTGGGATTCGGCACTGCGCCGCTTTAACTGACAATTGCGCAGTCGTGCGATGTGGCTCCCAAACAAAATTGACATATTTTTTTCCCACAAATAGAGCTTTCTTTTGGTGGTAGTTGATCACCTGGGCGGTTTTTATTTTTTGCACAAAAAATAGCGACAATTTTGAAAAAAAAACACATTATTTTTTACTTTTTGCTACCATAAATATCCCCAAAAAATATTTTAAAAAAAATTTGTTTTTCCTCAGTTTAGGCCGATACGTATTCTTCTACATATTTTTGGTAAAGAAAAAAAAATCGCAATAAGCGTATATTGATTGTTTTGCACAAAAAAGTTATAGCATTTACAAAAGAGGGGATAGTTTAATGGCATTTTTATAGATAATTTTTTTTACTAGTAATGGCGGCGATCAGCGATTTTTACCGTGACTGCGACATTATGGCGGACACATCGGACAATTTTGACACATTTTTGGGACCATTGGCATTAATACAGCAATCAATGCTAAAAAATTGCACTGATTACTGTAAATATGTCACTGGCAGTGAAGGGGTTAACCCACTAGGTGGCGCTGTAGGGGTTAAGTGTGTCCTAAGGAGTGATTCTAACTGTGGGGGGAAGGGGCTGTGTGCAACACGTCACTGATCAGCGCTCCCGATTACAGTGAGATCTTATCAGTGACAGTGTCACTAGGCAGAACGGAGAGATGCTTGTTTACATTAGCATCTCCCCGTTCCTCCTCACCGCGAGATGATCGCGGGTATCCCCAGGGACATCGGGTCCGCGGGACCTGCGATCGCTGTCACGAAGCTCCCGGCGCACCATCTCTTAAAGGGCAATGTACAGGTACGTTAATCTGCCTGTACATGCCCTTCTGCCACAGTATATGTGTGTTAGGCGGTCGGGAAGCGGTTAAACTGCTATTGGGGCACTCGGCGGGGGGGATCCAGAGCCGCTGGCAGAGGCCCAGAAAGAAGAGGATGGGGGCTGCTCCGTGCAAAACCATTGCACAGAGCAAGCAAGTATAACATGTTTTTTTTGTTAATTTTAATATTTAGAATCATTTTAATTATATTAATTTAATGTATTTTCAATTATATTTGTATATTTTTGGAGTTCTTGTCATCCATGCCCTGCTATATACAGCGCCTTGCAAAAGTATTCACTCCCTTGGCTTTTACCCATTTTGTTACATTACAGCCTTTAGTTCAATGTTTTTTTAATCTGAATTATAAGTGATGGATCAGAACAGAATAGTCTAAATTGGTAAAGTAAAATGAGAAAAATATATACATAAAACTAAATTTCAGAAATAAAAAACTCATAATTGGCATGTGCATATGTATTCACCCCCTTAAAAAGTCCTGGTGCAACCAAGTCACATGATTAGAGCTGGTTCACACTGGGACAACTTGTCAGGCGACTTAGCCTCAAGTCTCAAGTCTTAGCCTCAGTCTTAGCCTCAAGTCGCTCCGATTTAGAAAAAGGTTCCTGTACTACTTTTGGGGCGACTTCAGGTGACTTGCATTGACTTCTATACAGAAGTCGTTTTGCAAATCGCCGCTGCTGTCCTGTGCAGGTTGCCGGAGGCAGTCGTGCTGCCTCAGTGTGAATCGGCTCTTAGTGAAATGATGTCCACCTGTGTGCAATCTAACTGTCACATGATCTGTCATTACATATACACACCTTTTTGAAAGGCCCCAGAGGCTGCAACACCTAAGCACGAGGCACCACTAACCAAACACTGCCATGAAGACCAAGGAACTCTCCAAACAAGTAAGGGACAATGTTGTTGAGAAGTACAAGTCAGGGTTAGGTTATAAAAAAAAAAATCAGAATCTTTGATGATCTCTAGGAGCACCGCCAAATCTATCATAACCAAATGGAAAGAATTTGTGTGGTCTCTATAATTAGATTCCTAAAAGTAAAGCTATGGAAAGAACATAGCACAACAGCAAACTTGTCAAGAGAGGGTCGCAGGGAATTAATTAGAGAGGCAGTACAGAGACCTAATCCTGGAGGAGCTGCAGAGTTTCACAACTGAGACTGGAGTATCTGTACATAGGACAACAATACGCATATGCTCCATAGTTGGGCATTATGGCAGAGTGGCCAGAAGAAAGCCATTACTTTCAGCAAAAAACAAAATGGCACGTTTTGAGCTTGCGAAAAAGCATGTGGGAGACTCCCAAAACGTATGAAGGAAGGTGCTCTGGTCTGATGAGACTAAAATTGAACTTTTTGGCCATCAAAGAACGCTATGTCTGGCACAAATCCAACACATGAAATCACCAAAAGAACACCATTCCCACAGTGAAACATGGTGGTGGCAGCAACATGCTGTGGGGATGTTTTTCAGCAGTCGGGACTGGGAAACTGGTCAGAGTTGAGGGAAAGATGGATGGCGCTAAATATAGGAATATTCTTGAACAAAACCTGTACCACTCTTTGTGTGATTTGAGGATAGGACGGGGGTTCATCTTTCCACTAGGACAATGACCCCAAACACACTGCTAAAGCAACACTTGAGTGGTTTAAAGGGGAAACATGTAAATGTGCTGGAATGGCCTAGTCAAAGCCCAGACCCCAATTCAATAGAAAATCTGTGGTCAGACTTAAAGATTGCTGTTCACAAGCACAAACCATCCAACTTGAAGGAGCTGGAACAGTTTTGCAAAGGGGAATGGGCAAAAATCCCAGTAGTAAGATGTGGCAAGCTCATAGAGACTTAGAGCCGTGAAAGCCGCAAAAGGTGGCTCTACAAATTATTGACTTTAGGGTGGTGAATAGTTACGCACATTTACTTTTTCTGTTATTTTGTCCTATTTGTTGTTTGCTTCACAATAATAAAAAAAAACACCTTCAAAGTTGTGGGCATGTTCTGTAAATTAAATAATGCAAATCCTCAAACAATCCATGTTAATCCAAGCTGTAAGGCAACAAAACACAAAAAATGCCAAGGGGGTGAATACTTTTGCAAGGCACTGTATAAATACATAAGTGGTCCATATAGAACTTGGTGTTGAGTTATTCACTTTAAGGTCATCACAGAGGACAAGGGGGCACTCTACTTCTAGAGGAAAAAGATTTCATCTCCACATACGAAAAGGTTTCTTCACAATAAGGGCTGTGAAAATGTGGAATAGACTTCCTCCAGAGGTGGTTCTGGCCAGCTCAGTAGATTGTTTTAAAAAAAGGCCTGGATTCTTTCCTTAATATATGTAATATAACTGGGTACTAAAATTTATAGGTAAAGTTGATACCGGGAAAATCTGATTGCCTCTCGGGGATCAGGAAGGATTTTTTGCCCCCTGCTGTAGCAAACTGGATCATGCATTGCTGGGGTTTTATGGGATTGTATGTTTTTTTTGGTTGAACTGGATGGACGTGTGTCTTTTTTTCAACCCGACTAACGACTAACTATGTAACCTATACTCAAAGCTGATCCAATAGGGTCTCCTGTCCCAAGGTACCCTCCAAATGCCTTTTTCATTACTGTATGTTTGCCTTCTCTGTAGAGACTAGTCTAAGATTGATAAGTCATGGAAACAGTGGATATCTGATATTTATCCACTCTAGACAGAGATGAATGGGAAGACTGTCTTGAAAATTGCCCCAAGCTGGATATCTCCTCTAGGGATAAATTAATACAGACCAAATTTTTACACAGAGTGTACTATACCCTACAATGGTTACACAACATCTATCCCCAAAGATCGAATGCCTGTCCTTGATGGATGTTAGGTAAACCCTGGACCTTATTTACATGTTTTGAACTTGTATCAAGTTGTGTAATTTTTGGAAGGAAGTATTTGATCTTATTTATAACCATCTGAAAAGGAACTTATTGAGGTCTCCTGCACTGGCCCTGTTGGGTATACATGAGGATGAACAAAGACTCTTAACATACTAAAATTGATAATCTCAAAATTATTGTGCTATGACAAGAAAGAAATTCTTTATCGATGGAACACCCTTGCTATCCACAGTGTCCTCTTTGGAGCCGTCAGTCAATGCCATTTTTATCTATGTATAAATTGACCTACAGTGCATCCGGAATGTATTCAGAGTACTTCACTTTTTCTACATTTACATCTACAGTTATGTTATAGCCAAAATTGTTTAAGTTCATTATTTTCCTCAAAGTTCTACAAACAATACCCCATAATGACACGTGAAAGAAATTTGTTTGAAATCTTTGCACATTTATATATAAAAAAAAAAAAATCACATGTACATAAGTATTCACAGCCTTTGCCATGACACTCAAAATTGTGCATCCTGTTTCCACTGATCATCCTTGAGACATTTCTACAACTTGACTGGAGACCACCTGTGGTAAATTCAGTTGATTGTACATGATTTGGAAAGGCACACACCTGTCTAAATAACAGGGATATGCAATTAGCGAACCTCCAGCTGTTGCAGAACTACAAATCCCATGAGGCATAGCAAGACCGACAGCCACAAGCATGACACCCAGAGGCAGAGGCATGATAGGACTTGTAAGTAAGTAAAAGGCATATGGACAGCCTGCATGGAGTTTGCCAAAACGGACCTTAAGGACTCTCAGGCCATGAGACACAAAATTCTCTGGTCTGATGAAACAAAGATTGAACACTTTGGCCTGAATTTCAGGTGTCATGTCTGGAAGAAACCAGGCCCCACTCATCACCTGGCCAATACCATCCCTACAGTAAAGCATGGTGGTGGCAGCATCATGCTGTGTGGAGGTTTTTCTATAGAGAGAAAGATGAAAGCAGTCACGTCCAGAGAAATCCTTGATGAAAACCTGCCCCAGAGAGCTCTAGGGCAAAGGTTCATCTTCCAACGACTCTAACCACACAGCCAAGATAATAAAGGAGTGGCTAAAGGACAACTTTGTTAATGTCCTTGAGTGGCCCAGCCAGAGCCCAGACTTGAATATCTCTGGAGAGATCTTAAGAGATGTTAATCCGGGATATATGTGTGACAGCTAAATCACTAGCCTACTCTTTGTTCCTCCCAAGACCTCCTGCTCTCTAGCTCCCTCATCACCTCCTTCCATATCCACCTCCAGGACTTCTATAATAATATGGAAAACATCAGCTGTTTGAAGGTTCAACTCCCAAGTGATTTCTCTCCCTTAGGAGTTGCAATCATTGGATTCCCAATTAACAAATGCCTTTGTATATGTTATGTATTTACTATCGCTGCCTAATGACATCTGCCTGGATCTCCGAGAACGATCAACCAAAAGATTTAAGAAAGCTCTGGTCCTATGATTTGCTCAGGTAAAGCATACAAAAACCCTTTAATAGGCTTGGGCACAAGGCTGAAAAAATCCTCATGGTGTAAATCTGTAAAACTTTTATTCATAAAAAGAACCCCTTCCCTTATGTACTTAGAAACATTATAAAGAGAGGCGTTCAGTATAAAAATATAGCACTGTGTAATGAGTTCCGATACTCTCATCACCTCTCATGGAGATCTAATCGTCCATGGTGGTTCCTGGGAGGAGATCTGAGCCAGTGGCAGATTTAGCAAGCCGTATAGTCACGCCTAGACGCTTTTCATCATTCCGTCTTTGTCAATAGTCTTTGCCACCACGGACGATTGGATCACCATGAGAAGTGGTGAGAGTATTGAAACTCATTACACAGTGCAATATTTTATACTGTATGCCTCCTTTTATAATATGTTTGTAAGTGCAAAGGCAAAAGGGAAGGGGTTCTTTTTATTAATATAAAGTTTTACAGATTCACACAGAGAATTATTTTCCTTCCTTACGCCCGAGCCTATTAAAAGGTTTTTGCATGCTTAACCTGAGCAAATCATAGGACCAGAACTTGATCATTCTTGGCCCCTGTACACACGGTCGGATATTTCCACAACCAAATCCGTCGGATTTTGTCCGTCGGATCTTGTCCGAAACTGTTGCATACACACGGTCGGACAAAGTTGCCGAAAAATCCGATCTTTCAGAACGTGATGACGTAATTTCGTTACGATGGGACTACATTCAGGCTAGTAGCCAATAGCTTTGATGTAGGAATTTGATCTGAGCATGCGTGGCACTTGGTCCGATCAAAATTCTCTACACATGATCGGAATATGTCCGACCGGCCCAGTTGGTCGGGAAATATTTCCAACATGTTGGAAAATTAGGTCCGACGGATATTCCGACGAAATCAGTCCGATGCATACCACACACAGTCGGATTATCCGACGACACGGTCCGATAGGACACATTCCGACGGATTCTCCAACCGTGTGTACAAGGGCTTGGAGATCCAGGCAGATGTCCTTAGGCAGCGATCGTAAAAGGAATAACATATACAAAGGCGTTTGTTAATTGGGAATCCAGTGAGTGCAACTCCTAAGATAGTGGAATCACTTGGTGTGGCGATGGTTGAACCTTCAAGCAGCTGATGTTTTCCATATAAACTGTCACACAAATATTTAAGATTAACATCTTTTACCTGGATTCACATTACTACTAATTGAATAATTTCTTCTTGCATGTTACAAACTTTTTTAGCGCTGCTTAAAGTGGTTGTAAACCCTTTTATAGTACAAGCAAGCCTATAATTAGGCTTACTTGTAGCTACACCGCATATTTCCTAAACCTGCATGATTTAGGAGATAACCCTGTATTTGCATGTGCTGACGTCATCGGCACATGCGCACTTAAGCAAAGCGTACGCGACGTTGCTTCAGTTGTACTGTGCCGTTACCAGCGGGAGTGCTGTCATCGTGGCTCCGGCCAATCACATTACTGGAGCTGGGATGCCTGGAAGTAACCCCCACGGGGAGATGTGGGCTGCCGGAGCAGGGGCTTCGATTTCAGGTAATTCATAATGAGCTAGTATGCTATGCATACTAGCTCATTATGCCTTTGTGCTGCAGAGTTTATTTTTTTAATTTTTAAAAAGGGTTTACAACCACTTTAAGCCAGGAGGACTATCTATTAGATCTTTTTTTGCTCACTCTTTATAATGTTTTGTATTAATATAGCAGCGGCTTAGCTTAATTAAGATTCATTTTACAACTAAGCACTGGAAGTGACCCTGTTAACTTCTATTTTGTGTTAAGCTTCCATCCCTAATCTCTGAATCATGATTCACCTCTTAGCTAACCAAAGCTAACAATCTGCACAATGAGGACTTTTAAAACCACCAGCGGTGCAATAATGTTCGATTCATGGGCATTCCAGAACGCACGGAGGGCGGAGACACGACAGATTTCATACAGCAATTGCTCCTACAGTTGTTCAAAGCACAAAACCGCCGACTTGTCCTCTACAACCTGGTCATCCCCAGAGACGGTTCCTGGTCAAAATGCTCAACTATTGTGAATGAGAAACCATTCTCCACCTCCTCAGAGAATGTCAAGATATCCACTATAATGAAGCGAAAGTCTCTTTCTATCCTGACTTCTCTGCGGAAGTCCAGCACAGGCAGGCCACCTTTTCCGAAAGTAAAGAGGTTACAACTTACCTATGCTATGCTGTACCCGGCCAGGCTGTGGTTCACGGCCTTTGGTTGGGCTCATTTCTTTGAAACAGCCACTGATGCATTCTCCTGGTTGGACACCAAGTGCTCTCTACATGCACAACCCTCCAACTCGGATAGAAGCTTAATGTTATTCTCCTTTATCCTGTTAAGTGTTTCTACTGTTTCCATGAATTTGAGGCTTCCTCCACCCTCTAGCTGGTGTCACTCACTACCTGTGTTTACCTTGGAATGGCTCTGAAAGCTCCGTGGCAACTTTGAATTAGCAACTTTCCCGCCTTCTGGGATACGTAGCTCCCCTTTTTTGGGCAACCACTGCACCCCAGGTAACACTGTATGACATCTAAGAAGATCTTCAGAGACTGTTTTGCCAAAAAGTTTCCTTCACATGCAGATTAGCAGATTTACACACACTTGTGTTGACAGATCCCCTGAACTTCGTGTATGAGCCACATGATCGCACTGCTTAATCTCTTCATGTACTTTGTGAGTGTATTTTGTGTGTATACTTTGATGTTTGATACTTTTTTTCCATACTTCACTATCAGTTTCAATTTTGCACCCATTTTAAATTTGTTTATGTGATGGTGAGGCTCCAGAATCCAGAGCAGAGTTGCCGCTCTCAAGCATTGTCCCTGATCAGCAACTGGTCAGTCCTGCTCACTGCTTTCTTGATTGACTTGTTCTTACGAAGCGTTTTATGACCTCTATTTGAGAACATCGAATAATAACATTGACATGCATTTCTCTGCAGTTGTTTACTAGTTTCAGTTTACAATCCAAGACTTGCAGGTAGGTTAATTGGCTTCTGTCCAAAATTGGCCCTAGTATATGAATGGGGACCTTGGATAGTGGGCTCCTTGAGGGTAGGGACCGATGTGAGTGTGCAATGTACAGGGATAGGGCCAATTGTAGACACTCACTCACGTTGAACTGGATGGACTGGTGTCTTTATTCAACCTTACTATGTAACTTCATCTAGTTTGAGCTATGCAGGTTTTCCTTGCATTTTGGAGATGCCCATGTCATATGCATGATTTCTTATAGTTTTAGGCTAGGTTCACACCTATGCAAATTGGATGTGGGTTTCCCCTCATCCAATACACATGACAGGAGATTGTGACCGGCTCTCTATGGTGCCGTTTCACATATCTCTGTTGCTGCTGCTGAGCAACTTGCACAGAACACTGTGTGTCTTTGACTCTGTTTCAGGGCCGAATTCAGGCAAACATTTGGTCCCGATTTGTCCCTGAAATGGAGAACAGAGATGCATCACACCCCTGCTGCGAACCACATCCATCGGAGATGTGAACCCAGCCTTAATGAACAAACACATCGGGCAAATCGTTTCTTTCAAGGTATTGTGATTTTAGTGGTTACCTTTAAAATATATAAAAGAAAAAATATTTTCACTTCCTAAAATAAAGAAAATAAATGAAGCCAAAACCCACAGTGACAAAACAGTTGCAAAAAATAAATAAATAAAATAAATCACAATGTATCATATGTTTCCAAATATTTTCCAGAATGAAAAGTTCAAAAGTATTCAAATTTCAGCAAACATCTTTTTTAATACAAGAGATTTGCAATATCATTCTTAATTAAATTCCATATCCATGTGTATGTTCACCCTTCACCTAAACACTCTTGGTTAAACTCCTGTGGCAAAACTCCTCCAGCTGAACACTCCTAGTTAAACATTTCCTTCATTCAGGCACCAATAAAATTAAAAGTGCAAACCACAGTTTAAAATCTTTTGTATTCATTAAAAAGCCAAAAACATGTACCCACCTAATTTTTGTGTGCACCATGCAAACAGTGTACAAAAAACATAGGACTTTAGGTGCTAAGCTCAAAATAATTTAGTAATGGTACACTGACCCCTGTAAAGTATTGAAGAATATAGTAAAATACTAAACAGTAGTCTTCAGTGTGCTATTTTATATGCCTATGGGAAAATTATTATATGAGGTTCTTTAGTGATAACTACATTAGATGGATCATGACCATTGATCAGTTTGAAAAGTTCCACTTCAGAGAAAGTCTGGAAATTAACCAAAGCATAGAGAAGTACAGGAAAAATGTGTAAACCAATGGAAGCACAGTTCCTTGTTTGCATTAGGCAGCCATGCCAACAACTAGGTTGAAGTATAGCACTTGTGTAATCACAAAGACATATTTTCATCTACAGCACACACACTAACAAAGAATGTGACCTAACAAAGTAAAAACACACTTATCTGTACGTGTTGTCTGCTAACCAACTAGTAAATCTTAGAAAAAGAAAAATAAAGAAATCTGTGTGGGCAGAAGTTGGATAGTCTTGTATGCAGGGCTGTGTTATGTCTGAATAATGGACAGCACTATGAATCTCCTCTCCCACAAAAAGACACATACCATTTGTGGCACTCAGCACTCTGGCCTCCTTTCTGAAGTGCATGCTCAGCTTCTTCTTTCCCTGCAGACGGAGACCAATAACTCTCCATTAAAAACTGACATACTGTGTATGGAAACATATTTCATCGACAAATATGGTCATTTATTCTAACAAAAGAATTATCTTACAAAAATAAACTAAGCATTACACCATACTTTTCGATTACAGAAATTACTTTACACTTTGAAACCTAAAGCATAGCTTGATTGTTTTATTTCTGAGCAGGGAGAACAAGCATTGCTGATTGAAGACCTGTAGCTCTAAGACAAGGACATGCGGGGCTGCTACAGATAGACTGCTGCTTTGTTTTTGAACGTGGCCCCTTTGCCTCAGAAAAGAAAAAAAAAAGTTACAGCATCCTGTTCAAGAAGCATAATGGTGATGTAGGGGCTGACATGAGAAACCACAGCACCCAGCAGAGGACTTGCTATGTGACACACCTGGAAGTGTCCTGGTGTGTGTATGTATATGCAATGCATCCAGAAAGTATTCACAGCACTTACAGCCTTAATCAAAAATTGATTCAATTCATTTTTTCCTCAAAATTCTAAAAAACAATACCCCATAATGACAACGTGAAAAAAGTTTGTTTGGAATCTGTGCAAATTTATTAAAAAACCTAAATAAATCACATGTACATAAGTATTCACAGCCTTTGCTCAATACTTTGTTGAAGCCCCTTTGGCACCAATTACAGCCTTAAGTCTTTTTGAGTATGATGCTACAAAGTTTGGCACACCTATTTTTGGGCAGTTTCTCACATTCTTCTTTGCAGGACCTTTCAAGCTCAGGACCTCTCAAGATCAGGTTGGATGGGGAGCGTTGGGCACAGCCATTTTCAGATCACTACAAAGATGTTCAATTGGTTTCAAGTCTGGGCCACTCAAGGACATTCACAGAGTTGTCCCTTATCCACTCCTTTGTTATCTGAGCTGTGTGCTTAGGGTCGATGCCTTTTTGGAAATTAACCTTCGCCCCAGTCTGAGGTCCAGAGCGCTCTGGAGCAGGTTTTCATCAAGATTGTCTCTACATTGCTGCATTCATCTTTCCCTCGATCTTGACTAGTCTCCCAGTCCCTGCCACTGAAAAACATCCCTAAAGCATTATGCTGCTACCACCGTGCGTCACTGTAGGAATGATATTGGCCAGGTGATAAGCGGTGCCTGTTTTCCTCCAGACATGACGCTTGCCATTCAGGCGAGCTCAATCTTTGTTTCATCAGACCAGAGAATTTGGTTCCTCATGGTCTGAGAGTCCTTCAGCTGCCTTTTAGCAAGCTTCAGGTGGGCTGTCATGTGCCTTTTTTTACTGAGGAGTGGCTTTCGTCAGGCCACTCTACCATACAGGCCTGATTGGTGGAGGATGGTTGTTCTTCTGGAAGGTTCTCCTGTCTCCACAGAGAAACACTGGAGCTCTGTCAGAGTGACCATCAGGTTCTTGGTCACCTCTCTAAGGCCCTTCTCCCCTGATCAATCAGTTTGGCTGGGCAGCCCGCTCTAGGAAGAGCCCTGGTGGTTCCAAACTTCTTCCATTTACAAATGATGGAGGCCACTGTGCTCATTGGGACCTTCCCCAGATTTGTGCCTCGAAACAATCCTGTCTCAGAGGGTCTATAGATAATTCCTTGGACTTCATGGTTTGGTTTGTGCTCTGATATGCACGGTTAACTGTGGGACCTTATATCGACGAATGTGAGCCTTTACAAATCATGTTCAGTCAATTGAATTTACAGCAGGTGGACTTAATCCAAGTTATAGAAACATCTCAAGACTAATCAGCTATACAGAATGCACCTGAGCTCAATTTTGAGTGTCATGGCAAAGGCTGTGAAAACTTATGTAAATGTGATTTTTTTTTTTTGTTTTTGTTTTTTTAATAAATTTGCAAAGATTTCAAACAAACTTCTTTCTTGTTGTCATTATAGGGTATTGTTTGTAAAATTTTGAGGAAAATAATGAATTTAATCCATTTTGGAATAAGGTTGTAACAACATAACAAAATGTGGAAAAAGTGAAGCGCTGTGAATACTTTCCAGATGCACTGTATACGCATAAATACATACACATAATCACATACATACATACTTTCTGTAATTTGCTCTATTACGACACCTTAATTATGTTTCTGGTAAAGTTATTTACAAGTTAAAAGAGACTTATAGGTCTCTCTGCAGTGAGAATGAGCGCTCAAACACCAGTGATCGTTCAGTTCTCCCCTCTGTTCTGAGCAGAGAGCAAAGACTGTCAAGTTAACGGCTCTCTGCTCTGCCCCTCCAGCACTTACTGGAGCACTAGGTTGGGGAGGGGAGGGAGAAGTTAGCTCAGTCTCCCAGCGGTGCAGCCGAGAGACTGAGCAAGCTGCTGATCCAGGCATTAGGGTAGATCACGACTGTAAAGTTGGAATCTTTCCACAGCCCATGTTGGCTTGATGACATCAGCCAACAGTGGGCATTACCCTGCCATTGTCTTATAAAGGGGTCAAAGGAGTGCAGAACAAACTACACTCATGTGATTCATACAATAGCTTTGGCCATACTTCTACTTTAAAATTGTCACTAAAGGCAAAAACTTTTTATTTTAGTTTTATGAGGAGTGAAAAGAGCACTTGCTAATTTTTATTGTAGTCTGGGCACCCGTTAGGGATATTCACCATGTCTATTTGTCCTTTTTACTGGTATCACTGAAAATGAAAGCAAAAGAAAACCCCAAATTTCGGGCTGTCCCCAGAATAAGAAAAGCAGGGATATCTTCCAATAGAGACACTAGTTCTGGTGACCATGATGTTACAGCAGGATTTTCTCACTTTGGAGGGATTTCCCATCTTTTCCTATTTTGGCTATGGGACAGAAAGGGAAGGAAATCTCCCTAGTGATTCAGAGATGGCAAAAAACCCCGACAGGGGTTATAACCACCCTTACTCTATGAAAAATAATAAATATGTTTTGCCTTTAGTGACACTAAACTGAGATGTTGCCATAAAATGAACATGAACATACATATAGTGTAAAAATTATGTTGGTAAAATTAAGTTAACTGGGGTTGTTAGAGAGAACGATATAAAATATATACATTGTGAGGAGCAGCTAAATACAATGTGGTTGATTTACTAAAAGCTAAACAAGACTTTTCACTTTGCAAGGGATGTTTCCCCAGAGCTTAGTGAACAAGATGAAGCTCTGCTGACTTCTATCATCCAATCATATGCAAGTAAATATTCAGTTTCTTTTTTTTTTTTTACATTTTTCTTATACAGTATGTTGTTAGGCAGACTTTACCACATTTAAAAAGCTCTGGGCCAAATTCCCTTGCAAAGTACAACATCCCTTGCATTCCCTGACCAGCCTATTTGCTTTTTTTGTTTTTAAATCAACCTCAATATACTACAATGCCACAACTTAATAATACTGCCAAAGCTATGGAGAAAGCAATAGTCTACCCCCTATAAAAATTGTCAAACCTTATTCATAGGTAAACTCTCCACACCACTGACTCTGGATAGATCTCTGAAAGTTTATAAACATTGTTTGCAGACCCTCCCAACATGATCCCAAGCCATCTACCCCAACAATTTCACTTGGCATAATCTACCACCGGAGAATTTAGTTTTTTCAATACCACCAGTAGGCTAGGATGAGGATAAAATATGCTCACCAACTGTATTCCAGAAATACTTTTATAGTGTTTTTAAAGTTACATACATAGTAGGTGAGGTAGAAAAAAGTCCATCAAGTCCAACCTATGTGTGTGATTATGTCAGTATTACCTTGTATATACCTGTATGTTGCAGTCGTTCAGGTGCTTATCTAATATTTTCTTGAAATTATCGATGCCCCCTGCTGAGACCACTGCCTGTGGAAGAGAATGCCACATCCTTGCCACTCTTAAAGTAAAGAACCCTCTACATAGTTTAACCACTTCAGCCCCAGAAGATTTTACCCTCCTTCCTGACAGAGCACTTTTTTGCGATTCGGCACTGCGTTGCTTAACTGACAATTGCGCGGTCTTGCGACGTTGTACCCAAGCAAAATTGCTAGAAGCAAAAACTTCCAGCGAATTAAAAAAAAAAAAGAAAAAAAAAAAAAAACACAATATTTTTACCTTTTTGCTATAATATCCCCCAAAAAAATATATATATTTTTTCCCCCTCAGTTTAGACAGGTATGTATTCTTCTAGATATTTTTGGTAAAATAAAATAAATAAATCGCAATAAGCGTTGTATGGTTTGTGTAAAATGTATAGCGTCTACAAAATAGGGGATCGTTTTAAGGCATTTTTATTTTGATTTTTTTTTTTATTAGTAATGGCAGCAATCTGCAATTTTTTATCGGGACTGCGACATTATGGCGGACAGACCGGACACTTTTCCCACTATTTTGGGACCATTGTCATTTATACAGCGATCAGTGCTATAAAAATGCATTGATTACTATGTAAATGACACTGGCAGTGAAGGGGTTAACCACTTGGGGGGCAGTCAAGGGGTTAAGTGTGTCCTAGGGAGTGATTCTAACTGTGAGGGGGCTGGGCTTCAACAGGAGAGTGATCATTGCTCTCAATGACAGAGCAGTGATCTCTGTCACTAGGCGGAACAGGGAAATGCTTTTTTACCAAAGGCATTTCCCCATTCTTCGTGACATGATCACGGGCACCCAGTGGAAATTGAGACACCGCCTGCGACACCGCTGCTTAAAGGGGACGTACCTGTATGCCCTTTTGCCTACCAGTGCCATTCTGCCGACGTAAATCGGTGTGTCAGCAAGCGGTTAAAGTTAAACCTCTTTTCTTCTAATTTTAATGAGTGGCCAGGAGTCTTGTTAAACTCTCTTCCGCAAAAAAGTTTTATGCCTATTGTTGGGTCACCAGTATGTTATTTTTAAATTAAAATCATATCCCCTCTCAATCGTCTCTTCTCCAGAGAGAATAAGTTCAGTGCGCACAACCTTTTTTCATAACCAATATCCTCCAGACACTTTATTAGCTTTGTTGCCCTTCTTTGTACTCGCTCCATTTCCAGTACATCCTTCCTGAGGACTGGTGCCCAGAACTGGACTGCATACTCTAGGTGCGGCCAGTTCAGAGTCTTGTAGAGCGGGAGAATTATCATTTTATCTCTGGAATCCCCTTTTTAATGCATGCCAATAATCTGTTTGCTTTGTCAGCAGCAGCTTGGCATTGCATGCCATTTCTGAGCCTATCGTTTACTAGGACCATCCTAGATTGTTTTTGTTTTTTTAAGTTGTTTTTTCTTTTTTTACGAACATAAAAACACGTCATACATACATGTTCTGTGCAATGGTTTTGCACAGAGCAGCCCGATCTTCTTCAGTAGCAGGCACTCCTGGCTCTCCTTCATCCAGTGTCCCCATAGGAAGCCGATTCTTATGGGAGTTCTTGTGCGGGCTCGCTCCCGAGCCTCGCTGCCTGTATTTATAGACACAGACAGCAGGACACGGCCCCACCCCCAGCCAAATAGTCTGATTGACAAACAGCTGGAGCCTCTGTGCTCGTGCACATCATTGGATCACACTGGGGCTCAGGTAGGTATAAGGGGGGCGGGATACAAAAGTTTTTTACCTTCACACATCGAATGCATGAAGGTAAAAAAGTAAATTAAAAAAATCAGCCTTTGGAACAGGGGTCTCCAAACTTTTTAAAGAAGGAGCCACTTTACTGTCCTTCAGACATTAGGGGGGCGGGACTGTGCCCAGTAGGAGTAAAAAATGCCTGATCTTTGGTATTAGGGGGAAAAATAGTTGGTGTCAGTGGGAGGAATAATGCCCCATTTTTTTTGTCAGTGGAAGGAATTACGTCCCATCGTTTGTCAGTGGAAGGAATAGTACCCCATCAGTGGTGTCAGTGGAAGAAAAAACACCTCCAGAGCTGGATAAAGGCAAGCAAAATGCCACATCTGGCCCCAGGGCCGAAGCTTGGAGACCACTTCTTTAGAACCACTTTACATTCTTTCTCTCTACTGAAACATGAGCTCAAGATTTAAGGCGCCTGGCATTTTATAATCTCCATCTTGGCCTATGTTATGTATTCTTTCAATCTTTTACATTTTGGACACTGTTTTTCTCCAGCCCAATCATATGAAGCTGATCTCCAGAATCTAAGGTATCCCATTGCAGGCTAAACCCTGCAACCTGTCCCAAGTACAGGAATCATGGGAATGCATATTTTCCAGACCCAAGTGAACAAGACTGGAACGAATTGTCTGATTATTATTTAGTATGTGTGACAGATCTCTAATACCTCCGCTGGGCACCTCCACCAGACCTGTCTCTCCTGTCCTCCAAATGCACCCACAGCCTGCAGATTAACCATAACCAGCCCTTAACCCCTCAATCACGAGACAAGCCACACAGGTGTTGAGGGTTAAACATGCAGAGCATAAACGGTTTAAATACCAAAACATGCACCTTTAAACACAGGGAACCAATGGAAACTCAACACTTGTACATGGAAACAGAAACTATAGTTGACACACAAAGGGATTATGATGAGCAGGTAGCCCCACCTTACACATCCCCTGCTAGGAGATGTCTCCAGACCTTTGTCTACATGCCATGACCCAACACAATTAAACACAGCAACAAAGGGGGGGCAGGAGAAGAGATCTAGCATTACATTACATTATCTCAATGCCATTTTGTCCCCAAGTCTCTAAGTCTCTTCTGGGCCATAGTCTGTGGGCAGGAGGCCAGCCCACAGTCCCTTCCAAAGCACACAGTGACAGTGGGTTTTGTCACATTTCTCTCCTTTTAAAAACAGACTAACCAGGTTCCTGACCCTCAACTGCTCTGGACCTGCGTTAGTCACAAACTCCCACCCCAGGCAAACGGAAAAAGAAACAGTATGACCATGGTGCTGTGAATAAAAACAACTGCTGCAGAGTGGGAACAGCTGTCCACACTCCCCTGACCGGGCTGGGTTGTAGGTATTGGGGGGAGCTGAAGAATACTCTGCCCCGATGCCAGTGCTTCAGCTGGTAGGGAGCGTAGGCTGGTAGTGCTAAGCCATTGGGGAGGAAAAAGGTACTTGCTTTTCTCCTAGTGTAGTTACCAGCCACTGTGGAGGTATCTTGCAGGGACTATTTCCCGGACTCTCCGTCTCTGCCCCATAGCCAGTGCTTCTGCTGGGGAGACATATACAAAGGTAGAGTTCAGCTGCTGGAGAGGGGGAAGGGTTTTTTCCCCTCCCGATTCTGTGAGCAACCTCTGGGGCGACTTCTGGCAGGGGTCGTCTCCCAAACCCTCCAAAAACATACTGAGGGCTGGGCAAGGGCCAGCGGCACTCTGCCCTGTAGCCAGTGCTTCTGCTGAGGGGATAAACACTGGGATAGTGTCCAAGTGCTGGGGAGGGAGGATTGCTTTCTCTACTCCTGGTGGGGATATCTGCCGCTGGGGAAACAGCTCATTGAGGTCATCCCTCGCACTCCCTGGATCTAACTCTGAGGGTGGGCAGAGACCAGCCGCGCTCTGCTCCGTCGCCAGTGCTTCTGCTGGGAATATGAACACTGGGGTAGTGTCCGATTGCTGGGGAGGTAGAATGGCTTTCTCCACTACCGATGGGGATATCTGCTGTTGGGGTAACAGTTCACAGAGATCATCCCTCGGACTCCCTCAATCTAACTCTGAGGGTGGGCAGATGCCAGCGGCACTCTGCCTCGTAGCCAGCACTTCTGCTGGGGCACCAGATGCGATACTCTGGACTTGCTGCTGATCACCATCTACCAGCCTTCCAGCACTCGTCTCAACTCCCCCTTCCAAGACATTTATGCCATTAGCTTGTCTCTCTGCCTGGGGAACCTCCGATGTGTTCCGGAATTCTAGCACTGGCAGTGCCCTCTGTGTCATCGCCGCTTCTTCCATTGCAGTTAGGACGGGAAAACATAAGGGCACACCTGGCCCCATTTGCTCCGCATCTTCGCGACTGTCCGCTATTTCTCCCAGACTGTCCCAGGCAACGGGAGCCATGCCGGACTGCTGATCACCGTTAAACAGCTGCTTGTAAGCAATCTCAAGCTCCCATTCCTGCTCAACCAGGAACTGCAATTGCTCCAGTTTACACGCCTCTTTGGGGAGGTCCAGCACCTCATCTCGGAAGTCCAGGATGTGTTCCAGCCGCCACTCCTCATCACTCCCAAAGTCTGGGTCTCCATACATTTTTTGATGGAGCAGCCCCACGCCGCCGTAGCCAACGCCTTCTGTTGGGCTGCCATCTGCTGTACCTGGCCACAGTTCAGCCGCGAACCACTGGAGGGCTCTGTAGCTGGCGTCCAGCCTCATCTCCTCCCAGACCAATCTTCCGAGAACTCATCTCGCGGTCGTTCCCTCAGGAACACCTCTGGCGCATGGTACTGCATCCAGTACATCTCAGTGGAGGAGGGAAGGATCTTCCCCTGATGCTGTCGCTCGTGGCTTAGCGTCTCTTGCCAGAGTTGCCGGTGGACCACATCCCCCCAGCCGAGCATGGTGTGCTCTGTCGCTGGTCCCTAATGTTGCTTCCGCATGATGCCTTGCGGCCTCCTCCCGAACTCTGCACTCATGCTGGCTGGTCCCCGTATAGCTCCTCAATGGCTAACTGGATCTTGAATCCTGGTGGTGGTTTGGATGTCCTGGACTGCAGTAGACATCCCACCACTGCCACCACTGTGACGGATCTCGGATACCTCCGCTGGGCACCTCCACCAGACCTGTATCTCCTGTCCTCCAAATGCACCCGCAGCCTGCAGACTCACCATAACCAGCCTTTAACCCCTCAATCATGAGACAAGCCACGCAGGTGTTGAGGGTTACACATGCAGGGCATAAATGGTTTATTAAATACAAAAATACTGTTAGGGACACTCCCCATAGAGTGGGTAGGGGACAAGGAAGAACAAATGGGAACTCAACACTTGTACATAGAAACAGAAACTACAGTTGAAACACATAAAGGGATTATGATAAACAGGCAGCCCCTCCTTACACATTCCCTGCCGGGAGATGTCTCCAGACCTTTGTCTACATGCCATGACCCAACACAATTAAACACAGCAACAAGCTGGAAGCGCTAAAATTTTTACTTTATCGTGGCCCAAAAGCCCCATACCCGCTGACCCCCTCAATGCACACCACGCTACGTGCATGGGGGGGTAGGACTTAAAATTGAAAAATACCCTACCAATGCACTTTCTCCAGCTGCCCCCTTGTGGTTGAACCCCACCCTGAAGCAGTTTTGCAAACTACCTGAACCCCATGCTTGGACTAAGTTCAACATTAAAACAGTGGACCAAGTAATTTCCGACCAATCGCTGGCTCCACTCCCCAAGTTGATTTCTGATTTCAACATCCCGCAGAGCAATTTTTTTTTAGGTACCTACAACTCTCCCATGCCTTCAGGTGCCAGTTCTCCAGTTCTCCCCCCCAGGTTGTCCAATCCACACTAGAGGACCTCCTCAAGTCCAGATGTGAAAATAAGCCCACCTCGAAACTTTACTCCCATTTGATAATGACCTCCCTCCCTACCTTGGGAAAACTCAGAGACAAATGGGTGTGCGACATTCCCACTTTTGATAATGATGATTGGGATGACATGTGGGACTTCCCTTTCAGATCCATGGTCTCCCTGAGAGATCGGCTAATACAGTTCAAGATCGTCCACCGAGCATATTTCACCCCATACAGATTGCACAAAATAAACCCTGCCTCCCCTCCAGGGTGTTGGCGTTGTGGGACAATACCGGGGGGCTTCACTCATATTTTTTGGACCTGCCCAGCCATTGTCGACTATTGGAAGGAGATACTAAGGGTCATAACACAGGTCACCTCCATATCGCTCCAACCCTCTATAGAAATTTGCATACTGGGCCTGATGGATCATGTAATTCCCACTGTGGCGCGGCGCACTCTGGTTGTGCTACTTCTCTTCTACGCCCGCAAGGCCATAGCCCTCAGCTGGCGTAAGCCAACTCCTCCTCCTCTCTCCCTGTGGAAAAAATTGGTCAACGGCAGCCTGCCTCTTTACAAAGACTGCTATGTTAATAGGGGTTGCCCGCAAAAAAATGACAAGGTCTGGTCCAACTGGCTGGCAGACGCCTCCACAGCCTCAGACCCGCAGCCTACTTAACACGTTATCTTCTGTTAATAAATAGGAATCTGCACCAGTGAAAATGTCGTATATCTGAGTAGCATGTTTTAGTTCCATGCTGTCCTGCTGCACATGGTGACAGCTCTCTGTGGCCGTTGAGATGCCTTAAATTCTCCGACATATTTTATATAACGAACTGCCCTATATTACAACTCTGTACACGCCACGCCTGTAACTCTTGTCGTGACCAATGTATGTGTTATTTTTTTGGGTTTGCTTGTTGCTTGTTTACTGTCTAAATCACAATAAACAGATTTGCAAAAAAAAAAAAAAAAACACAGCAGGGGGGGGTTGGTGTTATGGGGCATGAAGAGATCTAGGATTACATTACATTATCTCAATGCCATTTTGTCCCCAAGTCTCTAAGTCTCTTCTGGGCTATAGTCCGTGGGCAGAAGGCCAGCCCACAGTCCCTTCCAAAACACACAGTGACTTCTGTCACAGTATGGTTCTATTTGTGAGAGATAAGCTCATCCAACTGCACTACTTCCAAAGGACATACTTTATGTCTGCCCACCTGTGCAAAATAGCCAAATGGCACACCCAATGTCATGAATGCCAAATGTCTGATGGATATATTTTACATATGGTTTGGGAACAGGGGTGGACTAACAACACTCTGCCTTGCCCCACCCTGGCCTCGCCCATGACCATACCCCTACATTTTGCACAAAGTAGAACTGCCTTTTTTTTAAATTGGACCTGGGGGAGGGGTCTCTCTTTACCAGTGTCCATTAGACAATGTTAGAAAGCATCCTACAACAGAGTCTAAGGGGACCTGGAGGGGGGTCTCTCTAACAAGGCCTTTTCAGTGTCTATTAAAGAGTCTGTTAGAAAGTGTCCCCCTCTAGGTCCCATTAGAGACATCAAAAGGAGTATAATGGAACCCCGGAGGGGGGCCTCTGTCTAACATAGTGTACAGTGAAAACCTTCATTCACTCTGGTCCTCTGTGCCATGACTTTCACCCCTGCCCCAACCTCTCAGAAAGTAAAAATAAAATTGGCACTGTGTAGCGCTCCTCTTACCTCACATATGGACTGATTTCCCCATAGGGGTTTTTTAGCAGCTAAATGTTTCAAAGTGTTTTGTTTTTGGTTTTTAATAAAATCTTTATTGCACAGAATCAAATTCAAAAAGTGAAAATAGAGTTAAAATATGAGGCGTTCTGGCTACAGCTCTATACAAAACATGTTTCATTATATCTGTTGGATTCCAAAAATTTGTTAATCAAAAAGTTATTACATTACAGATATGGTGTCCGCATTAACAACCCAAAAAAGGCAAGTTAGGGAGATGTGATTTCTCACTTATCTCCCTATATGATATATGCTCTGCCAGCGGTGCCTCTTGACCACGGGGGGGGGGAGCTTCATCTTGCCGGTGGCCTCCTTCGATCATCGCTGGACACCATAGTACGAGGTGTGCATACCCGGGACGTCATGGCATCGTGCTCGTGTAGCAGAGAAGATGGCAGTGGCCGCGGCTTCGGCTGACAAGGACATGGAGGGAGCCATGCTATGGCCGTCACCATCACGACCAAGCCAGGGAGGAGTGTGTTGGATGGCACCTGTGGCTGATCAAACCCCAATTAGGGTACACACAATATAAAGTGCACAGCCTCCTTAAGGATCTCAGTGTGATGCCAAGAGAGCTGTTGCACATGAAAGCTTGTGGTCAGAAATATAAGTAACCAGACTGTGAATGGCGAACCAGTATTTTTCCCTGTTAAACTTTTTAGTTAATAAGAACAAAAAAAATCTCTTTTTTTGTATCATCACTGTTTGCTATTCCTTACAACCAAATAGATATGGCATCCTTCCTTGTATACCATCACTAGAGGGATACACGTCTTTGTGCAAGACAGTAAAAAGCACAACAGCCTTTTCTACACAGTTTACCAGCTAAGGGCAATTTACCCCCTTTTTTACGAGTCATTTTGTTTTGTTTGCTGATTTTTGGTTGTTGCTTTTTTTTGTTTTCACAGACTATTCAATAATTTTTTTGTGAGTTTAGCACAGCTCATTTTCACTTCACACACCTGGCGCACATTCGCTCTCCCCTCACACATACTCACCACATGACACCCCCCTTTCCTACTTTCACTCAGACACTCATTTTATTTACACCTACTTCATCTTATTTGTTCTAATTTTCACCCAGCACACACCTCTATTCACTCACACATTTGACAAACACTCAGCTCATTCCATTGTTCCTACCACACACACCATTCACTGACACCTTTTCAAATATCACTCTGTCTACCCCACTCGCGGCATTTTCATTCAATTTGCCACACACTCACCAACATGTCCCTCCAACTTCATTTTCACATACACCACCTAACTGCAACACTCATCCCACTTATCCTCACACATGTTCATAGAATAGCCAGGTTACCTTTCCTTCCCGTTCCTTTTTTTGTCTACACTCCCCTAACCAACAATATTTATAGAATAATTAAAAAATTCAAGGATGTTTGATTACAAATTACCATCCACGCTATTTTAATTTCAATAATTTTTTATTACAGGTTTACAAAACAAAGGATAAAGGTCTCGACTTTTCATTGTGCAAAATACAACTTGTTCAGAGAGTTATGCATTCACTGTTCTGATTTACTTACTTACATACATGGACCATTATTTCTTACTACTATTGATTACAGTTTGATTAATTATTCGTGGTGCATACTCTCTTTTGGTCTTGATATCTTATACTTTATGTGAGATCATTGCCTCTATGGTCCATAGCTTGTCGCTCATCCAAATCTCCAACGTATTCTCCACCCGCTGGGATGGCCCAGCCGCCCATCTACCTATCGGGGGGGCCTGGGCCATCCCATTGTGTAGGCTCCACCTACCACAGCCCGTGTGGGCCATGATCTGTCAAGGGTCCTGATAACAATGTAACAAATTTGAGACCAAACAATTGAGAATTATTAAGAGGGGGGTAAAACAAAAGAGAAAAGAAAAAACTGCCAGGTGGAAGGCAGAAAAGGGAAAGTCAAGGGGGGGGGGGGGGGCGTGGCCCCGTGCTCCGAGACCCATTTCTCAAAAGTAAAGCTAGTCCTGGGGACATGCGTCAGATATTCAACCCATGGGTCCCATGTTTTATGGAACAACTGCATCTTATCTTGTGCTAATGCTGTCAACCTTTCATTTAACATAAGCCATGACATTTTGCGTTTAAGCTGATCGAATGGCAGGACAGGTAACCTCCAGTTCCTTGCTATAGTTATTTTACCTGAATTAAATATAAATGTGAGAAGTTGTCTTTGGGACTTAGAGGCCTCCGCTAGTCTGCCACCCAGAAGTGCATATTTTGCCGATTTCGTCAGATTCATCCTAGTAAGGGTGTAAATAAAATTATACACCCTGATCCAAAATCTCTTGACCTTGCGGCATGTCCACTATATATGGTAGGTGGATCCTACTTGACCGCTTCCCCTGAAGCATTTAGAGGTGGCTCCAGGCACAAATGTTGCCAATCAGTAAGACCTTATAGTTAGCCTCTATAATGGAGGTATTAATGAGTGATCAATATGCTGTCTCATAAATTGCATGCCATTCTAGGTCAAGGGTTTCCTGAAGATCTTGTTCCCATTGGAGCATGCATTTCAGTTTCATCGAGACATACATCATTATTGTGTATATAGCAGATATGTGACCTCTGATATGGTCATATTGCCTACATAGATGCTCCATGGGGGTTAATGTCACTAGATCTCCTTTACAAGCTACTGTTTGTATATAATGGTGTATTTGGGCATTTCTAAACCGTTCTGCAGGTGGCATTTCATATTTATCTATTAGTGATCTTTCAGTTAGCATACCCTTGTGATCGCAAAGATCAGCTATTCTTAGAAGGCCCTTTTTGAACTCTCTATTTTTTAATAACGGTGCCAATGGATTGTGGGGCGATTTGAATTTCTGAGTCCTTGTAAGTCTGTCCCATATTTCTAACGAGAGGGAGAGAGTAGGACATAATATAATTGGGAGCCACATGATGTGTGAGATCTGGTCCAAACAACAGGAATAAGATTCCATACTCATCCATATTGCTTGTGGTTGTTGAGAATGAAACCTGGAGAGTTGGGCCAGCTGAGCTGCCTAAAAGTATTTCTGTAGGTCAGGTAGGCCCAGTCCCCCTTTACGTTTTGGAGTGTACATCGTACCTTTGTTCACTCTAGGCCACTTATCTCCCCAGATAGACTGGAGAATTTTGTTTGAAGAGGTGTTTGAAGATCCTTTCGGACCAATGCCACAGGTATGGTGTGAAACAAATAATAGGATTTTTATATTCAGCTTACCTATAAAATCCTTTTCTTGAGAGTGCATCACGGGACACAGGAGCTTCATTACATAGTGGGTTATATAGGCACCTCTGGTGATTGGACACTGGTTAACCCCCAATTAAGGAGAATTCCTCCACTATATAACCCCTCCCATATGGGAGGCACCTCAGTTTTGTAGTAAAGCAATAGGAAACCATGTAAAACCCAAAAGGGGCAGGAGCCCTGTATCCCGTGATGTACTCTCAAGAAAAGGATTTTACAGGTAAGCTGTATATAAAAATCCTATTTTCTTGATCATACATCACGGGACACAGGAGCTTCATTACATAGTGGGATGTCCCAAAGCAATGCTCAGATTGAGGGGAGGGAGACACAGATCATAATTATAGACCGCCATGGACCGGAGGACCTAAACTGCAGCCTGCAGTACACTGCGCCCAAAGGCGATATCCTCTTGCCCTCTGACATCCACCTGATAGAATATGGTGAATGTGTGGACTGATGACCAAGTTGCAGCCTTACAGATCTCAGTCAGGGAGGCCTGGTGATGCACTGCCCAAGAAGCACTTACAGCCCTAGTTGAGTGCGCTTTCACTTGAAAAGGAGGGATCTTCCCTTTAACACTATAGGCCTGAGAAATAATCTGTCTAATCCACCTTGAGAGAGTGGATTTTGATGCCGCCTGGCCCTTCCTAGGGCCTTCCGGCAAAATAAATAAGCAATCAGTTTTCCTTATCTGAGCAGTTGCCTGAAGATAGATACTGATTGCCCTTACCACATCCAAAGTGTGCAAAGATTCTTCTTCTGCGGACTGTGGGTCCGGAAAAAAGGATGGTAGGATTACATCTTGATTCAAATGGAATCCTGAAACCACCTTAGGCAGAAAGGACCTGTTGGGACGCATTACCACCAGGTCCTTATGAATAATTAGATACGGCTCTTTGCTGGAGAGAGCTGGTAGTTCTGACACCCTTCTAGCCGTGGATATGGCTACCAAGAAAACCAATTTTTTAGTCAAAAGAACGAACGAAGCCTGATGCAAAGGTTCAAAAGGTTGCCCCTGCAAAGCCGAGAGAACCAAATTCAGATCCCATGGGCATACCGGAGGTTTGACTGGCGGCTTTATCCGCATAGCCCCCTGGATGAAAGCCCGCACCAGGGAATGCGATGCAAGTGGCTTCTGAAAAAACACTGACAAGGCCGAAATCTGCACCTTGATAGTGCTTACGGCCAAATTCATTTCTAGGCTTGACTGGAGGAAGGCCAAGATCCTGCTAATGACATACTTTCTAGGATGCCATTCCCTGAGTTCACACCAGGAAACATATGCCCTCCAGATTTTGTAGTAAATAAGCCTGGAGGCCGGCTTTCTGGCATTGACCAGAGTAGAAAGAACTGGCCCCGAAAGCCCACGGTCTCTCAGAATGTGGGTCTCAGCAGCCAAACCGTCAAATTCAGACTGTGTAAAGCAGGATGGTAAATTGGACCCTGTGAGAGCAGATCTGGCCGGAGAGGGAGGATCCACGGCCTGCCTACTGCCAACTTCATGATCTCTGCGTACCACGGTCGCCTGGGCCAAGCCGGGGCTACCAAAAGAATCGACTTTGTCTCCCTCTTGACTCTTCCCAGGAACCGCGACAGAAGTGGGCACAGGGGGAAGGCATAAATCAAATTGTACTGATCCCAGGGAACAGTCAGAGCATCCGACCCCTGAGCGAGTATCTCTTGTCCTTGACACGAATTTGTCCAGTTTTCTGTTGAACCTGGACGCAAACAGATCTACGTCTGCAGTACCCCACCTGCGACATATGTTCCAAAACACGTCGGGGTGCAGAGCCCATTCTCCTGGGCACAACTGCTGGCGGCTCAGAAAATCCGCCTGCCAATTTTCCACTCCTGGAATGAAGACTGCAGAAAGGCATGGAACATGCCTTTCTGCCCAGACAAGTATGCGATTCACCTCTTTTTGCGCAACCAGACTCCTGGTACCGCCCTGGTGATTGATATAGGCCACTGCTGTGGCATTGTCGTACTGAACCTGAACAGGGAGACCCCGTAGTCTGAAAGACCAGTTTATGAGAGCCATATAAACTGCCCGGATCTCCAAGACATTTATGGGCAATAGCTTTTCGATCGCAGACCATTTCCCCTGGGAGCACGTCTCCTCCAACACTGCTCCCCAGCCTGTCAGGCTGGCATCTGTCGTAATAATCTTCCATGGAAGAGGAAGAAAAGTTTTGCCTTTCAGCAAATTCTCGGTTTGTAACCACCAGACGAGACTCTTGCGTGTCCCTGGGGATAGACGCATAGGAAGATCCAAGGACTTGGGCTTCCTGTTCCAAGCCGCAAGGATGCATCTTTGCAGAGTCCTTGAGTGGAACTGGGCGAATGGAACAGCCTCGAAGGAGGCGACCATTTTCCATAACAGTCTCATGCACAACCGAATGGGGGAAGATCTTCTGCCCAGAATTAGGCGCACCAGATCCCCAATGGCCAAGGCTTTTGGCCTTGGAAGAAACACCTTGCCCTGAGCGGTGTCGATAACCATACCCAGGTATTCCAACCTGGTAGCAGGCTGTATGGATGACTTTTCTAAGTTTATAATCCAACCTAGGCGTTCCAGGTGTTCTAGCGTTCTGGTAACACTGTGGTTCAGGAGCGCTACTGTTTTCTCCATGAGAAGCAAATCGTCTAGATAAGCCATGACGGCTATACCCTGAGCTCTTAGGTTTGCCAAGAGAGGGTCCAGAATCTTTGTGAAGACTCGAGGGGCCGTAGCGAGCCCGAACGGCAAGGCCACAAATCGCTCTACCGCGAACCTTAGATACTTTTGGTGTGCGGGAAAAATTGGCACATGGAGATATGCATCCTTGATGTCTATTGATGCCATAAACTTTCCCCCTTGCAGGGAGGAGACCACAGTGCGAATTGACTGCATTCGGAAGGACCGGATGCGTAAAAACCGGTTCAAATCCTTCAGATCCAGGACACTTCCATTTGGCTTTGGAACGGTGAAGAGATTCGAGTAAAACCCTGAACCCTGTTCTTTTGGGTCCACTTCTTCTATCACCCCCTGGGATAGTAAGTGATCTAAGGCCAGAAATAGCGGTCTTTGCTTTAATGGGTCCCTGGGGATCCTTGACCTTAGAAAGCGAGAAGGTGGAATCTCCTGAAACTCTAGCTTGTAGCCCAGAGATACCGAAGATACTTGTCCCGGATCTCTTCCCGCCAGGCTTCCGCAAACTGCAGGAGCCTTCCCCCCACTCGGCCGAGCGGGGGCGCCCCTTCACAAGGAAGCTTTTGGGCTCTGCTTGGCAGGCTTTCGCCCCCCAGGATTTCTTCTGCCCCTGGGCCCGGCCTTGAGCCTTTCCTGTAGAGGAGGGTTGAGAAGGCTGTCGCCACTGCTTAGAGCTTGATGCTCCGGGAGAGAGAGAACGCCTAAATGATGGACGTTTGCTCCTTTTGAGTGGAAGGAGAGTAGATTTACCCCCTGAAATTTTTTGGACGAATTTGTCTAATTCTTCTCCAAACGTTCCCCTTTAAACGGGAACCCAATCAAATGCTTCTTGCATGATAGCTCAGCTGCCCAATTCTTTAGCCATAGGGCCCTTCGCATGTGTACCAACAGGAGAGACAAACGAGATGCTTGCTGGACAGAATCCAAAATCGCATCAATCATGAAACACAGAATTTGAGGTATTTCTGCATAATTCTCCACTTCCTCATTGGGAAGGAGGCCAAGCATCTGCTTAACCTGTCCCTTGAGGAACTGACACAACCCCACGGCTGCGACTGTAGGTTGCACTACAGCGCCAGTCATGGAAAAGGAGGCTTTTAATAATGTTTCCAGCTTCTTATCAGTTTGAGCATTATCCAAAGGACAGGTCAGGTTTCTATTCACGCAAGAAACAGCCGCATTGACAGATGGGACCCCCCATTTCTTGGTGAAACTTTCCTCCAGAGGATAAAGCATAGAAAACCTTTTAGGAGGAGCAAACAGTTTATCGGGATGTCCCCAATCCTCATACAACAATTTATCCATTAAGGGATGAATTGGAAAGGAAAAGGCAGTCTGTGGGATTTTCCTGACTCCCAGGGAAGAAACAGAGGACGTAGCAACCTCAGCAGCAGGCATTCTGAATGTGGTACGCACCAATTCAGTATAATACTGCACCTGTTTTCTGAGCGCCTGGGAGGAGGGGACTCTCTCCTCTTCCTCTGATTTATCCGATTGCTCAAGATCCCTGTCCCAAGATAGGGATCTCTCCTCATTGTCAGGAGTGTCATCTGAAAGAGGAATCTCAGCAGAGGGAGGGGATCTAACCCTTTTCCTGCTATCTTTCAGGGAAGCTGAAATAAAATTCCTGATTCTCCCTTCAAAACCCTAAGGGAGTCCTCAATGATGTATACCGGGCTGAAATATTAGGAGAGGCTGCAAAACCTGACAGGGGCACTGACTCATCCTGTGAGGCTGGCTCCAGTCTTGCGGGGGGGGGGGGGGGATGGTAACCTACAGGCATTTTTAGAACCCCTAGACCTAGGCGGTGACTTACCAGTGCCCTTGTTACCTCCCCCTGAGACCCTTTTACAAGGAGACATAGTCCTAAGCTACAGAGCAGAGGTACTAGTGTACAAAGTGCAATCACTGTTGTGCTTAAATTCTCATAATAAATATATATGCTTAAACTGCACAACCCAATGCTGAGTAGGTGTCTTAGGTTTGCCTGGATCCAATCCCTTGGGATGCTCACTGCCCACAGCTCCTGTGTCTCCACTTACAGCCTCCTGATGCTCTGGGCTTTTTAAAACTGCCGCCTGCGCAGTACAGCGCCGTGCACACCGACGTGCACGGCTCGCAACCACACTCCCCCCTCCTCCATTAGCATGGGAGCGCACTTGGCGCGCGTGCACGAGGACCGCCGGTATCCAGGGGGGAAGGGAATCGCCATCGGAGCTGCGTGGGACCCCCAGACTACGTGGGACCCTTGTATTACCTTCATTGTGGCAGAGATTGCAGTGGAGACGTGAGTCATCTGGGAGAACCAGGCTTCACTGAGCGTGTGTATCTGAAAGGCATGTAAGTATGCATCAGGCTGCTCTTACTCCCTCTAGTGGTGGAAACCAGGTAAGACATACAACTACTCAATGAAGAAATCCATAATATAATTTATATAGGATTAACTTCCCTTACCTGTCCTTGCCGCAGGAATTGCTGAAAACAAACAGATTCCAGCCTTCACCCATCACGGCGGGCAGAGTTGTGCCAACCTTCAGGTTTTTTTGGGGTTCCTTCTCAGAAGAACCTCCTACCTGTACCTTGTAAAAGACTCTGCCAGAAACTTTCCTGCCACTATGTAAATAGTACACCAAGTCTGGTTTTCCCAGAGCCCAGTCTTCCAATAGGAGAGGACTTACAGGCAAAACCTTGTTTCTTCGGATGACGAGGCCCGGGTACCATATCATCTTTGGAGTCAAAATATCGGCCCGAGATATGGATCTGGTTTGTTGTAGCCCTTAGGCCCCCGCAGGGACCTGCACAGAGCTTTCTTCATAGCACATGTTTTACGTGACCAACCGCCATTGACACTGGCGAAAAAACTGAGGTGCCTCCCATATGGGAGGGGTTATATAGGGCAGGAATTCTCCTTAATTGGGGGTTAACCAGTGTCCAATCACCAGAGGTGCCTATATAACCCACTATGTAATGAAGCTCCTGTGTCCCGTGATGTATGATCAAGAAATAGTATTCTCTGTAACACATTCATTTTTATTGAGTGTAGTCTGCCGAACAATGATGGGAGGTGAATTTGCCATCTAGCTAGGTCGCCAGTTAATCGCTTGAACAAAGCAGGATAGTTTATTTTGTATAGTGTTTGGATTGTTGAGGTCAGGTGTATACCAAGATATGGAAGAGATTCTGGCTCCCATATAAATTGGTAGGATTGCGCTAGAGTTTTCTGGTATTCAGTAATGAAAAGTTCAATGCTCTAGATTTGCTATGATTTTTTTTTTATAGCCGAGATCTCAGAGAATGGTTGTAATATCGCGTGTAAATTGGGGAGGGAAGTAATCTGCGATGATCGTGTTAGCAACAGGTCATCTGCAAAGAGTAGGCATTTATGCTCATAGTCTCCACAGATGATCCCCCCCGATATCCTGGCTCTCCTGAATCCTGATGGCCAGGGGCTCTATCGCTACCATCTATGCTATTTTAAAGATTATAAAATCTGGAGAACATTTAATCAGTAGATTATATATAACTTTAAAGAACCAATGTAGATAGACAGTCACTGCTCCAGCATTTCTTTCAATGGTGCTGCTGAATTGACCACATTAGCTATATATTCCACACAATTTATATCATAACTTTCCTTTGAAAAAATAAGAGGGTTATAACAACACCAAAAGTGCGAGGCACTCCCTCATCCCCTAAGGTTTCAATGCGTGGCTCCTTGCAAGCCTCTCGGAACTGAACTCCATCTTGAGAAGGGGGTAACGGCGCATGGAGAATATGGGATCGCTGGGATCTTTTTAAGAGCAAAGTCTGGCTATAGGACAGTTTCATCTTCTGAGCGGTAATTACAATTCTATTATGGCATAATATATTCACGTTTGTAAAATATGATGCATCAAAAATATGGGTATGAATTTTTTGATATGTTTCTATAGAGAACAGAGCCCCTAAAGACAACTATGACTGTTTAGGTCGAAACGCGTTGTTCATTCAGACACCATTTCTGTAATGCAACATTTTGGGGTGTTCATGCGGACACCATCTCTGTAATGTAATAACTTTCTGATTAATGAATTTGTGGAATCCAACAGATGTAATGAAATATGGTTTTGTAGAGAGCTGTGGCCAGAGCTCATATTTTAACTCTTTTTTCACTTTTTGAATTTTATTCTGTCCAACAAAGATTTTATATAAAAAAACAGCAAAAAACAAACAAACACACTTTGAAACATTCAGCTGCTACAAAAAACCCTTGGGGGAAACCAGTCAATTTTTGTATATTTTTGGGGTGTGCAGCCTTTCCGACTCTTTAACATGCATTTTTCCATTCTTACCTTGAATATGGGTACTGTAGCTGTGGCCGGTTCCCGTGTGCTCTGTGGTTGGCTGCAGTGGCTGGCTGGCTCCCTGGTGTGGGTGGGTCACCATGCGTGGCTAGCACCCTTGCCCTGGTGTAAGTGGGTCACCATGGGAGGCTGGTTGGCACCCTGGCCCTGCTGTGGGTGGCTGGCACCATAACCCTGTTGTGTTTAGATTACTGTGGGTGGCTGGCTAGCACCCTGGCCCTGCTGTGGGTGGATCACTAGCATGGGTGGCTAGCTGGCCCCACCAATGCCCATCAATGCAGCCTGATCAGTGCCCATCAATGCAGCCTCACCAGTGCCCATCGATGCAGCCTCACCAGTGCCCATCGATGCAGCCTCACCAGTGCATGGGGATTAGAGAGAGGAGAGCCACCAGATCACACAGAGCAGGGATATCTCGCTGTGATACAGCACTAATTTCAATTAATTACTTGACGGCCGCCGTCATGCAAAGTCCTGTCTCCTGGACCGGCTACTTTGATAGAGGTCACACGTCCTGACATTGGTCCTGTGTGACGTCTATCAAAGGAGCAGGTCCAGGAGGCAGCACTTCATATGACAGCGGCCGCCAGGTGTGAAAGTGATCCCCACTCTGTGTGATCCAGTAGAGCTCGCCCCTTTTGCATCTGTGCCAGTGCTGGGGCCCATCCAGGCCCAAAAAAGAAGGTCGCTGCAGGCCTGAGGCTGCAAGTCTTTGTCACTGGACCTGCCCTGAGAGTTCCAGCAGGTGGCGCCAGCGGGCCATCTTCCGCGTCCGGCCTTGGGACCACAGTCGAAGTGCCCAACTGGTCAGTCTGCCCCTGTATGGCGATGTTCCTAACTCTACCCATTCTGGTCAGGTATCGCCAAATTTCCAACAACTTTTTCATCCTCAATATCTGCAGTGGTGTCTTTTTGGTAAATTTTGTTATATGGACTTGGGTGTTGCCAAGACAGCTTTCATAAATCTGTTCCTTTTTCTAATGCCTTCTACTTATTTTAAGCCCGTAAAAGTACTGTCTTAAATTGGACATCTACTAAAGCCCTAGTGATTAATCAAAATATATGAGTGCAGCGCTGAATCATGAAATATAAACAAATATCAAAAATCATTGAATCAAAAACATATAAAGTGCATAATGAAATCCATTCAATAAAGTGCAAAAAAAAGTCCATATTAAAACAGTGAAAATTCCACAAATGGATGTTGATTGATGAACTAAAAATATTGAAATCCTATGTAAAACTTCCAAACCACCAATGAATCACCTCACTCATGCTTCCCCTAATGGGTAAAGGCTCACCTCTGGGAGTGCGACCCCCAACTAAGCAGGGTCAAATACACCTGTGAGCCACCCCAGGACTCAGTAAGATATCCAACACAGCTGGCTCCTAAACTTCTCCCAAGATCCTCCTCAGGATGTCAGCAGCAGAGCATATGCAGAGCCCGATTGCTTTCACTATCCTAGCCCCTCCCCGACATGTGTTTGACACAGGTTCACCTGTCTTCCTCAGCGATCCCCTGAGGAAGACACGTGATCCTGTGTCAAACACGCGTAGGGGAGGGGTTAGGACGGTGAAGGCACTCAGGCCCTATATTGATTTGAGGAGCTGATTGAGATTTTGGATGTGCGGCTCTTTGTTGCATTTTAAATCCATGTCCGTAATCGTGTGGTAAGCTGGAAGCACCCGCATATTGTGAGTACCCTGTACATTTTAATAAGCGCGTGTTAAAGTGTTTTAAACAATTCTAGCACAAGTAGAGTCTTTTTCTAAGGATATGCTCTGCTGCTGACATCCTGAGGAGATCTTGGGAGACGTTTAGGAGCCAGCTGTGTTGGATATCTCACCGAGTCCTGGAGTGGCTCACAGGCGTATTTGACCCTGATTAGCTGGGGGGGGGGGGGGGGGTCACATTCCCAGAGGTGAGCCTATACCCATTGAGGGGGAACATGAGTGAGGTGATTCATTGGTGATTTGTAAGTTTTACATAGGATTTCAATATTTTTAGTCGTTCATCAATCAACGTCCATTTGCGGAATTTTCACAGTTTTGATATGGACTTTTTTGAACTTTATTGCATGGACATTTAATTATGCACATGTTGTTTGATTCAATGATTTGATATTTGTTAATATTTCACGATTCAGCGATGCACTCTTCTTATACATTGATTTATCACTAGGGCTTCAGTAGATGTCCAATTTAAGACTGCCAAGGGTTCTAGGTGCAATCCTGGACTCTGAACTCTCCCTTTTGGCCCCATATCCAATCACTGTCCAAATCTTGCCGTGTGACCCTCTGCAACATCTCCAGAATACATTCCTTCCTAACTAATGACACCACAAAGATCTCCACCCTTAACTACTGCAACTCCCTCCTCACGGAATTACCCTTACAAAGGCTATCCCCTCTTCATTCCAGTATGAAGGTTGCTGCCAGACTTCTCAACCTTACTAACCATTCAGTGTCTGCTACTACTCTCTGCCAAACCTTCCACTGGCTTCCACACACCCAACTAGTTAAATTCAAAATACCAACTTTCAAAGCCATCCACAACTCGTCCCCCAGCTTCATTACTAACCTAGTCTCAGAATACCAACCAACTAAATTGATCTCTAAGTTCCTCCCAAGACTTCTTGCTCTCTAGTTCCCTTGTCACCTCCTCCCATGTTTGCCGCCAGGACTTTACCAGAGTTTCTCCAATCCTATGAAACTCCCTACCTCAATCTGTCTGACTCCTACTCTGTTTGTTTTTAGACAATCCTAGAAATCCCTACTCTTCAGAGAAGCCTATTCTGCACCTAACAACTGTACTTTTATTTTCTCCACAAGCTCACCCCCACAGTTATTACCTTTTTGTATCACTTGACCCTCCCTTCGAGAATTTAAGCTCTAATGAGCAGGGCCCTCTGATTCCTCCTGTATTGAATTGTATTGTGACTGAACTGTCTGCCCTCGTGTTGTAAAGAGCTGCACAAACTGTGGTGCTATATAAATCCTGTATAATAATAATAAAAACAATAATGCCTGTTGATTTACTCAAAAAGGCCCATTATAAAAAAATGCAATGTATTAAATCTATGTTTACAGCAGCTATGTTACACAAATCCAGGCTTCTGCTGTCAAAGGCCTCATCTACACGAGCCGGTGAAGGGAAATTAAACAGGCAATTGAGCTACAGTTTTACTGCCCCCTGAGCTGCAAATCAGCATAGCCAGCAGGCATGTTAGTACACACTGCCACAGTGTGTTTGGACAAGATTTATATAACAGTTGTTGTTTGTCAGGCAGCGCTACCAAACACGATCCAGTAAATGGGGCCACATCACAACTGCTCTGCAACCATGTGTAATGCATGAACACAGCGCTGCAGGCTTTCAATGGTTAACACCAACGGATAATGATGAGGAGAAATATCATCTGAGCTGCCCCTCAAATGCCTCTGAGCCACAGGGAGCCATCCCTCTTGGAAGACGACAATAATTACTGCTAAAAGATGTACTGACTTGGGTACAATCAAGCTGCCCATAGGATTGATGGATCGCATCTCAGCCAGTCCCTGCTGAACCAGCTGAGTTTGATAGTTAGTAAGGTTGAATAAAGACACCAGTCCATCCAGTTCAACCTGAGTGAGTGTCTACAATTGTCCCTATCCCTGTACATTGCACACTCTCATCGGTCCCTACCCTCAAGGAGCCACAATCCAAGGTCCCCATTCATATACTAGAGCCAATTTTGGACAGAAGCCAATTAACCTACCTGCATGTCTTTGGATTGTGGGAGGAAACCGGAGTGCCCGGAGGAAACCCACGCAGGCACAAGGAAAACATGCAAACTCCAGGCAGGTAGTGTCCTGGTTGGGATTTGAACCAGCGACCCTTCTTACTGCTAGGTGAGAGTGCTAACCACTACACCACTGTGCCGCCCATTATGGATTTAATCCATCTATGGCCTCTTTATGCTCCAGAGTTCGGGGATATAGCTACTATTTACTTCTGTTGTCTCCCAATCAGAGTAAAAATTCAGTCCAGTATTAGGTTTCACACTTGTGATAACGTGCATTGGAGGAATGGCACTCCAACCCAAGTGCAGTAGATGTCAATGGACCTGCACTGCAGAAAACTAACTCACATGCCTTGCATTGTAGTACATTGCATTAAAGAAAAATTCAATTAAAAAAAAAGGTGCGGGTCTGGGCACATCAATGTACAAAATACCATATGTTAACATGCATGCAGTAACACCCTAATAGGACAGGATAGCGAGAAGGGACCTAAGACTGTAAGGCCCCTATGTGCAGGAGTTTTCTTATATCACCAGCCAATCAAACCAGCTGAAGCTGGCACCCAAAAGAAACCGGGGAGAAGGTACCGCTGCTAACAAGGGACCTCATGGATGTCTGAGGGGAGGTATTTTTTAGAGTTTCGTTTTGCGTTATGTAATCCCTAAGAGGTATGGATGAGCCATTGTAAAAACTTCAGAGCACCAATTGAGATATTTTTATTATTATACTCTGGCATAGGGCCAACAATTAGCTCAGTGCATTGCAACACAAAATGAGACACTGTGCTCCTCTTCCCCCTTGCGAAAAAAATACTGCTAAAAAGTACACAAAATCTGTAGGGTAAAAAAATATATTAAAACATTTACCTTTCCCATGGCTTCTGTCAAGATCCCAGGGAATGCCAAGTAGCCAAAATCTCAAGAGAAAATGTTCTCTCACTATGTTTCGGTATCATCTTGTGATCTTTCAGCTATTCCGCATTCCTCAGGATCTTACAGAAGAAATACAACGTCACCCCCTGCAGTATGAAAGCCAGCGGAAGTGGAATATACCAATTAATTTTTTTTCTTTGCGGACTTGTACGTTGAATGAACCATATGTGCAAATTTGGCAGCTATACTCGACCATGATGGTAATTACTTTTTGCTTCATTCACGGTGTTGTATTGGCTTGCATGCCTAATACTGCATTATTACTTTATTAAAAACCTAGTAAAACAACTCACCATCTAAGGCAAAGGTTTTCTTCTCTGTTAAATCATCAGTAAGCCCAATCATATCACTGTAGGACCGTGCCAGTCTCCACAGAAAGTCTTGCTGTTCCCCAAACTGTTGAAAAAAAAAAGACATACAACCATACTGTTAAAGAGTTTTTAATTAAACTAATAATGCTCATTACACATGAGTAGTCAAGAGTTGCAAGAAAGGTTAAAGTGAAACTATGGGGTCTATTTATCAACGTTTTCTCACACAGCATTTGTACATTTTCCACATGATTAAATTATAAAATTGGGTGAATCTTTGGTAAAAATATTAAATCCATAGATCCCTATAGAGTGGGTTAGTTGTATTTTTATTAAATTTAAAGTATATAAGACTTTAAAAAGACATACAACCCTATAGTTAAAGGTTCATACTGAAACTAATAATGCATATACAATATAGGAAAATATAGGAATTGTAACAAAAGTAAAGAAAAACTATAATTCTATCAATAGGCTGTAAATACATGAAAATATATTTGTGTCAAAGAGCCCAATGTACCAACTGAGATCCGATCGGGTCCACAAAGAAAATAAAAAAAATGGTAGGGGATCCATCCTCTAACATTTAGGATGAGTGAGGTGAGGGGGTAATTGGGTGTAAATAAACAGCTGAGTCAGTTTAATCCTGGCCGCCCATACAGTAGGGCGTGTCTGCTCTGCACAAACTAAGCGGACGCAATGTGTCATCCACCCGCTCTGTTACGATCAGCAGGGGATCTGTAAGCTGCCCCATGTGAAAGGGGCCTTAGTCCAGAATACAAGAACATATATTAAAAGATACTGCGGACTTCATAGCCACATTGGATACACTGGTGTTGCTGGACCCCGAAATCTATTTGGTTAGTTGGGATGTTACAAGCTTATATACATCCTTTACCCACAGTGATGGCATTAGTGCCTGTAGACTGTTACTGCAGGAATGTACAGTGCCTTGAAAAAGTTTCATACCCCTTGAAATCTTCCACATTTTATCATGTTACAACCAAAACCTAAATGTATTTAGATTTTATGTGATAGACAAACACAAAGTGGCGCATAATTTTGAAGTGGAAGGAAAATGATAAATGCTTTTCTGTTAGTGGCGGCACCAGCACGCATGCGTGACAGTGACGTCATCGCTGCTCCGGCCAGTCACAGGACTGGAGCAGCGATACCCAGAAGACACGTAGAGTCAACAAGTCCGCGACGGAGGAGGTGAACGAGGGTCGCTTTGGGGGCTTCGATCTCAGGTAAGTAATTCATAATGAGCTAGTATGCTATGCATACTAGCTCAATATGCCTTTGTCCTGCAGGGTATTTTATTTTTTTAAAGAGAGGGTTTACTTCCTCTTTAAAGCAGGGTTAGATTATACTAAACTGACAGGCCAGGGAAGGAACATCAATCAGAGAAGCAGCCAAGAGGCCCATGGTAACTCTGGAGGAGCTTCAGAGATCCACAGCTCAAGTGGGAGAATCTGTGGACAGGACAACCATTAGTGGTGAACTCCACAAATCTGGCCTTTATAGAAGAGTGGCAAGAAGAAAGCCATTTTTAAAAGAAAGCAATGTCCCATTTGTAGTTTGTGAGAAGCCATGTGGGGAACACAGCAAACGTGGAAGAAGGTGTTCTGGTCAGATGAGACGAAAATTTAACTTTTTGGCCTAAAAGCAAAACGTTATGTGTGGTGGAAAACTAACACTGCACATCACCCTGAAAACACCATCCTCAGAGTTAAATATGGTGGTAGCAGCATCATGTTGTGGAGTTTTTCTTCATGAGGGACGGGGAAGCTGGTTAGAGTTGATGGGAAGATGGATAGAGCGAAATACAGGGCAATCTTAGGCCGCGTACACACGGGCGGATTGTCTGCCCAACTAAGTTCGTCAGACAATCTGACAGACAGTCCGTCCAAACTTTTGAATGAACGGACTTGCCCACACACGGCACTTTTTGAGCGGACTAATACGGCGGACTAAGTCCGCCATACAATCCGCTCTACTTTTGAAATGAACGGACTCGCCCACACACGCGGAGGAAAGTCCGCTCATTTCGAGCGCGTCTCCAGGTAGGCGGGGCCCGCAAAGAAGACGTCGCTTGCCCCGCCGCCTGGAATGGACTTAAAGGGGAACCCCAACGCCGAAAAAAAAATCGGCGTGGGGTCCCCCCCAAGTCCACAACAGACCCTTGTCCGAGCACGCTACCCGGCCGGCCAGGAAAGGGGGGCGAGCGAGCGCCCCCCCCTCCTGAGCCGTACCAGGCCGCGTGCCCTCAACGTGGGGGGTGCCTTGGGGAAGGGGGGGCCGCGCGGCCCCCCCCACCCCAAAGCACCTTGTCTCCATGTTGATGAGGACAAGGGCCTCTTCCCGACAACCCTGGCCGTTGGTTGTCGGGGTCTGCGGGCGGGGGGCTTATCGGAATCCGGGAGCCCCCTTTAATAAGGGGGCCCCCGGATACCGGCCCCCCACCCTATGTGAATGAGTATGGGGTACAATGTACCCCTACCCATTCAGCTGTAAAATAAAAGTACCAAAAAAAACCACAACACACGAGATAAAATATTTTATTGCACAGCTCCGGGGGTCTTCCGTCTTCGGGGGTCTTCTCCCGGACTCCTCCGCTATCTTCTTGTAGCTCTTTTGCTAGCGGAGGAGTCCGGCTTTCTTCCTCCCCGCCACCGGCCTCTTCTCCCGACTTCGGGGGTCTTGTCCCCCTCTTCGGTTCTTCTGCCGGGCCACCGCGCCTTCTTATAGCTCTTTTACAGGCGGTGGCCCGGTCTTCTGTCGCCGCTGTCGCCGCCGCCTTCCGTTCTTCTTCTTCTCCAGGAGATGTTGCCTCGACGATCTCTCCGGCCGTAATGCCAGAGCCGCGCTGCGCGGCCACTTATATAGTGACAATGGGGCGGTGTCACATGGTATATGTCACATGGGTTGGTGTCACATGGTGACCCCGCGCCCTTACGATGTCATAGTCCCCATGTGACATCAACCCATGTGACCAACCCATGTGACATATACCATGTGACACCGCCCCATTGTCACTATATAAGTGGCAGCGGAGCGTGTCCCTGGCATTACGGCCGGAGAGATCGTGACAATGGGGCGGTGTCACATGGTATATGTCACATGGGTTGGTGTCACATGGTGACCCCGCGCCCTTACGATGTCATAGTCCCCATGTGACATCAACCCATGTGACCAACCCATGTGACATATACCATGTGACACCGCCCCATTGTCACTATATAAGTGGCCGCGCAGCGCGGCTCTGGCATTCCGGCCGGAGAGATCGTCGAGGCAACATCTCCTGGAGAAGAAGAAGAAGAAGAAGAAGAAGAAGAAGAAGAACGGAAGGCGGCGGCGACAGCGGCGACAGCAGACCGGGCCACCGCCTGTAAAAGAGCTATAAGAAGGCGCGGTGGCCCGGCAGAAGAACCGAAGAGGGGGACAAGACCCCCGAAGTCGGGAGAAGAGGCCGGCGGCGGGGAGGAAGAAAGCCGGACTCCTCCGCTAGCAAAAGAGCTACAAGAAGATAGCGGAGGAGTCCGGCGAGAAGACCCCCGAAGACGGAAGACCCCCGGAGCTGTGCAATAAAATAATTTTAACCCTGTGTTGTGTTTTTTTTTGTACTTTTTTTCACAGGTGAATGGGTAGGGGTACATTGTACCCCATACTCATTCACATAGGGTGGGTGGCCGGTATCCGGGGCCCCCTTATTAAAGGGGGCTCCCGGATTCCGATAAGCCCCCCGCCCGCAGACCCCGACAACCAACGGCCAGGGTTGTCGGAAGAGGCCCTTGTCCTCATCAACATGGGGACAAGGTGCTTTGGGGTGGGGGGGGCCGCGCGGCCCCCCCTTCCCCAAGGCACCCCCCATGTTGAGGGCACGCGGCCTGGTACGGTTTAGGAGGGGGGGCGCTCGCTCGCCCCCCTTTCCTGGCCGGCCGGGTAGTGTGCTCGGACAAGGGTCTGTTGTGGACTTGGGGGGCACCCCCCACGCCGATTTTTTTCGGCGTTGGGGTTCCCCTTTAAGTCCATACCAGGCGGCGGGGCCCGCGACGTCTCCGTCGCGTGCCCCGCCTACCTGGATACCCGCTCGAAATGAGCAGACTTTTCTCCAGGCGGGAAAAGTCCGCTCATTTCGAAAGTACAGCGGACTGGCACACACACGGGCGGACTGTCCGCTCAAACCAAGTTTGGACTGACAATCTTACGGAAATTCGGAAAGACTTAGTCCGCCAGACTGTCCGCTGAAAAAGTCCGCTGAAGCCCACACACGAGCGGACTGTCCGCTCAAATGTGTTTCGGCGGACTAAGTTGGGCAGACAGTCCACCCGTGTGTACGCGGCCTTAGAAGAAAACCTGTTAGAGTCTGCAAAAAACCTGAGACTGGGGCAGAGGTTTACCTTCCAGCAGGACAACAATGCTAAACATACAGTCAGAGCTACAATGGAATGGTTTCAATCAAAGCATATCCATGTGTTATTAATAGCCCTGTCAAAGTCCAGTCCTAAATCCACTTGAGAATCTGTGGCAAGACTTGAAAATTGCTGTTCATAGACACTCTCCATCCAATCTGACAGAGCTTGAGCTATTTTGCAAAGAAAAATGGGCAAACATTTCACTCTGATTTTACCAAAGCTGGTAGAGACATATCCAAAAAGACTTGCAGCTTTAATTGCAGTGAAAGGTGGTGCTACAAAGTATTGACTCAGGGGGCCGAATACAAATGCACGCCACACTTTTCAGACATTTATTTGAAAAAAAAAAAAAATTAAAAACCATTTATCATTTTCCTTCCACCAATTATGTGCCGCTTTGTGTTAGTCTATCACATAAAATCCCAATACATTTATGTTTTTGGTTGTAATATAACAAAATGTGGAAAATTTCAAGGGGTATGAATACTTTTTCAAGGCACTGTATCTTTTGGAATTATGGCCAGAAAGTTTGACCTTGGTTTCATCAGACCATAACACATTTTCCCACATGCTTTTGGGAGACTTCAAATGTGTTTTGCAAAATTTAGCCGGGCTTGGTTGTTTTTCTTCGTAAGAAAATGCTTCCTACTTGTCAATCTATCCCATGGGCTAGACATATGAAGAATAACGGAGATTGTTGTCACATGTACCACACATACTGTACTTGCCAGATATTCCTGCAGCTCCTTTAATGTTTCTGTAGGCCTCTTGGAAGCCTCCCTGACCAGTTATCTACTAGGCTTTTCATCAATATTGGGAGGAATGTTCAGTTCTTGGTAATGTCACTGTTATGCCATATTTTCTCCACTTGACCATTTTCACTGTGTTCCATGGCATATCTTATACCTTGGAAATGCTTGTGTATCCTTCTCCTGACTGATACCTTTTAACAATGAGATCCCTCTGATGCTTTGGAAGCTCTCTGTGGACTATGGCCTGTGCTGTAGGATGCAACTAATAAAATGTCAGGAAAGATCTACTAGAACAGCAGAACTTTATTTGGGGTTAGTCAGAAGCACATTAAATGATGGCAGGTGTATAATGACTCCTATTTAACATGCGTTCCCCACAAATTCAATTACCAGGCCCTTCAGGTCTGGTATGGATATTAAGGGGAACCCTGCGTAAATTATTATTTTTTAAATGTCGTGGGGTTCCCCCAAATATCCATACCAGACCCTTCAGGGTCTTGGCAATATTCTTATGGCCTAGGCCATCTTTTATGTAGAGCAACAATTCTTTTTTTTCAAATCCTCAGAGAGTTCTTTGCTATGAGGTTCCATGTTGAACTTCCAGTGACCAATATGAGAGAACGAGAGCGATAACACCAAATTTAACACACCTGCTCCCCATTCACGCCTGAGACCTTGTTATACTAAGGAGTCACATGACACCAGGGAGGGGAAGTGGCTAATTGGGCCCAATCTGGACATTTTCACTTGGGGTGTACTCACTTTTGTTGCCAGCGGTTTAGACATTAATGGCTGTGTGTTGAGTTATATTGAGGGGATAGCAAATTTACACTGTTATACAAGTTGTACACTCACTACTTTACATTGTAGCCAAGTGTAATTTCTTCAGTATGGTCACATGAAAAGCTATAATAAAATATTTACAAAAATTTGAGGGGTGTACTCACAATCTAGATATCTTTCAGACACTTAAATGTTTTAAGATATCCTGTGCCTCTTAAGCCCCATACACACTATCAGATTATCTGCTGAGTTTTTCCTTCAGATTTACCAAAACCATATAATATGAGGACAAACCTTAGGAGTTTTAATGTGTATGCAATCAGGCAGGCCCTTCTACAACATGGTTTTGGTAAATCTGAAGGAAAAATTTAGCAGATAATCTGATAGTGTGTATGGGGCTTTATTCTATGGACTTTCTATAGAAGCGTTTATTTCATTTATATATTTAAGGAGGCTGCAGAAAAACTATTGTATTTATCATTGATTGTTTTTATTAAGTAGAAGTGCACACTTTTGTGGTTATTTAGTGCAGTGATTGTATGGTATAATGTTACATTCGGTACCCAAACATTTTTGGGAGGTAGGACATCGGGATACTGATCTCACATTTATGATAATAGATCACATCTCAAAACTGAGATGGGTGGTTGATAGCATTACTGTGCTGAAATGAAAAAATGTTTACTTGATTTTTTTAACCAAATCATTTATCACCTCAAATCCTCAATCATGATTTGACTGTTATTTCTAATGCTTTTCAGGTCTCCCTATTAAAACCTTTGGTGTGCAACCACCTCACCACCTCTGTACCACGTCGCTGCCCGATGCGAGTCGAGAACCACGAGGAGTATGAGATACAATTGATCATTGACTCCCATGGGCGCATACAGTACCTGGTTAATTGGAAATGGTACAGTCTGGAGGAACGCTCTTGGGTCTCATTCTCGGACGTAGATGCTCCTGTCCTTCTCAGCCCTTCCTTCTCTGTGCTCAGGTTGCTCAGTTGTCAATTAATTGCCAGAACTCATCGTTCTACAGTGGCTCACGTGTTGATCATCTCCTGCTCGCAAGTCAAGCCCACAGCCAGCCCCTCCTGGCTATGTAAACTACCTGGTTTCATCAATTGCCTCGCCTTGGTCAAACATATCTAGAGACTCTGCTATTTTCTGGCTGCAGACATGCCTGATTAACATCTCTTCTGGTTCCTGATCCTGCCTGTTGCCTGTGATCTCTGGCTCCCTGATTTCCTGGCTTGTTCTGACTACCCTATCTGTCTACCGAACCCTGGCTGTGTTTTGAGTGTGTTTACCAGTTGCATTTTCTGTCTCCGTTTGTTTCATGGTTCCTGACACTTAGTCGCCAGTGGTTGATTCTAGGGGAGTGGTCCTTGCATCCCAAGGTTTTCTCTGCAATTTACTAGCCTTGGGGTTCCTTGGATATAGATCTATTGGCATCAATGTTCAACAAGTTGGACAAGTTTATATCCAGAACAAGGCACCTGCTGGTGATAGGGATAGATGCTCTGGTAACACCTTGTGATCAGTTCTCCCCATCTACGCCTTCCCCGATTCATCTTCTACCACGTCTCTTGTGCAGGATCTGGGAGGAAGTAACTCAAGTAACAAATCGGTAGCCCCGGCTTGGCCCAGGAAGGCTTAGTACGCAAACATAGTGAATTTGGCTGTGGACAATCCTTGGTCTAATAGTAGTCCAGACCTACTGTTTCAGGGAACAATATTGCACCCAGCTTTACATTCACTAAATTTGAAGGCCTGGCTATTGAAACCTGAATCCTGAATGATTGGGGAGTCTCAGGTCCAGTTTCCCCACTATAAACGCCAGGAAGCAGGCTTCCAGAAACATTTATTACGGGACGTGGAAGGCGTATATCTCCTGGTGTGAGAATTTATTTTTATTTTTTTTCCAGTCTGACGTGAAGATGAAGTTGGGCTTTAGTACTATTAGGGACCAGATTTCAGCTGTAGCCATTTTTTTCTCAGAGGCCTATCGCATCTCACACTCTGGTTTTTACCTTTTCGCAGGGAATGATGCATACGGTCCCTCATGTCAGGCCACCCTTGTGTCTTTGGGACTTGAACTTGGGGTTAACGATGTTGCAGAAGCCTTTGAGCCAATTTGGGCTATTCCGTTAGTCCTTTTGATTCGGTGGGTGCTCTTTTTAGTGACATTCACTTCAGCAAAAAGGGTCTTGGAGCCGGCCGCTTTCTTGGAGGGGACTGTTCTTGATCTTGCATCATAAGGTGAAGTTGCGCCCTCATGCTTTTTTTTTTTTTTTTTTTGCCTAACGTGATTTCTAATTACCATTTGCAGCAAGACATTATTTTGCTTTCCTTTTTTCCTAATCCTCAGTCAGCGGGGGGAAAGAGCTCTGCCTACTTTGGATGTGGTACGCTCTATTAGGACCTACTTGAGAATGTAGACGTAGATTAGAAAGTCAAATTCCTTGTTTGTACTGCCAGAAGGGCCCAGGATTGGGTAGGCAGCATCCAAAGCTACCATTTCTCATTGGATCCGCCAATTAATCATTCAGGCCTATGGCTTGAAGGGTAAAGGAGGGCTCACACTCCTACTACATCACATCTGCTCAGATTTGCGAGGCTGCTATTTCATCTTCAGGTCATACATTTTTACAGTTTTACCAAGTGGATGTCAAAGCTTCGGAGGATACCGTCTTCAGCCGGAGCATGTTACGAGTGGCAGAATAGGTCCTTTTGCATAGCTGGCTATATTTTGTGTTGTGTTTCCCACCCCTCTAGTGTATTGCTTTGGGACATCCCACGTGGTCATGTTTACATCATGGGACACAGGTCCACCGCTTTCTCTGGGAGTTCATTGCTTGCTACAAGACTAAGGTACTTCCTGCATGTGAGCAGTTATGTAGGAAAGGACTTCCTAATGATTGGTCTGCCAGTGCCCATTCACCTATAGGTGGCGCAAAACCCAAAGTCATGTTTATAGCCTGCTCTGTGTTCTGTGATGTATTCCAAGAAATGGATTTTACAGGTAGAAAAAAATCCAAATTTTTGTCCAAGAAAAACATAAGAACATTTTACAACAACTGCATCTTTAGATTAATATTCTAATGTTATTATATAAGGAAAAATGACAACTACAAAGGCATGATGTTTCTCCACGTCTTTCTCCAAGTCTTCTGCTTCTGTATTAAGAACCTGGATTTTCCCAATCTCACGCAGAATATTATGCAACCACGACCTCTAAAGGAAGGACAGGGAAAAAGGGCACACTGCATTCCACATACAGGGAAACAGACAACTAAACTAACTAGAAAATGTGTCTCAAATCGAAGCTGAAAGTCTGAAATGGCCTTTACACCCATTCCACAGAACAAATGGGGGGAATGGAAAGGAATACCCAGAAAGCTTCCGCCTCTAGACTTTTATGTTAAAGAAGCACCGAATCAAGAAATGATTAGTCACCCAGAACAATACTTCAGGTTTCCCCTTACATAGAGTCTGCCATGGAGCAACAGCCAGGCCAGATCCCAAAACTTCAAAGGCATTCTCCCTTGATTGATTAAACGCAAACCCTCCCTAATAACAGGACCTGGGCAATCTTTCAAGGCCAGAAGTTTGCTAAAGACAGAATTCACAATCCTCTTTACCAGGGCTTTCCATGGAAGAGACCCGATTTCTTCCATCATCACTAACCACTGCCAGAGTATTTTCAGGCAACATAAATCAGACCAAAGTGTAAATTGTATCAAAATCACAAACCACGCTGTGTTGTAGTGAGAGCAAAATAGTTTTTTAAAGCAAGCAGCACAAATACCAAAAAAGAAAAAAATGCAGCGCTTAAATAAACATCAAATACTAAAAATACTGAAAAACGTGTGATAAAGTCTACCAGGAAATATAGTGATAACAGGAACCAGGGTGAAAACCAAAAAGGCCTGGTATCAACGAGCAAAGTCAATAGATTAGCATATCTGAGATATCATTAGAATGGAAGGAATCAATGAAAACACGCTGATAAACTCTTGTGAAGGGATCATCACGAATTGCTTGAAGGCTTACCAGAAACGCTGGACTTAAAGGGGCATATACCTCTTAAGTCAAACAAGCTTGTGGTGATAAACACCCTTTGGGATATAAAACATCAGCAATCTAGATAGCCTTGATCACAGTAAGAACTTAGAACGGTACTGGTCACCAATATATTCCCAACGGATGAACAAACGTGGTTCAGATTGAGAGGAGGACAGCCAGAGGAGATATACATGCTCACATGATGAAACCAAAAATAGAAAGAAGGTTCCACATAGTGTAATGAAGTTTTTAATAAAATAAGGTAAACAATTGGACACTCACATTTCAGATGTAATCAACGGTTAAAAGGACATAGGAAGTCACAGTGGTGATGACAGAACTCGACTCAGCACGTTTCGTCTGATTAGATGTCTTCCGTTCTAATGATCTCTCAGATATGCTAATCTATTTACTTTGCTCATTGATGCCAGGCCTTTTTGCTTTTCACCCTGGTTCCTGTTATCACTATATTTCCTCACGTGTTGGACTTTATCACACGTGTTTTTCAGTATTTTTTGTAACACATTATACTATTTGTTATTGTTTATTTAAGCTCTATTTTTTATTTTTTTTAACATAAATCGGACTCTCACCAACTGTGGGTATAGGATTGTGTATATGAGATTGTATGTTTTTTTTTTTTTTGGTTGATCTAGATGGACGTATGTCTTTTTTCTTTTTTTGCAAATTTATATTTTATTCACAGGACAGGAAAATATGGAGCTAAACAAATAAATAAAACAATGAACCAATCGGCATACAAAGTAAATCGATATTATAGCAAATGGCCATACATCATGCCTCTGTAGTAATTCACCATATGGAACAGGGAAAGAAAAAAAAAAAAAAACACACCGAGAGCATCTAGCATCTCTAACCCATCTAGACAACTCCTTCCATAGCTCCCAAAGGAAGAGCCTTTCTCATAGTAGGGTCTCCAGTTCCATACCAAAAAGGCCGAATGTCCTTAGCACAATTATTCCACAAACACTAGTCAGCCCCATAGAACCCATCCAGATTTCAAACCTATATATAGAGAAAAAGTTTTGGGCGTGGAGGGCACCCTGACGTACCCCCCAGACCCAAACCCTTAGACAAAAGAAAAAAGACTATTAAAAGGAAAACAAAAAGCAGCAGGAAAATTAGACGCAAGGAAGAGTAGGAGAATAAAAAAAAAAAAAAAAAAAGGGGGAAAAGGGGGGGGGGGTAGGAAGAAAAGAGGGTAACTCAAGGGATAAAGTCCATGACATCCATGGAGGCAGGACTGTCCCCCTGTATCCAACAGCCGATACCGGGCACCTACTTCTCCATGATGATCTGTACGTTCTGTCAATAATCTATACCCAAGGGGTGTCCTCCACCATTCGGAACATCATTCAGGGCATCCCCATCCAGAAGTGCCCTACCCGCTCGCGAGGATATAAATATATTCCATTTTGACCATGTCTTAATAAATTGCTCGTTCTGTCCCCTGTGCGTCAAAATTAAGTCTTCCATTCTCTTAATGTCCTCTACCCTTCTCAACCACATACCAATAGTTGGTGAGTGGGTATTCTTCCAGCGCAGTGGAATACATGCTTTAGCGGCATCTAAAAGATGCCGAAGCACCGAGGTCTGATATTTCTTGCGGGACATGTTCGTGGCATGAAGGAGATAAAAGGCAGGGCCCTCCGGAACCGGAATGTCGGTAAACTTAGTGATCGTATCCCCCACTGTCTTCCAGAACCGCTCTAGAAGTGGGCATGACCAGAAGATGTGGAGGATCGTACCCTCTTCCCGCCGACATCTCCAACATCTGTCTGAAGATGTCGGAAAAAGCCGATGCAGCTTCGCCAGGGTATTGTACCATCTGGTTACAATTTTAAAATTGGTCTCCTGTGTTCTTGAACAAATGGAGGATTTATGTGTAAAATATAAGATATTTTGTTTTTGGCGTATCGAGAATCTGCACCGCATATCCCTCTCCCAGGCCCTCAGGCAATTCGGCCCACTATCGTCCGGTGCAACGGTCAATTTATGGTATGTGTCAGATAAGGCATGGGACATGGCCCCTCTCTCCGAGCAATAAGCTTCATAACAGGTCAGACTTTGGTTATAGCTGTCAGGGGGAGCCAGGGACCTTAGAAAGTGATTCAATTGGATTGCTTTCCAAAAATCTAATTTATATGGACCCGCCGGGTCCATTAGATCAGTGGTAGTCACCCATTTGTCCCCCTTCAGAAAATGGGATACCTGGTAAATCCCAGAAATCCTAAGGGAACGGAATACTGGTTCCGTGACCCCGGGAGAGAACTCCGGGGTACCTAAAATTGGGCAAAGTGGGGAAGTCCGCGAAACAAGCCCAGCACTCGTAAAGAGAGACGCACAAATACTTGAGGTTATTCCTATAAGAGGATGGTTTTTCACCTTATTTGGTAATCTACTATGGCACCAAGGAGCCCTGTTCAATGCTACTCCTATTTGGGCCTGCTCCAACTGGGTCCACAATTTGATATCGTAATGTCTGTTCCAGTCAATCAATCTAGTCAAATGAATGGCCTGGTAATAATTACGGAGATCCGGTATCGCTAAGCCTCCCTGTTGTTTCGGACGGGTCAATTGTTGATAATTAAGTCTCGGTCGTTTATAAGCCCAAATATAATTAGATATCAACCTCCTAGTCTGTAAAAAATAATGAGAAGGGATCTTGACCGGCAATGCTTGCAGAAGGTAAAGGAACTTAGGCAAGATGCACATCTTCACGATGTTGCATCTACCCAGCCAGGAGTGCAGACCTTTATTCCATTTAACAAGCAGGGCCCGAATTGTCAATAGTAGTGGTGGGAAATTTAAAGCATAAACTTGGGATATAGTTGGCGGAATATACGTTCCCAAATATTTCAGGGCTGTCCGGGTCCATTTAAAATTAAAATCCTGATGGAGTCTTACTATAAGGCCCTGGGGAAGACCTATACCCATTGCCTCAGATTTATGGAAATGAATCTTCATATTAGAGATATCACCATACTCCCTGAATTCCTGCATCAAATTGGGGAGAGAGATCGTTGGATTAATCAAGGAAAATAACATATCATCTGCATATGCAGCAGTTTTATATTGTTTATCTCCCACTGGAATCCCCATAATGTTAGAATTGGCTCGCACCTTGCATAGAAAAGGCTCCAGCGACAGGGCGAAAAGGAGAGGGGACAAAGGGCATCCCTGGCGGGTGCCGTTATGTATCTCAAAAGGTTCGGACAGAACTCCATTAACCCGGACCCGGGCTATCGGGTTAGAGTAAATAGAGCCAATCCAATCCAATAGCCTCGGGCCGAAACCCACATAACACAAAACAGATGTCATGAATCTCCAATTCACCCTGTCGAAGGCCTTCTCCGCGTCCGTCCCTAAAAAAAACACAGGGGGTCTTGGTATCGTTAACTATATGTAAAAGATTAAGCACTCTGATCGTGTTGTCTCGTGCTTCCCTGGTGGGCACAAAGCCCACCTGGTCCAAGTGGATCAGTGACGGGAGAAGGCCTTGTATTCTTGATGCCAATAATTTCGTAAATATCTTAAGATCTGTGTTAAGTAGTGAGATCGGTCTATAACTGCTACATTGTGAGGGGTCCTTTCCCTCCTTAGGGATTACTGTAATATGAGCAAGCAGGGATTCCCTTGGGAGTAACTGTGTTGTCCCCAGCGAGTTGAGGAATTTAAGCATGAAATTCCCCAATGACGGTAGTAGCATTTTATAATATAGGGCCGTAAACCCATCTGGTCCCGGGGCCTTCCCTATCTTTATCCCTCTTACCACCTCCTGCAGCTCTTTCTGGGTGACAGGTTCATCTAGTGCCCTTCTTTCCTCCTCGGACAGCTTGGGCATATTGGAGGCAGATAGATAGTCCTCGATGTGAGTGTGAGGAGGCACAGGGGTTTGTAGGTTATATAAAGAGCCATAAAATTCTTTAAATTCCCCCGCTATTTCCCGTGGGAGGATGACTTTCTGGTTATGGGGGGTCCTAATATGGGGCACGTAATTAGCAAGTGCTTGTTCTTTTAACGTTTGAGCTAGGATTCTACTGCACTTATTACCAGACTCGTATGTAGTTCGTTGGCATTTTTGTAAGGCTGCTTTCGCTTGAGATTGCATTAAGTCAGTAATTTTATTCCGCAGGATCCTAATTTCTGTTTCGCCTGCTAAAGTCTGAATGTGCTTATGCCTAGCCTCAGCTCTATGCAAGTCACTAAGTAAAGCTTTCATCTGTGCCATGCGTATCTTCTTGATACGGGCCCCATGCTTGATCAGTACCCCACGAATAACCGCCTTATGTGCCTCCCACACTATTCCTGGGTTACTGTCAGGGGTGTCATTAAATACAAAATATTGATCTAATTCCCTGACTACGTCCTGGAGCACCTCCTTATCCTGCAACAAACTTTCATTCAGCTTCCAGTTCCGTGTCTTAGCAGTGCCACCGTCCATAAAGGAATAGGATATTAAAATGGGGGCATGGTCTGACCACGTAATTGGTTCGATTGAAGCATCTCTCAGAGCATGCAGGTAGTCGTGAGGGATAAAAAAGTAATCAATTCTTGAATACTGTCTATGGGGCGAAGAGTAGAATGTATAGTCTCTCTCTGACGGGTGGAGTAACCTCCACGCATCGATCAGCTGTGCTCTATGTATGGAGCGTACAATACGATGCCTGACACTTGGGGTAATGGAGGAGGCTCCGGAGGATGTATCCTCCGTGGGTATCAGCGGTATGTTAAAGTCTCCTCCAACTATCAATTGGCCTGAGGCAAACATCTGTAAAGTAGTCAGCGTCTTAGAGATAAAATGGTCTTGGCTAGAATTGGGTGCATATATGTTCGCAAACGTAACAGCCACTTCCCCAATTAAACCTTTAAGAAACAAAGATCTCCCTTCCTGATCCATTTTTACTTCTAAACATTTCCAGGGGACATGTCGGGCAATTAAAATAGAGACACCTCTGGACTTAGAGGTCACATTAGTAGAGTGATACACAGTTGGGTACAGATTACTGCGCAAGAGGGGCAGGCTCCCACTCCGAAAATGGGTCTCTTGGATTAAAGCCAGGTCTATTTTAAGCCGGCGTAAGTCCTGCAGCAGCATGCGCCTCTTTTCCGGGACATTTAAACCCTTCGCATTCAGGGAGAGAATCTTAACCGTCTCCATGGATCCCAGATAAAAGTCCCAACTCAGGGACTGTAATACGGAAGGATTTAGAGAAAAAAAAACAAAAAAAAAAAAAAAAAAAAACAAGGGCTAGTTCTCAGAAGGAGAACAGCACATTACTAAATTTACAGCACAATAGTGCTATTACGCCCACCAGCGAAGAGCGAAGAGCTGGTAAATCGGGCGCAGTCCTATGTGGGGGTTGGAGAAAACAGTGACCGAGAAACAGGCAGCCAGTCCTCCCCCTCCCCAGCCTTTAACTAATAATAATAAATTAATTATATCGACAGCTACAGGAACCCAAATATACAGCCCAAAAAAATAAAAATAAATAAATAAATAAAATAAAGATTAGTGCAGATACTTTACCAATAACAGACAATGAATTGCTTTGCAACATTGTTTATAAACACTGGGCCTAATGCCACTCAAAAAGCTAGAATGACCTCCTTACCCCAAAAATACTCCCATACCTCAGCGTAAGATTTGAAATCAAATAGGCATTTCCCCAGACGTTTCCTTTCGCCTTTTTACAAAATAGAACCAGCCACCACCCCAACTTCCCCCTCCATTCCCAAAAAAAAAAAAAAAAAAAAAGGCCAGCGGTTAAGACATTAATGGGGGGTGTGGCTTAGCAATGGCCGAGTGAGGACGCGTGTAGTAAGTGCTCCGGTCCTCCTTACCTCTCCCAGCTAGCAGACAGCATTACAGCGCTTTCTAGGAGGGATGTGCCCCGCCAAAAGACACGGACTTAGATCTAGACCTCTCACTAGCGGATCCCGCACGAGAGCACCGCAGCGGTCCATGCAGCAGTATCTACGGGACTCCCAGGATCTGCAAGATCAACAGACCGAAATGTCCGGCAGTACCGCTGAGTTACCACGTGCATCCCGCACCAGCGAGACACTTCCTCCCGCTGAGTCGGTCTCCCCTATAGACGGAGAACTACATCTGGTACCGCCGAACCACTTGCATCCTGCAATGACTGCAATGACAGCAATGACTGCTCCGTCTCACCCACTGCCACCGCCTTCGCCACCGCCATTGCCGTTACCATCACCCGCTCTGCCTGATGAGTTATGGAGGATCTTACAGGCATTGCCAACTAGGGCGGACTTTGAGGCTTTACCCTCTAAGGCAGACATGGAATCCCTCATCTTACGGGTGGAAGAGGCACACATACGTGACATGCAGGAGGTAAGAGGGGATATCCTGGCTTTGTCTAATAGAGTTGAGTCTGGAGAAGCAGTGATACAATCTCTCACACAGCGGGTGGTTGAGCTGGAGCAGGTGCGGGCCGAGCAACAGGCTGCGACCATAGGTCTCCAACTCCATTTGGAGGTTGTGGAAGACCACGGCCGCCGTAATAATTTACGATTACGGGGGTTGCCAGAGACTATGGGAGCAGAGGACCTAGCCGGGATGGTGGGGGAGATATTTCATAAGATCCTTGCTGTGACCCCCGCCATGACGGTTGAACTGGACAGAGTTCACCGTACTCGGGGACCCAAATCAACAGACCCTGGTAGACCAAGAGATGTGCTCTGCAGACTTCTCAGGTACTCCCAAAAGGAATTGATCATTAGGAAGGCATGGGAGCATGGAGAAGTGAGTTTTAATGGGACTATGGTTAAAGTATTACCAGATCTCTCCAGAGCTACGTTGCAGAGGAGGGCATTGCTGCGACCGGCGTTAGAAGTGGCGAAAAGACAGGGGTGCACTTATCGCTGGGGTTATCCCCTGGCGGTTACATTTCGGAGAGATAATGGCTCCTTCACTCTTCGCTCTACTGCGGACGTGCCAGCTTTTTTTGCCTTTGTGGGAGCAGACCCGGTACCTGTCCCTGATTGGCTAGAGTCGATTCCACATCGTTCATCTAGTTAAAGTCTCCTTCATCTCCTTCATCCCTAGTTTCAGCCTTTTACCTCCTCATCTGCTTCATCTGCTTCAGTGATAAGATTAGAGCAAGGCAAGGAAGTGACGGTGGCGACAGTAGGACAGTAGGAGACGGGGTTATGTGAGCTGCAATCGCCATCCGCCAGGACTATACTGGAGGCTGAACCAGACTGTTTGGTGTGGAGATATCCCTGAACTGCTGTATCCATAATCCTATTTCCATCCCCTCCATCCATCCCCTCCTCCTCCCCCCCCCCCATATTATGATGATGATGATGATGATGATGATGTGATTATGTGATGATGTGATTATTTTTGGAGGCCTCGTCCTTCCCTGGGAACTCTCTTATATATTCACCAATGGGTTTTTTTTTTTTTTTTTTTGGCCATATGGGGATATATGGGGATTTCCTAAGGTAATAATAAATTTTGGGTAAATGGACTATATAAGGGGGACTTGTTTAGATTGCCTGGGGCTCCCCCCTCTTTATCAACGGAATGCCCCCTAAACCCAGGGGAAAGAGGACTTTGTGGTTTATCAGACTTGGAAAGGGGTTAGACTATCATTGTATGTGTGAAGGGCGGAGTTTTGGTAGAAAAAAAAAAAAAGGATGTATGTCTTTTTTCAACCTTACTATGTAACTATGGCTTCACATCAGATCCTCAGACTTTTCACTGGACAAAGCTGGATTACCCCCGGGCAGGCGAGTAAGTGAATTCTGGACAATTCTGCACAAGAAGTAGGAGGGGCTAAAAATGAACAAATGCAAGGGGGTGTCTCTTTAAAGCTGGAAATAGATTATGCTTTTTTTTTTCCTAAATCGATCAGCTAGTAGGTTGACAGAAAACAAAGACAAAACAAATTCATCTATCTACACAATTGAGTTGGTTTGGGTGAAGAAATCCTCCATGCTGTGCCAATGTATTCTGACAGTGAGACTCCTCCGCTGTCACTAATTAGTGCATTACACTGCGGCGCGGAGTGATAAGAAGTTTGCCAACATTCCCATTCTAATCATCATTCCAATAATTATCCAATGATCAACTTCTGTTGAGTTGGAACAGTCACACTTAGAACAATGTTTGGTCAGCCAAATTTCAATCTATCTGTGGCCAGTTTAACCACTTCAAAACCGCAGTACGTCTATTGACGGCCTGGGGTTTCGGTGGTTATATCTAAATGATGCCTGAGTCCACAGACATCATTTAGATATTGCCGTTTTCACCCGGCGATTCCCTACACCATAAGAACGATCATAGCGGCTGTTCCGCCGCTTGATCGTTCTTACGGGCGGCGGGAGGGGACGCCCCCCCCCCCTCCCGCCGCCCTCCGGTGCTTCTACCGACTCACCGTTTCCATCGGTGAGTCGGTCACAGGATCCGCCGGCCCCAGGATGTGATCATAGAGATTTCCGGTGGACTAGATTGTCCCCGGAGTCTCTATGATCGTTCGGAGGCCGGGCGCGATGTTATGACGTCACGCCCGGCCTCGTTATTCAAATTAACGGCGCCAATCTGGCTAGGAAGCCAGGATCGTTTTTTTTTTTTTTTTGTTTTTATTCTGCCCAGCCTAGAGGTGAGATATGGGGTCTTATTGACCCCATATTTCACTGTAAATAGGTCCGATCGTGCCATATTCCTATTACAAGGGATGTTTACATTCCTTGTAATAGGAATAAAAGTCATCAATTTTTTTTTTTTTTTTTTTTAAGTGTAAAACTAAAAAAAGAAAAATAAAATTAACAATAAAAAAGAAAAAAAATTTTTTTTAAGCGCCCCTGTCCCCGTGAGCTCGCACACAGAAGCGAACGCATACGTAAGTCCCGCCCACATATGAAAACGGTGTTCAAACCACACATGTGAGGTATCGCCGCGAACGTTGGAGCGAGAGCAATAATTCTAGCCCTAGACCTCCTCTGTAACCCAAAACATGTAACCAGTAAAAAAATTTAAAGCGTCGCCTATGGGGATTTTTAAATACCAAAGTTTGGCGCCATTCCACGAGCGCGTGCAATTTTGAAGCGTGACATGTTGAGTATCTATTTACTCGGCGTATCCTCCTCTTTCACATTATGCAAAAAAATTGGGCTAACTTTACTGATTTGTTTTTTTTTTAGCATGAAACTGTTTTTTTTTCTGAAAAAAACGCGTTCGAAAAATTGCTGCGCAAATACCGTGCGAGATAAAAAGTTGCAATGACCGCCATTGTATTCTCTAGGGTCTTTGCTAAAAAAACATATATAATTTTTGGGGGTTCTATGTAATTTTCTAGCAAAAAAATTAGGAATTTTACATGTAGGAGAGAAATGTCAGAATTGGCCTGGGCAGGAAGTGGTTAAGGGCGTTAAAGTGAAACGAAAGGGTTAATACCCTAATGGTCCCTCACCGGTATCTTCATTCTGAGTGCCAGTCTTCAGGCCTCTTTGTTGAACCTGTGCGGGATGACTTCAAAGAGACTGGTATGGCACTGTAAGATGAGCTGTGCAGCTCAGTTTACAATGCCAGAGAAGACACCGAGCAGGCAGGTAGGGGCAGTTTATTGCAGAAGAGACATTGCATGTTACATCTGCAATAAAAGCCTACATGCTTAGTATTTTTACAGCGGAACTACAACATAATAGTGAATAGAACTGTAAACTTGTTTTTGAAGGCCAAGCTTTGGTATGAGTGTACAAATGTGAGAAAAACAATATGTACCAGTAATCTATTATTGTAGAGCAACTGGAATCCTTCCCGCTTCTGCTCAGCGTCACCACTATGCAACTGGTCAGCTCTCTGTAGCAAAAGTATTAACTCTCCATCAACAGGGTCAGTGGCCAAAATTGTTGCTTCATCATCTGTCACAAGGTCCACCGATTCTCTCCGCATTGTTCTCACAGTTTCACAGCTCACTTCATCTTCCTCCTCTTCCTCACTCGCTTTGCTACTTTCGCGATCATAATCAGATTCGGCATTTGCTGTAGTGTATCTATAAATGCAGGAAAAACAAAACATGTTTGTACACTTATAAAAACCTCTGGAGTCCATATAACAAGATGCAGACTACAGTGATTACTACAACTCAGTGATAGAAAGAAACAAACAAACAGGAGACACGCATAAAACGCAAGCTCCTCGCCAAGTATGAGAACACTTAAACAGTCAGGATCACAGAACAGCAACTAATTGCATTATGGCATCAAGATCATAACTGGCACAGTGCTCTCAACCAAAACATCCAGATACAAAAATGTGTGTAGATAAGCAAAGCAATTTAATCTCTTTTACACCACACGTCTGGGTTTTGCTTTTTTACCTCTGCATTACAAAGCCATTCCGATACAAATTTTCTGTGTGCCATTTTTGAGGGAGAGAGACTTCATTACAGGTCAGGGAGTGGTTTGGACTACAGCTCACCACACATGGTACAATATGATTGAACAATCTTCTTTAGGTGCATACACATTACAATCAGACTATACGATCAACTTTAGATGTATCAAATCAATGTAATATTAGGACCTACTGAGACTCCTTAATCAGTTTGCCCAGCACTACCCGATTGTAACATGTATGGTGAGTGTTAGCTCTACCAACAAGTATATAATGCAAGGTCCTACCTGATGAGATAGTTTAGGTCATCTCTCTTATAACAGTTTTGTTAGAGAAAAAGTTTGATTGTACAGAGATTGTATGGTCAGATTGTAAGAATTACGTTGAACCATACACTTTTTTATCGTTCAGCCCGCAGGCAAATAAAATCTATGGGTTTGTTCACACATACTGCACAGACTGTCATTTTTCTGCACTGGATAAATGCCAGATTAATACAACTCAACCTTGGGTAAATAAAAGGAAAAATCGTTTATTCCATGGGAAATAAAAAAGGTAAAAATGAAGGCAATGAGCAGTCATGGAGCAGTCAACCAGTAGATATAGTGGACCACAGCATAAAGGATGCAAGTATCTGGAGGCGGGAGCCACATAGATGACAAGAGAGCTCCTGGGTGTGGAGGATGCCAATCGTGCTGAAGGGCAGGATGTGAAGGGCCACAATCAGGAGTTCCCAGAAAGGGACAGTGTTGATGCCCAGTGGGTTGGGAAAGCAAATGGATTATTGTGCATGTGATGGTAGCAGGCTGGGGACACCAGGGCAGATGGACGGCAGCCGGGACACCAGGAAGTGATGGCCGCTTGAAGGGAGAAAGCCGCGCCCGGAAATTACGTCATGGACTGTCGGAAGACAGCAGGGGAGATCCACCAACTCAGGGCAACACCTTGTACAGGGGTAGGTCAGGGGACACTAAGGAAAAAAGCCAACAGCAGGGAATACATGTTTCGGGGGCTTGCCCCGTTCTTCAGGGCTTAAGCTGATCGGCAAAACCTACCAAAGAAATATATAGGGACAAAAAAAGAGGGAGGGTGGGAAAAAGGGGGAGGGGCTGGGCACCCATGTCATTCAAGATGTGCCACCCTCAAAGATTTAACAGTTTAAAAACCTATAGCTCTCAAATGCTCAAAGTACATACAATATAAACAGAGCTGTTAAAAAAATAACAAAAATAAATAACAAGTTAGCAGCAACTTCATGGAAGCTTCCAATACCTGACTTGGAAGAGAAATATAGTGTATCTGGAAAATATTTACATTGCTTCACTTTTTCCACATTTTATGTTACTGCCTTATTCCAAAATGGATTCAATTCACTTTTTTCCTTAAAATTTCACAAACACCACCCCATAATGACAATGTGAAAAGAAGTTTGTTTGAAATCTTTGCAAATTAAAAAATAAATAAATAAACCACATCAGTATTCACAGCCTTTGCCATGACACTCGAAGTTTATCTCAGGTGCATCCTGTTTTCACTGATCATCCTTGAGATGTTTCTACAACTTGATTGGAGTCCACCTGTGGTAAATTCAGTTGATTAGACATTATTTGGAAAGGCACTCACCTGTCTATATAAGGTCCCACAGTTAGCAGTGCATGTCAGAGCACAAACCAAGCCATGAAGTCCAAAGAATTGTCTGTAGACCTCAGAGACAGGATTGTTTCCAAGCACAGATTTGGGGAAGCAACCCGATGGTCACTCTGATAGCTCATGCGTTTCTCTGTGGAGAGAGGGGAGCCTTCCAGAATCATCTTTGGAGCAGGCCTGTATAGTAGAGTGGGCAGACGGAAGCCACACCTCAGTAAAAGGCACATGACAGCCCGCTTGGAATTTGCCAAACACTTTTTTTTAGTATAGGCCGGAGGCATGGATCCGGTTGTATAGCTCCTAGGCCTTCGCAGAGACCATAAAACTGAGCTTTCTTCTTAGCACATCTTGAACGTGACCAACCACCTTAGACACTGGCGTAAAAACTGAGGTAATCTCCATATGGGAGGGGTTATATAGGGGAGGAACTCACTTGTAATTAGGGAGACTGAAGGAGACTAACCCACTAAGTAATTGCTAAGCCTCTGTGTCCCATGATGTATGAATAAGAAATAGGACTTTGGACCACTGAGCAACAGACCAGGTCTATTTTTCTTTAGCCTAGGTAAGACGCTTCTGATGTTGTTTGATGTTCAGGAGTGGCTTGACAAGAGGAATACGACATTTGAAGCCAATGTCCGGGATCCGTCTGTGTGTGGTGGGGCTCTTGATGCACCGACTCCAACCTCAGTCCACTCCTTGTGAAAGTCCCCAACACTTTTTAATGCCCCTTTCCTGACAATCCTCTCCAGGCTGTGGTTATCCTTCCTGCTTGTGCACCGTTCTTCTTCCCCACTTTTCCCTTCCACATAACTTTCTATTAATGCGCTTTGATACAGCATTTTGGGAACATCCAACTTCTTTTGCAATTACTTTTGAGGCTTTCCCTCCTTATGGAGGGTGTCAATAATGCTTTTCTGCACAACTGTCAGGTTGTCTTTCCCATGCTTATGATTCCTACAGAACCAGACAAAGACCATTTAAAGGCACAGGAACCCTTTGCAGGTGTTATGGCTTAATTAACTGATTAGAGTGGGACACTTTGAGCCTAGAATATTGCACCTTTTCACAATATTCAAATTTTCTGAGATTGTGGATTTGGGGTTTTCATGAGCTGTAAGCCATAATCACAATTATGACAAATCACAGCTTGAACCATCTTGCTTTGCATGTATGTAATGAGTCTATCTCATATATTAGTTTCACCTTTTAGGTTGCATTAGTGAAATAAATGAAGTTTTGCGCGATATTCTAATTTTTCGAGTATGACCCGTACATCGCACAGAGCAAGGTCTTGATTGAGAAATTTTAAGAACAGGGCACTCGGAAACGTATGCCACAATTGTTACTTCTAATTCAATGTTAGCTTTATTAGGGGTTTTAGCAGCAATTTTAAAGCTATCACTAATGTAATTAAAAAACATTGGTCTATCCTTTGTTCTGACCCCAAATTGGGTCCCCATCAACTGTCAGCTCCTCGGGTTGTTTTTAGGAGAGCCCGGCACCTCAAATCACATTGCCCCGAACAAACCTAAAAAGATTGAGCCCGATAGAACGATGGACATCAGGAGTTAGTTTGGCAATCGGGTCAACAACTTTCAATTTAAAAAAAGGGGCTGTGTGACATGCCAGTTCAACACCCATGGCCGGTCTTCCTTTAGTGACAGCTCTGGTAACACCTGTTCATAAGGCAGTTTGTCAGATATGTCCTGCGGTACCCATGCAATGTAATATATATGGGTCGTCACATTCAGGCCCTACATACCAGGCAGGTTCATTAGAAAAGGGGAAGACCAACACAATGTGCCCTGTCACTTTGCCACCGCATGGCAAGAACATCAAGGATTTGTCTGCATTAACCATCAATTTAAACCACATTCTTTTTCCAAAATGTAACTACAGCTCTGATTGTTTATATTGTATTTACTTTGAGCATTTGTGATTTATCGGTTTTTAAACGGTTAAATCTTTGTGGGTGGAGCATCTTGAATGATGCAGGTGCCCAGCCCCTCCCCATTTTTCATCTCTATATATTTCTTTGGTAGTTTCTGCTGACCAGCTTTTTGACCTGAAGAAGGGTCAACGCCCCAAAACATGTAGTCACTGCTGTCTGCCTTTTTCCTCATTGCATTCCCTGCCTCAGCATCCCAAGACCGGCCCCCGTGCCTGGTGTTACCCTGAGTTAACGGCTTTCCCTGGCTGCCTTCCGCCAGTCGTGACATCATTTCTGAGAGGCCAGCACAGCTGACTCCTTTCACGCAGCTGTCACTTCCTTGTATACCAACTGACGTCCATCTGTCCTGGTGTCCCCAGCCTACTACCATCACATGCACACAAATCTATCTGCATTCCCCGACCAACTGGGCTTCAACGCTGTCCCTTCCCAGGACCTGATTATGGCTATCCCTTCACATCTTGCCCTTCAGCATAGTTGGCATCCTCCACACCCAGAAGCTCCCTTGTAATCTATATGGCTCTAGCCTCCATGTACTTACATGCTTATGCGGTGGTCCAGTATGTCCACTACTTGGCCACTCCATGACTGCTGAATGACTTACATTTTTACCTTTTTATTTCCCATGGAATAAACGCTTTTTGCTTTTACTTAACCAAGGTTGAGTTGCATTAATTTTCCATGGCGCAATGCTTTTTTTTTTTTTACCATTTTTGGTTCCTCTTATGTCTCATTGGTCTATGAGTTTGGGATAACAGCAGCTTTGGGATAGCAGCAGCCCTAGCTTGGCAGCTCTCATCCACTTGGGCAGCTGTCCATGCACCTGCACATTTGTAAGTTTTCAGTCATCATTAGGGCACATATAATTTAAATGTTTTTTATGTGCCCAGTTCACACTGAAACACAGCCAGGAGGAGTGGTGAGCTGCAGTAAAATACAGATGTAGTATTTTACCACAGTGCAATGAGAGGCACCGCATGGCATCACGCTGACACTTCAAACAAAGTTTACAAGAGAACAAAATAGTTAACAGTGTGATGTCCATCTAATGCAGTGCAAATAAAATGGACAGCTGCCCACTTGCTAAAACAGTGCATTTAACATGTGGGCACTAGCCATAATAGATTCCTTCATCCAAACTTTGCAGTCCAAATAGACGACTCCCCCTGCTGGGCCATTGTATTCTGACAGGCAACAGTGCTGGATGTCAGAATACCCAAACAGGAGCTGCATCTGATTAGACACAGCCACTGTTCTGCCAACAACTTTCTTCCTAGTTCCTTTGATCTTTCAGTCGAAGAATGTTAAGGGCAGGGTGCAAGCATGGCATCCACAAAGTTTCAGCCTGTTAAACTCTTACTACACCCACAATAGTAAAATCAGTCTGTATAAGTAGTAGTGGCCCATGCACTGTAGGCACACCCCCCATCCATGCGCCTGGCCTCTTTCAGGACACCGCACGCATGGATTCCTATGGCGGGGGTGGTACATTTTGAAGCACCTGATTAGAGCCAGAGGCTCCAATAGGCTTCATAATAGGGTGGGCTTGGGGCACAGAGTGCACTCTGATCCTACCCAAGAGGAGTGAGGGGACGCACGCTGAAGCCGCCACTCTGTGAGGACAGTGCTGCAGTAAGTCTGACAGAGCCGAGTTGTGCCAGAGCCGTGCTCCACGTGGGGGGGGGGGGGGGGGGTCAGTGGGCACAGGTGGCTGCATTTGATGTTCAAGTGGCTGCATATGATGGGCACAAGTGGCTGTGTAGGATGGGCACAGGTGGCTACATATGATGGGCATAGGTGGCTACATATGATGGGCACAAAAGCTGCAATTGATGGGGGAGGGGTCAGTATTTTTCAGTTAGTTTGCACCCCTCCCAAAAATGTTGAGCACCAGCCATCACTGCAGTAAAGCATGCTTGTTCTACTCACTATGGAACCCAAGTTGTTAATCTTCTGCATTGTGTAAAGAAGCAGTTTGATCCTGTATGCACAGATCCTCCTCTTCTTCCACTGACTGAGACCTGAGTTTTTTTTATTTTACTTGGAAGAGTGCATGTGATCAGCAATGGGCCAATCAGCACTGTCCAGACAGAGGGTCAGGGGTCCTGGATCCTGATAGGACAGCCAGTGCAGTGTGAAAACTCTTTCTACAAACTTTAACCAAGCACTGATACTAGTCATAAGACTGCTATATACCGCTGATGAGAAAAGGTGTTTAGCAGTTCATAATTACTAAAACTATTGCAGTTTCATGTTCTGTGTACTGTGGGAGACCAGATATAGTAAATGCAGGGTCCTGGGTTTAGGAACACTAATTATGAGCCAGCTAAACTTTGGAACTTACACAGAGTTAACTTCTTCCGCCTCACATGACAGTGATTGGGTCTGGGAAGATGTTATATGTTCCTCCATAACCTAAAGGACCACTTTCTTGCAGAGGGCCCCCAACTGAACTTTTTATTTCAAGAGAAGCTTTCACTTTTCTCTGCGTGGTCAATATGATAGATTCCCTTTAAAGGCCTATTCAAACATTACTGTTTTCATGCACAAAATGCTTCACGGAAAGCCCCATACATTCTTCTGTGTCTGGTTCACATTAATGCACTGCAATTTAATATTTTTTAAAGGAAAATATAACATTACTGTGCTTAGAAGGCAAAATGTTCAACAGTAGAAATTACCGTATATACTCGAGTATAGGCCGACCCGAGTATAAGCCGAGGCCCCCAATTTACCCCCAAAAAAACTGGGAAACCTATTGACTCGTGTATAAGCCGAGGGTGAGATATGCCTGTCCATCCCTGTGTGTGTGTCCATCCATCCATCCATCCCTGTGTGTGTCCATCCATCCCTGTGTGTGTGTGTCCATCCATCCATCCCTGTGTGTGTGTCCATCCATCCCTGTGTGTGTGTGTGTCCATCCATCCATCCCTGTGTGTGTGTCCATCCATCCATCCCTGTGTGTGTGTGTGTGTGTGTGTGTGTGTGTCCATGTGTGTGTCCGTGTCCGTGTGTGTGTGTCCGTGTGTGTGTGTGTGTGTGTGTGTGTGTGTGTGTGTGTGTGTGTGTGTGTGTGTGTGTGTGTGTGTGTGTGTGTCCAGCCTACCTGTGTCCCGAGCCTCCGTCCGGTCCCGTCCCGTCCCGAGCCTCCGTCCGGTCCCGTCCCGTCCCGTCCCGTCCCGAGCCTCCGTCCGGTCCCGTCCCGAGACTCCGTCCGGTCCCGTCCCGTCCCGAGACTCCGTCCGGTCCCGTCCCGTCCCGAGCCGAGCCTCCGTCCGGTCCCGTCCCAGGATCACCGCTCTTCGTCGGCGCCCATTCCCCTGTTCAAATGCCGCGCCTCCCTGTCTGTGATAGGCGGAACACAATTTCCCAGCAGCCTGTGTTCCGCCTATCACGGACATCGTCTCATCCTCGTCCGTAGTACGAGGATGAGACGATGTCGGTGATAGGCGGAACACAGGCTGCTGGGAAATTCAGTGTTCCGCCTATCACAGGCGAAGGCGGAGCCGGAGGCGCGGCTTTTGAATTATAGAATGGCCGCTGTCTGTCTGCTCGACACGCTGATCGAGCAGGCAGACAGCGATGACTCGAGTATAAGCCGAGGGGGGCACTTTCAGCCTCAAAAAAGAGGCTGAAAATCTCGGCTTATACTCGAGTATATACGGTAACTTTTTATGAAACTATGCATCACTGAGAAATTATTGGTCTTGTTAATTAAGTCTTCTGATCCAACAGAGCATGTTTCCTTGTGTGGTATTCCGCCACCTATTCCACGAAACTGTCTTGCAATACATTTAAGGCAAGACAGTTTAAGGCAAGGCTTCGCTAACTTTGTAATGCCATTTGCCCGGTCAACATCAGGATAATAAAATCATCCATATCACCCCCACTCATCAGTGATATCTCTCATACTCACTTTCAGATTGCTCTTCACGAGCATGCATACCCCCTAAGTATTTTGCAAATTCTGTAGCTCTGAAATAGAGGATATCCCTCGATATTTTCAGCCAAGTCAAAGTTGCTCCTTGAATAACTTTAGTCCATCCATTTAGTTTGCCAGGCTTATGAACATACCTATTCATTTTCTATTAGTGTTTAATATTTCATTATTACTAACTTTTAAGCTATAACTTGATGCAAACTACCATCTTTTTATATTGGACTTGGGTGGTGCAATTTGTAATCTAGTTTTCTACCCCCACTATTCAAACCCTCTCCTATCTATATCCTTTTCCCCCCCATAGACCCTTGCTCTTCATATGGCATATGCTTTTCTGATTCCTCCCACCCGCCCCCCCAGATCATAGTTTAAAGGCTCCTCCAGCCTTCTAACAATTTTATTCCCAACAGAGCTGCACCCTCCCCATTTAGATGCAGTAGTTCACTACAGTACAGTCAGTAACTGACCAAAAAGTCAGTCCAGTTCTCCAGGGACCCAAAACTTTCCTTACACTAAATTCTAAGCTACGTGTTTAGCTCCCTAAGCTCTTGTTGACTCTCTGGTGTGGCTCATGGCACAGGTAGTATTTCTGAACATATGTTTTCCCTAACTTGGTACCTGAACTTGGTGTTCAGTTATTCACTTTACAGTCAACATAGGACAAGGGGGCACTCTTTACATCTAAAGGAAAAGAGATTTCATCTCCAAATACGGAAAGGTTTCTTCACAGTAAGAGCTGTGAAAATGTGGAATAGAATCCCTGCAGAGGTGGTTCTGGCCAGCTCAGTAGATTGCTTTAAGAAAAGCCTGGATTATTTCCTAAATGTACATAATATAACTGGGTACTAACATTTATAGGTAAAGTTGATCTGGGGAAAATCCGATTACCTTTCGGGGGATCAAGAAGGAATTTTTTTTCCCCCTGCTGTAGCAAATTGGATCATGCTGGGGTTTTTCGCCTTCCTCTGGATCAACTGTGGGTATAGAATTGGGTATATGGGATTGTATGATATTATTTTATTTTTTGTGGTTGAACTGGATGGACTTGTGTCTTTTTTCAACATGACTACCTACTATGTAAATTGCTGGGCCTGACTCTCGCCTATAAAAGGCCATTCACTCCATGCCAAGCTAATTTTCATAGCCATGTTACATTTAAAAAAAGCTATAAATCCAAAAATTATTTAATTTCCTAAAAGCAAGCAGTATAATTAAATTAACCTGATATCAACTTCTTGCAGGTCAAGTACAGCAAAACAGACTAAGGCAGGAAGAAATCCTAAAATGCTTGAGGGTCTCCAATCAGCTCTGCCTCTCCACTATCCAAGATGGGACAGCAATAGGTGCATCCCAACTTTTTAAAGCATACATTAAAATGGAGAGAGACGCAGCACAAAACCAGTTGTGCTTTATTGCAATAAGCATGCTAATAGGAGGAGAGAGCAGCTTGACAGAGAGATAAGCTCATCAGACTGTTGCTTTTTCCTTCACTGTATAGTTGCAGACTGGGGAGGGAGATAAGACCTGTAAGGGCCCATTTACACTTAGTAAATGTTACTTAACCACTTCAGCCCTGGAAGAATTGACCCCCTTCCTGACCAGAGCACTTTTTGCGATTCGGCATTGCATCGCTTTAACTGACAACTGCACGGTTGTGCGACGTGGCTACCAAACAAAACTGACGTCCTTTTATTCCCACAAATAGAGATTTCTTTTGGTGGTATTTGATCATCCCTGCGGTTTTTATTTTTTGCTCTATAAACAAAAAAAGAGCGACCATTTTGAAAAAAAAAACGCATTCTTTTTTTATATTTTTCTATAATTAATATCCCCCAAAAATATATAAAAAAACATTTTTTCCCCTCAGTTTAGGCCGATACATATTCTTCTACGTATTTTGGTTTAAAAAAAAAAAATGACAATAAGCGTTTATTGATCGGTTTGTGCAAAAGTTATAGTGTTTACAAAATAGGGTATAGTTTTATGGCATTTTTATTCATCTTAATTTTTTTTTTTTTTTTACTAGTAATGGCGGTGATCAGCTATTTTTATCATGACTGCGACATTATAGCGGACACGTCGGACATTTTGTGACACATTTTTGGGACCATTGTCATTTATACAGCAATCAGTGGTATACTGATTCCCATGTAAACGACACTGGCAGTGAAGGGGTTAACCACTAGGGGGCAGTGTAGGGGTTAAGTGTGCCCTGGGGAGCGTTTCTAACTGTGGGGGTGCGTGGCACATCACTGATTTCTGCTCCCAATGACTAGGCAGAACGGGGAGATGCTTGTTTACATTAGCATCCTCCCGTTCTTCCTCTCCATGAGGCAATCGCAAATATCCCTGCGGCGATCGAGTCCACGGGACCCGACTCACTGAGCTTGCCACTGGCCGCATGTGCATGCCCACTGGCCGCCTCTTAAAGGGCCATGTACAGGTACGTTAGTTTGCCTGTACGAGTCCCTCTGCCAATGTATATCGGTGTGAGGCGGTCGGCAAGCGGTTAACTGCAGCAGCAGCAACTCAGGTTTCCTGTACTGTCAAAAAAAGGCTATACTGTGTAGCAAAGTTGTTAAAAATGCATAGAGTTCAGCTAGGAAATTATGAACATGCGTCTTTCACAACCAGGGCAAAGCAGGATGTTTTAACCCTTTCGCTGCCAGGCCTTGTGCTCCATTTTTACCCTCAAGGGGCCAGACCCTTTTTGCAATTTCTCCTTTGCTCCTTTATTTTTCACTTATAAAACTTTCAAAGTTTGTAAAAGACCCCCCAAACCATATATTTTCTGAAAGCAGTAGACTAAAAAGAAGCTGCTACTGATTTCTAAAGGTCCCACAATATTTACGCAAATATTTATAAAACAATTTTTTCTAAAAATCCACTAAAATTATGAATAGCAGATACATACACAGCAAATTTTACAAAATTCCAAATCTTTATATTGCACCTTTTTGCAAAATGGTGAAAATCGAACGTGCATAAAAATTTAAATATCCAAATTTCTCTAACAATCTGAAGGTTTTCATTTTTCCCTTACAGCTTTCAGAATTTGTAAAAGACCCCCAAAACCCTATATTTTCTGAGAGCATATGACCTCTAGAATAAAAAGAAGGTGCTACTGATATTTTTTTTTAGACCCAGCGGTATTTGCACAAATGTTTTGCAAATATATTGGTAAAAAATACACTAAAACCATTATTAGCAGATAAAAACAAACACAGCTAATTTTACAAAATGTCTGCTAAATCCCTAATATAAAAGCTTAACTTGTATGGAGTTAATAATAAAAAAAATTTTATATTGCACCTTTTTGCAAAATAGTGAAAATCGAACATACCCAAAATTTTCTCTAAAAATGTCTCTAAAAATCTGGAGGTTCTTGTTTTTCACTTACAGCTTTCAGAAATTCTAAAAGACCCCCCAAACCATATATTTTCTGAAAGCACATGGCCAGTAGAATAAAAAGAAGGTGCTGATTTTTAAGGCAGCGCAATATTTGCCCAAATGTTTATCAAATCAATAATTTTGCTAAAAATATAATAAAATCATTAATAGTGTACATAAAACACAACATAAAATTCCTGCTAAATTGCTACTAAAACATTGTTCACATGTGGCATACTAAAGTATATGCCCATTGGGGGGCATCTAATATAAATATCACTGAAAAGTATTTACAAACAAATATTCTCCACTGATCCCAGCGCTCTCAGTAGGATGCCAATTAATAAGCAGCTATCATAAAAGGCTTAGATATATTCAAATATATAGTATATACACTTCCTGAATCATACACAATGTAAGATATACTATATTGACGGCGCTTAATTTAATTTCATAGAAGATAGGAGAAATAAAATAAAAGTTCATGGACTCCAGAAAAAATTCCAACAGGGTGTAAAGTCCTCAAGGTGCAGATAGGAACAGTCAACTCAAATGTTCATAAGGGGAGAGAGATGAAGATCCAACTCCAAGCCATCCACCAAAACTGCCAATGTGAGCAGAACTCCATGGGGGGGCAGGTTTACCTGCACAGAGATGCATCCCCGTACAGGAAATCCCCTCTATGTCAATTAGGATTCAATGGCTGCACAGGCATAACTGCTGTTCCCAATCTGACATCCGTGTGGGTGTGGGGTATATGACCCTGTGAGCTCAGGGACATGCATGCGGACCTACATGGATGTAAAATTGGGAGCACCGGCTCTGTTCATGCAGGTGCTACTTCTCAATAGATATCAATGGGAGAACACTTGTGCATCCCTGTAAATGTACACTGTGTATGCCCTGTGTGAACAAGGCCTTAGGCCCCTTTCACACAAGCAGACCGATCGGGCCTGCCTGTCCTTTTTCAGGCGGACCCAATTGGGCCACCCATTGTTCTCTATGGAGAGGCTGATGTAAAATGTACATTTGTCCGTTTACACCCACCTGCATCCGATCCAGTCTAGTCTGCTAAAAACCAGACAGATGGGGATTCCATTCCCTATCCATCTAGCAGATCGGATGGAAATGGCAGGTGGTCCCTTTCTATCCGACCATCCCATAGAGAACAGAGGGCAGTGTGCGCTCTGCATCAGCGGAGACGGACCTGTCATCCACCTGCTCAGCTGGGATCAGCAGACAGATTCTCCCCCCAAGCAGGTGGATCTGCTTGACAGTGTCCACTCCATGTGAAAGGGGTCTTATCAAGAGCGGTTGGTCCATTAGGGGCGCAGGGGTGTTTGTACGATTATTTTTTCAAGCCGAATGATAAGAGCCTGAGGCACATGTATACCAAGCACCCCCAAGCCACAACTTCACCCCCACCGCTCCCCCTTCTCCCCCGCTGCCACGATCTCCAGCCTGACAGATCATAGGAGATCTGTGCAGGGAGAAGCTGCAAGCTGTGGGAAGGGAAGGTGAGATGCCGCTCGCAACGCCCATGGAAAGAGGGTGCGGGGGGCAGTATAGGGGGTGATCAGAGGTATTGAGGGGACACATCTGGACCCCCCAAGCAGCATCTGAAGCTGGCAGGAGTGGCATAGGAGGAATGCCGGCTATTGATGGTGGCTGTGGGGAGCGGGTTTGCTGTGGGGGGTAGTAGGATCAGGTGGAGAAGAGGATAAGAGGGTGGGGGGAGTAGCTCTAAGTGAAAGTTAGCAGCAGAAGGTGGAGTGGCAGGGGACAAGGAGCCGGCAACATGAGTGGGGGGACGCGGTCACATTAGGGGTTAATAACTCTGATCGGGTTATAGAATTGTTCAGCAGAGTCTGCTGAACAATTCTGATATAAGATTATGGTCACTGAAGTGACCATAAGGTTATAGGAGAGGGAAAAAGGAGGTTCGTACGCGCACGGACTTGGCCGCCTTGCGGCACTTTTTAGGTCTGTACGGCGTACAGACCTGGCAGCGAAAGGGTTAATGCACCCTGCCTCCCCAGCGGGACATACTGACTTATCTTGCCCTGTTCTTTTCAGTGCTAGGAGGAAAAGGAAAAGAAAATAATACCAGGCACTTCTAACTATGGAAGATTATGTGACTGCCTTTCCCAGTCAGAGTTTATACAACGCTAAGGAGTAAGGTGACCACACTGGGTCGGTCATCAAGCAGCACCACAAGAGGGTAGAAAGCGTTTTCAGCTTTGTGTAAGCTTTGATTACAATGACTCAAAGTTTACGCAGGGCCACAGGGCTTCCTTTCCACCCACCATGCAGCTGAACAGAGTGGCTAGCAAAAAAAAAAAAAAAAAAAAGACTGTGCCTCTAAGAAGGAGGAAACAGCAACTATTTTAATGAATTAGGCAAACCACATATCTGCAGAGAGTTTCAATATACAAAATAATAATTAGGTTTAGCGATTGTGGCACTCGTTTATCATTGTTTTAAAATGAAAACATGGATATTAGAATCATTATGGCCACAGCGAGACTCAAACTTAATATTACACAATTTTTTTTTTAAAGATCTCAGTGCAAGCAATCTTTTAATTTCTATTCGTATTCCTTGAAATTTTCCACATTTTGTCATGTTACAACCGAAAATGTATTTTACTGGGTTTTTATGTGATAGACCAACACAAAGTGGCACATAATTGTGAAGTGGAAGGAAAATTATAAATTGTTTTCAAAATGTTTTACAAATTAATATCTAAAGTGTGGCGTGCATTTGCAGAACCACCTTTCACTGCAATTACAGCTGCACGTCTTTTTGGGATGTCTCTACCAGCATTGCACATCTAGAGAGTGAACTTTTTGCTCATTCTTTTTTTCAAAATAGCTCAAGCTCTGTCAGATTGGATGGAGAGCATCTGAACAGCAATTTTCAAGTCTTGCCACAGATTCTCAATTGAATTTAGGTCTGGACTTTGACTGGGCCATTTTTGCACATGAATATGCTTTGATCTAAACCATTCCATTTTAGTTCTGGTTGTGTTTAGGGTCATTGTCCTGCTGGAAGGTGAACCTCCACCCCAGTCTCAAGTCTTTTGCAGACTCAACAAGTTTTCTTAAAAAATTGCCCTGTATTTGGCTCCATCCATCTTCCCATCAACTCTGACCAGCTTCCCTGTCCCTGCTGAAGAAAAGCATCCCTACAACATGATGCTGCCACCACGTTTCGCAGTGGGGATACTGTGTTTTGGGTGATGTGCAGTGTCAGTTTTCCACCACGAAGTTCAATTTTAGTCTCATTTGACCAGAGCACCTTCTGGCACGTTTGCTTTGCCCCTTCACATAGCTTTTTGTAAACTGGAATTGGGACTTCTTATGGCTTTCTTTCAACAATGGCTTTGTTTTTTCCACTCCACTCATTCCATAAAGGCCAGATTTGTTGAGTGCACAACTAATAGTGGTCCTGTGGACATGTTCTCCCACCTGAGCTGTGGATCACTGCAGCTCATCCAGTTACCATGGGCATCGTGGCCGCTTCTAATTGATATATTAATGCTCTCCGTGCCCTGCCTGTCAGTTTAGGTGGACAGCCAAGTCTTAGTAGGTTTGCAGTTGTGCCATGCCCTTTCCATTTTTGGAATGATGGATTGAACAGTGCTCCGTGAGATGTTCAAAGCTTGGGATTTTCTTTTTATAACCTAACCCTGCTTTAAATTTCTCCACAACTTTATCCCTGAAATGTCTGGTGTGTTCCTTGGAAACAAGGGAAAAACTAGGAAGGACTTATAAGTAGTCCAAAAGGTGTGAAGAGGGAATAGGGCAGCCAGCGGTTTCTCCTTGGAAAAAAACTTTACTGATCAGTATATAGAAAAAAAAGAGACAAATTGTAATCAGTTATTAGGCAATAGACAATAATTTAAAAAGTCGACAATGTTGTCATACATAAAAAGACATGCCCAGGTGTACAGCCACATCCAAAAAGTCAAGCACACTGGAATACCACATAAATCTAGGGTACCGACTATACCAGCTCATGAATGAAAAGCAGGGTGTGAGGATTCTGAAGGAGTCCCAGGTAACTGCCATGGTTCCAGCCCTTATATGGCCGTACATCTGGGCTCCTTAATTCCTGAAATGGACTTAATCAGCTGGGCAAGGAACTGTATGTGACAGCATAGACTGATGTTCTTGCAATTGTAGGATATAATGAATGGAAAGCGTGGGTAGCAGCAATTGGTTCCACTAGATTTTAGTTAGGGGGATCAGAGTAAAGGGGGCGGAATACAATGACAATGTCTTAATATAGTTAGACAGACAGCCAGCCAATAGTATTTGTGATACCACTGTCCTATATTGAGAGGGATTATTATTTAGATCTAGTGAGTGTATTGCCATTCCTGGACTAAGTGTCATAGGAAGACCTGTGATTTTGAGTATTAGCCCTTCTATTAGGTGCCAAAGTAGACAAAACCACATGATATGTAATAGTGTTCCCTTGTACCCACATATCCTCCAGCAAATAGGAGAGGCTTCGGGGAATATTTTTGCAATACGGTACGGGGTTAGGTACCATCTAAGAATTCATTTTTGTTGCATTTCCCATAAATTTGTGCTCTTTGTAGAATTGTAGATGAGATGAAGTTTTGTTTCCCAATGTTGGGGTGAGTATTCTATCTCTGATTCCTGTTCCCAAGCTATCATTGAGATTTAGTGCATACGTTTTTTTCCCTGAAGGCCTGAGTATATTAGAGATATCCCTTTGTTCACAAGTGGGTTTTGTTTATAAAATTGGGTTATTCTTTCTGCGAGCTTTGTAGATAATTGGGAATTCTTTTTAAGGAGATGGACTATCTGGATTTATTATTTATATTGTTCTTGTGAGGTATTGAAGTTAACATTTTAACTGAAGCGTGCCCTCCCTGCTCTCTGGGGATCCTATAAGAAACCAGTTATGGAAAAACATGAAAGCTGATTTTACTGGTCTCTCCTTCTTGAACACCAATTTATACGCTGTCACTGAACAAGAACGCAGACAAGGACTTATGACTTTCCTGATTTACATGCTTGTTCATGCGCAGTGATTCTGATAGCTCTGAAGTCACAGGGTCACCAAAAGACAACTAGGAAACCATAATTTCCCAGAGGAGGTAGACAATGGTAATCCCTGCATTTCTTTTGAGAAAAGGTTATATTATTGCTGAGCATTTTGACTTTCAGAATGCAACTTGTCTCTTATTTTAAGCTCATTTCTTTATCATTATCACTATCCATCAATGGAAAACATCAAAACCACCCAAAAAAAAAAACACACAACTTGGAAAAGTAGACACCCATGGCCATTTAAAGTAGAGTATTAGAAAATTGTTTCTTCTCTGCTTTTTCACATACATTTTTTTTTAAATGAACAAATTACAATATTTATATGCACAGTATGAGGGGAGGGGGGCATACTTCCAAGTCACAGTAAAAAGCAGTAAAAACACAAATAGGAGGGGTGGGTGCTGTTCGGGTTTGTGATCGGGATCGGGTTTTTGAGTGTAACAATGTTTATACAAAGCCCATCTTTGATTTGCAGAAATGCACTATTGTCTTTTTCTTTCTTTTTATTTATGGTAACCGAGAGCCAAAGAGAAAGGATCAAGAGGAACACAGTACACCCTGAGAAGTGCTTTTCCTGAAGGGTGCTTTGGATTACATATATGGCACTGAGCGATTTATACCATATATATTTCCTCTTGGTCTTTGTGGTTTTACAGTCTACGTGAGATTTCTGATCGCAGTTTCAGCTATAGGAGGTATAACCTATAAAAAATTTTTGATTCACTATATATTTCCATCAGGCGCAGGTGTTTTGATTATGAACTTTGAATTTTTATACACATGGAATTTGTGACAGGAATTTTGTTTGAAGTATGATACTTGAGGTATTATGGTACTCAGTAATTTTTACTCACATTTGTTCATATTAGCGCACTAATTATATTGGTCATATTATAACACTTTGGTAAAAACTTGGGGTGCTGATGCCAGGCCAAAAGGGAGAGCCACAAACTGGTAGTGCTCTTCCCCAACTGCAAAATCCCAGAAACCTCTGATGCCTTAGGCATATGGGTACATGTAAGCACATGTCCTGGATATCCAGGAATGCCAGAAGTCCCCTTGATGGAGTGGAGCGAGCATGGAGCAAACAGATTCCATCCTGAACCTTTGCACTTTCACAAAGCTGTTGAAGGCCTTCAAGTCCAGGATTGGACGTACCCCTTCCTTTTTGGGGACTACAAACAGATTGGAGTAGAATCCCTGAAACCTTTCTAGAGTTGGTATAGGTACCATCACCCCGCGCAGCAGCAGGTCCCATACTGCCCCGAACAGGGCTTCCTGACGAGCCAGAAGTAGAGGCACGCCGCTTCCATCCTGACAACAAAAGGTCTCCAGGACCGCTGACAAAGCCTCCACAGGCACCACATTTCTAGCAGGTGAGCCGTTTGCAATAGCAGGCATGTCTGGAGAACAAGTGCCAGCTTCTGACGTCATGATGACCCTCACTCGCCTGCCACAACTTAGGGACTTAAGGCAAGGTACACACATCCCACCTCCTAGCCGCTCGCAGACTGAGGGGCCCTACAAGAAAATGACCACTGGCCGTCCTAGTAAAAAAAAAAAATCACCAAGAAAATGGCCACCAAACTTTCTCGAAAAAAGCTGACAGCACATACACTGCATAAACTACAGGAAAATGGCGCAGCCTCAGGAAAATGGCCACGGTCCACGCAGCGGCCTCTCCATTTAAAACAGCCCAAGCACCACACAGTGAAGAAAAAAGGGGTAGTAAAGAAAAAAACGGCCAGGTACATACACCGCACCTCATGCCCAGTCACACAGCGGCCCCAACAGGGGGAAGAGGGAATGAGAGACAGGGAGAGAGGAAAGGGAGAGTGAGACCCCCTAGTCGACCTCCCAGGGAATGCCCAGCTGCTCTATCCTGCCAAGGCAGGGAGAGCCATACTTAACCCTCCTGTCAGGATTGCTGGTCACATTCCACCACAGACCCATCACCCGAGCAGTACAGGGTGGCTGCTGGCCATGGCACACTGACACGGACAGCAGTAGCCTGGTCATATAGCTCACCAGCCACCACAGGAGCAGAAAGGGGCATGTCATGGCCGACCCAGCACGTAGCTAGGGTCTGCTCAAGTTCGATGGCCAGGCTGGGGAACACTACAAGGATCTACATTATGCAGCCTGTCACCCTAGCCCCTATAGCTTTACCCCCCCCCCCCCGGCGGTCCTGTGCAGTCTTGCTGTTTTTTACATGTTCTGCCTAGTCCTCTCCTGAAGGAGGAGTAATAACCCTAAGGTCAAAAATTAAAAGAAGCTGTGTCCATCAATGAACGAAAGAGAAATTATGCTTTTTATGAGTGCAAGGTCACATCAGCCAAGTATGCAAACATTTCAGGGTCACGTGGGGTCCCTTCCTTCCTTCAATGGAGACACAGAGACCATCACAATTACCAGCACAGTGACCATCGTGCTGGTGACATTTATTTGTTTTACTATAACATAGATGTAATTTTTTTATTCCTATGGTGGTTTGTGGTTTACACAGCGCCATCTGCTACCATCACTATGAGCACCTATCTGTTATCAAGGTTAAACACTGTAAGGAGTGCAGTCCTCATCCTCCGATTTATACAAGTCATTAGTTTCTAGAGCATGCATTTGTCACTGAATAATAAAATAAGAACACTAAAAAACATAGCTCAGTCTAATAAATGTTGTGTTGTTGTTCAGTCATTTAGTCGTGTCCAACTCTTCGTGACCTCACGGACCATAGCATGCCAGGCTCTTCTGTCCTCCATTGCCTCCCGGAGCTTGCTTATCTTCATGTTCATTGTTTCCATGATGCTATGTATCCATCTTGTTTTCTGTTCTCCTCTTCTCCTTTTTCCTTCCATGTTTCCCAGCATCAGAGTTTTTTCAAGGAGTCCTCTCTTCGCATTAGATGGCCAAAGTATTTGAGTTTCAGCTTCAGGATGTGAAGCCTATCTTGCTAAATTTTTAGCATAACCTTGCTAGCGTGTGAGATGAGTGTGATCATACAGTAGTTGGAACACTCTTTGGCACTGCCCTTCTTTGGTATCAAAATGCAAAACTGACCTCTTCCAGCCCTGTGATCGTTGTTGAGTTTTCCAAATTTGTTGGTATATTGAGTGCAGCACTTTAACAGCATCATCTTTTAGGATTTTAAATAACTCAGCTGGGATACCATTGCTTTAGCTAGCATTGTTATTAGCAATGCTTTCTAAGGCCCACTTGACTTCACTTTCCAGGATATCTGGTTCAAGGTCAGCGATTGCAACATCGTGGCTATATGGGACATTCAGATCTTTCTTGTATAGTTTCTCTTAAATGTTGTAGCTATTTAGAAAACACAGCATTGATATAAGCCAGGGCTCGACAAAACCCGGGCGCCAAGTCGCATTTGCGACTAGAATTAGCGAACTGGCGCCTGGGGCAGCACAGCTGGGGGTATGCTGTCTCCGCGGACCCCCCCGGCGCGATCGCGTCGGGCCGCGCCGCCGGCGGCCGGTAATTTAGCCCCCGGCTTTGAGGCCTTCTACGATCCTATGGTTCCTTCTGGAATCTGGCGCCCTCTTGTGGTGGCCGTTGGAATTACAACCAGCAATGCTAATGGATGCAATGCTAATTTTCCCTGCCTGCCAGCCTATCTTCCTTCCTTTTACTCAGAACCCCTAAAAATTATATATATATATTTTATTCTAACACCCTAAAGAATAAAATGGTGGTCGTTGCAATACTGTCTGTCACACCGTATTTGCACAGCGGACTTACAAGCGCACTTTTTTGGGGAAAATGTATTTAATAAAAAAAAAAAATAAGACAACAGTAAAGTTAGCCCAATTTTTTTTTAATATTGTGAAAGATAATGTTGCGTCGAGTAAATCGATACCAAACATGTCATGCTTCAAAATTGCGCCCGCTCATGGAATGGCGACAAACTTTTACCCTTTAAAATCTCCATAGGCGACGTATAAAAAATTCTACAGGTTGCACTTTTTAAGTTACAGAGGAGCTGGCAGGACAGGGCGCGTTTAAAATATTTTTTTTTTTATTTAACTTTTATTTTTATTTTTTTCACTGTTCCTTAAAAAAAAAAAAAAAATGCGTGTCACTTTTATTCCTATTACAAGGAATGTAAAAATCCCTTGTAATAGAAAAAAGCATGACAGGTCCTCTTGTATATGAGATCTGGGGTCAGAGAGACCTCACATCTCATATTTACACTAAAATGCAATTTAAAAAAAATTTGTCATTTGAAAAAAATAAATAAAATGTCCCTCTAAGAGCTATGGGCAATGACTTGGAGACAGGTGAGGGGCTTGGGGCTATCTTCCCCTCACTCGTCTCCATGTCAGGCCAGGGACAGGTCCAGATCGCCGTCACGGACCTGGCTCCTAACTTTTTTAGCTGGCTCCTAGATTCCAAGCAAATTTGTCAACCCCTGATATAAGCGGTACTCTTTACGAAAGTAATGGTCCCTTTGTTTAAAGCATATTTTAGGGGAGACAAGGAAGCCATACAATGAACCCAGCCTATAATTCTAAAGTTTATGGAGAGTCAACACAAAAAAACTAGGATATGCTCAACCATATACAGTACTGGTACACAAGTGTCTAAACCAATACCCCATGTAGAAATGATGTATACAAGGACAGTTTTTGTACAAGGTGTACTATTCTCTCATGACCTTGTATGGTTGCAAAGCCTGGTCTGACACATCCCTTTTTTTTATCTTTCATTTTGGTCTCCATGTGAGTTGTTCAAGATACAAAAACATTTTTGTCTGTGTACTAAAATGCCAACAGCTTGCAGCTTTGAAGTCTATGTGATCCCTCTTTTAAAAGTCCTGATGTAAAAACAATTGTAGGAATGTGCCATTTCTTTGTATACCCATACAACTTCTTTTTAAAAACTTTCAAGCATGTACAGTAAGAAGTATACAGATATCAAAATGTGTCAACATAAAGAATATACCCACTTTGCAACTAATTAGCCAATTAGTCACCACTTAATATTGCTACTGGTCCCTGGATACAATTGGTATCCTGGTGGATTCCCCTGACAATTTCATCCTAGATAGTTATGGAAAGCTGTGGAAGATCTGGATGGGCTTTCACTAGTGCAGTGCTACCAATAGGAATTGGAAACAAGATTGAGACTTATTGTCCAACATACAGCTTGCCATAATGCTGATGGCAGAGCATTACTGTAAAAGGTAAGGCACAAAGGTTAGTGACAAGGATTGCAACAGATGAACAAAAATGCCTTTGCTATAACTTTTTTTAAGTGTCTTTTTTAAAGCGGAGGTCCGCCCTAAAGTGGACCTTCCGCTCATCGGAACCCTCCCCCCCTCCGGTGCCACAATCGGCACCTTTCAGGGGGGAGGGGGGTGCAGTTACCTGGATAATCCAGGTAACTGCACCCACTTCCGGGATAGCTCTCTGCGGAAAAGGGCGTAACTTACGCCCCTTTCCGCAAGTGCCCGCCCCTTCCCGCAAGTGCCCCGCTGCCTGCTGGGAAACACACAGATCCCAGAGGCAGCGGGGACCGTCCTCATTGCGCAGCGTGGCTCGCGCATGCGCAGTAGGGAATCGGGAAATGAAGCCGAAAGGCTCCATTTCCTGATTCCCATACCCAAGATGGCGGCGGCAGCACACGAGTGTCGATCTAGAGATCGGCTTCGGGTGCCGACATCGCGGGCGCGCTGGACAGGTAAGTGTCACTATTTTAAAAGTCAGCAGCTGCAGTATTTGTAGCTGCTGGCTTTTAAAAAAATAAAAAAAAACCCGGTGGACTCCCGCTTTAAGTGTTTTTTGTCTTGTTTTATTGTCTAGAAATATAAAATATTGACTTCCCAAGCAGGATTGTTTTCTCAATTGTATTCTACTAGGCAGAATACTGATCGGTATTTTGTCTAAAAGCCACCAAGAAAGAGGCACAACATTCTTTATGCTTACTCACACTCTTTGTTGCCAAAGTTTGTCTGTATAGTCTAGTACGTGCCAGGCAATGACAAAAAAAGCACAATCTGGAACGGCTTACTTGCTGCATTGTCCGGCAGCCAATTTGGCCTGCAGAATGCTGAACGGCAGCATTTCTTGTACCATAGTCAAGTTAGGATTTGGGAATTAAAAACAATGTGTGTTTCAGGATTTTGGCTTTTGCTAAGCTTCAAAAAAATTAAACTGTCAAAATGATCCTCTAGGACCATCTTGTAAAACAAGCAAGGAGAAAAATTAACCTCTCTGCCATATCATCAGCCAAAGAAAACCTTCACGCTAGTTTCCTCTGGAGCCAAGATATTTTTTTTAGTCTTCCTTTTTCATTATTATCTTAACTGTATTTCTTCTCTTCCTTCACCTTTGTCTTTCTGTAAATAATCTTGGTGAGGTCAGCAGAAAAACCCCAGATGACCGTAAACCACAATGCATGGTTCCCAACTATATTTGTTTGGCAATATTCCCAGAAACACTATCCATCAGTTTAACATTTAAATTTCATTCAGTTTAATATGCATGTATTATATATATATATATATATATATATATATATATATACATACATACATACATACATATACACACACACACACACACACACATCTATAGATATATATTTTATTATACAGTAGATGTTATGTGAAAACCACGTTCACGAATACACAGAGACATGGGTAGAACTTGCAACTGATAAAGATTTACATTGCGGAAAATGCAAAAATGGACTTTGATTGTCATGAGAGCTAAATGAAGGCTTAAATACGCTGAAAAATTACAGTACTGCAGTTACACTCTATGCAGAATGTCACTGGGTGGCAAGAACAAACACATAATTGTATTTATTTCCACACCATCCAGTGTAACCTTACAATTAACATATTTGAATACAATGGATGTTAACATCTCACATAAAAGTATACACACACACAAAAAAAAAAAAAAAAAAAGTACGACATGATCCAATTAAATAAAAAATTTGGTTAGTTTTGCAAGAAGCAAATACCGTATTTATCAGAGTATAACACGCGCCCCGATTTTAAGAGGGAAGTTTCAGGGAAAATTTTTTCCACAGCCCTCTACACAGCACACTGACCCCCTGCACAGCACAAGGACTCCTTTTATTATAAAGCATCCTGGGACAGTGCGGCCAGCATACATTTAGGGGTTGAGAAGGTGTTGCTAACAGCTCTTTCTCGTGCGCCGCTCCTCCTGTGTCACGCTCATTGTGGATGGGGGCTTCTGTGTGCCTCAATTGATGCCGCTCTCCCGTGGACTCGGTCATGTGACTCTCCTCTGCTGTTTCATTGATGGTCACATGAATTGCTTAAAGTATAAGCTCCTGTTCGTATACAGGGTGACGCGCGCGCGCGGGGGGGGGGGGGCAATGTGTGGGAGGGGGCTGGCAGTGTTTTTTTCTTAACTTTTTGAAGTATGGCAGCGCTTTCCCAGAGCCAGGAAGGGAGGGGCAGCTGGCCTGACACCCTCCCAATGAAGCGGACCGCCCAATCCCCCCCCCCCCCATTTGGTAGAAAATTTTTATTTTTTGTACTCACCGTAAAATCCTTCTATCTGTAATTCCCGACTGACACAGCTCCTCTCTTAGCCATTGGGTTGTTATGCCACCTTTAGGAGAAGACTAGGCATTACAGGTTATGAAAAAACACAGAACTCTTAGTTCCGGTCCCTTAGGTAACAACCCCCCAGCCTGCCATGCAGCCATCAGTACGTCAACAAGCAGTATAACAAAGAAAATTAGGAGGGGAGAGTGCTGTGTCAGTCGGTGAATTACAGATAAAAGTATTTTACGGAGGAGTACAAAAAATCCTATTTTCTCTTCTATTCACCGACTGACAGAGCGCCTCTCTTAGCCATTGGGACATCCCCAAGCAGTGCCAAAACGAGGGGTGGGAAAACAGCATAAAAAAACTTCATCCACCATGGCAAGTGGGAACTAGTATGAACTTTACCCACAAAAACGATAGTGTATGGCAAAAACACCACAAAAAAAAAAACAGGGTGCTTCTCAACAGAGAGACCCTACCTTCAAACCGCACCAAAACCGCAGTAACAAATGCAACAGTGCATTAACTTAAAAAGGTACTGCGTTTTTACCCAAAAACAAGGAAAAAAGAAAAAAATTCAACTATCTTGTATCCTGATGAAACCAGTTCGCAGACTCACTGGTCGGAAAGCAGGGAGGTCCACCGAGCTGCAAACTCCCGAAGGCGACCCCCCACCCGAGAATTGGGTGGGGGCAAACCTTCATGCGGCAACAGATTTGTTCGCAGGCTTGTTTGGCTTGAAAAACCAGGGTCGCTTTTGTCCCTCAGCGGGCACCTTGTCGGACTGGGAACGCTTACCTGCCGACCCAGGCGGACGAAAAATCCACTTCTGAGTGGAAAAGGAGGGCCCTTACCTTTCCTGGACTGTGGGAGCAATGTACGCTTACCCCCAGTAACACTTTTAATAACGTCATCCAGCGAGGCTCCAAACAGCCTCTCACCCTGGAAATGAAAATCAGCCAGAGCTTTCTTAGATGCCTGGTCCGCAGACCAGCATTTTAGCCAAATCGGGTGACGTATCACCACAGCTGACACTGAGGCTCTAGAGAGCAAGGGGGGGAGTATCTATGGCCGCATCACAGAGATACTTAAGGCCCTGCACCAACTGGTCCGCCAGCTCCATGCAGACCAGGGAAGCCTGTTGTGTCTCCAACTTACGGTGAAACGATTTAGCCCATTCAGTAAGCATCTGGGACACCAGGGCCATGGCTGACACTGGCCACAATGCTGACCCCACCACCGTAAACATGGGCCAGGCAATCGCCTTGGCCCTCCTGTCGGCAGGGTCCTTGAAAGCAGGGGTCCCGTCCACAGGAATCATGGTTACCTTATTTAACCTGGATACTGGGGAGGTCAACAATCGGAGATGTCCATTTCTTCAGGAAACTCTCCTCAAAGGGGTAAAGCACCACCATGTGTCTCGGGACTGAAAAGGTGCGCTGCGGGCTTCCCTACTCCTTGTAAATAAACTTATCAAAATAAGCTAGGTTTAGGAAACACCTTAGCCATGCAAGCCGGCTTGTGGGACCCGAAAGGGATCGACACCTCTGTAGATGCACCTGCCGTATCCTCCATCTTTAGGGTACCCCGCACCGCTGTGATAAGTGCTCCTACAAGCGTTCTTTCCTGTGTTGACATGGAGTCATTCTCACTGTCTGAACGGTCAGTGACGAATGGTCCTGGTCTGTATCCTCTGAAATGTCAGAACAGGGGCCGCCTGCCACAGTGGGACCCCAGTCTGAATCAGAGCTTTCCCCAGAAGACGGTGGGGGAGGGAGGTTTTTTACCCCCTTGCACCCGCATACCGCCTCCACACTGGCAAAAAAGGACTCCAGGACCGCCGACAGAGCGTCCATAGGCACTGCAGGTGCAGGGGAACCGGTTGCCATAACAGGGATGTCTGAGGAAGAAGCACCAGCTTCTGACATCATGCTGAACCACACTCGCCTGTCACCATTTAGGGACCTAAGGCAAGTCACACAAAATGCCCACCTCCTAGCTGCCACAGACTGAGGGGGCCCCAGCAGGACTTACCACCCTGACCCAGGTACTGAGCTGCGCTGCTGCTGTCTGCTCTCCCCTGTGTCAGCCACGAGGTGTTCTGTGTAAAAAGCGTGCTGTTCTAGAAAGAAACAGTCACCCAGCGCTAGAGGCCAAAAAACGTCTGAGGGCACCAGGAAAATGATGACCAGACTTCCAGAAAATGGCCGAAAGGGAAAAAACTGGCTGTGGCTACAGGAAAATGGCTGCGGTCCACGCGGCGGCCTCCCCACATGGCGTGCATGGGGAGGAGGGAAAGGGACAGGGAGAGAAGAGAGTGAGAGACCCCCTAAGCGACCTCCCAGGGAATGCCCAGCTGCTCCATTCTGCCAAGACAGGTGGAACCATACTTACCCCTCCTGCAGGGACTTCTGGACGCATTCCACGGACAGACCCATCACCCAAGCAGTACAGGGTGGCTGTCGGCCACGGCACAATGTGACATGGACAGCAGTAGCCCGGTCATATGTGTGCCCCAGAGCATATAGCTCACCGGCTGCCTCTGGATCAGACGGGGCATGTCGTGGCCGATCCAGCACGTAGCTAAGGTCTGCTCACGCTCGATGGCCAGGCTGGGGAGACTACCAGCATCTATGTTATCCAGCCTGTCACCCAGCCCGGCTGTTTATTGTAGATCACAGGGATCAAAAATGATATAACCCTAAGGTCAAGGTGAAGATGCTGTGTCCTCCAATGAATGAAAGAGAAATCAAGTTTCTTCAATTTAGGCCAATTTGTATTAGTTTACGTGTCTTGGTTTGCACAAAAGTTATAGTGTCTACAAACTATAGGACAGATTTATGGACTTTTAATTTTTTTGTTTTTACTATTATTGGCAGCGATCTGCGTTTTTTAGCGCGACTGCTGCAAACAAATCTGACACTAAGTGACACTTCTGGGGATCAGTGACACGTGATAAAAAAATGCACTGACACAGTATAAATGACAATGGCAGGAAAGGGGTAACATCAGGGGCGAACAAAGGCTTAAGTGTGTTCCCTGGGAGTGTTTTCTAATTGTGTGGGGGATAGACTGACAGGAAGAACAGAGATCGATGTTCCTGTGTACTTCCCTGTTCTGACAGGAATCTGCCTTGTTTACATAGGCAGATCCCCATTCTGTCTCTCTGTGGCGCAATCACAGGTGGCCAGCAGACATTGGGTCCACCAGACTCGCCGATTGGCTCTCCCTCTGTGCGGCGGCATGCTCGCCAGCAGTATCTATTGCACAAAATGATGTACAGGAACGTTGTTTCTCGCAATAGAGCCTGCCCTGCCACAGCATATATGCAGTGGGCTGCCTTTAAGTGGTTAAAAGCTTACCTGTAGTAGATAGAAATGACCAAGCGGGGTATACAACCACTTTAAAGCGGAGGTCCACCCTAAAGTGGACCTTCCGCTCATCGGAACCCTCCCCCCCTCCGGTGCCACAATCGGCACCTTTCAGGGGGGAGGGGGGGTGCAGTTACCTGGATAATCCAGGTAACTGCACCCACTTCCGGGACAGCTCTCTGCGGAAAGGGGCGTAACTTACGCCCCTTTCCGCAAGTGCCCGCCCCTTCCCGCAAGTGCCCCGCTGCCTGCTGGGAAACACACAGCTCCCAGAGGCAGCAGGGAGCGTCCTTATTGCGCAGCGCAATTCGCGCATGCGCAGTAGGGAACCGGGAAATGAAGCCGAAAGGCTCCATTTCCTGATTCCCATACCCAAGATGGCGGCGGCAGGACCCGACAAAAAAAAAAAAACGCGGAGTCCCGGTGGACTCCCGCTTTAAGTAAGCAACAGCCCATTTTTCTTACAAACTGCCAGTGCAAAAGCATTCTTCCTAAAAGATAAATGTCAGAAAGACCTATATAGCATAAGTGGGCAGCTGAAAAAAGCGCAAGGTACACCCATTAACGTTATTTATTTTTTAGGGATTCAGCTAGTTAAAGAGATGCAAAGGAACCCACGTAAAACATATAATGAACGCAGTGCCCCTCCCCCCCATTTCCCACAAAATCTGCAAGATAGTAACAGATCGATCAGATTTAAATCTCAAATCTGTGCTAAGCACTTGGAAAGGTACACACTGCAAAAAGAAAACAGTCAGGCTTAACCACTTGCCACCTGCCGGCAGTCATATGACGACCAGGCGGCATGGCTCTTGTTCTGGGAGGGTGTCATATTTAAACAGGTTATATTATACAGGTGATCGTGTGCGTGCATGCCTGTTCCTTCGGTGGAGGCCTGTCACAGAGACACCGCTCGCCACCGAGGGGGGTGAACAGCTATTGTGCATGGCTGTTTACCACGTGATCGGCCGTGACTTCATCACAGGTGATACCGCCCCACTGTGCACGGCGCATGAGCGCGCTGCGCGTCAGTGGTGGCGTGTTCCCGGGAACACTGCTCGCCACCGAAGATGGTAAACAGCCATTGGCCGGCGGCTGTTTACCACGTGATCGGCTGTGATCCTTTCACAGCCGATCATTAAATGTAAACACAGAGCTGTAACTAGCTGTCACCAGCTCTTCTCTCCTCACACACCGTTTCCAGTGTGAGGAGAGAAGAGCCTGGAGCAGCGAGTTACTGATCTGTGTTCTAAAGTGTCTTCACCAACACCACACTTGTCAGATTGACCCCCCCCCCATTGTCATCTGTCATCCAACAGTCACCCTATAAAGTGCCCCTGTCACACAGCTGCCGGTGATGGGCCTCAGGAACAAATGACCAGACCCAGTACCAGTGCTGCCACATCACACCTGAGTACCAGCACAGGCGATTCAAATCCCCCAACTACTGTCATGTCCCCCAAGAGCCAGTGCCTCTACGTACATGTCAGGTGGTCTTGCCAACCCAACATGGCTGCCATCCAACTCGGGATCACCAATTATTCCCCCTTTCACAGCACAGCCAGGTGTGCAGGCCAACACCCCAAATTTCTAAGAGATTGATTTCTTTAGTCTGTTTTTTGCCTGACATTTTGCTGCAATTCATTGTGGACCAGACAAATTTATGTGCACAGCAGTATATTGCCAGCAATCCCCAATCATCATATGCCCGTCCGTTTGAGTGGAGAGATCTGAATTTGGAGGAGTTCAAATTGTTTATGGGCCTCACCCTAAACATGGGGTTTACAAAAAAAATTAAGGACATGCCTATTGGTCCACCAACCCCATCCACAACATGCCCATTTATTCTCCCGTAATGGCCAGGTCACGATACAAAATGATAATGCACTTTCTTCATTTTACTGACAACACCCAGTGCCCTCCCCGCAATAATCCAAATTGCGACAAATTATATAAACTTCGCCCACTGATAAATTTATTTTCCCAACAATTTGCAGAACTATGTCCCCGATCAGAATATATGTATCAATGAGTCCCTGGTACTTAATTCTGGCCGGCTAGGTATAAAGCAAATATATTCCTTGCAAAAGGGCCAGATACGGAGTAAAATTATACAAGCTCTGTGAGAGAGCCACGGGATATCTGTATGCATTCCGCATATATGAAGGAAGAAATTCCCAGCTCCAGCCCCCTGAGTGCCCGGCCTACATGGGCACAACTGGAAAGATTGAATGGGACCTGGCATACCCACTTCTGAACAAAGGATATCACATATACCTTGACAACTTTTACAACAGCCTGCCCCTTTTCAAACACTTAGGATAAAAGGGACGTACACATGATGTCCACCATCCATGACGACACTACAATTGAGGTTCAAACAAGACGAGGTCCCATTGAAAAGCCAGTATGTGTCCAAGATTGTAATCTCTACGGGGGGGATTTCAATGATCAAATGATTCAGCCCTATTTGTCGATAAGGAGGTCCCGATTCTGGTACAAGAAGGTAGCATCCATTTGGCCGTTTATAATTCCTATGTAGTCTACACCAAATCCACAGAAAGCCCCGCCCCCTTCCTACAATTCATAGAAGAAGTTGTCACGTCCCTCATCTATCACCAAAGACCACCCCCCCCCCGAAGAACTTCGCTCTGAGGCTGTTTGGCGACTTCATGAGCGCCACTTCCCCTTCAACATTCCACCATCTGAAGCAGGCCGAAGACATAAAAAAAATATCGCGTGTGCACCAAAAGAGGATTTCGAAAAAAGATACCAGCTATCATTGTCCCCAGAGTCCCTCCCAACCTGGCCTTTGCATTGGTGAATGCTTCCAACTTTATCATACATCCCTAAAATATTGGCCGATCTTTTTAACCATTTCCCCATTTTCATCATCTGTGCTGACCCTTTTCCATGCTTCCCCAAATAACCATGCCACTGCCTTCCACATGAACTGACCCTGGCCTGTTTTTTGACTATGCCTCTGCCTACCGTTTGGACTGCATTCATGTGAACTGATACTGGCCTGTTTTTTTGACTATGTCTATGCCTACCGATTGGACTGCCTCCACGTGAACTGACCCTGGCCTGTTTTATTAACTACGCTACTGCCTACTGCTTGGACTACTTGCACGTGAACTAACCCTGGCCTGTTTTATGGACTATGCTTTTGCCTACCTCTTGGACTGATCTGTTGCCCTGCTACTGTAGTACACAGGGGTTTCACATATGTAAGGGGCTCCAGAATTGTTTTTCCGGATGGAGAAAACATTTTTTTTTGTTTTCTCCGGGTTTCAAAATTTCTGGATTAGGGTCTGGAGTCCGGAGGCTTCATAGAGATTTGGGTGGGTCAAAGCCTCTACCCCTGTGTATAGGTCTTACCTGATTGCGGCCCTCAGCCTGCTGCTGACTTACTGCCATCATGCCTCTGCCTGCTGCATGAATGGACCACACCGCTACCTGGACTATGCAAATAATTAGCTGTAGTAAGAGTCAGTATGTTTAGGAAGGGGTTGGAGAGCGGTAAAATGAGTTTCTGCAGGTAACAGTGTACCAGGACCAATATTATGTCTGTGCTGGCTCTGTCTGCCTGGACAATTTCTATGGACTGTGCTGTGCAGACAATATCCTTGTGCGCTGTCTATAGACAATTTTCCAGCCTGCTGCCTGGATTATTACTATTGCTGTCGCTAAGCACATCCCTGCTTGCTGTCTGGACCAGTGCTCTCCTCTGTGGATACTACTAAAAGCACAGGTAATTTTTTTTTTTTTTTACCCTTTCCACAATAGAATTTATTTTGGATTGTAATTTTTGGTATGTACATGTATATATGTTAGAAATATGAAGGGCCTTCAAAAATGATAGGTTACCAGGAAATGATATATGTAATTTATGCTCCTAGAATGCCTGATGGTGCTACTTGGATGTTAGGCCTCTGTATGTGGGCAGGCTGTGTAAAAAGCTCACACATGTGGTATCACCATACTCAGGAGGAGTAGCAGAATGTATTTTGGGGTGTCATCTTTGCTATGTACATGCTGATAAATGGACAACTTTGTGGGAAAAAAATGCGTTTTCATTTTTTTTTTCACATATTTCAAAAACTTCTGGAAAAAAATGAACCGGTCAAAAGACTCATTATGGGGCATGGCCAGCGCATGAGCTGAATGGAAGCTCTGTGAGAGAGCTCTGTGACACGAACGGGCATATTAGCGACAATTCACAGCGAATATCGGTAAAAAAGATACGAACAGACAACGGAAGAGTTCCTGAATCCGAAGGTGATGTCAAAAAAGCGGAAAGACGAACGGAAAATGAAAAAACTAACGACATTCTCCTCTCAGTCAGCGGGAGGGAGAAAAAAAGATGGCACAGATCCTCTCACAGCTGCTGTACCAGCAACAGCCTCCTCAGGGAGAGTGCAATACACTGACAGGCCTGATGCTGCTCTAGAAGAATCACCTCAGAAAACACATCTGGAATCTCCTCATGAGGAAGATTACCTCAGCCCTACATGTCGCAGCCCGGCTAAAACTCGTATCAAACTGGATTTCACAGGCCAGGAGGTAAGCTATAAAATACCTCATATTAGTCAAGATAACACAGTCATAACTCCTATAGCTTCACCTATAGCCGCATTCCCCACTAATAACCAGCCTATTCTGGACACCCAATTAAAAGAAATGCTATTAACTTTACATACTTCGCTTCATACGGATATTTTACAACTCACAAATCAATTCTCCAAAGCAGTGAACTCCTTAGGTGAAAGAGTACACACTATTGAGAACTCTATGGGAGACATGACCAATACTATTAATGATTTAATAGATGCTCATGAAGAAAATAAAGCTGAAAAAGAGTGGCTTAAATTTAAAATCGCAGATTTAGAAGACCGCTCAAGGAAGAACAATCTCAAAATCAGGGGTATCCCTGAAAATATACAGCAGTCTGATCTTAAAAAATATGCCACTGACTTATTCTCCAACTTGCTGCCAGCTATACCAGCCTTAGAGCTCACAATTGATCGTATCCATCGGATTCCGAAACAGTCATTTCTCCCTCCACAGATACCACGTGATGTACTACTTAGAGTACACTTCTACCATGTTAAAGAACAAATCCTATATAAAGTGCGACATCTAGGACAACTTCCACAACCATATAATACAATCCAGATTTATGCTGACTTGTCTAAACATACTCTAGATATGAGAAGACAACTTTCCATGATTACAAAAGCTCTGCGTAATCATAAAATTGAATACCGTTGGAAACAACCATCTAAACTACTGATACAGAAGAACGACACCTACCATACAATCACTTCTGTGGAACAAGGCATTAAGTTACTTCACGCATGGGGTATTATCCCTGAACCAACTCCACCTATCGGAGCTAAGAAGAATCTGGAGAAACTTACGCCACAATGGCATTAGCTTTCATTGACTAGATCCGGTCAAAATACAATCCTATCTATAGCAAACCGATCTATCAGCTTGCCCGCCGTGCCGTGCAATACTAAATCTTTGCAACAGCTGACCTTTGAACTAATTCCCCATTCTAATGTTGCAGTATACACTGAAATGTTTACCACTGCAAGTTAAGTTTAATGTTTGGTTATATTTTTGTTTGTGCTTTTACTTTTAATTTTTTTCTTCACAGTATCCTATACACAACTCATAGCATTCAAAGGGACAGGTATGTTGTGAACTTACAAAATTTGAATCAAAACTTTTCAGTCACTACATTTTTGGACATTCATAGTCATTTCAGACTACAGATTGTTCACATGGAAGTAGAATTTAAAGCTCTCATCAGGCTAGTATGTACTTACTTTTTCCATCTTATTAATATCCTTTTATGAGTATAAAGTTAATATCTTTAAATACTAATGGTCTTAACCATCCAGCAAAAAGAGCGTCGATGTGGCAAATGGCTAACACCCAGCGATGTCAAATATTGTGTATACAAGAAACCCATTTCAAAACAGGCGCTACTCCCACTTGCACCCATAAGAACTTTCCTCACATATTTACAGCATCAGGCCAACAGAAAAAAAGAGGAGTACTTATTGCCATACATCATTCAGTTAATTTTCAATTGCATGAATCTATTGTAGATACCAATGGACGATACCTCATATTAATATGTACCATTGATAATACACTTACTACATTGGTAAATGTGTATGCGCCTAATAAAAGGCAATACCATTTTCTGAATGGCCTGATGAGAAAAATAGGTAAATGCCGAAAAGGTGCCTTAATAATTTGTGGAGACTTCAACACAATACATGAACAAGAACTAGACACTTCTAATCCCAAAACCAGAACCAACTGTGCACTTAAATTTTTTTTGAATAAAAGCGATCTCTATGATGTATGGAGATGCCATCATCCTGGAGATCGTGAATACACATATCATTCCCTGGTACATAATACCTATACTCGTATTGATTATATTTTTACGGATAAGTGGTTATTGCAGCGGGTGAGGGAGTCTGACATTGCACCCATCACTTGGACTGATCATGCCCCAATTAGTATGACTATTCTACCTAAACACTCTCAAACGACCCATTTTCTATGGAGAACAAATGCATATCTTATCAAAATGCCTACCTATGCTACAGCTATACAAAACCAGATAACTGAATTCTTTAAATATAATGTGGGATCGGTGTCAGACTCCGCCACCCTATGGGGTGCTCATAAAGCATTTAGTAGGGGAATCCTAATGCAACTGAATGCTCAATTCAGGAAAAATAAAACGAAACTCATTGAGAAACTTACTGCTGACATTAAAACATTAGATTCCCAAAACCAATCTCACCCATCACAACAACTGAAAACGAAACTACAAATATTACGACAGGAACTCAGAACGACTTTATTGGATACATTTGAAAAACATAAAAGAAAACTTAAAGCTAAATATTACCATACTAGCAACAAAGCAGGAAAAAACATGGCACTTCGGATCAAAGGCAGATATTCCAAATCAAAGATTCCATATCTATACCACCCTATTACTAGAGAAAAATTGCAAGACCCCCAAGACATAGCGAATGCATTTAGCTGTTATTATAGCTCCCTTTACAATCTTAAAGATGATTCTCAAACTCCCACACCTACCCCAAAGATAATAAGTGATTTCTTAGATACTATTAGTCTCCCATCATTAACTACCGATCAAATCTCTGATCTTAACGTCCCATTTTCAGTGGAAGAAATTGCTAGAACTATAGACTCCCTGCCCAACAATAAATCTCCGGGCCCAGATGGAATGATAGGAGAATACTATAAATTACTTCGAGATATACTGGCTCCCCACTTATGCTCACTTTTTAACGAAGCGGCATCCAAATCAGAATTTCCGGCTGAGATGCTTCAGGCCTTGATCATAACACTGCCGAAACCAGGCAAAGATCCCAATGCTCCCGAAATTTCAGACCGATTTCATTATTGAACATTGACATCAAAATATACTCCAAAGCAATAGCGAATCGACTGATGAACTACATACCAGACCTCATTCACAAAGATCAATCTGGCTTTACTAAAGGTCGACAATCTTCAGATGCAACAAGACGTCTGATTGATATTATACACTTCACTGAGAGACATCAAACTCCTTCTCTGCTCCTTTCTTTGGATGCAGAGAAAGCGTTTGATAGGGTCCATTGGGGCTATTTACAGTCAGTGCTTTTAAAATTCGGCTTTCATGGAAATATTTTATCGGCAATTTTTGCACTGTATAAGGGTATACACAAATGATATGATGTCTAGGCCCTTTGGCATCTCGAATGGAACACGACAAGGTTGCCCCTTATCTCCTTTAATATTTAATTTAGCCATCGAACCTCTAGCAGAACGTATACGATCTGACACAAAACTATCTGGTATAAAAATTGGGCAAATAGATAATAAAATAAGTCTGTTCACAGATGACATAGTGCTTATAGTGTCTGATCCTATTTCATCTCTCCCGAATCTCCAAAATATACTAACGACATTTGGAGCAGCATCATATTATAAAATCAATGAAACTAAGTCCAATATTTTAGACCTAGGATTAGATAACACAACCAGGCAGTTATTATCTAATAAATACCCCTACCACTGGAAAGACGAGGGGATTTCCTACTTAGGAATCACTCTCACTAACAAAACAAAACAGTTATTTAAAACAAACTTTTTACCATTTAAGAAACATTTTGAAACAGATCTGACAACACTTAGTAAATTCGAATTTACATGGGCTGGTCGCCTGGCAGCTTTCAAAATGATGATCTTACCAAAATTATTATATCAATTCAGGTCCCTTCCAATATGTATCCCTAAATACTACTTTAAATCCTTACAAAGCAGTTTGGGAAAATATCTATGGAATGGCAAAAAATCCCGTTGCGCATACCATATACTAATTAAACATAGAAATATAGGTGGTGCGACCGTACCTGATCTACAGGATTATTATGACGCAACTCTTTTGACCCAATTGCAAGAATAGTTCTTGCCTACTCCTAAAACTTTATGGGGACAAATTGAGAAAGACATCACACGACAGCCTAATATGCAATTCTGGTTACTTAGTAGGAAAATTAAGTCCACAATTACAGCTCAATACCCACCAACGGTGAAAGCGACGCTACACTCTTGGCAGAGAATCATCACATACAAATGGGATAAAACTCCAATCACGGTGTTAAACCCTCCTCTAACAATTATACCAACATTAATTCCTGGCGTACAAATACACGACTGGAATTTGGGTGGGGATATCAAACTTGGTTCCTTCTTCCAACAGGGCTCATTAAAGTCTTTTTCTCAGTTAAGTAATGAATTACAGCTTCCGAATTCTGAGCGATCTACATATATTCAAATAGAAAAGTGTCTGCTACACAATCCACAACTCAGAGCTTCAATCCCGGTTAAAATATGGTCTTTCCTCAATAACCATGCCACCTCACAGAAAGGAGTAGCTACAATATACCCAATTCTAGGGGAAAAAAACATACCCAGCAAACTACCTTCCTTCCTTAAATGGGAACAAGATTTGGGGCAAGACTTTTCAATTAAACAATGGATGGCTTCCCTACGAAGCATATATAGGGCCACTGCATGTGTTACACTATGGGAACTGGCACAAAAAATTGTTCAAAGACAATACCTGACTCCACATATCCTAGCAAAATTCAAGGGGAACTCGTCACCTAATTGCTGGAGAAATTGTATCCAATTGGGGACCCTATTTCATATTATGTAGGACTGCCCAAGCTTACATAACTACTGGCAGGCAATCTCCCATTTACTCACTTCCGTAACAGGTATTGTCCTTCAACTTTCACCAGAACTAGCCATTCTGAATATGAATTTACATACGATTCCCAAACAATATCGTAAAGTAGTAACACATATACTTTTAGCTGCGAGACTATCCATAACTAGAAAATGGAAAACTGACTCTCTTCCTACTATGACAGAAGTTATAGAATTAACCCAACTCCACCACTCCTATGAATTGCTATTTCCTAATGACAAATCCCTATATATTAAGGAACAACAACTATGGGAACCTTGGAGTACATGGTACAAAAATTATACTTCCACAATTTAGATAATGCTGATTCTTTAATCATATAGAAGAAAGAACTCCTGTGCGTTTTAATATTTTTTTTTTGGATGGCTTTAAAAATAATTTCATAGCAAAGTGACAAATATATCACATATTTGTTTATCTGAATTGAGCTGCGGAGTAAGAATAGATCTTTATTTTCCTTCATAAAAGATAACTACTGTGTTTGAATTTCCTTTAGGATGTTGGCCTAGGTACTCCAAGACACAGATAGATCCCTGTGAGGGGTGTCTTGGGGTCCAGAAGTGGCCATTATCCATATGGCTATTTATAAATCTTACAATAATTATATTACGGACTTTATTATACAAATTCTAAGAGACTTACTCTTGTTCGAGTCCCTTTATGACTATGAATATTAGATACTTAGGAATACTACTTTATTCTTTATTGTGGATTATTTGTTTCTATGCTATATTATGCTGAGAAAACCCTGTCACTACATTATACTGTGTTATGTTACTTTTATTACTATATATTTTTTTTTTTTGTTTTGTAACCCTTGTTGTAACTAACTCTGCTAAAAATCTCAATAAAAACATTTGAAAAGAAAAGAAAAGACTCATTATGCCTCATAGATTATACCTTGGGATGTTTGCTTTCCAAAATCGGGTCATTTTTGGGCCAATTCCATTGTCCTGGTGCTCCAGGGCCTTCAAAAGTGTAATAGGTGGTTGAGAAATGAGATGTGTCATTTATGCTCGTAGAACACCTGAAGATGCTACTTCAATGTTGGGCCTTTGTATGTGGCTAGGCTGTGTAAAAGTCTCACACATATGGTATCGCCATACTCGAGAAGAGTAGCAGAATGTATTTTGGGATGTAATTTGTTGTATGCATATGCTCTGTGAGAGAAATAACCCGTTAATATGACAATTTTGTAAAAAAAAAAAAAAAATAAATCTCAATTTTGCAAAGAATTGTGGGAAACAATTACAACTTAAAAAAAAACTCACCATGCTACTAACTTAATACTTTGGAATGTCTACTTTCTAAAAAGGGGTCATTTGGGGGGTATTTGTACTTTCCTGACTTGTTAGTGTCTCAAGAAACGAGATACACCTGATGTACTGAAGGCCTGATAAGATGTGATCAATTTTCAGTGATTGGCACCATAGTTTGTAGACTTTCACAAAGACCAAATAATATACACTAATCTGGATTATTTTTACCAAAGATATGTAGCAGTATAAATTTTAGCCAAAATTTATGAAGAAAAATTACTAATTAGCAAAATTTTATGACAGAAACAAAGAAAAAAGCATTTTTTTCACAAAATGTACAGCCTTTTTATTTATAGCACAAAAAATAAAAATAAAACACTAGTGATTAAATACCACTAAAAGAAAGCTCTATTTGTGTGGGAAAAAAAAAAGACGCACGTTTCATATGGGTACAGTGTTGCATAACTGAGTAATTGTCATTCAAATTGTAAGAGCGCTGAAAGCTGAAAATTGGTCTGGTCAGGAAGGGGGTGTAAGTGCACTGTATTGAGGTGGTTAAAGCGGAGCTCAAGCCGCCCGTCCCCCCCCCCCATACCAAAAAATTCAAAGTCAGCAGCTACAAATACTGTAGTTGCTGACTTTTAATATTAGGACACTTATCTGTCCAGGGATTCCATGATGTCGGCACCCCAGTTGATTTTTCAATCTGCTCTCGGGTGCTGCCGCCGCTATTCCGCGGCAAAGTCACCATGAAATATGAAGGAGTACCTGTCAAAAACAGATCACCATTCCCCCATACCCCCAAAAAAGGTGCCAAATGTGGCAGCAGAGGGGGGAGGCTACAAACAAGTGGAGCTTCCCCTTTTGGGCGGAGCGTCACTTTAACCACTTGCAGACCGGACCATTTTGCTGGTCAAAGACCAGACCACTTTTTGCGATTCGGCACTGCGTCGCTTTGACTGACAATTGCGCGGTCGTGCGACGTGGCTCCCAAACAAAATTGACGTCTTTTTTTTCCATAAATAGAGCTTTCTTTTGGTGGTATTTGATCACCCCTGTGGTTTTTATTTTTTGTGCTATAAACAAAAATAGAGCGACAATTTTGAAAAAAAACGCATTATTTTTTACTTTTTGTTATAATAAATATCCCCCAAAAATATATAAAAAAACATTTTTTTCCCTCAGTTTAGGCCGATACTTATTCTACATATTTTTGGTAAGAAAAATCGCAAAAAGCGATTATTGATTGGTTTGCGCAAAAGTTATAGCGTTTACAAAATAGGGATAGTTTTATAGCATTTTTATTAATAATTTTTTACAATTTTTTTTTTACTAGTAATGGCGGCGATCAGCGATTTTTATTGTGACTGCGACATTGTGGGGGACCCATCGGACATTTTTGACACATTTTTGGGACCATTGTCATTTATACAGTAATCACTGCTATATAAATGCAGTGATTCCTGTGTAAATGACACTGGCAGTGAAGGGGTTAACCAGGGGGTGGCAGTGTAGGGGTTAAGTGTTCCTAGGGGTGTGTTACTAACTGTGGGGGCTTTCATTTAGTGAACACTGATCTCTGCTCCAATCACATGGAGCAGAGATCAGCGTCACTAGTTGCTAGGCAGAATGGAGAAATGCTGTTTACACGCGACCAGACTCACGGGGGTCCCGACCAGCGCAGGAGCGTGCCGCCGGCGGCACGCTCCCGATGGCAGGGCAGCATTGAATAATGGACGTACCTGTACGCCAATATGCCTGCCCGTGCCATTCTGTCGACGTACATCGTCGTGCGCTGGTCGGGAAGTGGTTAAGATACATTGACAAAAATCATATTTGCTAAAATGCAGTGGTGCCTAAACTCCCAATAAAATAGTCCAAGCTAATAGCAAAGCAGAGTGTAATAAAACTCCATTACCCAGGGACAACTAATGCCCCGTGGTAAATAGTTGCAAACAGCAGAGTTAGACATTGATCATTCTGGGGTAGTATTTCACCCATAGTGAAATAGAAATGAAATACAAAATGAATTTATTAGGGGCTAGGTCAAGGGGAATAGCCAAAGGGTTCAACAGGAATACACCATTTGTATTGAAAGCAAGAGAGTCAGACCCAGGTGGTCTATACTTACTGTATTTATCAGCGTATAACACACTTTTTAGCCCCTTTAGAATCTCCTGTTTCCTCTGCGGGAGATGCAATACATAGTCCTGTTTCCAGGAGGCGGGACTTCGTATTAAGGAGGCCACTGAGTAAACAGGAGATCTTCACTCTATGTAATCTGATGGCGCTCGTCCCACCCCCTCTCCTCCAAGGCAGTAATCTGACGTGAGGCTGCAGATGGGCACTGATCAGGCTGCATTGATGGGCAATGGTGAGGCTGCAGATGGGCACTGATCAGGCTGTATTGATGGGCAATGGTGAGGCTGCATTAATGGGCACTGACCCTTATTTTGCTTTAAAGTTCTTTATTTAAAATTGTTTTCTTCCTGAAACATCCCTCTTAAAATGAAAGTGTGTGTTATACGCCAATAAATACGGTATTTATTAAAGGATCCTTTTTTAATACTGACTGCCTACTTGTAAATGTATACTGCACTAATAGTCGACCTTTCCTTTTTTTGAAAATGGTTCTTAACCCCTTGCCGCTGAGCGTACGCAGATGTGCATACTTGGCTTTCGGGGGTTATACCGGGATGATGCCTGTAGCTACTGTTTTTTGGAGCCGGCGATCGGCTTTCCAGCTATAACAACCAATGCAGCTAAAAGCCGCTCGGCTGTTATGCCAGAGGAGCGGGAGGGGACTCCCCCCTTACCGGGGCTTCCGTTCCATCCGATGACTCCAGCGGCTAGGGACAGACTGGAATGGAGCCGTAAGCGTTTAATCGGCTGCCAATGGCGCCGGTTTTAAAAAAAATATACTGTATTCAGAATCGCAGAAAAAGGTGATCTGAATACTTTGAAGTGCAAAGGAGGGATTTGGAGTCTTTTAGACCCCCGATCCCTCCATAAAGAGTACCTGTCACCACCTATTACTGTCACAAGGGATGTTTACATTCCTTGTGACAGCAATAAAAGTGATCACATTTTTTTTTTAAATGTATTAATTTTAAAATAAATAAGAAAATTATTTTTTTTAAAGCGTCCCCGTCGCCGCAAGCTCACGCAGCAAAGAAAACTCAACCGTATATGTAAACGGTGTTCAAATCACACATGTGAGGTATCGCCGCCATCATCAGAGTGAGAGCAATAATTCTAGTACTAGAACTCCTCTGTAACTCTAACTTGGTAACCAGAAATTTTTTTTTAAAGCGGGGTTCCACCCTAAAGTGGAACCTCCGCTGATCGGATCCCTCCCCCCCTCCGGTGCCACAATTGGCACCTTTCAGGGGGGAGAGGGGTGGAGATACCTGTCAAAGACAGGTATTTACACCCACTTCCGGGCATAGACTCCCGTGGGAGTCTACGCCATTTCCTGTCCTGCCGCGCTGTCTGCTGGGACACACACGGGTCTCAGAGACAGCGCGGAGAATTCCTATTGCGCTGTGCAAATCGCGCATGCGCAGTAGGGAACCGGGAAGTGAAGCCGATTCGCTTCACTTCCTGATTCCCTCACCTAGAATGGTGGTGGCAGCAGCCGAGGGCTGAGCAATCGATCGGCCTCGGCTGCCGGCATCGCTGGAACCCGGGACAGGTGAGTGTCCATTTATTAAAAGTCAGCAGCCATAGTATTTATAGCTGCTGGCTTTTAATATTTTTTTTTTTGGTGGAATCCCTCTTTAAAGAGTCGCCTATGGAGATTTTTAGGTACCGTAGTTTGTCGTCATTCCACAAGTGCGTGCAATTATAAAGCGTGACATGTTTGGTATCTATTTACTGGGCGTAACATCTTTTACATTATACAAAAAAAATTGGGCTAACTTTACGGTTTCTTTTTTTTAATTCATGAAAATGTCAATTTTCCCAAAAAGTTGCGTTTAAAACACCGCTGCACAAATACCATGTGACAACAATCGCCATTTTATTCTCTAGGGTCTATGCTAAAAAAAAAAAAAAAAAAACATACATACATTATATTATATTATATTATATTATATATATATATATATATATATATATATATATATATATATGTGTTATGTTTGGGGGTTCCAAGTAATTTTCTAGAAAAAAATACGGATTTTAACTTGTAAACACCAAATGTCAAAAATAGGCTTAGTCATAAAAGGGTTAAAGAGGAACTGCACACATAATTTGTAATAAAAATATCTTTGCCATTCTGAAGCTTCCCTCCAACCACTTTGCATATTTTATATATACTGTGACTCTGTACTTGCCAAATATGCTGCAGAAATCTCCCTCCATCAAGTCTGGCTGAGAGAGCTGTGCATGAGGTCATAAGCCCTAGGCAAATGACCAAAAAATGTTTAACTATCCAACATTAAAACAAGGGGAGAAGATTTAATAGATGGAAAGATGAAAAAATGACTAAAGTCGTTTAATCTCTCCCGGTTGAGAAGTTTGAGCCGTGTTTCTGGCCGGTCTACTTTTCTTCTGTGTGGATCGTTTCTTCGAGGTGTACATATTGTGCCCAGACAGCAAAAGTCAGCAGATTAGGTGAGAGACGGTCGGGAGCTCAAGGAGTGCACGTCTCTATTCCTCCATGCCCAGGCCACGCCCCCTCGACGCTATAAATTTTGCGCAAACCAACCGCTTATTGCGATTTTTTTTTACCAAAAATATGTAGAAGAATACGTATAGGTCTGAGGAAAAAATATTTTTTTTATATTTTTTTGGGGGATATTTATTATAGCAAAAAAGTTAAAAATATTGAGTTTTTTTCAAAATTGTTGCTTTTTTTGTTTATAGCGCAAAAATAAAAAAACGCAGAGGTTATCAAATACCACCAAAAGAAAGCTCTATTTCTGGGGAAAAAAGGATGTCAATTTTGTTTCGGGAGCCACGTCAAGCGACCACACAATTGTCAGTTAAAGTGATGCAGTGCCCAATCACAAAAAACGCTCTGGTCTTTGGGCAGCCAAATAGTCCGGGGCTGAAGTGGTCAAACAGAAGCTACATCAACAACAGTAAATAGATGCATGGAGAATCTTATACCCCAAAAGGAAAATACTTTAGATATTATTCACAAGTACACGCTTCATATTCAAGAATAGATTACATTCTTTTAGACCATCATGTACTGGTAGGCCTTGAATTGAAGGCCATCCCAGCCAGGCAGAGGACTTGGAGGTTAGGCGAGTTCCTTGACCTACATGATCCTAGAATCGCTGGAGATTTAGAGACTGAGCCAAATCTATTTTTTTAAGAAGAAGAATATAGAAAACATATCCCCAGTTGTGCTTTGGGAGACCCACAAGTCATAAATGAGGAGGTTAATAGCAGAAGGGGTTAAGAGGAAAAACAAATGTAAAATGATGGTAAGATTAATAGAAAAGGGTGAGGCCCTAAAAGACCCGATGGTACAAGGTACTAAACGGGCATTTACGGGAATGGATAAATGAAATTATGAGAAGGGAAACAAACCAGGGAAAACTATTGGCAGGGATAATAATACGGCCAAGGTTTACAGCGCAATACAGTACATAGCTAAAATTAAGGATAAGAAAGGAAAGATGAAGCATTCTACAAGTGACATTATTAAAAGATTTCAAGATTATCAAAAGTTGTATAAAAGTGATAAACGTTCAAAATCCTGAAGAAATAATCTAGGCAGAATAAAGTAGAGTAAACATAAGAGTACAGCGCTGGATAATATACTAATGATAAAGGTGAATATGATTACAATGTGTACAACATAACTACAAGGCGTCCTTAGTAATCAAAAGTTGTGTACAAATGAAAAACATACAATAAACAAATAGTCAATATGTGATTACTACATTGGCAGCACAAACGTGCATTTACAAACAGAGATATTTTGAGTAAAAAAAAAAAAAAGTTCATAAGTGAAGGTATCCGATGCAAAAAATTTCCAATGCAAAACCCTGGGTATATGCTTCCACCACTTGTGCTGCCCGTCACCTCACCAAAAAAAAATTAAGGCTTACCAGAAAGCCAGCAACCGCCCTTACTCAGTGGCAGTCAAACAAGGCTTAGTAGAGCAGCAGGGACGCTTCTAGGATCTCACAGGCTTCCCACACAGATGACGGATGGCGTCTATGAAGAGCCCCTTCTGAAGTGCGCTTCTAGGAGATAAACGCCAGACACCAATGGGCGTTCCCTTCACAAGTAAGGCATAGGTAGCCAAGGGATTTTCCAGAGAAGGAAAAGAAACGGAGAGAAATAACTCCAGTAGTGCAGTACATAAAAACATTCCTTGCAAGGATAGAAGTAAAAAAGAGCTCTGCTCATATCTATAAAAATGGTTTTGTATGCGTAATGGGTCGTTACGCATAAATGCACTGCACATACGCAAACCATTTTTATAGATACGAGCAGAGCTTTTTTTACTTCTATCCTTGCAAGGAATGGTTTTTATGTATTACAATCTTTGGAAACTAATAAATCAACCAAAGGAATCTCTGCACTACTGGTGTTTTTTCTCTCCCTGTTTTTCAACAGGGAGAGAAACACTGGTGATATGCAGTGTTTTTGCGCCAAACATGTCTTTTAGAATTACCAAAAAGTTCAACCTTACTTTCATCAGACCATAACACATTTTCCCACATGCTTTTGGGAGACTTCAGATGTGTTTTGCTAAATTTTGCCGGGCTTGGATGTTTTTCTTCATAAAGGCTTCCGTCTTGCCACTCTACCCCACAGCCCAGACATATGAAGAATATGGGAGATTGTTGTCACATGTACCACACAGTCAATACTTGCCAGATATTCATAGAGCTCCTCTAATGTTTCTGTAGGCTTCTTGGCAGCCTCCCTGACCAGTTTTCTTCTCGTCTTTTCATCAATTTTGGAGGGACATACAGTTCTCGGTAATTTCACTGTTGTGCCATATTTTCTCCACTTGATGATGACTATCTTCATTGTGTTCCATGGAATATCTAATGCCTTGGAAATTCTTTTGTACCCTTCTCCAGTCAGAAAGAGACACTTAGGAGGCCGTTTCTTCTTCTTAATGGGAAAACACTTTTTCTCTTCAGCTGTTCTATAAAGAATGGAGTCTAGCTCTTGGCTGAATAACAGATCTCCCATAAGAGGATTACCCCAAAGATTACGCTTGGATGCTGCATTTCCAGACCAGGTCTTCAACCAAAGTGCTCTTCTGGCCGAGTTAGTAAGGGATGCTGATCTTGCTATCATCCTTAAAGAGGGATTCCACCAAAAAAAAAAATATTAAAAGCCAGCAGCTATAAATACTACAGCTGCTGACTTTTAATAAATGGACACTCACCTGTCCCGGGTTCCAGCGATGCCGGCAGCCGAGGCCGATCGATCGCTCGGCTCTCGGCTGCTGTCGCCACCATTCTAGGTGAGGGAATCAGGAAGTGAAGCAAATCGGCTTCACTTCCCGGTTCCCTACTGCGCATGCGCGAGCCGCGCCGCACAATAGGAAATCTCCGCGCTGTCACTGGGACCCGTGTGTGTCCCAGCAGACAGCGCGGCAGGGCAGGAAATGGCGTAGACTCCCACGGAAGTCTATGCCCGGAAGTGGGTGAAAATACCTGTCTTTGACAGGTATCTCCACCCCCCCTCCCCCTGAAAGGTGTCAATTGTGACACCGGAGGGGGGGAGGGATCCGATCAGCGGAGGTTCCACTTTAGGGTGGAATCCCGCTTTAAAGACTCTACTGAAGCATCCACAATATAGGCTACAGCCAAGGAAAGGGTAGAGAAGGAATTCAAGAATACCTGCTTAAGCAAATCTGAGACAATATGCGCTTTAAGCTGGTTAACCCAGAACTCTACATTTCTGGCTACGCAAGCAGTTGCCATGGCTGGCTTAAGATTACCCAAATTTTTTTAAGCAGAAGATCCATCCTTTTATCCATGGGATCTTTTAAGATTCCCATGTCTTCAAAAGCTTGACCTTGATACATAGGAAAAAGCTGTGTCTAGCCTAGGCACTTTATTCCAGACCGCTGCTGGATTTTCTTCAAAAGGGAAAAACACCTCTTATGAGGTTTGGGAAAAAAAGGTTTCCTCTCCGGATCGAATAGAACTGGAGATAACAGAGCGCACCAGAAAAGTATGCCCTTTAGGCTCACCAAGACCTGCATACATGCGGTCATGAAGAGTTAGCCCTTTCCTTTCTGCTCCCAAGCCTAGTGTAGCATAAATTGCCTTCAATAATCGGTCCACTTGATCGAAAAACAATTTGTTCTTAGAGGGAGCATTTTCAACTCCTTCCTGTGAATCTTAATTGGAATGACCCTCCTGGGTAGCAGGATCTACTTCTGTTTCCACCTGAGTGGGTTGCAAGCATTCTGGAGTATATGTTTGACTCAGACATGGGTTTGCTAGTGAAGAGCGAAGAGACTGAATGGTAGAATTGAGCCCTTTCTTAACGGAAACAATCGAATCGCTTCATGCAGAAGTAGTGTCCTCTTTAACCACTTTAGCCCCGGACCAATTTTCAGCCTAAAGACCAAAGGTCTTTTTACAATTTCGCACTGCACTGCTTTAACTGGTAATTGCGCGGTCATGCAATGTTGTACCCAAACGAAATTTGCGTCCTTTTCTTCCCACAAATAGAGCTTTCTTTTGATGGTAGTTGATTGCCTCTGCGATTTTTATTTTTTGCGATATAAATGGAAAAAGACTGAAAATTTTGAGAAAAAAAAGATATTTTCTACTTTTTGTTATAAGAAAAACCAAATAAACTAAATTTTAGTCATACATTTAGGGCAAAATTTATTCAGCCACATGTCTTTAGTAAAAAAAATGTCAATAAGCGTATATTTTTTGGTTTGCGCAAAAGTTATAGCGTCTACAAACTAGAGTACATTTTCTGGAATTTACACAGCTTTTAATTTATGACTGCCTATCTAATTTCTTGAGGTGCTAAAATGGCAGGGCATTACAAACACCCCCCCCCCCCAAATGACCCCATTTTGGAAAGTAGACACCCCAAGGAAATTGCTGAGGGGCATGTTGAGCCCATTGAATATTTTTTTTTTGTCCCAAGTGATTGAATAATGACACAAAAAAAAAAAAAAGTTTACAAAAAGTTGTCACTAAATTATATATTGCTCACACATGCCATAGTTATATGTGGAATTGCACCCCAAAATATATTCTGCTGCTTCTCCTGAGTACGGGGATACCACATATGTGGGACTTTTTGGGAGTCTAGCTGCGTACGGCACCCCGAAAACCAATCACTGCCTTCAGGGTTTCTAATGGTGCAAATTTTTTATTTCACTCCTCACTACCCATCACAGTTTCGAAGGCCATAAAATGCCAAAATAACACAAACCCCCCCAAATGACCCCATTTTGGAAAGTAGACACCCCAAGCTGAGAGGCATGTTGAGTCCATGAAATATTTTATATTTTGCCACAAGTTGCAGGAATATTAAATTTTTTTTTTTTTGCACAAAGTTGTCACTAAATGATATATTGCTCACACATGCTATGGGCATAAGTCAAATTACACCCCAAAATAAATTCTGCTGCTTCTCCCAAGTACAGGGATACCACATGTGGGGGACTTTTTGGGAGCCTAGCCACGTACCGGACCCCGAAAACCAAGCACTGCCTTCCGGATTTAAATATAAAACGCCACCAAAAAAAACTGTTAGCGATCGCAGGGATCAGGCCTGACTCTGCGATCGCTGTAGTTATGTGTTTAGTGTTTTGTAAGTGACAGCGATCGATCGATACTGCACTTGGGTGGGCTGGGCGGAGGGGCAAAACGCAGGTGCTAGCAGGTATCTGGGCTGATCCGGCTAACAATGCGTTTTTTTGGAACCCTAAACTGCTGGGGACGCTAGTATAGATCTGATCAGATCAGATATTGATCTGTTCAGATTCTATACCACTACGGGAGGTGTATGCTTTGCGCACAGGTGTTAGCGGTACTGGCACTAACCTAGCGCTGCCTGGGGCGACGCAGACCCTGACCCTAAAACCTAATTGATATCACCCGCTGGGTGATCAGGGGGTTAAACCTTTATTGGGTAATAAATGGTGGGTGCCCTGATGCTATAAAAAGCAATCTAACTAACCAGAGTCACCCGTAACACTTATACGGTGATCACTGGTGAAAGGGTTAACTAGGGGCAATCAGGGGGTTCAAATTTTTATTAGGTAGTATATGGGGGTCCCTGGCACTATATAAAAACCTGACGGGGAACCTAAATAACTAACTGGCTAACCAGCGTCACCAGTGACACTTATACGGTGATCGCTGGTGAAAGGGTTAACTAGGGGCAATCAGGGGGTTAAAACCATTATTGGGTAGTATATCGGGGTACCTAGCGCTATAAAAACCTGGCGGTGAACCTAAAAAAATAACTAGCTACCTAGCGACACTAGCGACACTAATGCAGCGACCAGAAAAATGATCGCTTAGCGACACTGGCAAAAGGGGGTGAAAGGGTTAATTAGGGGCAATCAGGGTGGTTAAAACCATTATTGGGTAGTATATCGGGGTACCTAGCGCTATAAAAACCTGGCGATGAACGTAAAAAAATTACTAGCTACCTAGCGACACTAATGCAGCGATCCGAAAAATGATCGCTTAGTGACACTGGCAAAAGGGGGTGAAAGGGTTAACTCTAAGGGCAATCAGGAGGTTAAACCTTTATTGGGGGGTGGTAGGGGGCTACCCTGGACCTAATACTAACTGCCCTGACAGTTTTTACTTTTACAACTGACACTGAATGCAGTGATCAGTAAATAAATGATCACTGCAATCAGTGACACTGTGATTGGGAGGGGGGCGATCGGTGGGTGATCGGGGGGGGGGGGGGGGGGGTTTGTGTGCCTATGTGTGCCTACATGTCAGTGTAGTGTTGGTGCACACTTACTTTTAGTCTTCTCCTCGTAGTCCGGTCAAAAAGACCGCCCCGAGGAGAATGACATCACTTCCTCCCTGCCTATGTATACAATACACAGTGGGAGGAAGCTTCTCATTCGCCAGGAGCGATCGAGAGGGGATGGCCAGAAACCAACGGCCGTCCCCTCATCCCGGATCGCTCCTGAAGCGAAACGGACCGCCGCATCCAGCGGGAGGGGGGTCCGATCGGACCCCCCACCCGCTGGAAGGGAAGCACGTACACGTACGTGCTTGTGCCTGTACATGCCATTGTGATGACGTACAATGGCATGCGGCGGTCGTTAAGTGGTTAATGAGGGAGGCAATGCACATTTTTCCAAACGCCTGCCAATTTGCGTTGCATGAGGGGCGTTTCTTTTTAAAATTGCAAAATCAGAGCTTTTAGCCTGCCATAAAAAAAAACAAGCAATCCCTGCGATTCCTAGCATTCCTCAAAGTAGAGCTGCCCGATTCTGGCTAAAATTAGAATCACAATTTTTTTGCTGAGAAGATAGATCGCGATTCTCACAGCGTAACATCATCTTTCGCATAAGAAAAAAAAAAAATTGGGCTAACGTTACGGTTTCTTTTTATTATTATTATTCATTGAAGTGTATTTTTTCCCCAAAAATTGCGTTTGAAAGACCGCTGGGCAAATATACCGCGACATAAAATATTGCAGCAATTGACATTTTATTCTCTAGGGTCTCTGCTAAAATATATATGTTTGGGGTCCCAATTAATTTTCTAGCAAAAAATATTTATTTTAACTTAAGAAATAAGTGTCAGAAAGGATTTAGACTTTAAGTGGTTAAACTTCCTGCATTTACAAGTTGTTAAAGCGGTTGTATAGTCAAATTTACTTTAATCTACAGGTAAGCCTACAATAAGCCTGTACAGTTTAGGAGATATTCCCCTCGAAATGAGCCACTGATTTTACCGGCGCATGCACACAGGGGATTCTCAGCTGATAGTAAGGCAGACACCAGACCTTGCCGGGAAGCCGTTGTGAGTGGACGGAGCCGCGATACCCGGAAGACACACCGAGCGAACATGTCAGCTCCCTCAGTGTGGACCGAGGGAAATGCTGGCGCCTCGTTCTAAGGTAAGTATTTCATAATGAGCTAGTATGCGGTGCATACTAGCTCATTATGCCTTTTCCCTTAGGCCGCGTACACACGCGCGGACTGTTTGCCCAACCTTGTTCGTCAAACAGTTTCGGCAAACAGTCCGCTCAAAATTTGCATGAGCGGACTTGCCCACACACGAGCGGACTGTTTGACGAACAAGGTTGGGCAAACAGTTCGCTCAACTTTTGAAATGAACGGACTCGCCCACGTAAGGAGGAGGCAAATCCGCCCATTTCGAGCGCGTGTACAGGTAGGCGGGGCCCGCGAAGGAGACGTCGCGGGCTCCGCCGCCTGGAATGGGCTTAAAGGGGAACCCCAACGCCGAAAAAAATCGGCGTGGGGGTTCCCCCCAAGTCCACACCAGACCCTTGTCCGAGCACGCTACCCGGCCGGCCAGGAAAGGGGGGCGAGCGAGCGCGCCCCCCCTCCTGAGCCGTACCAGGCCGCGTGCCCTCAACATGGGGGGTGCCTTGGGGAAGGGGGGGCCGCGCGGCCCCCCCACCCCAAAGCACCTTGTCCCCATGTTGATGAGGACAAGGGCCTCTTCCCGACAACCCTGGCCGTTGGTTGTCGGGGTCTGCGGGCGGGGGGCTTATCGGAATCCGGGAGCCCCCTTTAAGAAGGGGGCCCCCGGATACCAGCCCCCCACCCTATGTGAATGAGTATGGGGTACAATGTACCCCTACCCATTCACCTGTGAAATAAAGTACAAAAAAAAACACAACACATGGAAAAAGTATTTTATTGCACAGCTCCGGGGGTCTTCCGTCTTCGGGGGTCTTCTCGCCGGACTCCTCCGCTATGTGTGTGTAGCTCTTTTACTAGCGGAGGAGTCCGGCTTTCTTCCTCCCCGCCGCCGGCCTCTTCTCCCGACTTCGGGGGTCTTGTCCCCCTCTTCGGTTCTTCTGCCGGGCCACCGCGCCTGGTCCGGTGGCCCGGTCTTCTGTCGCCGTCTTCCGTTCTTCTGTCGCCGCCTTTGGTTCTTCTGCCGGGCCACCGCGCCTTCTTGTAGCTCTTTTACAGGCGGTGGCCCGGTCTTCTGTCGCCGCTGTCGCCGCCGCCGCCGCCGCCTTCCGTTCTTGTTCTTCTTCTTCTCCTGGAGATGTTGACTCGACGATCTCTCCGGCCGGAATGCCAGAGCCGCGCTGTGCGGTCACTTATATAGTGACAATGGGGCGGTGTCACATGGTATATGTCACATGGGTTGGTCACATGGTGACCCCGCCCCCTTACGATGTCATAGTCCCCATGTGACATCAACCCATGTGACCAACCCATGTGACATATACCATGTGACACCGCCCCATTGTCACTATATAAGTGGCAGCGGAGCGTGTCCCTGGCATTCCGGCCGGAGAGCTCGTCGAGTCAACATCTCCAGGAGAAGAAGAAGAAGAAGAAGAACAAGAAGAAGAACAAGAACGGAAGGCGGCGGCGGCGGCGACGACGACAGCGGCGACAGAAGACCGGGCCACCGCCTGTAAAAGAGCTACAAGAAGGCGCGGTGGCCCGGCAGAAGAACCGAAGGCGGCGACAGAAGAACGGAAGACGGCGACAGAAGACCGGGCCACCGGACCAGGCGCGGTGGCCCGGCAGAAGAACCGAAGAGGGGGACAAGACCCCCGAAGTCGGGAGAAGAGGCCGGCGGCGGGGAGGAAGAAAGCCGGACTCCTCCGCTAGTAAAAGAGCTACACACACATAGCGGAGGAGTCCGGCGAGAAGACCCCCGAAGACGGAAGACCCCCGGAGCTGTGCAATAAAATACTTTTTCCATGTGTTGTGTTTTTTTTTTGTACTTTATTTCACAGGTGAATGGGTAGGGGTACATTGTACCCCATACTCATTCACATAGGGTGGGGGGCCGGTATCCGGGGGCCCCCTTCTTAAAGGGGGCTCCCGGATTCCGATAAGCCCCCCGCCCGCAGACCCCGACAACCAACGGCCAGGGTTGTCGGGAAGAGGCCCTTGTCCTCATCAACATGGGGACAAGGTGCTTTGGGGAGGGGGGGCTCGCTCGCCCCCCTTTCCTGGCCGGCCGGTAGCGTGCTCGGACAAGGGTCTGGTGTGGACTTGGGGGGAACCCCCACGCCGATTTTTTTCGGCGTTGGGGTTCCCCTTTAAGCCCATTCCAGGCGGCGGAGCCCGCGACGTCTCCTTCGCGGGCCCCGCCTACCTGTACACGCGCTCGAAATGGGCGGACTTTCCGAGCGGGAACAGTCCGCTCATTTCGAAAGTACAGCGGACAGGCCCACACACGGGCGGACTGTTCGCTCAAACACAGTTTCAGCGGACAGTTTTTCGGAATTTCCGAAAGACTTTGTCCGTCCAACTGTCCGCTGAAACTGTCCGCTGAAAGCCCACACACGAGCGGACTGTCCGCCCAAACACTGTTCAGCGGACAAGGTTGGGCGAACAGTCCGCCCGTGTGTACGCGGCCTTAGAGGTGTAAAAAAAAAAAAAAAAAAAAGTCAGCAGGTTTACTCCCGCTTTTTTAAAAACTTGGCAGACTGCCTGGATTTTTTCTTTACACGCAGTTTATCCCTTTGAGTTAAGAAGGAAGAGTTAGTTACAATGTTTCATGTTAAAAACTTGGCAGACTGCCCAGATGTTTTCTTTTGACAGCTGAGTGAGCATATAAAAGTCAAATATAAGGCAAACTCTGCAATAGAGATTGTCAGGGGGGTACCTGGAGGCTGGAGGCACATAGCTGACAAGTGAGCTCCTGGGTGTGGAGGATGCCAACCATGCTGAAGGGCAGGATGTGAAGGGATAGCCACAATCAGAAGTTCCCAGGAAGGGACAGTGTTGATGCCTAGTGGGTCAGGGAATGCAGGCGGATTATTGTGCATGTGACGGTAGCAGGCTGGGGACACCAGGGCAGATGGACGGCAGATGAGACACCAGGAAGTGATGGCCGCTTGAAGGGAGAAAGCCACGCCTGGAAATTACATCATAGACTGTCGAAAGACAGCCGGAGAGATCTGCCAACTCAGGGCAACAACATGCACAGGGTCAGGGGACACTGAGGGAAAAAGAGCCAACAGGAGTGACTATATGTTTTAGGGCGCTGCACCTTCTTCAGGTCATAAAGATACATACATACATACATACATACATACATACATACACTCTCACACAAAAGTAAGTACACCCTCACATTTTTGTAAATCTTTTATTATATCTTTTCATGTGACAACACTGAAGAAATGACACTTTGCTATAATGTAAAGTAGTGAGCGTACAGCTTGTATAACAGTGTCAATTTGCTGTACCCTCAAAATAACTCAACAGCCATTTTTAAAGCTGTTTTAAAACAACCTAACTGACCTATTGATTGCATGAGGCTTTTCATTTGCCGAGGACGCTGGGAGCATTGGCGTACTATATAGAGACCCGATGTGGGGGAATAAGCCACAAGCGCATTTGATCGCCCATGATAGATCACTTACAGCTGGTAAGCGGCATTGAGTACCGAGGTGGAGGCACTATCCTATTTCCTTTTTGTACTTTTCTTGGGGTGTTATGCTTGTGTTCCACCGCGGAAGAATATATCGATATCAATGTACCATTCTCAGCATGTGAACTTTCTTGGCTCTTTTCCATCAAGGACTCAATAGTGACCTTATTTACTAAATATATTATTTTGTATCACCAAATTCTTTTTTTCTCATAGGATCGTTTTTAAATTGGTTTTGTGTCATTTAATTGGTATTATCACTTAGAGGTTTAATAAAAATCAGCACAACCTGAACTTTTTGACACAGCCATTAACCACTTAACAACCGCCCCATAGCCGAATGACGGCTACAGGGCGGTTTCTTAACTCTGGGAGGCCGTCCTATGACGTCCTCCCAGAATTTCGCTCTCGCGCACACTCGAGAGCATCCGTGACCTGTGGACCCGGCGCCTCACGGATCACGGTAAACGGCCGCTCATCGCAGCCGTTTACCACATGATCGCTCCATCAAATGACGGAGTGATCACTTGTAAACAAACCGGCGTCATGTTATGACACCGGTTCCTCCCTCCCCTCTCTGTACCGATCAGTACAGCGGAGGGGGAAGAGATCGGTGTCAGCAGTGCTGTGGGCTGCATGTGCAGTGCTCACATCGCTGCTCACCGAATTTAACTCCTCAATTCCCTGCCAATACTCTGCCAATATCAGCCAATACTCTGCAGTACAATACCCTGCCAATACTCTGCAGTACAATACCCTGCCAATACTCTGCAGTACAATACCCTGCCAATACTCTGCAGTACAATACCCTGCCAATACTCTGCAGTACAATACCCTGCCATAAATTGCCATACCCGGAGATATCCAGCCATACTTGGAGATACCCTGCCATACCCAGAGATACCCTGCAATACTCAGCCATAGACGTCCCCCTTCCCGCCGCCCTCCGGTGCGTCTACCGACTCGCCAATACGATCAAAGCCAGAATCTTTTTTTTTATTTTTTATTTCAGGCTTCCCAGTCTAGAGGTGAGAAGTGGGGGTCTTATTGACCCCATATCTCACTGTAAAGAGGACCTGTCATGCAATATTCCTATTACAAGGGATGTTTACATTCCTTTTAATAGGAATAAAAGTGATCAAAAAATTTATTTTTGGGAAATAAAATGTCAAACTAAAATAAATAAAGTAAAATTAATAAAAATAAAATAAAAATGTAAAGCGCCCCTGTCCCCATGTGCTCGAATGCAGAAGCGAACGCATACCTAAGTCCCACCCACATATGAAAACTGTGTTCAAACCACACATGTGAGGTATCACTGCGAACGTTAGAGCGAGAGCAATAATTCTAGCCCTAGACCTCCTTTGTAACTCAAAACATGTAACCAGTAAAAAAGTTTAAAGCGTCGCCTATGGGGATTTTTTAAGTAGCGACGTTTGGGGCCATTCCACGAGCGTGTGCAATTTTGAAGAGTGACATGTTAGGTATCTATTTACTCAGCGTAACTTCATCTTTCACATTATGTAAAAATTGGGCTAACTTTAGTGTTTGTTTTTTTAAGCACAAAACTTTTTTTTTTTTTTTTTTTTTTTAAAGAAAAACAAACGTGTTCGAAAAATTGCTGGGTGTTTGCTAAAAAAAACATATATAATGTTTTGGGGTTCTATTTAATTTTCTAGCAAATAGGAGAGAAATGTCAGAATTGTCCTGGGTGCTCCAGAACGCCTGATGGTGCTCCCTGCATGTTGGGTCACTGTATGTGGCCACGCTGTGTAAAAGTCTCACACATGTGGTATTGCCATACTCGGGAGTAATACCAGAATATGTTTTGGGGTGTAATTTGTGGTATACATAGTGTGATCAATTTTCAGATATTGGCACCATAGCTTGTGGACTCTATAACTTTCACAAAGACCAAATAATATCCACCAATTTGTACTTATTTTTACCAAAGATATGTAGTGGTATAAATTTTGGCCAAAATTTATAAAGAAAAATTACTAATCTGCAAAATTTTATAACAGAAACGAAGAAAAATTCTTTTTTTTTTTTTACAGAATTTTCGGTCTTTTTTCTTTTATAGCACAAAAAATAAAAAACCCAGCGGTAATTAAATACCACCAAAAGAAAGCTCTTTCTGTGTGAAAAAAAGGACAAAAATTTAATATGGGTACAGTGTTGCATGACTGAGTAATTGTCATTCAAAATGTGAGAGCACCGAAAGCTGAAAATTGGTCTGGTTATTAAGGGTGTTTAAGTGCCCAGTGGTCAAGTGGTTAATGTCTAAACCAGGGGTCTAAAACTCAAAATTACCCTGAGGGCCACATGACAAATTTTCATATCCCATGGGGGCCACATGCCAATAGGTGGCTCTCCCTGTCAGAGGGGGGTCTATGCTGATAATGAGCACATTGATTATCAGCACAGCTCCATCAGATGTGGAAAAAAGGTACCCAGTCAATGACCCCCAGGAGTGCCCAATTAGTGCCCACCACAGTGCCAGTCAGTGCCCTACAGTAACACCTGTCAAAACCTCATTAGTGCCACCTGCCAGTACCACCTGTCAGTACCAATCAGTACCACCTATCAGTGCGAATCACAGCCGCCTGTCAGTGCACATCACAGCCACCTGTCAGTGCCCATCAGTGCTGCGTATCAGTGCCGCCCCATCTGTGCCCATCAGTGCCGCCGAAAACAAAATTTTATTACGAAATTAAGAAAGACTTTTTTTTTTTCAAAAATGTTGGTCTTTTTTTTTTATTTGTTGCGCAAAAAATAAAAATCGCAGAGGTGATCAAATACCACCAAAAGAAAGCTCTATTTGTGGGAACAAAATGATAAAAAATTTGTTTGGGTACAGTGTAGCATTGCCGAGCAATTGTCATTCAAATTGCGACAGCGCTGGAAGCTGAAAATTGGCTTGGGCAGGAAGGTGTCTAAGTGCCTGGTATTGAAGTGATTAAACTCCACAAAAAAAAAAAAATCACTTGTCCACCGCTCTTGAAATTTCCTCTGTTCAGTATCAACTTTTCTTTTAGATTTAACGGACATGATTATGGAGTATTACAAGGTCAGAGAAGACTGTCCACTTCCAGATGTAATTTGCACTTTGTGCAATACAAGCTAAGGATATAATTAAAAAGAAAAACATATGTCAGTAATCACTGTGTGTCGTGTGTTATTACACAATGCGGTTGATTTACTAAAGGCAAATCCACTCTGCACTACAAGTGCACTGCAAGTACACTTGAAAGTGCAATTGTAAGTGCGGTCGCTGTAGATCGCTAGTAGATCTGAGGAGAAGCTCTGAAATGAGGGGAAGCACTGCTGATTGTATCATGCTTGCAATCATGTGTAAGCTAAAATGCTGTTTTTTATTTTCCTTGCATGCCCCCCTCAGATCTACAGTGACTGCACTTCCAAGTGCACTTGTAGTGCAAAAGGGATTTGACTTTAGTAAATAATCCCCAATGTTTGTATATTTGTGTGCTGAGCTTAAAGTTCCCCTTCTGAGAACTATTAACCCCTGTACTGGTATCAGTGGGTGCATTACTAAACCCAGCATTGGTGTCAGCAGATGCAATATTTACCCCTAGCACTGATGTCACCAAACGCATTATTCAGGGCTTGACAAAACCCAGGCGCCAGGTCACCATTGCGACTAGAAATTGTGCCCTGGTGCCTGGGCTTTTGTCAGTGACAGGTGCCTCTGCTACAGTAATAAAAATACAACAGTACAGCGCAGACACACAACACAAACTAAATAATAAATAAATAGAATGCATAATAGATAAGGGAAGCATCAAGAGTCCACAAGTGCAGAGTGTCTTCTTTCAACAAAATGAGAAGTGATGATGTGATCCCTTCCACCGGTGGATAAGATGGACTCTCACCTTAAGCAATGGACCCCTGACAAGTCAGACAGGTCAAACAGGCATATCCCCACCAGGGGTAAATCACAGGTAACAGCTTTCCAGTATCGGTGCTCCAAGGGTTAATCCTTCTCATATCCCTTATGCCAGCATAATCCCGTGAAGTATATATAAAAATATAAAAGGACAACAAATAGTGTTCTCCGTTTCAAAATGTATTAAAAAAGCAGATTTAAAAACGGTACACTCACATGGTATGGCACTGCTCTCCAGTGCCGAGTTGCAGACAGAGTCATAATACAGTCAGAAAAACCATCCATGCACGGATCAGCGTTGTAAACAAGTGGGTGATGTCACGGCTAATGTCACGTGGTCCGTACGCGTTGCATCCCCACAAAGTAGGCGGGACTTCATCAGCGGCGACGGCGTAACGACAAGCGCCCGCTTATATACTAATAACACTATTTGATAGCCAATAAGATTCGATGGCCAATAAAAAATTTGATGGTCAATACGAAATTCGATGGTCAATAAGAAATCGCCCATGTGCAGGTCGAATCCTGAGGCGAACATTACAAACGTGACCCCGGAAATAGGAAACACACAAAAGACCAGGCATGGGGGAAAAACTAAAAAGGAGATTCAAACACTCCGCCAGATAAACGAAATAAGCACAAATAAAACCTAGCTCCCTAAAGCCCAAACAATTAATAGGGCAGGGCTATACAAGCCTCAAACAGAAGCAGGGATATACTGGATCACAAACAAAATCTCCAGCTGTACCCTAGTAACAGAAAAAAAAATATATATTTCCAAAAGAGAGAGAAAGCATTATACCTGAAAGGGTAATAAAAAAAAAAAAAAAAAAAAAACAATAAAATTTAGGCAATTTGTAAAAAGTACTAACAATTTCTTCCAGCCTAATTTACACTTAATATCAATTCTATATAGGGGGTAAAAAATCCTCATATAGTCTAAACTGACAAATCAGCTCAACACCAAATAAACCAACAACACGAGACGTCACACGTAGCAACCCTGATCCGTGCATATAAAAAAAAAAAAAAATTAATAAACTACCTATCCGAAATAAAACAATTTAAATCAAATTCTACATTAAGGCCCCCAGGGGTAAGAACCTTAGTTTCGTGGATCCAGTATGATTCTCTCCTGAGTTGTCGCAAAAAATTCCCTCCACGCCAATGTTTATTAACTTTTTCTATACCCCAGAAGCTTAAACTTTTCGGACTCTGAGCGTGAACTAATTTAAAATGCCGGGACACATTATGTGTCTTAAGGCCTTTTTTAATGTTGTTGACATGTTCCCCCAGTCTAACATGGAGGGGCCTAGAGGTCTTCCCAATATATTGGAGGCCGCAGCCACACTGAAGAATGTATACGACCCCCACAGTCGCACATGTTATTAATTGATCAATCTTATATTCCCTATTATTGGCTGCGGCCACAAAAGATTTTCTCTTTTTAACATTTAGAATGTTTGCATGCAGTACATCGTCCGCATGTGTAGAACCCAGATAAAAATGAAAATAGCCTGCTCTCTGTTTGTACAGGGGGGTCAACAACACCAGGGGCTAATCCCGCAAAGAGGGTCCCAAAATGTGATCCTGTCTTAGAATGAAGTGCCCACCAAGACCCTCTGCTACGGGGTAGGCTGTGGGGTCTTGGCTGGGAAAGTGGAGGTGCCTCGCGGGCCTCATATGCCCTCCAGACACTAAGCACTGTCTGGTAATGTGATTAACAGTGGTAGAGGGAATAGAGCAGGAAGAGAGCGGTGCAACAGCCGCTGATATGGCGAGAGTTTCCTCCTCCCTTCTCCACAATCTGTTGGCAGAGCAGCGCCACAGTGTGTGAAACTGTATGGAGAGAGAGGAGCTGTCAAAATTGAAGTTGGATGTCGGGGTGGGCGGAACCCAGCTATCCAACACCAGCCAATGGGATGGGATCTGGGCAGGCCACTACATGTGTGTGGCCCTCCCCTTTCTTAAACAGCCCAATCATTGGCTGGATATCTGCTGGGTCCCGCCCACCTCTGACATCACACTAAATTTGTCAGCTCCTCTATCTCTCTCCATAAAGTTTCACACACTGCGGCGCTGCAGAGAGCATTCAGTTTCACACAGTTACACTATTGGCTGTGAAACCGGACATTGTCATCCAGTGCCATCTAATGCCAACCAGTGCCACCTGCCAGTGCCAATTGTCAGTGCCACCTCAGTGCTGCCCGTCAGTGCTACATGTTAGTGCTGCCTATCAGTGCCACATATCAGGGACCATTAGTGCTACCTCAGTGTTGCCTATCAGTACCACCTGTCAGTTCCCATCAGTGGCATCTCAGTGTTGCCTATTGGTGCCCATCAGTGCCACCTGTCAGTGTGCCTATGAATGCCACATGTTAGTGCTGCCTGTCAGTGCCCATTAGTGCTACATGTCAGTGCCACCTCAGTGCTGCCTATCAGTACCACCTGTCAGTTCCTATCAGTGCCACCTGTCAGTGCCCATCAGCTCCAACCTCAATGCCGCCTCATCAGTGCAGCCTATCAGAGCACATCAGTGGAGGAGAAAATGATTTGAAAAATCTTATAACAATAAAATATTGTTCTTTTTTCGATAGCATCAGGAATGAGCAATTTTTATTGCCCGATGCCCCAGACATGCCGTTCTGGGCGCTGGGCAGAGGATTTAGAAAAAATGGCTCATAACGTTTTCAGCTGGCTCCTAGATTCTAAGCAAATTTGTCAAGACCTGGCATTATTAACCCCAGCACGGATGTCAGCAAACGCATTATTAAACCCAGCATGGTGTCAGCAAACGCTTTATTAACCCCAGCACTGATGTCAAACGCATTATTAAACCCAGCATTGGTGTCAGCAAACGCATGATTAACCACTTAAGGACCGCCTCACACCGATGTACGTCGGTAGAATGGCATGGCTGGGCACAATCATGTACCGGTACGTGATTCTTTAAGTGCCTAGCCATGGGTCTGGAGCGCGCCGCTGGCGTCGCGCTCCCAACCTGGTCCTGTGTTCTGTGACCCTGGCCACGGGACCAGCGGCCACGATGGGGGAGATACACCTGATTGAACGAGGAGAGGTCTGTGTAAACAAACCTGTCCCCGTGCTTCCCTGTGTGGCTGTCACCAATTGTCTGTTCCCTTTTATAGGGAAGGACGATCAGTGACGTCACAAGCCAGGCCATGCCCCCTACAATAAAAAAAAAACATCACATCATACATAATCCCTACACTGCCCCCTAGTGGTTAACTCCTTCACTGCCAGTGTCATTTACACAGGAATCAGTGCATTTAAAAAGCACTGATTGCTGTATAAATGACAATGGTCCCAAAAATGTATAAAAAATGTCCGATGTGTCCGCCATAATGTCGCAGTCACAATAAAAATAGCTGATCGCCGCCATTACTAGTAAAAAAAAAAATTATAAAAAATGCTATAAAACTATCCCCTATTTTGTAAACGCTATAACTTTTGCGCAAACCAATCGCTAATTGCGATTTTTTTTACCAAAAATATGTAGAAGAATACGTAAACTGAGGGAAAAAAATTTTTTATATATTTTTTAGGGGATATTTATTATAGCAAAAAGTAAAAAATATTGAATTTTTTTCAAAATTGTTGCTCTATTTTTGTTTATAGTGCAAAAAATAAAAACCGCAGAGGTGATCAAATGCCACCGAAAGAAAGCCCTATTTGTGGGAAAAAAAGGACGCCACTTTTGTTTGGGAGCCACGTCGTACGACTGCGCAATTGTCAGTAAAAGCGACAAAAGCACAAAAAGAGGCCTGGTCCTTTGGCTGCAAATTGGTCCGGGGCTTAAGTGGTTAAACCCAGCACTGGTGTCAAACAAACGCATTATTAAACCCAGCACTGGCATCAGCAAATCACTGCACAAATACCCCCCCACACACAAATTTCTATCCCAGCTCTGGTCGATCATCAGTGCCTAGGTGGGGCGATGGGTGAATCCTACCTCCGCTCTGTTCTCTCAGGAGATGGAGACATAAAGCTCTTCAGCGCCTCCCCCTCTGCGGTGCCTGGGTGTAGTGCAAACCCGTCCAGGATTGGCCCTACCTGCGGGCCATTTGTAACCAGTTCGTGGGGCGGTACTTTGAGACCACTGTATTAATACATGTGCAATGGGTTGGAGGTTGGGCAATGAATATAACATATCCAATCCGTCAGAACAAGAAATACAGTCATGGCCAAAATTGTTGGCACCCCAGAATTTTTTCCCAGAAAATCAAGTATTTCCCTACAGAAAAGTATTGTAGTAACACGTTTTGCTATACACGTTTATTCCCTTTGTGTGTATTGGAACAAAACAAAAAAAGGGTGGAAAAAAAGCAAATTGGACATAAATGTCACACAAAATTCCAAAAATAGGCTGGTGAAAATTCTTGGCACCCTTTCAAAATTGTGGATAAATAAGATTGTTCCAAGCATGTGATGCTCCTTTAAACTCACCTGGGGAAAGTAACAGGTGTGGGCAATATAAAAATCACATCTGAAAGCAGATAAAAAGGAGAGAAGTTCACTTTGGCCCCTTTCACACTGGGGCGGTTTTCAGGCGCTAAAAATAGCGCCTGTGTAGCGCCTAAAAAAAAAAGGCCTGCTAGCCGCACCTTTGGAGCGGTGAAAGGAGCAGTGTATTCACTGCTCCTACCCATTGAAATCAATGGGCCAGCGCGGCTATACCGCCAGCAAAGCGACGCCACCCCACTAGAGGTTGCAGACCGCCGCTAAAACAACGGTAAAAGCGCAGCTAAAAATAGTGGTGCTTTACCGCCGACGCCCGCACTGCCCCAGTGTGAAAGGGGCCTTAGTCTTTGCATTGTGTGTGCCACACTAAGCATGGACAACAGAAAGAGGAGAACAGAATTGTCTGGGGACTTGAGATTGTTGATATTTTTCCACAATTTTGGTTCTCAAGGTTAAAAGTCCATCTGCAGAGATCTAGATTTGCCTTTGTCCACAGTGCGCAACATTATCAAGAAGTTTGCAACCCATGGTACTGTAGCTAATCTCTATGGGCGTGGATGGAAGAGAAAAATTGATGAAAGGTTGCAATGCAGGATAGTCCGGATGGTGGATAATCAGCCCCAAACAAGTTCCAAAGAAATGAAAGCTGTCCAGCAGGCTCAGTGAGCATCAGTGTCAGAGCAAACTATCCGTCAACATTTAAATGAAATGAAACGCTATGGCAGGAGACCCAGGAGGACCCCCACTGCTGGCAGAGAGACATAAAAAAAGCAAGACTACAGTTTGCCGAAATGTACTTGAGTAAGCCAAAATCCTTCTAGGAAAACGTCTTGTGGACAGATGAGACCAAGATAGAACTTTTTGGTAAAGCAAATCATTCTACTGTTAACCAAAAACCGAATAAGGCCTACAAAGAAAACAACACAGTACCTACAGTGAAATATGGTGGAGGTTCAATTATGTTTTGGGGTTGTTTTGCTGCCTCTGGCACTGGGTGCCTTGAATGTGTGCAAGGCATCGTGAAATCTGAGGATTACCAAAGGATTTTGGGTCGCACTGTAGAGCCCAGTGTCAGAAAGCTGGGTTTGCATCAGAGATCTTGGGTCTTCCAGCAGGACGATGACCCCAAACATACGTCAAAAAGCACCCAGAAATGGATGGCAACAAAGCGCTGGAGAGGTCTAAAATGGCCAGCAATGAGTCCAGATCTAAATCCCATTGAACACCTGTGGATAGATCTTAAAATTGATGTTGGGAAAAGGCACCCTTCCAATAAGAGAGACCTGGAGCAGTTTGCAAAGGAAGAGTGGTCCATAATTCTGGGCTAGAGGTGTGAGAAGCTTACTGATGGTTAATGGAAGCAAATTATTTCAGTTATTTTTTCCAAAGGGTGTGCAACCAAATATTAAGTTAAGGGAGCCAAGAATTTTGACAGGCCCATTTTTTGGAATTTTGTGCGACATTATGTCCAATTTGCATTTTTTTCCTCCCCTTTTTTTTTTGTTTTGTTCCAATACACACAAAGGGAATAAACATGTGTATAGCAAAATATGTGTTACTGCAATACTTTTTTGTGAGAAATACTTGATTTTCTGGAAAAATTTCTAGGGTGCCAACAATTTTGGCCATGACTGTATAAAATAAGTTTTTTGTTTTTGTTGGAGGGAGGTTTTTAATGTGTGAAATGTATTGACATAACGGAATTAATATGGTTCAGGTACCCAGGAGGCTGGCACGGACCTAGAACGGACCTATTGATTGCATGAGGACGCTGGTAGCATTAGCGTACTATATAGAGACGGGGGAATAAGCCACAAGCGCATTTGATCTCCTGTAATAGGAGATCACTTACAGCTGGTAAGCGGCAGGGAGTACTGAGGTGGAGGCACTATCCTATCTCCTTTTTGCACTTTTCTTGGGGTGTTATGCTTGTGTGCCACCGCGGAAGAATATATCGATATCAATGTACCATTTTCAGCATTTAAATTTTCTTGGTTCTCTTTTCCATCAAGGGCTCAATAGTGACCTTTTTTTACTAAATGCATTATTTTGTAACATCAATTCTTTTTTTCACACAGGATTGTTTTTCAATTGATTTTGTGTCATTTAATTGGTATTATCACTTATCCGCCCGTGTGTGGGCTCCGGCTGACTTTTTTTCCCAAAAGTCCGGCGGACTTACAAAGAAGTTTTGACTCAAAATTGTCCACCGGACTCGGCAGTCCAGCGGAAAATCCGCCCATCTGTGTGCTAGTCCGCCGGACTTATGAAATGAACGGACTTTCCCGCACACAGTTTATTTTGAGCGTGGCTCCAGGTAGATGGGACTAGCGAAGGAGGTCAATGTCGCCGCTTCCATGGGCGAGATTGACACCTTGCTGGCCCCGTCACCTGGTATGGACTTAAAGGGGAAGCCCTACACCGAAAAAACGTTGTGGGGGTCCCCCCCCCCCCCCCCAAGTCCATATCAGACCCTTATCCGAGCACGAAGCCCGGCCGTTCAGAAAAGAGGGTGGGGACGAGCGCCCCCCCACCCCCTGAGCCGTACCAGGCCCTCAACATGGGGGGTGCTTTGGGGAAGGGGGGGTGTGGGGCCGGTATCTGGGGGCCCCCTTATTAAAGGGAGCTCCCGGATTCCGATAAGCCCCCCGCCCGCAGACCCCCGACAACCAACGGTCAGGATTGTCGGGAAGAGGCCCTTGTCCTCATCAACATGGGGACAAGGTGCTTTGGGGTGGGGGGGCTGCAGGGCCCCCCTTCCCCAAAGCACCCCCCATGTTGAGGGCACGTGGCCTGGTACGGCTCAGGAGGGGGCGCTCGCTCGTCCCCAGCCCCTTTCCTGACCGGCCGGGCTGCATGCTCGGATAAGGACTTTGGGGGGACCCCCACGCCGTTTTTTCAGCATAAGGCTTCCCCTTTAAGTCCATATCAGGTGACGGGGCCAGCGAGGTGTCAATCTCGCCCATGGAGGCAGCGACATTGACCTCCTTCGCTAGTCCCGTCTACCTGGAGCCACGTTCAAAATGAACGGACTTTCCTTCGTGTGTGGGCAAGTCCGTTCATTTCAAAAGTCCGGTGGACTTAGCCTGCCAGAAAAGTCCGGTCGTGTGTGGGCAGGTCCCTCGTTCAGAAAGTCCGGCGGACCTCAGCTGCAAAGTTCGGCGGGAGGTCCACGGTACTAAGTCCGCCGGATAGTCTGATCGTGTGTACGCGGCATTAGAGGTGTAATAATAATCAGCGCAACCTGAACTTTTTGACACAGCCATTAATGTCTACATAAAGATGGCCTAGGCTATAAGATGGCCAAGACCCTGAAACTGAGCTGTACAACCACACAGCGGTTTGACAGCACAGGTTCCACTCAGAACAGGCCTCACCATGGTCGACCAAAACAGTTGAGTGCATGTGTTCAGCGTCATATCCAGAGGTTGTCTTTCGAAAATAAACGTATGCTGCCAGCATTTCTGCAAAGGTTGAAGGGGTGGGGGGGTCAGCCTGTCAGTACTCAGACCATACGCCGCACACTGCATCAAATTGGACTGCATGGCTGTCATCCCAGAAGGAAGCCTCTTCTAAAGATGATGCACAAGAAAGCCTGCAGTTTTCTAAAGACAAGCAGACTAAGGACATGGATTACTGGAACCATGTCCTGTGGTCTGATGAGACCAAGATAAACTTATTTGGTTCAGATGATGTCAACCATGTGTGGCGGCAACCAGGTGAGGCGTACAAAGACAAGTGTGTCTTGCCTACAGTCAAGCATGGTAATGGGAGTGTCATAGTCTGGGGCTGCATGAGTGCTGCCGGGACTGGGGAGCGATATTTCCTTGAGGGAACCATGAATGCCAACATGTAGTGTGACATACTGAAGCAGAGCATGATCCCCCTTCACTTCAAAGACTGGGCTGCAGGGCAGTATTGCAGCACGATAACGAACTCAAACACACCTCCAAGATGACCACTGCCTTGCTAAAACCTGAGGGTAAAGGTGATGGACTGGCCAAGCATGTCTCCAGAACTAAACCCTATTGAGCATCCTCAAACGAAAGGTGGAGGAGCGCAAGGTCTCTAACATCCACCAGCTCAGTGATGTCGTCATGGAGGAGTGAAAGAGGACTCCAGTGGCAACCTGTGAAGCTCTGGTGAACTCCATGCCCAAGAGGGTTAAGGCAGTGCCAGAAAATAATGGTGGCCACACAAAATATTGACACTTTGGGCCCAATTTGGACATTTTTTCACTTAGGGGTGTACTCACTTTTGTTGCCAGCAATTTAGACATTAATGGCTGTGTGATGAGTTATTTTGATGGGACAGCAAATTTACACTGTTACACAAGCTGTACACACACTACTTTACATTGTAGCAAAGGGTAATTTCTTCAGTGTTGTCATATGAAAAGATATAATAAAATATTTACAAAAATGTGAGGCATGTACTCATATTTGTGAGATACTAACATATATATATATATATATATATATATATATATATATATATATATATATGTTAGCGAGAGAGAGAGAGAGAGAGAGAGAGAGAGAAAGAGAGAGAGAAAGAGCGAGAGATCAGCCATGAAGATCTTTCATCTGGGCCTTGCTGGTGCCTGTGCCCACATCCTCCATCGCTGGCTTACTGCACTCCATAAGCAGCAGCCCTGGTCCTACTTCCTTCCCCCGCACCTGCGGACAGAAATGATGCTGCTGCTTGACCTGTGAGCGCCGCCCCTCCCAGACACATCACTTCCTGTCATGCAGAGCCTCCACCAAAAAATTGTCAGTGGCACGTGCGCCAACAGCTGGATAGGTGGGCTGCCAATTGAAGGAGCCGCCCACCGCAGCTGCACTGCCAGTTCGGACTCAGAAGGGGGAAAAGGAGCCCATCCAAAGAAAATCACAGGAATCTGGGAGGACCAGAAAGCTCTCCAATATGGTTGGTGAAAGAAAGAGAAAAAAAAAAAGGAAGCCTGGACTCTCAGGACAGCACCCAAGAGCTTATGGCTTCCCTTCAGGTGTTACCCACCAGCCAGAGAAAACAAATACTGGCAGGTGGTGGAGAGAACCCAGAACAAAGACAAGGTGCACCAGACTCTGTGCAGTATTAAAGAGGAAGTAAACCCTAATGGGTTTACTTCCTCTTTCATTCCCTGCAAAGGTAAAGCATAATGGACCCCTATGCATCGCATAGTAGTCCATTATGTGTCACTTACCTGACACAGGAGCCAGCGAAGTCACCGCTGTCCCCTGTAGTTCCGAGCGTCCATCTTCTTAGTGGGTCTCGCTGCTCCGGCACTGTGATTCACTGGAGCAGCGATGACGTCACTGTGCGCACGGGAGCCGACACTCGTGGCATTTTGCCGCGATCTGCGGCTTACCCAGTGCCCCTGCATGCCGCTGTCTACGGTGCATGCGCCGTAGACAGCGGTGGCTGTCTTCAGGTAAATATTTTTATATTTAAAAATAAATATATTTCTTGGACCTACAGGTAAGCCTTAATCTAGGCTTACCTGTAGGTCAAAGTGGTTTGTAAGGGTTTACAACCACTTTAAGATATTCATTTAATAGGACAAAACAAGCCAAAATGGCCACTCACAGCAAGACCGTATTCTCAAGCAAATAAATGGTCCAGGGGTTGGGGTCACTCTGTGGTTCGAGCCACGATCGGTGTAGTAAATGGCTGGCTTGATCACAATATACACCCTTTTCCCAATTATACCAATGATATTTTTCTCATTTACCTAAATAATTGATGTAAACAACAGTCAGCATAATTCTCATGTTATCAACTATTAAGAGTACAATTCAAAATTTTATTGAACAAACCTAATGATAAAAGTTATTTTTCTAAATAAAAAAAATTTACAATGCACTTACAAATTATTACGCACAGTAAGTTTCAAAACACTTTATAGGTTGTTCTGAAAGAACAAAAACTGAACTGAAAATTGTCATTTGTTGTGTTTGCAGCATATTTACTGAAATCAAAAGCTATTTCAATCAAATTTTGAACAACATTTTAATTTTTTAATAATTGTAACAGGTCACGCATTTTAACATAGGTCCCTTTATTTAATAGCAGCTTCACAAGTCTTGCATCCATTGAACTTGTGAGTTTTTGGACAGTTTCTGCTTGAATTTGTTTGCAAGATGTCAGAATCGCCTCCCAGAGCTGCTGTTTGGATGTAAACTGCCTCGCACTCTCATAGATCTTTTGCTTGAGGATGCTCCAAAGGTTCTCAATAGGATTAAGGTCAGGGGAGGATGGAGGCCACACCATGACTTTCTCTACTTTTATCCGCATAGCAGCCATTGATGCAGAGGTATTCTTTGCGGCATGAGATGGTGCATTGTCATGCATGGGAAGATTATTTTATTACGGAAAGCATAGTTCTTCCTTCTGTATCAGGGAAGGAAGTGGTCAGTACTCCATATACTTTGCAGAGGTCATCTTTACACCTTCAGGGACCCTAAAGGGCTGGGCCGACCAGCTCTCTTCCCATGATTCCGGCCTAAAACATGACTCCACCATCGCCTTGCTGATGTCACAGCCTTATTGGAGCAGGGTGGCCGTCCACCAACCATCCACTACTCCATCAATTTGGACCATTCAGGGTTGCACAGCACTCATCATTGAAAAGGACTGTTTGGAAATTAGTCTTCATGTATTTTTCTGCCCAATGCAGCCGTTTCTGCTTGTGAGCATTGGTTAGTGGTGGCTGAATGGAAGGTTTATGCACAGTTGCAAGACCCTGGAGGACTCTACACCTTGAAGTACGTGGGACTCCAGAGGCACCAGCAGCTTCAAATATCTGTTTGCTGCTATGTAATGGTGTTTTAACAGCTGCTCTCTTGCTCAGATGCATGGCTCTGGCAGAAATCTTCCTCAATGTGCCTTTATCTGCACGAAACCCGTCAAACTCTGAATCAGCCACAAATCTCTTAATAGTGTGATGATCACGCTTAAGTTTTTGTGAAATATCTAATGTTTCCATACCACGTCCAAGGCATTGAACTATTTCACTCTTTTCAGCAGCAGAGAGATCCTTTTTCTTCCCCATATTGCTTGAAAATGGTGCTCTGCTTAACTGCTTGCCGACCGCTGGCTGTCAAATGACGGGCAGACCACGCAGCTCTTGTGGCGGGAGGCCGTCATATGACGGCCTCCCATTTAAACAGGGAATGCGCGCGATCGTGCGCACGCATCCCTGTTCCTTCAGTGTCGGTGTGTCACGGAGACACCACTCGCCACAGAGGGGGGTGAACAGCCATTGGGTATGGCTGTTTACCATGTGATCGGACGTGATGAAGTCATGGCGTGGTAACGAGATGTTACCAGGTTCTCCTTCTCACACACCGGTCGTGTGTGAGGAGGAGATTGTGGTAACATCTCGTTACCGCTTACAGTGTACACCAATCACACCGATTACCCCCCCCCCCAATAAAGAGGACCTGTCACCACCCATCATAGTACCTGTCACTCTCAGTCCATGCGAGTACCTGTCACAGTCCATGCGAGTACCTGTCACAGCCCATCAGAGTACCCGAGTGCCTGTCACAGTTCATCTGAGTACCTGTCAGTCCATCTGAGTACCTGAGTACCTGTCACAATCCATATGAGTACCTGAGTACCTGTCAGAGTTCATCTCAGTACCCGAGTACCTGTCACAGTCCATATCACCGCCCTTCCGATACCAGTTAATACCAGTCACCAGGCCATCAGAGTACCAGTGTACCTGTCACCAGGCCATCAGAGTACCCGAGTACCTGTCACCAGGCCATCAGAGTACCCGAGTACCTGTCACCAGGCCATCAGAGTACCCGAGTACCTGTCACCAGGCCATCAGAGTACCCGAGTACCTGTCACCAGGCCATCAGAGTACCCGAGTACCTGTCACCAGGCCATCAGAGTACCCGAGTACCTGTCACCAGGCCATCAGAGTACCCGAGTACCTGTCACCAGGCCATCAGAGTACCCGAGTACCTGTCACCAGGCCATCAGAGTACCCGAGTACCTGTCACCAGGCCATCAGAGTACCCGAGTACCTGTCACCAGGCCATCAGAGTACCCGAGTACCTGTCACCAGGCCATCAGAGTACCCGAGTACCTGTCACCAGGCCATCAGAGTACCCGAGTACCTATCACCAGGCCATCAGAGTACCCGAGTACCTGTCACCAGGCCATCAGAGTACCCGAGTACCTATTTGCAGCCCATGCCTCATAGAATATACATTGGGGTGTTTGCTTTCCAAAATGGGGTCATTTTGTGGGTAATTCCATTGTCCTGGTGCTCCTGGACCTTCAAAAGTGTGATGGGTAGGAATGAAATGAGATGTGTCATTTATGCTCTTAGAAAAGCCTGAAGGTACTACTTCAATGTTCGGCCTCTCTATGTGACCAGGCTGTGTAAAAGTCCTACACATGTGGTATCGCCATACTCGAGAGGAGTAGCAGAATGTGTTTTGGGGTGTAATTTTTGCTATATACATGCTATGTGTTAGAAATATCTTATAAATTGACAACTTTGTGTATAAAATAAATAAATAATGCGTTTTCATTTTTTTCCACATTTTCAAAAAAACTTCTGGAAAAAAAATGAACCTTTCAAAAGACTCATTATGCCTCATAGATTATACATTGGGGTGTTGGCTTTCCAAAATGGGGTAATTTTGTGGGCAATTCCATTGTCCTGGTACTCCAGGGCCTTCAATAGTGTAATAGGTGGTTGTGAAATAAGATGTGTCATTTTTGCTTATAAACGCCTGAAGGTGCCACTTCAACGTTGGTGCTCTTTATGTGCCAAGGCTGTGTAAAAGTCTCAGACACTGTCAAGCTGTGCAGACTGGTAACCCCGCATACAGTGTTGCGCGCCATTTTGCTGCTCACCACCATAAAGAGATTGCTGATCTCCAAGTATGGCTTATTGAATCTATATCTGATAAATATGACCCAGCCCAGAGATTCTCACATTTATGTAAACAAGAGACCTATTGGATCTATTCTTTAAATAGTATATCACCTCATGGCCTGAACGAGGAAATCAAACTTAACATAATAATATAAATATCGAGTACTGTTTACATTTATTACACTTTTTTAATTTTCCATTCTTTACTTGCATTATTTTTGGTTTCTTTTTACTATTTATCCATCTATTTTGTTTCCTATGATTTTCTGCACATATAAATGTATATTGCTAGTGTGGGTGGCAAGTAAAAATGCTACAAATGTTAACCATGATGCCACCTTTAGAGATCCTTTCTATCCTTGTTTCCCTATTAATCCTCTCCCATATGTGATATACCTATCAACACTACCATTATATATTAATATAAATATGGCTGTTCTGTTGTTCAAGGAATTTTTTCCATATATATTTCCAATAAGTGCTATATTAGGCTGAATACACATATTTTTAAGTCCATGATGTGATACATGCATGTATCCATTATATTTATATACATATCATATCCCATTTCATAACATACATAGCCCATTTATTTTTGTTTATGATGAATTTATCTAATGTCTATTTTAGACATTCTGAAATATATTTTAGAACAAAAATTATATATTTATTATTATTATTTTTTTCCATATTACCTTCATAATATTTTCTATGATGATTTTTTACAAATGTTTCTATTATGATGTGATATACTGATCTTTTTCAAGCATGTATTTGTGTCTTTATAATTTTATTTTTCTGTATTATCTGTTTCTCTATAGAGAACTTCAGCGCGCTGGTTTTCAAGCCTCCTAGATACCCACAGATGCCTCATTGCCATTCCATCTTCCAGCGGCACACCACCCACTATATTGTGATCAAGCCAGCCATTTACTACAAGGACAGCGGCTCAGACCACAGAGTGACCCCAACCCCTGGACAATTTGTTTGAGAATACCGTCTTGCTGTGAGTAGCTATTTGGCTTGTTTTGTCCTATTAAATGAGCACTTAATACTGCACAGAGTCTGGCGCACCATGTCTTTGTTCTATTTTGTTTTCCAGAGTTGTGCTTCCACTCTCAGGGTTGCAGCTGCCAGTGTAACTGGAATTTGAACTGGAACTGTTTTCATTTTGAACTGACTTTTATCCCCTTTATATTTACTGTATTTTATCCCTCTTTTGTATAGTTATTAGTCAGTTGATTTTTTGCGCCTTCATTCCTTTTCATTTTTTGGTGGAGAGAACCCACCTTTTTAAGACTTTGGTGGAAGAGGCGTTTCCTGTTGTCTGGTGGAGGAGCCATGATCTCTCAGGTGCTGTCCTGAAAGACGTTTAGGGGGGAAAAAAAAATTGAATGGAAACTAACTGGAAGTAGACCTAGACTATACAGTGAAGCCATCAGTCTCTTTTCTTGTTGACATGCTGCAAACGTTATACAGCCCCTATTCATTGCCATTTAGATAATAGTTTTTTCTCCGGTTCAGGCAAACTAGTGAATAGATTTAGAGATCTATTGGAACCAACACAAATATTGGCCATATGTCCCCTCTTTTTCCCTTTTATAACTCCCTACATACAGAACTATCAAAATAATACATTCAACTGTGTGAACTGGGCAAATGCTGGTCACATCTTTTACTGCAGAGCTGTGCAATTTTCTGTAGAATGACACAAAATGCAGTGACATTTTCCTTGTGCTTGGTAATATTATTTCTAATGCTACATGAGCAAGCACAGGCCGTGCCCAGGGAATTATCCCAAGACTCTATGTCATCCCGCAGCAGCTTTTCTGTGCAGCGCAGCAATGAAGGATGTGATCTGCTCGCACACATTACCTGTCCTAGGGTAGCCTTAAATAGCTCAATCCCAAGCATTGTACTGGGCATCAAACTGCAGACAGTATGAACTATTTTGGCTACCCAAAGCAAAATATTCCTCCTGGCACACCTGCCTATATCTGGCTTTACCAGGTAGTGTAGACAAAAAAAAAAAAAAAAAAGGAAGAGGTATTGGGCCTCAGTGCAACTCCGGATCACACTCATGCCTCCATGTACATACCCTATTTAATGCCCCATTTACAAAAATTATAAAGAGGTCCTCCTAAAAATGCTCTAACAGAAGAGCTTTAGGCTCCTTTCACACGGCAAGCTGCTCGGATCCGCCTGTCAGTCTTTCAGGGGGATCCGAGCAGGCCATCCATTGACACGGATGTCAGCGGAGATGTTTCCGCTTACATCTGTCTACTGGTCCCTTACCATGTGATCAACTGTCAGCCAAGGAAAGATGATCACATGGCAAAAGCGCGGTGATCGTATTTTTTTTTCTCCTCACGCCGACAGTGTGAGGAGGAAAAAAAAAAAAGCCGGTCACCATCTCATCTTAAAAGAACATCAATTCCCGAAAAGGAAGAGGCAATTATGCCTTATTTATGCCACCTATCAGTGCCCACCAGTGGTGCCAATTAGCGCCACCTAGAAGTGCTGTCTATCACTGCCACCCATCGGTGCCCATCAATGCCGCCTCATCAGCATACATCAATTACGGACAAAAATTACCTGTTTTTATAACAAAATAAAAAATAAATATAAAATAGGATTTTTTGTACTCACTGTAAATTACTTTTTTCTGTAATTCACCGACCGACACAGCTCCTCTCTTAGCCATTGGGATGTTATGCCCACCACTAGGAGAATACTAGGCATTACTTGTTATGTAACACTCAGAACTTTTCAGTTCCGCCCAGGGGACGGTCCCTTGGGCAACAACCCTCCAGCCTGCCATGCAGTCATCAGTACGTCAACAAGCAGTATAATGTAAAGAGAAAAAGGAGAGGCGAGTGCTGTGTCGGCCGGTGAATTACAGAGAAAAGGATTTTATGGTGAGTACAAAAAAATCCTATTTTCTCTTATATTCACCGACTGGCACAGCTCCTCTCTTAGCCATTGGGACGTCCCCAAGCAGTGCCAAACGAGGGGTGGGAAAAACAGCAGAAAACTTCATCCACCATGGCAAGTGGGAACCAGTGAAACTTTACCCACAAAAAACAACAGTGCGTGGAGAAAACCCACCACAAAAACGGGGTACCCTCAACAGGAGTGACTACCCACAACAAAACTGCGGAATGTAATGCAACAGCGCATTAACTTAACGGTACTGTGTTTTTATCGAAAAACCAGGAAGAAAGAAAATATATTGCATATTCAATTACAACTATACGGCTGCCTGCAAAACTTGGTGGCCAAAACAGGCATCAGCCGATGCACTGACGTCTACCTTGTAGAACTTGGTAAACGTGTGTACAGATGACCAGGTTGCCGCTTTACACACCTGGGCGACAGGCGATTGGTGTCGGAAGGCCCAAGACATTCAGATTGCCCTTGTGGAGTGGGCCGTGACTGGAAAGGGATGCACCTGTCCCTTCAAGGCTTAGGCTTGCACTACAATCTGTCTGATCCAGTTGAAAATGGTGGCCGACGAGACCACCATGCCTTTCTTTGGACTAGCCACTGAAAACAAACAGTGAGTCTGACTTCCGAAAGGGAGCAGTGGCAGACAAATACACCTTTAGCGCCCGAACCACGTCCACTTCCTTAGGGTGTTTTTCGGCTTAGGACACAGAGATGGTAACACAATGTCCTCACTGATATGAAAAACCAAGACCACTTTCGGCAGAAAAGACGGTTGTGGACGCAACACCACCTTATCCTTGTGGATAACAGATAAGGCAACTTGCAGGACAAGGCCGCCAGTTCCGAAACCCTCCTGGCCGATGTGATAGCCACTAGAAAGACCACTTTCTGAGAAAGAGTCAACAGGGGAATCTCCCTGATATTTTCAAACAGCGTTTTTTTGAAGCGGGGGTAACAATGGATGCACCGAAGGGACTACATGTCACAACCCCTGAACAAAAAGGTACTCACTAAGGAGTGAGATGCCAGGGGCTGAAAGAAGACAGCCAAGGATGATATTTGCCCTTTAAATGGTGCTTAATGCCAATTTCTGGTCTACTCCTTGAGAAAGAAACAGCAGGATCCAGGATATAGAAAAGGAGCGCGGATGCCATCCTTTCTCCTCATACATGGAAATGTAAGCCTTCCAGGTACGATGATATATTTTCCTAGAGGAAGATTTCCATGCTCTCAACATAGTTGGGATAACCGAGTCCTACAGACCCCAGTTCATCAACATCTGGCTCTCAATAGCCATGCCATTAAAGCCAGCGATGGTAAAGCATCGGACCCCCGAGACAGAAGGTCTTCTCGTAACGGCAGTCGCCATGGGGTGTCTGCCACCAAGTGTACTAGGTCTGCGTACCAAGATCGCTGAGGCCAATCTGGAGTGACCAGAATCACTGTGATCCCCTCGACTTCCATTCTGCGGAGCTTCAGTTTCAGTGGAGTTCCGTGGAGGAAAGGCGTAGATCAGCTGGTACCTTCTACGAAGCCACCAGCGTATCTGACACGTCTGCCCATGGATCTCTTGTCCTGGACACGAATCTCTGCACCTTCCGATTGAGACGGGAAGCCAGAAGATCCACGTCTGGTGTGCCCCACCTCAGGCACAGTAGCCTGAATACCTCCAGATGCAACGCACATTCTCCTGGGTCCAGCATCTGGCGACTCAGATAGTCCGCCTGCCAGTTCTCTACTCCCGGGATGTAAATGGCCGTCAGGGCCAGTACGTGTCACTCTGTCCACTGAAGTATGTGAGCGACCTCCCATGCGGCGGCTGAGCTTCTTGTTTCTCCTTGGTGATTGACGTATGCCACAGCCGTGGCGTTGTCTGACTGGATCCTGACCGAATGCCCCTGTAGTCTCATCGACCATGTGGTGAGGCACAGCCTGATCGCTCTTAGCTCGAGCAGATTGATAGGCAACTTGGATTCTTCCGCCGGACAGAGGCCCTGAGCTGACTGAACCCCCCCATGACTCCACCCCAGCCTGGCTGGCGTCCGCTGTGATCACTGTCCACTTCATGAGGTAGGAACGACTTCCGGACTGAATCACTGGGGACCTCAGCCACAAGTTCAGGGAATCGCTGACTGACTGGCTCACCTGGATCTGTCGATCCAGGGACAACTGAGATTTGTCCCATTTCATCAAAATCTCCTTCTGCAGGACTCTGGTGTGGAACTAGGCATATGGTACTGCCTCGAAGGAGGCTATCATGAGTCCCAGGACTCGCAGAAACTGAGCGATGACCACTTGCGGTTCATCAGCAGTTTTACCACAGATCTGAGAGTCTGCAGTTTGTCTGAAGGGAGAAAAACTCTCTCTTCCCTGGAGTCCAGCAGCAAGCCCAGGTACTCCAGACGCTGGGTCGGTACAATCACCGACTTCATTAGATTCAACAGCCACCCAAATTCTTGCAGGGTCTGCATGGTGATCGCCACATCCTTCTCTAACTCTGAGACGGAAGATGCTCTCAGGAGGAGATCATCTAGGTATCCCACGATCGCGATCCCACGTTGCCGCAGCAACGCCAAAACTGGAGCCAATACCTTGGTAAAGACTCTGGGGGCTGATGCCAGACCAAAAGGAAGAGCCACAAACTGGTAGTGGGCTTCCCCGAACTTTTGATGCCGAAGACATATGGGTATATGCAGGTAGGCATCCTGGATGTCTAAGGACGCCAGGGAGTCCCCTTGATGGAGTACAGTGACTACTGAGCGAACTGATTCCATTCTGAATCTCTGCACTTTCACAAAGATATTGAGCTTTTAGGTCCAAGATTGGACGTATCCCTTCCTTCTTGGGAACTACAAACAGATTTGAGTAGAATCCCTGGAAACGTCCCGATTCTGGAACCCGTACAACCACCCCGTGGCTCAGCAGGTCCCTTACTGCCCCCAAGAGGGCCTCCCGGCGAGCTGGGGATATGGGTATGCTGGAGGGGAAGAATCTGTTTGGCGGCCAAGAGAGGAACTCCATCTTGTAGCCTGAGGAAATCAGATTGCAGACCCATTGGTCGGATAGTCGAGAGGACCACAGGGCTGCAAACTCCCAAAGGCGACCCCCCACCTGAGACATGGGTAAAGGGAAACCTTCATGCGGTAGCACATTTGTTCGCAGGCTTGCGGTTCCAGGGACATTTCTGTCCTTCTGTGGTCCTCCGAGCTGGGGACATTTAGCCGAAGCTCCGGGCGGACGAAAAAGCCATTTGTGAGCAGAAAAAGGAGGACCCTTGCCTACAGCGTGGCTCCTTAGCCTTCCTGGCCTGTGGGAGTAGGGTACTCTTACCACCTGTGGCATTTTTTAATCATGTCATGCAAATGATTATAATAATTATGAAACCACTCCCATTAGACCCACTCAGAACAGAGGCACAGAGAAACAACAAAGAGACACTGAGCAATAAAGCACTGAAGTACAAGCAAGTAGTGTTTGCAAGGGTTAGAACCACCGTCAAGTTTGTGTTGCTGCCTCTGTTCTGTCAAAATTTTCTTACTTCTTGCTGCACCACCAAGTGGAAAGAAATCTCCCCATTGGGAACACAGACAGCAACAAAACTATGACTAAAACCCTAAAACTTCCCCACTCTGGAATTATACTTTATGTGAACATAAATGGACAGATGATTGCTTTAATTGTCCATTACAACTAATTAAAGCGACTCTGTCATGCTGGAAAAGGTCCTAATGAAAGTTTACTGTAATAGTGGTGTTATTAAGTGGTATTACATTCACCTCATTCACAATTTGTGATTTTCACTTGCTTGCTTTAAATGAAGCAAGTGGATTCCCCCTCGCTTTCTGTCACAGTGACAATGGTCCCCAGGCTAGATAGAGGGGTAAATCTCCCCAGTGGGTGGACAATTTGTACATACACTATGCCCAACAAATGAAGAACTTCCCATAACTAATAACATGGCATTTTGTTGGCACTTACCCTCCTTCACTTTCCACATCTGTATGTGTAGCCCCAGAACTAGTAGTAAAATAAATAGAACTGGAACCAGTAGAATCTGTCCTCTCTCTATGAAGTAAGACTCTCCGTCGCCGAATGGTCTTCTGGTTCTCTTCCAGGTGTGACCTGCAGAAGAAATACAAAGTTGAATTTCATTGTCGTGCATTTCTTCTTCTGCCAATTATTTACACGTTATTTCATTATGTTAAATCAGTGGTCACATGCTTAATCAGTAGAACAAAACAGAAAGCAAAATAAAAATACATTTTAGAACAATCTTCATACATTAGCTTAAAAAGTGATAATCTTTATAGTTACATTTAACACTATGTCTTGTTTAATCACTTGTTGACTGAAATATGTACATATATGTTGTAGCTTGAAAGTGGTTTACCAGGGTTATGGCTTTCTCAGCCAGCGATTGGCTTTCTCATAAAAGCGTTTGAGTGGCTAATTAGCTGCTGGATTGCTTTCAGTGTTTCCCAGGCTTACCGCTTTCACCAGCAAGCCTGGGAAACAATCCAACTGTTCGCGCAGCTGCCCTAATGTCTGATTGCCACTATGATCTTGGGAGGACTGGAGCGGCGTCGTGATGTCATTTCTGGTCTAGGGCAGAAGTAAACTAAAAGATTATTTTAGTTTTTTTATCTTTTGCTTTTAAAGGAAGAAGAGAGAATTGGGGTCTTATACCAGTCATCCCTTATTTCTCAAGAGAGGTTTACATTCCATGGAGGGTGGCCTGAGGGCCAGACAATCTCTTTTTTTATTTTATTTTTCCAATCCATTTTTATTGGTTTACCAAATACATGTATACAATAATTCTCTTGGAATTAAGTAATAGCCATCACACACATTTATCCACAATAATATAAAAAGGCATAAACCCTTTTTGTGGTCATACCCTTGACTTGGCCTCAACTTCCTCCCCTCCCCCCGAATGTACACCACGAGTACCAATTTTTCCCAGTTGAGTTTCTACTCCACTGGATGGGAGAGATGGAACAGAGCGCTGGCGAAGCTAGGGGGGGCGGGAGTCCTCAACTCGTCCATCTGATATACCCAAATATGCAGTCCACTAGTTCCTAGAAGGGGGGAGAGGTTCCTTCCTCTCCCTCCGCCCCTCCCCCGTCAACGTACCAGGAGTTAATGGGGCAGTAGCACAAGCTACCCCTCCGACATCCCCCACAACGAACAGCCCATCTCATTCAGCCAATGGCTCCATAGGCCCTCAAATTTCTTTAAGTTATTTTGCTTAATATACCACACCCTCACACCAGATCATAGAGCTAATGACTTTAAAATACCCACCTCCTCGGTAGAATGGATTAGACTGCCAGTTCAACGCTATTAATCACCTAGCCTGGTATAAACATCTTAACACTGCTACTTTTATTGGGGTTTGAATCCTGCCCACCTCGAAACTTCACAGAAGACAAAGCTTTGCCTCTGGCATATAGTACCAAAGGTTCTATTTATCTTCTCAACTATTTCAACCCAGTATCTGAACAGTTTTGGGCATTTCCATACTATATGTAGCAAATCCCCTGGTGCTCCACACCTAGGGCATTCATCTTTAGGTATCACTCCAAATTTACACATTCTTTGGGGAGTGTAATAAACTCTAAACATAAAATATAAATGGGACACTCTTTGTGAGGGGGATATTGAGACCAGGCTCCCTTGTGCTAGACTCTTCCCCCATTGTTCCTGGGTTATTGCCCTTAAGTCTCTGGTCCATCTTATTCTATTATTATCGGGTCCTTTTCCGCTTAGATTATTATCTCCCAACCTGGCATATATTTTAGAGATCAAGCCTTTCCCTGACCTACGTTCGACTATTTCCTGAAGTAGAGGGGGTTTTCGCCCTTTCAATAGTTAAAGACTTGAATTGAGCCTTGATTCCATGCCTAATCTGTAAGTATTTAAATAAAGCCCTGCTTGAGATGTTAAATTCTTGTCTGAGGGCTTCAAAAGATTGTCATCGTATAATTGGGTCAACCTTCTAATTCCCTGGATTTCCCATTCTCTAGGACTTTGTTTGCTATTTCATCTAAGTTCTTATTGTACCACAGCGGGGTATACTCGGTCGCACTGATATATCCCATCAGCGAATTTGTTACCTGCAACACTTTGCTCATTAAGTCAATAGTGGGACACCTATGGGCGAAAGAGTTAGCCTCCAATACCTCAACTAGTAGGTTATGGGGTGCTCCTTCAATCGCCATTCTATTGTTGGAGGACTCGCTCCCCAGGATCCTACCCCCTACCATATGCTGGAGTTGAGCTGATATAAAATATAATCTCGGGTGAGGAATAGCCACTCCTCCCCTCCTGGCGGGAAGCTGCAATGTTTGCAAGCCAATCCTTGCTTGGCCTTTCTTCCAAATTAAGTCCCGAAATAAGGATTCAATTCTCTTGAACCATTGTTGGTTAATCCAAATTGGGGAATTATGGAGAATATATAGCACTTGTAGGAGCCAGATCATCTTAACTAAATTGCAGCGTCCCGCCACGGAGAGAGGGAGACGGCACCAAATGTCCACTTTTTGTTTTAGTTTCGCTAACAGTGGCACTAAGTTGTCACTGACATAATGATTCACATCCCAAGAGATCCAAACACCTAGGTATTTCAGCTTAGGTACCACTTCCAAAGAAGGGATCGTGGGTAGAGTTTGATCCCCTGGTTTAATCAGTGGTAATAGGGCTGACTTGTTCCAATTGATCGTTAACCCAGAGTGTTGTCCAAACTCCCCCACCATTTGTATCACCGTATTTAATGTGGAATTTATATTCCCTATAAAAAACAAAATGTCGTCGGCAAATAAAGCAATCTTATCTTCCACTGAATTGCGTCGGAACCCCTGGATATTCGGAGGCTCCCTCGTCAGGACCACCAGGGATTCCATTGCCAAAACAAACAAGATGGGGGAAAGGGGGCATCACTGCCTCGTCCCTCTCTCTAACTGAAATGCCTGGGAGAATACGGTGCCCATTTTAATTTTTGCCCTGGGCTCCTTATAAAGTAGCTTTACCCATCTAATGAATAAGTGCCCAAAGCCAAAACGCTCTAACACTCCCCATACATAATTCCATTCCAAGCTATCAAAGGCTTTGGTAGCGTCCAAGGCCAAAATGGCCTTGGGGCTTTCATTATCGGATGGAATTTGACCATTTAAGAAGACTCTTCTAATGTTAGTACTTGTTGTCCTACTGGGAATAAAGCCTGACTGGTCTGGATGTATTAATTTATGAATATATTTATTAAGACGGGTCGCCAAAACTTTGGCTAAGATATTGACATCAGAACATAACAGGGAAATTGGCCGATACGAGGAAGCCTCGCACTGATCTTTCCCCTCCTTAGGTATTAAAGTGATATTAGCTTCCAACATCGAGGTGGGAAGTTTACCCACCTCCAATGCCCATTTCAACGTTTCTAAAAGCTCTGGCAATAACACTTCACCATACCGCTTATAGATTTCTATTGGCAGCCCATCCGGACCTGGAGACTTGATTGGGCATTCTTGCTACTGCACTTTTTAGCTCTTCTAACGTGACTGGCGCCTCAAGGTCTATTTTTTCCTGGTCCAACAGAGATGGAACTGTCAATTAATCTAGGAAGTTAACCGTTGCTGCCCCCCCCCTTTAGTGGACCTATATAAGACTTCGTAATACTTACCCAGTTCCTCTATTGTCTGTTGGGATAGTGGTGAGATCCCAGTTTGTTTTTTTAATCGCCTGGATTATATCAGGGGATTTGTTGGTCTCAATCAAGAGGGAGAGGGTTCGACCAACTCTCTCCCCCTCACCAAAATAATACTGGCATTGAAATATGCGCTTATTCTCCGCCCTTTTTATGAGTATCATTTTATAGGCTTGTTGTCTGTTCAACCATTCCTTCTGTCACTCAGGGGTCGGATCTTCTATATACAGTCTCTTTGCTTGAGCAGCCCTTTCTCTTATTATGCTTTCCTGCTCCCTCGACTTCCTTAGTTATTGCCACCTGATGGATTAACAGGCCTCTCAAGTAGGACTTCAGGGAGTCCAATAGCATTCTGTGTGTCGCTGAGCCCCTATTAATTTGAAGAAATTCCCTTATCCTAGCTATCAGTAGGTTGGAATCCTCAATCAATATAAGCCAACAAGGGTTGATCTTCCATTCCCCCGGGCAGGCATCGCCCCCTGTTCTTATGGCGATGGTCACAAGCGAGTGGTCTGAGACAGCAGTTGGTGCCCCCCCCCCCCTCGTTGGTGAAGTCACATGAGCATAACATTCAAGTTTTGCCGCTGCTGCCACTGACACCTGATTCGCCTTTTCTTTTTCTTTTGCTGAATGGGTTTTTTGACTTCCCTCGTGATATGGCATGTCCTCAGTAGCCCTTTTACTGAGCATAATATATTGAAAATTAGTATAAGTTGTGATCTTATTACTTTACAGGGAGGACAATACCCCAACTGGAAAGGGATTTCAATGTTACTACTGGCAATAGGGAATAGAGGCCAGCCCCTCCAACAGAGGGGAAAGAAAGCAGGGGAGAGGCAAAGGAAAGGGGAAACCAATTACACAGACAGCCGCCCCCTGCCTTCCACCGCTTGCACCTACTCCTTCCGCGCTTGACTTCAGCCTTGTGGCACTGTCATATGGCTTATCCCAGCAAAGTTCTCAGTCTGCACAATATGCACCTATACTTTACTATCGGGGGGAGGGCTCCTTGTATCTTGCAGTCTTGTTTTTATTACTGTCTTTCTTTTCCCTTTCTCTTCTTCCTCCCTTCCTCCTCCGCCCTCATCCCCTTCTCCCCTTTACCGTCAGGCTGATGGAGTGATGGAGGGGCCCCCTCTACTCACTCAGGTACTTCTCAAGTGGGTCAGGACCTCTGGGGTTCCGAGGGTACGCGGCGCTGGCTCCTCAAGCAATCCGGCTTATCAATTTGTTTGCACGTTGATCGACTGCCTCCAAGGTCTCGCGGTATTCCGTTCGGCCACGGGGCTCCCCTCTAAGGTATTCGGCGGCTTCAGAAGATCTCATGGCGCTTGTGAGATCCTTCGGCTTCTCCGACTACATCCGATCTCAGAAGCCGTCCCCCCTCCTCTCCGTTCGGCTATCAACCAAATCCGAGGGGTCAGCGGAAAGCAGCGTGCAGCTCACAGCCTTCAACGAAGCTCCAAACAGGGGGAGAAAAGCGATAGAAGAGGGCAGAGCCAGGCAGAATAGAGAGCAAGCAGCTGACAAACGCTCATCTCCTACTGCAGCCCAAGGTAACAGCGTCTCTCACACGGCATATTCCCTGGTCAGGCATAATCATGCACAGGTGTGGAGGTGAGACTACTGTGTTCTGCACTCACTGACTCACACCCTCCTCCATCTAGCCACACCCCCCGGCCAGACGTTCTCTAGTGGGCCCTGTGCTCACTGCCTGGCACCGTGGAACTCGACTGGCATTTGCCCTTGACCAGATGAGAGAAGAAAGTTCACCCTGAGCACATGTGACAGAAGCAAAGGGGTCTGGAGAAGCCACGGAGAGCGTTATGCTGCCTGTGACATTGTTCAGCATGACCAGTTTGGTGGTGGGTCAGTGGTGGTCTGAGGAGGCATATCCATGGAGGGACGCACAGACCTCTACAGGCTAGACAATTGCACCCGTCTGCCATTAGTTATTGGGATGAAATCCTTGGACCCATTGTCAGAACCTACACTGGTGCAGTGTGTCCTGGGTTCCTCCTGATGCACGACAATGCTCGACCTCATGTGGCGAGAGTATTCAGCCAGTTCATGGAGAAAGAAGAAATTTACACCATTGAATGACCCCCACACTTGCCAATAGAACACCTCTGGGACATTATGTTTCAGTCCATCCATTTGGGAGTATTGGATTTTCTTTCCCTGCAAATAAAATCCTTCACATCTCTTAGTAAAAGCACCACACAAATTACACAAAAACACTGGCTAGGCACATATTTAACCCTTTGATCACCCTAGATGTTTAATTCCTTACCAGCCCATGTTATTGGTACAGTGACGGTGCATATTTTTAGCACTGATCACTGTATTAATGTCACTGGTTTCCACAAAGTGTCAGAATGTCCACTGCAATGTTACAGTCCTCGCTGATGGCCACCATTACCAGAATGAAAATTAAATAATGTTTCAGTATACATCCCATAGTTTGTAGACGCTATAAAACTTATGCGCAAACCAATTAACCACTTCATCCCCGGAAGATTTTACCCCCTTCCTGACCAGAGAACTTTTTACAGTTTGGCACTGCGTCGCTTTAACTGACATTACAAATGAAAAAAAAAAAAAAAGTGTCCTCTTTTTCCCCACAAATAGAGCTTTCTTTTGGTGGTATTTGATGACCTCTGCGATTTTTATTTTTTGCGCTATAAGCAAAACAAAGAGCGACAAGTTTAAAACCAAAAAAAAAAATATATATACACACACACACATACACACACACACACGTCCACTGGTAAGATCCATCATTTGGCGTGCAGTGCTGAGGTCCACCAGCAGGCGTCTCCTGCCAGTTTGTAACTGTCAGGAGAGACTTTCCCTGCTGGTGTGTCCTCATTGGCCCGCAGTACTGGCGTCCACCAGTGGATGGATCCTGGCAGTGGGGAGCAGGCAACTCTTGAGCCTGTATCTGACCCCCATCCTGGACCTTTCCTTCCTCTGTTTCCCTTGGATCCCTGCTCTGCAGCCCATCCATCCATCCCTCCTCGCCCTGTCCTGTTGGTTCCCCATCCTTACCCATCTGCTAAAAAGACAAAAAAGTAGTGATGCGCAGTACTATAACAGGGGATTTAGCCTAGGAGGCTAATAAATTCTATAGGCACTAAGATTATTAGGTGATATATATACTACCGCATAAAGTAAAAGGATGGTATGTAAAAACGGTATGCGTGTTTTATGAGGGGATGGTAAGGGACCCTCACCACTATAACATGGTAGTATTCAGGATAAAAATCTAATGAATATACAAGCATAAAAAAGAAAAAAAAGTCACAATAATTAAAACTAGTGATTCCCAATGCGATTTGTTAAAGCTGACAAAAATCGCATAAAGTGCAAGTGCCAGATGATAAATAGGTCCGTGAAAATATCTACTACACCATAAAGTAAATTAAACAATATACATGAAGCAGTCACCAACTCGATAAATCAATTGTGCAGAGAGTGGTTGGTTGTAACTGACAAAAATCGCATAAGGTGCCAGTGCCAAAAAAGTTATAGAACAAAATACGTGCAGGTGTCCTCTACCATAAAATAATCAAAGCAATATCAATGCAACAGTAAGCAGCTCAGTAATTCAATTGTGCAAAGAGTGACAGAAAATCAAAATAAACGCATAAGCAATGTTGGTGTTGAGGGAATAAACAAAATCCCTCTAGCGTAAACAAAAAGCTGTGCACAATACCTAAAATCTATGTAAACAAAAAAAGAAAATTATATATAAAAATTGAACAATAACATTTATCGGAATGTGTCCATTCTGCTTGTGCGACAGCCGGTGGCGATTATATCAAAAATCGTATATATCAAAAAATCGCATAATGTGCTGGTGTCTGGATATATGTGCACTATAAAAGAGCAATGTAATCGGTGGTGGTAGTGGTGATGGTGAATATATCCCACGTGGTCCCCTGTTATAGTACTGCACATCATTACTTTTTTGTCTTTTTACTCTGTAACTGGGGTCCAAGTACCCCACTTCAGTGTGTGCAGCAGTACGAATACTAGATTCTTTCCTGATTAGGCGCAGGAATAACTTCTTTCATACTTACCCATCTGCTAACCCCCCTGTGTATGACCTCGGCCTGGCTTTTGATACGATTCCGGTATTTCCCTTTATTTGCATATATCATTTTTGTTTGTGGGTTTGGGTTGGTTTTGTACTGCTATATTCACTTACTTATCACCTATGTAAATAAACACCATTATTATTCACTTACATGTGTTTCTGGTTTCCTCTGTGCAGTCCACACAGTCTGGTCTACTAATTCCCTGATAGAGATATATATATATATATATATATATATATATATATATATATATATATATATATATATATATATATATATATTTTTTTTTATTTTGCATATTTTTGATAAAAAAAAAATTGAAAAATCGCTAAATTTATGCCATTTTTTTTTATTTACTTATTTTTTACTAGCAATAGTGGTGATCTGCGATTGTTAGCGGCACTGCGACATTGTGACATACAGATCAGACACTTGACACATTTTTGGGACCATTGACAGTGCTATAAATATGCATGGATTACCGTGTAAATGTCACTGGTAGGGAAGGAGTTAACACTAGGGGCCGATCAAGGGGTTAAATGTGTGTTGCCTAGATGTGTTCTGTACTGTACTGTGTTCTGTATGGGGATAAGACTGTCTGGGGGTGGAGACCTATTGTTGTTCCTACTTAGGAACAACGCACAAATCCCCGTGCTGGCTCTCGTGCACGCAATTGCACCCTCCAGCCACGTGCATCGGATCCCCCACCGCACCGGTGTTCCCCTCTGGCGGCTCCTAAAGGGGAAGGCTAACCTGTAGGGGGTTTCTTACAGCCATGCCATTCTGCCGACATATATCTGCATGAGCCAGTCGGTTTATTGGGAGTTTTTTTGCAGGATTGGGGGGCTCAATTTTTTTCATTGCTGCTGTTCTTTTTTTACATTCAGCTGTCAGTGGGCAAACCCACTGACGGCTAATGGGTCATCAGTTGTTAAAGTGCAAGTTTACCTGTACAGAAAATCTGTAAGGTGAACTTACACTGGACCCCATTCCCTATCACCACAAATGGGTCCCGCAAACCTGGAGTCCGGCAATCGTTCGTTCTGACACATCAGATAGCTGCAGAGACCGACTGGTAAAGCAGCTTTCTCAACGGAACGGGCTAGACATGTTCCGATTGGTCACATTGGTGGCACCGTCCAATTTGAATGCTCCTAAACATACCTCCTGACAAAGTACATTTTGGAGATTAAGCCAAGGGGATTTCTAAGCCCTGGACCGGTGAGGCGGTGACTCGGTGTGTCAGTTCGGGTGATCCCTGTGCTCAGCAGGACCGGGGGGTGGGGAATGGGGAGTTCACCTTACAAATTTTTCTGTAGAGGTGAACTCACCCTTTAAGGACACGGTGGCTTGCTTCCCAGCTCACACCTTAACAACCAGCTATTCTTCAAACAGAATTTAAATCAGTCAATTCCCAACCGATGTGAATTCAAATCGTTCTAAAAATTTTGAATTGGTTAGAAAACAAACAGAACTCATTTTTCGATTCTGCACATGTCCAATAACTAAGCACAAAATAATCAATCACATTGGTCAAAGCCAAAGTCGTATACATCCAAAGTTGCATCAAGTCGCAGGGTAAAGTCGCAATGAAAATTGCATGATTTTAGTACTTCCTTTGAAAAAGCCAAATGGGCACTACACGTTAGGTGGGCAGCGGCATCATCACACTGGGCGGGCTGGATGCCACCTTAGAGAGCTGTGTTTTGCCTGCATTTATACCATATCCATTTCTGTGGATTACGGGTAGTGATGGACGAACTTCCGACGGGACGTTTCGCGAACGCGAAACGCGAACGGACACAAACGTTCGCGAAAACGACCGTTCGCCGCGGGCTCCATTGACTTCAATGGGAGGCGAATTTCGCAAACCTTTAGGTCGAATTTGCGGCCACGGGGTAATTATTAGGGGGTAGCACGTAGTCCCACCACCTGGACAATAGCATAATACATGTATGAGGTGAATTTGGGATCGATAACTACAAGCATTTTTTTTTTATTTGGGAAATTGTTCTGACAATTCAGGACTATGGAGCTAATGAAGGCAATGGAGGAGAGGGAAGGTCAGGGACCAGGGTAGGCAAACAAGAGGGTGCAGGAGATACAGAGCACTGACAGCAGCACCGTAATACAGAGCACTGACATCAGCACCGTGACATACAGCGCTGACAGCAGCTCCGTGACATACAGCGCTGACAGCAGCTCCGTGACATACAGCGCTGACAGCAGCTCCGTGACATACAGCGCTGACAGCAGCTCCGTGACATACAGCGCTGACAGCAGCTCCGTGACATACAGCGCTGACAGCAGCACCGTGACATACAGCGCTGACAGCAGCTCCGTGACATACAGCGCTGACAGCAGCTCCGTGACATACAGCGCTGACAGCAGCTCCGTGACATACAGCGCTGACAGCAGCTCCGTGACATACAGCGCTGACAGCAGCTCCGTGACATACAGCGCTGACAGCAGCTCCGTGACATACAGCGCTGACAGCAGCTCCGTGACATACAGCGCTGACAGCAGCTCCGTGACATACAGCGCTGACAGCAGCTCCGTGACATACAGCGCTGACAGCAGCTCCGTGACATACAGCGCTGACAGCAGCACCGTAAGCAGCCCCAGGAGGAAGTCAGCACAGCACAGGGATGGTGTGATCCCCTCATAATAAGAACCCCCAGGAGGAAGTCAGCACAGCACAGGGATGGTGGGAGCCCCTCATAATAAGAACACCCAGGAGGAAGTCAGCACAGCACAGGGATGGTGGGAACCCCTCATAATAAGCAGCCCCAGTAGAAATATGACACCGCTCAACCTCTTCAAAGAGGAGGGTAGGGGCATATAGTACGGTGTGCTTTTTTGGGTCAGGGAAGTGAGCCAAATGAATTAAGAAGGTCTGTGTGCTTGATTCCAAAAATTGTTTATAGACATATACATGGTCTACTGATCACATGTGTTGAATTCCTCCGAGATCCATGCCTCATTCATTTTTAGAAATGTGAGGTAGTTAACACTGTGGTGAGCTAGGCGAGTACGCTTATCGGTCACAATCCCCCCTGCTGCGCTGAACGTCCTTTCGGACAGGACACTGGATGAGGGGCAAGCCAACAGTTCGATTGCAAATTGGGCAAGCTCTGGCCAGAGGTCAAGCCTGCCCACCCAGTAGTCTAGGGGTTCATCACTCCTCAGAGCGTCCACATCGGCCGTTAACCCAATGTAGTCGGACACCTGACGGTCTAGGCGTTCCCTGATGCTGGATCCGGATGACACCTGTCGATGGGTCGGCTGAAAGAATGACCTCATATCCGAAGTCACCAACACATCTTCAAACCGGCCTCTTCTTGCAGGCGCTGTTGGATTGGTACCCGCAAATCCTTCTCTGGGAGTGGGAATTGCTCCTCTGCCAGCGCACGCAAAAGCAGAATGCAGCATTTCTCGAAGCAAGGCCTGGAAGTGCTGCATTCTGACAGCCCTCTGCGACGGCGGTAACATTTCCGCCATTTTGTGTTTGTACCGGGGGTCTAAGTACGTTGCCACCCAGTACTGGTCCTTGACCCTCATGCTTTTTATACGGGGGTCCCTATTAAAACACTGGAGCATGAAGGCCCCCATTTGCACTAAAGTGGAAGCGGTGTGGTGGCCTGGCTCCTGCTCATCATCCAGGATAATGTCGTCCTCTTCATTCTCCTCTCCCCATCCTCGCACAACAGGGATCCCAGAAAGGTTTAAAGCATGCTCTTCTTGCTCCTGCTCATCCGCCCCGGCACCATCCTCCTCTGACTCCTCATCAGACTCCTGTTGTTGACTTGTCTCAGATAGAGTAGCCCCCCCTGGGAATTCATCCAGCATTGCGACTTCCTCATCTTCCCGCTCCTGCTCCTCCACAGCCTGATCAATGACACGACGCAATGCACGCTCCAGAAAGAAGGCATAAGGTACCATGTCACTGATGGCGCCATGGCTGCGACTGACCAGTTTGGTGATCTCCTCAAATGGCCGCAGAAGTCTGCATGTGTCGCGCATGAGCAGCCACTGGCGCGGTGAAAAAAAACCCAGCTCCCCAGAACCGTTTCTTTCGCAGAGTTCATACAGGTAGACGTTAACTGCACGTTTCTGCTGGAGCAGCCTATCAAGCATATAGAAGGTTGAGTTCCATCGCGTCGGGCAATCGCAAATAAGACGTCTGACCGGCAGATGGTGTCGCCGCTGAATGTCAGCAAGGCGAGCCATGGCCGTGTAAGATCTTCTGAAATGGGCCGAGATTTTCCTTGCCTGCCGCAAGATGTCCTGGACCCCAGGGTATTTGACAAGGAATCGCTGCACGACCAAGTTTAAGACGTGTGCCATGCACGGCACGTGCGTGATTTTGCCCTGTTTCAATGCGCTAAGCAGATTGGCACCGTTGTCACACACCACTTTACCAACTGTCAAATTGAGCGGTGTTAGCCACTCATCTGCCTGTGAACGCAAAGCTGAAAGGAGTGCCGGGCCAGTGTGGCTCTTTGCTTCCAGGCACAACAGACGCAGCACGGCATGGCAACGTCTCACCTGGCATGTGGAATAGGTTCTGGGGAGCTTGGGCGGTGCAGTGGAAGAGACGCTAGCAGCGGAAAAGGAGGAGGCAGCTGAGGAGGAGAGGGAGGAGGATGGAGTAGGAGGAGGAGAAGAAGAGTCAGGCCTGCATGCAATCCGTGGCGGTAAAACCAAATCTACACGGGTGCCACGGGTTACATGCTTGACGGCCGTCAGAAGGTTCACCCAGTGGGCAGTAAAACTGATATACCTTCCCTGCCCGTGTTTGCTAGACCACGTGTCTGTGGTCAGATGTATCTTGGCACCGACACTGTGTGCCAGAGATACATTCACTTGCCGCTGAACATGGCCATATAGCTCTGGGATGCCCTTCTCTGAGAAATACTTCCTTCCTGGGACCTTCCATTGTGGTGTTCCAATGGCCACAAATTTGCGAAAGGCCTCCGAGTCCACCAGTTTATATGGCAGTAGTTGGCGGGCTATGAGTTCTGACAAGCCAGCCGCCAACCGTTGGGCAAGAGGGTTATCCGGCGTCATCATTTTTTTACGCTCAAACATTAGGCCCACGGAAGCCTGCCTTTTTGCAGAAAAATGTGAGCTTGGCGTGATGGAAGGTGGAGTGGAGGACAATTGTGAGGAGAGAGGAGAAGGAGAAGTAGAAGACGAGGCTGGACGGTGAGAGCCTGCAGTGTGGCTTTGTGTGTTCCGTTGCTCCCACTGGGCTCGGTGATGGCTGCTCATGTGCCTTCTTAAGGCGGTCGTCCCTAGGTGAGTATTGGGCTTACCGCGACTAACGCGTTGACTGCAAAGATTGCAGATGGCAACGCTATTGTCAGCAGCGGACACGTTAAAAAAAGCCCACACTGCGGAGCCATGTGCCGGTGTCCTGGGAGCGCCAGATGTGACCGTACATGGTCGATGACTCGCTCCTGATACATTTGCAGTCTGCTTTGTCCCTGCTGTGCAATGTAAGTCATTGCTGCTTCTCCTCCCTATCTGCTGGTCCATATCTCCCTCTGAACTCCCCTCCTCTTCCTCTCTTGTGGGCACCCACGTGACATCACTAGACACGTCATCATCAACGTCACCTTCCCCACCGCTATAAGTAGAGTAGGCAGCAACACCGGGGACCAACCTCCTCCTTGGGCTGATCTGGGTACTGGCGTCAGACTGCTGAGTAGCGCTTGTTGCTACCTCCTCTTCCTGATCCAATACCAAGAGTGGCTGCGCATCAGAAATGTCCTCTTGATATGGATCGGAAAATAATTCCAGTGACTCAAGCGGAAGGTATGTGGTGGTGGTGGTGGTGGTCGTGTTGTTGGTGGTAGTGTCTTTGGGGGTGCACATAGCAGAGAGTGAAGAAGAGGGTGCAGATCGAGAGGATGAGGAGGGTGCAGAAGAGTAAGGCTGAGCGAGCCACTCAACCAAGTCTGGTGCATCCTTTAAAGTAATTGAACGCACCTTCTGCAACTTCCCACTTTGGCTCAAGCCTGTTGCTCCTGCCCTACCCCTACCACCCCTGCGGAAGGGCCTGCCTCTTCCTCTGCATGTCATTTTTTAAATGACCCTGTGACAAAACTCTTAGTCCCTATACCGCTGAAGGACTGCTGCAGTATAGGTGAGCGGTCAGCAGTGGTGCACGTCAACCCTATCTATTGTGGACCTATAGCGGTCCTTACAGAACAGCAGACTGTACCGCACTCAAGCCTATGTACCGTAGCACCCTATACCAAGTTACCAGTCCTTATAAGAACTTTTGTGGACCAAGCAGGTTGTGTATTAGTGTTTAGCAGACTGTACGTCAGTCCCTATACCGCTGAAGGACTGCTGCAGTATAGGGCAGCGGTCAGCAGTGGTGCACGTCAACCCTATCTATTGTGGACCGATAGCGGTCCTTACAGAACAGCAGACTGTACCGCACTCAAGCCTATGTACCGTAGCACCCTATACCAAGTTACCAGTCCTTATAAGAACTTTTGTGGACCAAGCAGGTTGTGTATTAGTGTTTAGCAGACTGTACGTCAGTCCCTATACCGCTGAAGGACTGCTGCAGTATAGGGCAGCGGTCAGCAGTGGTGCACGTCAACCCTATCTATTGTGGACCGATAGCGGTCCTTACAGAACAGCAGACTGTACCGCACTCAAGCCTATGTACCGTAGCACCCTATACCAAGTTACCAGTCCTTATAAGAACTTTTGTGGAACAAGCAGGTTGTGTGTTAGTGATTAGCAGACTGTACGTCAGTCCCTATACCAATGAAGGACTGCTGCAGTATAGGGCAGCGGTCAGCAGTAGTGCACGGCAACCCTATGTATTGTGGACCGATAGCGGTCCTTACAGAACAGCAGACTGTACTGCACTCAGGCCTATGTACCGTAGCACCCTATACCAAGTTACCAGTCCTTATAAGAACTTTTGTGGACCAAGCAGGTTGTGTGTTAGTGTTTAGCAGACTGTGCGTCAGTCCCTATACCGCTGAAGGACTGCTGCAGTATAGGGCAGCGGTCAGCAGTAGTGCACGGCAACCCTATGTATTGTGGACCGATAGCGGTCCTTACAGAACAGCAGACTGTAACGCACTCAGGCCTATGTACCGTAGCACCCTATACCAAGTTACCAGTCCTTATAAGAACTTTTGTGGACCAAGCAGGTTGTGTGTTAGTGATTAGCAGACTGTACGTCAGTCCCTATACCAATGAAGGACTGCTGCAGTATAGGGCAGCGGTCAGCAGTAGTGCACGGCAACCCTATGTATTGTGGACCGATAGCGGTCCTTACAGAACAGCAGACTGTACCGCACCCAAGCCTATGTACCGTAGCACCCTAGACAGACCAAGTTACCAGTCCTGATAAAGAGCTTTGTGGAACAAGTGAGTTGTGAATGATTAGCAGACTGCAGCAGAAGGGCAGCAGTCAAGTATAATATTCTTTCTATATTTGGAAGAAAGAATATTATACGTGTACAAGCCTATTACCGTACCACTGATACCAGTCCTGAAAAGAACCTTTGTGGAACTAATAGTAACAGCAAGTCTTTAAAATTATCCTCACTGCCTGACACACTGCTTCCTGCCTGTCCCTATACAAATTGGCAAAAAAGAGTAGGCTGGAACGATTAGCTGGAACAGCTCTTTTGTGGACCTGATAGTAACAGCTAATGATGATGATGATGATGATGATGAAGAAAGACTAATCTGGCTGAGCTGTCCCTAAAATAGCAGCATACAGCGCTCTGTCCCTTTATCTAAACTGACAAAAGAAACTCAGGCTGCTGACCTAACACCTATACCAGTCCTGAAAAGAACTTTTGTGTACCAAATAGCTAGCGTTTTCTCTGTCCCTACTCCACACAGGATCCTTTCCCTACAGTGACAGAAGAAAGAATGTAAAATGGCCACCGGATCGGGTGTATTTATAGGTTAGGGGGAATGTCCAAGTGTCCATGAGCTGTCATGTCTCAATTGGTTGTCCTGTAACACATGATAAACGTGTCACGAAAGGTTAAAGTTCTTGTATACATTAAACACGTAAGTCCGCCGGGGCGAACGACGGAAAAAGGCGTTCGAACCCGCGGACGGCGAAAGTCGGAAATTCGCCGCGAAACGACCGCCGGGCGAACCGTTCGGCCATCACTAATTACGGGTATGTGCAATACTTGTCTTTAACAACTATTAATTCAGTGGTCTGCACTATTGGATGTCTGTGCTTCCTTCCTTGGTTTAATCATCTATTGAGAACATACCTGCGATCTGATGGTCAACTTCATGGAATGAAGGTCGATTTGAGTCATTTCTTACAAAGCGCAAAAGCGCATATGACTTCACATATTAGTGGGTTCCACAGTATCACAAGGGGTGGGGAACGGCACTGCGTTGGTGTTTCACACTTCCAAAAGATATTGTGGATTGGAAAAAGTTTGTTTTTGTTTTTTTCGTTTCTCATTTGATTGCACAAATAATATATGGTCTATAGTACTAGTCAGACTAGGAATGTTTTTTTTTTTCACGGCCTTTTGCACTTTATTTCATTTATTCCAAAGTCGTAACAAAGTCGCACTCATCCAAGGTCGCATCCAGTTGCAGGGTAAAGTTGCAGTGGGAATTGCATGATTTGTAAGTCACGTGTGAATGGACTCTTGGACTTCATGCACACTAGAAAGCTAAAAACCGATAAGGTGCAGAGTCAGCTGGTGACGTGACCAGGTGGCCCTGCCCCCTTTAGACGTCACGGATCCATGTTCCTGGCCGATGTCACAAGAGGCAGGGCCACCTGATGACGTCACCAGTCTAATCCATCATTCCTTATTTAACCGCTTCCCGACAGCCTTACACCGATATACGTTGGCAGAAGGGCACATACAGGCAAAATTACGTACCTGTACATTGCCCTTTAAGAGGCGGTTGGGGGCGCTCACGCGAAGCTCCATTCATTTGGTCACGGGTCCTGCGGACTCTATCGCCACGAGGATACCCACAATCGCCTCACAGAGAGGAAGTAAAGGGAGATGCCGATGTAAACAGCATCTCCCCGTTCTGCCTAGCAACAAGTGACACTGATCTCTGCTCCCTGTGATCGAAGCAGAAATCAGTGATCTGTAAAACACAGCCACGCTCCCCCCCCCACAGTTAGAAACACGCCCCTAGAACACGCATAACCCCTACACTGCCACCTAGTGGTTAACCCCTTCACTGCCAGTGTCATTTACACAGGAATCAGTGCATTTGTATAGCACTGATTGCTGTATAAATGACAATGGTGCCAAAAATGTGTCAAAAATGTCCGCCATAATGTCGCAGTCACAATAAAAAATAAATAAATAAATCGCTGTTTGCTGCCATTTAAAAAAATATATGTATATTTTAATAAAAATACCATAAAATTATCCCCTATTTTGTAAACGCTATAACTTCTGCGCAAACTAATCAATCGCTTATTGCGATTTTTTTTTAACCAAGAATATGTAGAAAAATACGTATTGGCCTAAACTAGAGGTGCCCAACCAGTGACGCGGGGGCCACATGTGGCCCACGAACTTCTGGTCTGGGATGGTGGGTTGGCAAACCCAGATTGTGGGTTGTCGACCTGCCATCCCAGAGCATCAGTGTTGTTAATGATAAAGCTTCATAAACTGATGGTTCCTGTATAGCGCCGCCTCCTGTCACAGGCAAAGTGATACCAAATGCACTCTGCCTGGGACATCAACACCTGGTGATACCTGAATGGAAGGCTGTTTAAGGTAAGTTTATTACTAAAATCAGGGTATATATGGGCATCATTCTTCGGCAGGGGTTACTGGGCTGCTTTCAAACTGATCCGCAGGTGCAGCGCAGAACACCTGCGGGTTACCTGCACTGAGCCATATACTTCTGTTATTACCTGCAGGTGTGGTGTGCTTTCAGAAAGTGCCTCACACCTGCAGGATATAATCAGGGCTTTTTTTTCTCAGAATAGGTGCAGGAACTCCCCCTTTCTGAGTCACCCCTTGTCTCCACCCCAACCCACCTATTCCTTGGTTCCACCCCCTACCCACCTCCCAGTACCGCCCCTTTTAAAGAATACAGAACCACATATAAATTTTGTGGCGCTCAGTAATTTATATGGAATTTGGTAACGATAGCAAGAAAAGCAGTAGAATAGATACCCTGCAGCCAGTAACAATAGGGCCCCAAGCCAGCAACAATAGATCCCCCTACCAACAATGGACCATATGCAACAAAATGTCCCCTCTACTAACAATAGACTATCGGCAGCAACAATAGATCTCCCCGCAGCCAGCATCAATAGACTCTCTGTCAGCCAACAACAATAGATCCCTCCCTCAATAGTAGATCTCTCCCAGAAACATCTGACCCCCCCCCCCCAGCAATATAACCAACCCTCAACAACAATAGGTCTCCCACCAGCAACATTAGACCCCCTCCAACTAGAATAGATCCCCCAATCAATAGACCAGCAGCACACCCCAGCTTTTCTTGCCATTACATACAGTCAGTGCCGGAGGTGCCGTGTTCCCGCTGAAAAAAAGCCCTGGATATAATGGAAGTCTAAGGCAAAGTGCAGCTAACCCACAGGAAAGCCACGGGTGTACTGCACTGCACTTGCAGTACAGGTAAACCACAGCGCGTCAGTGTGAAAGAAGCATTAGGCCCCTTTCGCGTGATCGGTCCTACCCAATTGGACCCTCCATTCACCTCTATTGAGCCACAGATGTAAACGGACTTGTGGTCATATACACCCACCTACCTCCAATCTGGTCCACTAAAAAAAAGAGAAGGCGGGGGATCCATCCCATTCCATTATGGCATATCAGATCGGAAGGCCCATAGAGTAGAGTGAGCCATGTCCGTGTCCGCTCTGCATATGCAGGGTGGACATGGATCTGTCATCCGCCCGCTCCACTCATTGTGGCCAGCGACTGGTTACCAAGACGCTTAAATGGCCCTCGCTCTTTAAAAGGTTGGGCACCCCTGGCCTAAACTGAGGAAAAACATTTTATATATATTTTTGGGGCATATTTATTATAGCAAAAAGTAAAAAATAATGTGTTTTTTCAAAATTGTGGCTCTTTTTTGTTTATAGCACAAAAAATAAAAACCGCAGGGGTGATCAAATACCACCAAACGAAAGCTCTATTTCTGGGGAACAAAGGATGTAAATTTTGTTCGGGAGCCACATCGCATGACCACGCAATTGTCAGTTAAAGCGACGCAGTGCCAAATCGCAAAAAGTGCTCTGGTCAGGAAGGGGGTAAATTCTTCCGGGGCTGAAGTGGTTAAGAAATGTCAGACAGCAGAGCAGGCAGATGGCGGGAGCATTCTAAGAGAGCAGAGGGGTTGTTTTTTGGGCAGTCTGGCAGCGACATTATGACTGACTATGGTTCTTCATCAAGGGGACATTTTTTATTTATTTTTTAATATATGACTTGTCAAAAATTCATGTTGTGTTTCTACTCACTTATTTGGTGAAATAAATGCTGAGGCAGGGCTCCCTCCCACCCAAAGGCTCGCTCATCCCCTTCCTTCCTGGCATTCCTGGCTGCATGCTCGGATAAGGGTCTGATATGGATTTTGGGGGCCCCATCCCATTTTTAAAAATAAATTTGTATGTAGCAGCTTCCCTAAGCCCCCGTAATACCCACCTGAGCCCCATCTCGATCTCGTGGCCCGGCAGCGAGTGATAGGGGGGAGCCACTTACATGCCACGTCACTGGGACGCCCGTGGTCCCAACAACCAATGACTGCAGAGATGTGGCACTACACTGGCAGCCTGACGGTCCGGATAGGAGCTTCACTCCGTCCATGTTCAGACAGCGGGCCACCATTTAATGACGGCTGACATACAGTGACTACAATCTTTCTGAGTCATAGCACAGACTTGAGATTCAGACCTCAGCCCGAAGAAAATTTTAATTCAATACCCCTAATGTAAACAAATACTAAAACATTGTAGCTAGTTGCATCTCTCTGGGCTATTTACTATGTATCTATTAGTACAATGAAGAAAGGCCTCATGCACACACTTATGCATAAAAAATGCAGCTTAGTCATGAGTTTTCTTTTTTTCTTTTCACCTATAGAAGCAACTCTATGAAAGCCTATGTGTCCATGAAAATGTGGGCGTTTAAAGGCATACTTGTAGAGGAGCGTTTACAGGCTAAATAAAAAAAAAAAAAAAAAAAAAAAAATCACAAGTGTGTTTTTGAGATGGCAGAAAAAGAGCTTAGTCGAGTCAAGCATTTTTTCCAAGTGATTTTGGGGAAAAAGCCTTTTAAAACGCAAACGCGCCTGTGTAAAATATGCTGCATAGGTGCGTTTTTTTATGCTTTTTTTTCTGTCAGCATTTCTGGTATTTTTTTTTCTGCTATTAGTGAAGCCCCGCGCCCCAGTAATTAATACAAAATAGGTGTATCAATTGCCCTGACTGCAAAACTGAAACCACATGCAACCCAAAAAAATAAAAATTGTGTAATCTCCCACCCAGAATAGCATTTTGTAAAGCTATTGTGTGTCCTATTAATCTTCTATGCTAAACAATAATACAGTGCATATTCCACAAATCGAAAATAGGTTAAAAAGGGGGCATGTCTAAGATGGCGCTAGAAGATGTGCTGTAACACAGCTCCCAGAGGCCTTTCATCCTCCCGTCCAGTGGATGTAGAGTGTCCTATGGACCCTGGCCTGGACTCTCCTGCCTCAGAGTCACTCCAGGTATATGAAAAGGGGGAGATTGCAACCTTGTTGAATGCTGCACAGCCTCGGGAGCTTCCAGCATGGCTCAGACTGGAGCCGCGGGCTCTGCTGACATGGCGTCCCAGACTGAAGAATTTGCTCCGGTCCCGGCTTTGGCAGCAGACCTAGCAGCCAATATGCAGACTACCCTGCCAGATAAATCACCTGTAGACAAATATAGAATTCATCCAGAGAGATCTGGATTTGTTCCGCAGCCACGTGACAGGGGTGGAGCAGAGGGTTTCCCAAGCTGAAGACACAACCCGTGAGCAGAACATGGATCTCGACACCTGAAGGTAACGTCTTTAGAGACTTGGGCTGAGGATGCTGAAAACAGGCAGAATAACTGGAGAATACTGGGCCTGCCTGAAGGTGCTGAGGGCGCTAATACTACTGCATTTATTGAACAGCTTCTGAAACAGCTATTTCCTGAGGCACACTTTTCTCCCTTTTTTACAGTTGAAAGGTCCCATCACATACCTTCTACTGGGGTCCCCAGGGGGCACCCCCCTGTACACCCATCTTTAAATGCCTTTTCGGGACCGGGACCCGGTGTTGCAGGAGTCCAGGGCCCTGGGTGATATCCGGAATGAAAACGCCAAACTTCTAATCTTTCTTAATTACTCAGTGGAGACGCAATGGCGGCGAAAGTCCTTTGATTCAGTCACAGCCAGACTTTGCGTCAAAGGTATCAAATACAGCATATAGTTTTTTGGCCAGATTGCGGGTAGAGGTCAGGAAGACAGTCCGGAGACAGGACTCTAGCTAGATGGATACTTTAACTCTGCTGTGAATCTAGCTGCAGCGGAATCTGAAACAGACCCACCAGTACTTCACAACGCCTGCTGGCCTTGATCCCTGGATATGCAAATTGAAAATGTGATGCTTTTTCTACTTACTCTGTTTGGCTGACTGCTTCTATGGCCAGCGTTTGAGCTGGGAGTTCCTCTTTTCACTGTTTGGCTTTTACTCAGTCACCCGCCAGTCAACTCTCCTTCATAACTCCTTATGTTGCCTAGTTGATCATTTTAAATTTCATTATATGCAGATGACACCATCCTGTTCTTAAAGGATATCACCTCTTTCCTACTGGTGGTGTTGGAAATCTCTTATATCTCTGGGTCGTACTCAGAGAATAGGATGAATTAGGGAAAATCCCTGCTATTCTCCCTACATCCCTCTGGTCCTCATCCGAATTTAACGCTCTTTTGGCCTAGGTTACAGAATTTAAGTATTTAGGAATTAAGTTGGGGGTTTCCTGACCCCCTTTACGTTGATTTGAATCTGCTTCCTTTGCAGCAATGCCAAGCCTGGAGATTCCTACCCAACTCCTGTGGGTCGGGTGACTCTCATAAAGATGGTGTATCTGACAAAGTTTTTTTTTTTTTAAATTGCCCTCTCTTGCTCCCAGCTTCCCTCTTTGTTAAATTAAATGTGATTATTTCCTCTTTTGTATGGGCCAGGAAACAGCCCTCTCTTCATTCAATTGCCCCTTACTCAAAGTGGGCTATCCTTACCGAATTTTCAAGCATATTTTTGGACAGCTATTATGGTGACAGTACGCCGGTGGGTCTTTCAACCACTAGACAACCCTGCAGTTACACTAGAGGCGGTCATTGTGGGTTCCTACTCCGCGCTTAGTAACTTGGTGTACCGGGGGGGGGGGGGGGGCAAACTACTATTTCAGTATGGCACAGAGCCAGGGCTCATTACTGCTCCCCTGTACCATTTCTCCCCATGTTTCCCTGTGGAGCAATCCAGCTCTTCCACATATGAAAACCATTCTGAATACTTAGCTCTGGCCGGGACTAAAGCATATTGTTGCGGATGGCAAGTTACATACCTTTTCTGATCTTAAAGCTGCATTTAACCTACCACACTGGATGTTATTCAGATACTTACAGCTACGGCATGCTTACCAGAAACAATTCCCAACAAACTATGTAACTATGTAATTCCCTACTTCTCTCACCTTAAATTCTGATCCAGTGGAAGGTTTGCTTACCTCCAAGACTGTTAGACAAGCCACTGTTATCTATTTCCATCTGTCCTGAGTATCCAATAATAAACTGGCTCAAATCCATATCAAGTGGCAGGCAGATCTCCCCGATTTGACCGACGAGGAGTGGGAGGATTGCTTATCCTCATATGTGACCACAATGATCTCTGCAAGAGACCATTTCCTCCTATTTAAGTTCCTACATAGGGCTTATTTCACTCCAAAAAGGTTAATGGCTATTCCCCCCTCTACTCCAGTGTCTTGCCCTAGATGTGATCTTCCAGGCACATTCCTTCTACATACGGTTTGGTCGGCTATTAATAAAAGGTGGCTAACTTAACCCTCGGGTCAAATCCCAAACTGCTGCTGGTAAATGTTTTTGGTGCCCAACCCATGAGCCGTTATGCCTATTTATTTGTTTTGCCACATTTTATGCTTGTAGGGAGATATTTTTCCATTGGAAAGCTACTGCTCCACCGTTAGTTTCTAACTGGCGCATAATTTAAATTCTGTTCTTCCTCTATATATAAGCTTACTTATCTTAACACAGTACTTATCTTAAAGCGGACCTCCACTCTCAAGTGGAAGTTCCGCTCATGGGAACCCTCCCCCCCTTCGTTGCCACAATTGGCACCTTTCAGGGGGGAGGGGGGTGCAGATACCTGTATAATCCAGGTATCTGCACCCACTTCCGGGAATAGCTAGCCGCAGCTAACCGCAGATGCAACTGTTGTGTTCTGGGAAAAACAGAGTTCCCAGGACACAACAGGGACCAGTGAAGACGCTCAGCCCGACTCACACATGCGCAGTAGGGAACCGGGCAGTGAAGCCGCAACGCTTCACTTCCCGATTCCCTGACAGAGGATGTTGGCGGGGGCAGCCGAGAGATTGCTCGTCATCTGCTGCAGACATCGCTGGACCCTGGAACAGGTAAGAGTGCCATTTATTAAAAGTCAGCAGCTGCAGCATTTGTAGCTGCTGACTTAAAAAAAAAAAATTTCAGGTGGCACTCCTCTTTAAGAAAGTTTGATAAAATATGGTCAGAATGGATAGATGCTTGGGGCTCTATGGAAGATGTTGGCTCTCCTCCTAGACAAGATTATGAGCCATAAGATGATTCTCTCACTGTCGACTGTGCTATGTATGCCTCATTTCCTGGGTTTTGACAAGTTTTCCCCCTTTCCTGACCTTCTTCCCTTCCCTTGTCCCTCCTCCTTTCTTGTCCTTTTCCCTGTCTATCCTATTCTTCCCTTCTGCGACCCCCACCCATTTCTCCTTATTCTCCTCATTAATAAGCACAGTGTGCCTAATCTACACATATATCAAGTTAATAGTTTATTGAGCTAAGCGATTGCCATATTTCTTGGAATGTTTTGCATTATGGTATTACCCTGTACCATTCATTGTATGGATCTAATGTCCTTGTGTTCTGTTCAGTGCTTAACCTTTGTTTAATCTGAATAAACTTTTCTTGTTACAAAAAATAAAAAAAATAATAGGTTAAAAAAAATAATTAAATGGGATTAATAAACAAAGTGTCCTTAAAGTGGTGTTGCCACCAAAAAATGAAAAGCTGCTTAAAATTCATAAAAGAAAATAAAAAAAAATAATTGGCAAAAAAAAAAAATTTTTACTCACCTCTAAATACCGGTTGCTAGGGGGTCCCTCGTAGTCTGCCTTCTTCATTGCCCGGGCTGGTGACATCGCTTCCCCTTGCGCCGCACATTCACCTGGGACCTGTCACGTGTCCCAGGTGACTGTACGGCGTATCACGGCGCCCTGCGCCGCTCGCGCATGCGCAGTGGGTGCCCGGCTGTGAAGCCACAGCCGGGTGCCCACAGTATGCATGACGGCGCCGCGAGCGGAGCGGGGAACGAGGGGGGGGCTTCGTTCCCCCGCATCGCTGGACCCTGGGGCAGGTAAGTGTCCGATTATTAAAAGCCAGCAGCTGCAGTATTTGTAGCTGCTGACTTTTAATTTTTTTTTAAGGGGTACCCCACTTTAATTATTAGCGTCCAAAAAGTGCAAATCTTCAGAGAGTGACAAATACTCTTCCACCATGCTGTGTGTGAATGGATCACTCACCAGATGATGTTGACCTCTTTAACCTCTTTAACCCAAAAAAGTTAATACAGGCTCAGTCTCTTTAAATCTTTGCGTTTTCTTCACACTACACTGACTCCACAGTAAGGATTGAGCTCTAGCGTGTTCGCACAGACCACGTGCAGAGTCGGCACTGTGCTGCGCTAATCACAGGCAGTGAGACATTGTCCCAAAGCGCGGCTGTAGAGATTGGGAAATGTCTCACTGCCTGTAATCAGCACAGCGCTGAATTCCTGGCGGGCTCTGCACGTGGGCCGTGTGAACACGCGGGAACTCATCCTTACTCCTCAGATATGGGTAAACGATTTTTCAATTGAATAGAGTGGGTTAATCGCTGTATGTGACCGGATGGTAGGAGGAAATATCATTAGGACTAGTGAACTGCTGCTGTGGGGATTTACTATCTGCTGCTGGAGAGTCTGAGCCCTTAAGGAATACACCGTAAAGCCATCTAGTACCCTTACTGCTGCCTAAAGGCTTGACTGGGTCTATTCTCACATGTACCAATGGTACAACTGGGCCCCAACGATAGCCAGCTCAAGAGTTATGACTAAAGGCTACCTTTACAACTGCTACATAGAGACCTTCATCTATTGCTTATGCTAATATCCCAACCATTCTCCTAGAGTACACTCTAGATATAATATTATTATTCACATTGCAGTTAATGCCCATTTATTGCTGACTTTGCCGATTCCCAGTCTAGTGGTACAGAACTCTATTCTAAGTTACCTTGGCATACTGATTAAACTGTCTAACAGACTGTGTCCGAACCCACCTTCTGTGCTTTCATATATGCTCAAACCACCATTTATTCTAACCCATACCCATGCCATGATTTCATTTACCACTAAACAGTCTTGTGTCTATTTCCTGGTACTAATTTACAGCTGAGTTAAAAGGTGTCCATACACGTGTTCTTATACGTGCTTACAGTTACTTTCACTCAATCAGGTGTGTCAGAGGGGTTGATGGTGTTTTTGGAGTTGAGGCCCATAACAGAGAACACAAATTAACAAGTGGTTCCCTCAGAGTAGTAAAAAGTTAATGCCGAGGAGAAGCAGCGGACAGATGCTTTATTGAAAGCTATACAGGAAGATCAGGGCCTATAACTGCTCCCCCACCGCCCATCTGTGAGGCTGCCCACCCCCACTATGCTGAGGACACCGGGCACAGTACAATACAGCTGGCTGTACTGGCCTGTCAGCGGCCATGGCTGCAGGTATTGGATTAAGCATCCGAGCATTTGCAGGAGTACAAGTACTCCTGCAAATGTTCATTATTCATACCAATGTTAGTATTAGTATTAGTTCCCCCCATTGACAGCGTCTGGTATGACGAAACGCGTCTGGGAAGGCACGCAGTGACGCCACCACGTTGTAGAAGAGGAGGACGGGCTCCTGTTTGCCGGCCGGCTTTTTATATTTGCTCCTATATGCTGTATTTTATCTACAAACCTGTAAGTGCATTACTTTTATTCATTAAACTGTTCCTACGTTATTACGCTATGTCAGTCCCTTTCTTTTCTGTGGGCCTCTGAGTGTTTCATATCGAGACCACTGAACAGATTATTACCTTGGAAACACCGCTAAGGGATGGAGTGCTGACCCAGCTGAGGAAGGTTAACCTGGACGTCATCCATTTATCATTTATATATGCTTCATTCCATATATTTTCTGGTAAGCGCATTCAACATATGGTGACGGGTATCTCACGCGCCTTGGAAAGTGTTGAACCACTGTGGTGCTGTCATTTAAGAACACTTATGTCCGTCATTTGGATTCACCTGTGAACTTTTCTTAAATTGGACTATTTATTTTTATTTTTATTTTATGCCATTTTTGGCTTTTTTGGTCACTTTCACATTTTTTGAAGTCTATTACTTAATTGTACTAGTCTTTATTTTTTAATTTGAATTTATATTATATATGTAGGGGAAGGTTGGCGCGGCTTTGCATATTCTCTATTACTGTTGGGTGTCATATCACATTTATTGCTGCTGCCTTTTTTTGTTAGTTTTGTCAATTTTACACTATTTATCCTAGCGTTTACATTTTTTCTATCTAGTATTAGTATAACCCTATTTAAAAGCCAAGAGCATTATTGTCGGAGACATCATAATTTTGCGTTCATGTGAAAGACAATACTCACCGAATTTCTCCTACAATATCTTCAGCTAACCCGTGAAGACTGTTCCGTAAAGATTCAACCTCCTGCTTCACTTCTGTAATGCTGCCAAGAACATAGTCCAGGCGGTTCAACAGCTCCATCTGTTCCCCATGAGATACAACCACAACATCTGCCCTTCCTGATGATGCTAAAATTGAGCACAATATACAATAATATAAATGACACAGCAATAATGTAATTAATCTTTTTCGGTAGCTTTCAATCGTGATGTAAAGAAATGGGACAATATAAAATAGATACCTTGTGAATAATTTGATGATGTAGCAACATTATCATGCTCAGATAGTGTGTGTATACGATATCCATTTTGCTTTGACAAAACCTTTTTGTTCTCCTTCCGATGTCTCCTATACACCACGTAAACTACAACTCCAGCAGCGACGCCAGCAATCAATCCTAGTCCAATTCGGTATGTAAAAATAAGTTTATACATACTGTCTTCCTGAAAAGAAAATATAATGGCTACAAATGATTACAGTAGTACACAATTAGATACATATAACAGCAATAAATGCAAATGCTGTACACCTTTTTTCGCTAGATGGTGCCAGATTACTAAAGCAGGATTTATTTTATTTCTTGTTTGCTAAACTTTTCCTTCTGCATGATAGCACGCTATGGCTTTCTTCATCTGGGACCACAGTCATCTCTTAAATGGAGTGCTACAGGGGGGCCTCTGCCGGATACCTGCTGTAATAAAGTCAGAGACACTTATGGTTAGTTCTGGGTTTTCCAGTCACATAAATGCATCTAAACTCAAAATCTAACTGAAGAATGCTTCCTTTCAAAATACCCACTGGGTGCCTTCTTTTTGTTATTGTGTCTTTTAGAGTTTGCAATTTCATGCGATTTGACAAGTCACTCAAATTCGAATGATGGTTCAAAGGTCTGTGTGTATGAAACAGCTGCCGGCTGTCATGTATAAAATATTGTTCAGCCTCTGGCCCCTCACGTGGACACTTCGGCGGGTTCGTCCTCCCTACCTATTAGTGCCCGTAAACGCATCACCAAGTGTCTCCATGAGTCACAATTGGTAGATATCTGGCGCTTACAACACCCGGGTGAATATGTTCTATTCCCCTCCCCATAGAATATACACGAGAATAGATTTCTTTCTTATACCCCATAGACAACTGCATGCGGTTCAGGCCTCCTCTATAGGTCAAAGGACATGGTCTGATCATGCCCCCACTATATTGACCCACAAGATGTCCGCCAATTCATCCCGGAGGGCACGCTTCTGGCGTCTTAACGAAAGTTTGTTACAGAAACAGGAGATACTGGAAGAGGTGAATAGGGAACTTACTTTCTATTTTCAGACGAACACAACGGCTGACTCCTCCCCGGGGGTGGTATGGGAAGCACACAAAACAGTTATTCGGGGTGTTCTGATTAAACACGGCTCGCGCATCAAAAAGGAAACCGGGAAACAGTTGGACTCACTCCTGGCCAAACTCCAGGTTTTGGAGATGAAACACAAAGCCTCCCTGGATCCATCCGTGGAGGCTGAACTTTCCTCTCTTCGGAGTCAAGTTAATGACCTCCTTGGCTACAAGGCCAAGGCAGCGTTACAAAAATGCAGACTCGTAGCCTATGAATCCGGAAATAAATGCAGGTGTATTCTGGCGCGGGCGGTCAAAGACATTAAGACACGGACCTATGTCCCTCAAATTAGGTCGGCGGCGAATGTGAATGTCGGCCTCCCGCATCAGATAGCGTATGAATTCAAAAACTTTTACAATACCCTCTACAACCTACCATCCCCACCGGGAGGACGACCTCTGATGGAGGCATATGTAACTTCCAGTCAGATCCCTACATTGTCACCTGACAGCGTAGCTGAGTTAGAATCCCCGATAACTTCAGAAGAGTTGGAGTTGGCGCTTAATACGGCTAAACCCGGGAGGGCTCCTGGACCGGATGGCTTTACTCTCCCGTATTATAAAAGACACTATTCCCCACCCTTAGCCCTCATATGGTGACCTTTTTTAATGACATAGGGAACACAGCCACCTTCGCCACCGATACCACGGTCATCCCTAAGGAAGGCAAGGACCCCATGGCCTGTAGTAGCTACAGACCGATCTCGTTGTTGAACACTGACCTTAAACTATTCACCAAAATATTAGCAACCCGGTTAGCCGGACACTTACAGTCCCTAGTAGGGCTGAAACAACTAATCGATTAATTGACAACTAATCGATTATAAAATTAATCGATTACTATTTTCATAATCGATTAATCGGCCAGGGACATAATGGGGTTAAAAAAAATTAAAATGAGCCCTTTATAGTACAAAAATATAATCACTACTGTAAATATTACTTTCACTGTTCTTCAGTAAAAAAAAAAAAAATGACCCCCTTCCAGTAGCGATTATTTGCTTTTTTGTACTATAAAGGGCTAATTTTAGTTTTTTTAACCCCATTATGTTACTAAACTTCTTAGACCTGGTTCACATCTATATGTTTATTGGTGCTTTTTGCAGAAACGCAACAGTTCATTTACATGGTTTCCTATGGGACGTGTTCATATCTGTGCTTTTTTCAGCCGCTGCATATTTGGAAAGGCTCAGGGACTTTTAACGCAAAATGGAGCTTTTTTGGTTCAATATACTTCAATGGAGAAGCTGCAGAAAAGAATGTAATTCGTTTTTGCAGCAATTTGTGTTTTTTTTAATCTGCCCAAAAAAAAAATGCAAAAAACGCAAATTGCAGTAAAATCACGTGCATAAAAATCAAAACGTACAGCAAAAAGCACTGCAGAAACAGATCAAAAGCAAAAACTGCATAGGTGTGTACCGAGCTGTATGCTGGCCTTACGGATCAATTTTCAGGTGAGAATATTCAGACGAAAAATCTTTGTACATTCGCTGAATGAAAGAATTTTGTTTGAAATTTTCAGTTCATTTCTGAACAAAAACCACATACACTGTCTGAAAATTCCTTTGACCGAGAAGTTTTCTATTATTTCCAAATTTTCCCGTCACTGTGGTTGAAAATGAATGTCAATTTGACCCACTTTTTTTTTTTTAAGTTTATTAACCGATTAATCGAAACAATAATCGGCCAACTAATCGATTATGAAAATAATCGTTAGTTGCAGCCCTAGTCCCTAGTCCATTTAGATCAGGTGGGTTTCATCCCTACGAGAGAGGCCAGAGACAGCACAACTAAAGTATTGAATTTGATCCACATCGCGAACCAGACTCACACCCCTTCCGTTTTTTTAAATACAGACACAGAAAAAGCCTTTGATAGGGTTAACTGGGTGTATCTGTTCACTGTCCTCCGACATATAGGCTTAGGTGAGAAAATGATTAGGTGGATAGCCCAATTATATGCTGCCCCAACGGCACAAATTAAAGTGAATGGGATCCTGTCGGAACACTTGCTAATTACAAATGGAACCAGGCAGGGCTGCCCATTGTCACCCCTTATTTTTGCCCTTTCCTTAGAACCCTTTCTATATAAAGTTAGGAATAACCCCGATATCCAAGGCATTGTCGCGAGTGATGCCCAATTCAAGGTCTCTGCATATGCGGGCGACCTGATGTTTTCCCTCTCCAATCCAGTGATATCCCTCCCGAATCTCCTCCGGGAATTCGAGGAATATGGGCAGATCTCTAATCTAAAAATTAACTAGACTAAATCGGAGGCCATGGGGGTAGCACTGCCGCAAGCGACCATGCGAGGGCTTCGTTCCAGCTTTAATTTTAAATGGACATCCACGGCTCTGTCGTACCTGGGGACTTTTGTCCCTTCAAATCTAAATCACATCTTTAAACTTAACTTCCCTCCCCTGCTGGCCAGAACCAGGACCCTATTAGAATCCTGGAATAAGGGCCTTCACTCCTGGTTTGGCAGGTGTAATCTTCTTAAGATGTACATCTTGCCCAAATTTTTATATTTGCTGCAAGCACTTCCTATTTTGGTCCCTACGATGTTTTTTAGACAGGTACATGGTCTGTTCACTGGCTTTATTTGGGCACATAGAAAACCGAGACTACTCTCCATGCCCAAACTCTACGGCGGCCTCGCCTTTCCGGATGTAAAGAAATACTATCAAGCGGTGCATCTTGGTAGAATTATAGACTGGTGCCGACACCAAGATCTGAAGCTGTGGATACGTCTGGAACAAGCCCAGACGCAGGTGTCACTACAGGGGGCTGCCTGGTGTTATAAGCATCTCCCAGCCCACATGAAGAGACATCCCCTGATATCGACGACCCTCCGGGTGGGATCACAGATTTACTCAGAAGAGTCATTATCCACACCTACTTCTCCGCTATATCCTATTATAGGGAACCCGCAATTCTCTCCAGGGCTGGACCCCCAACTTCTGAAGGCCATGTCCAGTAGCAAGTGCACACAAGCATAACACTTCCAGGCGAATGGGGACTGGCCGTCCATAGAGATGCTCTGTAACACATCGGGACCCTATAAACTAGCTTTTTGGACTGCTGTCCAACTTAGACACTTTCTTCGAGCTCTCCAATCCCCCCCTGTGATTTGACGAACCGTTGACCGCCTTTGAGGAATACTGCTCTGGTAACGGGGCGCTTCCGAGAACACTGTCCACAATGTACAACCTTCTTATCACACCCGTGGACGACGCTCATTTGGCCTTCCTGACAAAATGGGAGAGGGAACTGAACTGTACATTTACTCCGAGCCAGACTCAAAGTATTGTAACATTAGCCCTAAAGTCTACCATCTGTACGAACATACAGGAAACTAACTACAAACTCCTAACAAGATGGTACTTAACCCCTCAGGCTCTACACTCTTTCTATCCGAATGCCTCTGCGCTTTGTTGGAGATGTGGACAAGAGCAGGGCACATTGTTGCATATATTTTGGTCATGTTCGAAGTTGTCTCACTTTTGGTCCACGGTCAGGACCGTTATTCAAAAATTTACGGAATACAATGTCCCCAATGACCCAGCCTTCTTCCTACTGCACGTAAATACCATGTCCACTAAAAAGTACAAAAAATCCATCCTATGTCACCTAGTAAATTCTGCTAGAGCATGTATACCGCTCCACTGGAAAAGCCAGGCCCCTCCATCGGTGGCGTCCTGGATTCGTAGAGTGGAGGACATTAGTAAACTGGAAGACCTGGTGCTTACGGGGAGGCAACAGCAGGAAAAATTTAGGAAAACATGGGCGCTCTGGCACCACTTCATATTCTCATCCGAAGGAGTATCTTTAAGGACCTTGTAATATGGTCGGCATTATAGACTACATATAGGTTAGGACAGTCCAGAATCAACCAGAATTCCCTCCACCCCCCTTTTCTTTTCTTTTTTTTTCTCTCTCCTTCTTCCCTCACCCTCCCCCTTCAATGTCCTTTTCCCCCACTCCCGATGGCCTCTGCCCTCTGGCACTGGGTTTTTGCCAGGGTACTGAGGTTCTGACGAGAGCACGAGATGAGGGAAATGAACGGACTTAGGCTCTTGAATACACTTCTGGCTTCTTAATTAAGATTTTATGCTTGGATAGGCGGTAATCACCAGATGGCAGATTGAATTAGGTCTTCCATAGAGTTATGATTAGTATGCCATGTAAAGTGTATACTGTGTACCTACCTCTTTCTTGCTCTCGGTAATATATTTACTATGTACTCCCCTTTCCCTCCCTCCCCCTTGTGTATCCCACTTCTATGTTGTATATGTCCATGCCCATGTTGGGCATTGTTTGAAATTAATAAAAATTTATATTTGAAAAATATATATATTGTTCAAATAAGAATAAATCTTCCTAATATGGATAACCATGATTAACTTAAGTGATTGTAAAGTTTCGTTATTTTTTTAGTTAAAAATAATTTTATACTTACTTGCCCTGAGCAGTGATTTTGTACAGAGCAGCCCAGATCCTCCTCTTCTCAGGTCCCTCTTCAGTGCTCCTGGTTCCTCCTTCCTGTTGCGTGTCCCCACAGCAAGCAGCTTGCTATGGGGGCGCCAGAGCCGAGCCACAGCTCGCTGTGTCCATTCAAACATGGAGCCGCAGCCCAGCCCCGTCCCCTTTCACTCCTCATTGGCTGACTGACAGCAGCGGGAGCCAATGGCGCCTCGCTGCTGTCTCAGCCAATAAGGAGGGGAGTCCCTGGCAGCCAAGACACACCTGCAACTTCGCTAGCTCTAGAGGGACCTCAGGTAAGTATTAGGGGGGCTGCTGCACACAGAAGGCTTTTTATCTTAATGCATAGAATACATTAATATTAAAAAAACTTCTGCCTTTACAATCACTTTAAACAAATATCTAATGTTCCTTACACACAGAACTGATGTATGAACAGACAGAATGTTCCTGTGCAAAAACACAAGTATGGCTGTATATTGAGCGCATTTACACACATATGCCTGTATTTGTGCTTAAAAATTCTTCCAGCATGCCATTTATTCAAATACTATTACTTAAAGTGGTTGTAAACCCTTTACAACAACTTTATGCTACAGGTAAGCCTATAATAAGGCTTACCTGTAGCTACCATGGATATCTCCTAAACCTTTAAGAGATATCCCCTATCCCCTGCATGTGCCGATATCATTGGCACATGCGCACTGGGGCAAACTGAAGCAATGGCACGTACCATTACCGGCAGCTCCCGCGCACATGCGTGGGAGTGAAATCATCGCGGCTCCGGCCAATCACAGTGTCGGACCCGCAATACCCAGAAGTAACCCCCGGGAGAGATGTCGCTGGCTGGAGGGGGGGGGGGGGGCGAGGATGGCTGCGGGGGACTTCAATCTAAGGTAAATAATTCCTAATGAGCTAACTCATTATGCCTTTGTCTTGCAGGGTTTTCTTTTTTGTTTTTTACCAGGGTTTACAACCACTTAAGGGTCCTTTCACACGGGGCGGATCAGTTCTGATCCGCCCCGTGGATATCCGTTTGCTTAGCGGGGATCACTCCGTCGATCCCCGCTGAGCAGAGAGATGACAGGTCCGTCTCTGCACACTGCGCAGGGACAGACCTGTCACAGCGCCGCTCTCCCCTATGGGAGATCGGATGACGACGGACCGCAGACGGATCGAAAAATAGCTTTTTCCTCCGTTACACTTTTTTTCGGATCGGAGCGGGTCGGATGTCAGCAGACATGTCACCGCTGACATCCGACGCTCCATATAGCTCTATGGAGCACCCGTTCAGGTCCGCCTGAAAAACTGACAGGCGGGCCTGAATGGGACGTCAGTGTGAAAGGGGCCTTAAGTAGGGAGGTGTAATTTATGTGTGTACACATGTAAAATACTGACTAGTAACACCAACATTTTTTTTGTTTGTTTTTTTACTGATCTAAATATATTTACATAGTTAAAGAGGGATTCCACCAAAAAAAAAAATATTAAAAGCCAGCAGCTATAAATACTACAGCTGCTGACTTTTAATAAATGGACACTCACCTGTCCCGGGTTCCAGCGATGCCGGCAGCCGAGGCCGATCGATCGCTCGGCTGCTGTCGCCACCATTCTAGGTGAGGGAATCAGGAAGTGAAGCGAATCGGCTTCACTTCCCGGTTCCCTACTGCGCATGCGCGAGCCGCGCCGCGCAATAGGAAATCTCTGCGCTGTCACTGGGACCCGTGTGTGTCCCAGCAGACAGCGCGGCAGGGCAGGAAATGGCGTAGAATCCCACGGGAGTCTATGCCCGGAAGTGGGTGAAAATACCTGTCTTTGACAGGTATCTCCACCCCCTCCCCCCTGAAAGGTGTCAATTGTGACACCGGAGGGGGGGGAGGGATCCGATCAGCGGAGGTTCCACTTTAGGGTGGAATCCCGCTTTAATAAGGTTGAATAAAGACATCAGTCCATCCAATTCAACCTGTGTGGTGTGGGTGCATGCGAGTTTGTGTCAGTAATAATTCTAATATCCCTGTAAATTGGGAATAAAGACGCCCATTAAGATGCTAATCTAATAGTTTTTTAAAGTGGTACTAAACCCTGGATTTGTATTTTTACCTACGGGTAAAATTAAGATCTCCTAAACGTGCACCGTTTGGGAGATATTCTTGCGAGCAGCAACCAGTGATGCCTAGCAATGCTGTTCCTTCAGAGCTGTGTGCCGCAGCCAAGATTTCCACACCCATGTGCGGGAGTGATGTCATCGCGGCTCAGCCAGACGCCCAGAGTGCCCGAAACTCGGAAGTAAGCCTGGGTAAAGATGAAAGCCTCTGCAGCGGTGACAGCGCACCACTCGAGGACTTTGTTTTGAAGTAAGTCTTTCATAATATGCTAGTATGCAGCTTTACCTTGCAGGTGGATTTTTTTTTTCCCTTCTTACAGAGTTTACTGCCACTTTAAACTATCGACACTCCCCACTGACACCACTTATAGTGCCACATCCTTACAACTCTCACAGTAAAGAACCCTCTACACAGTTTTAAGGTTAAACAGTTTCTCCTCTAGTTTCTTTGAAGAGCCACGGTCTTTTTAACCAGTTCCTTACCACAGTATTGTAAAAATGACGGCGGCAGGAACTGTTCCTCCCTCCGGGTGGGCGTCATATGACGTCCTCTGCTTCCCGGCATCATGGAGAGCGTACGCCTCATGCCCAGCGGCTGCGATGTTAGCCGGGCTCCCGCGATTGCCAGGTAACAGAGCCGGGACGTGGATCTGTGTGCGTAAACACACAGATCCACGTCCTGTCAGGGGAGAGGAGAACTGATTGGATGTTCCTTGTAGAGAGGAACACCGATCAGACTCCTTCCCTCATCAGTCCCCTCCCCCCCACAGTTAGATTCACTCCCTAGGACACACATTTAACCCCTGCAGCGCTCCCTAGCGTTAACCCCTCCCATGCCAGTCACATTTATACAGTAAATTGGTGCTTTATAAATGTGAATGGTCCCAAAATAGTGTCAAAAGTGTCCGATCTGTTCACCGCAATGTCACAGTCACGATCGCCACCATAAGTAGTAAAACATAAAAAAAAAAAATAATAATAAAAATGACAAATCCATCCCCCATTTTGTGTGACGCTATAACTTTTGCGCAAACCAATCAATATACGCTTATTGGGATTTTTTTTTACCAATAATATGAAGAAGAATACATATCATCCTAAACTGAGGAAAAAAAATAGTTTTTTGTTGTTTTTTTAAATGGGATACTATAGCAAAAAGTAATAAATATTGTGGGGTTTTTTTCCCAAAATGTACGCTCTTTTTTTGTTCGTAGCGCAAATTACATTATATTTGTATATCACCATCCTAGCTCTTCTTCTCCAGAGAGAATAAGTTTAATGCTTGTAGTCGTTCCTCATAAATGAGGTCCTCTAGTCCCTTACATGCTAGTTTACAGATATTTACGCTCCTTTGTGTACAGGTCCACAGGAAGCAACAGACTGCATTCAGATCTTTAAAATAAAAAAAGCTTTAATTTAAAACAAGTCTGTGCATATAGGTATATTTTGGTCTTTGCACCCTTACAAAGATGCATTAATCCAGCCAGCTGCAGTCACACAAGCTCCGTGCAATGGTAATGCACAGAATGGTGCACAGTGGTGTAGTGGTTAGCACTCTCACCTAGCAGTAAGAAGGGTCGCTGGTTCAAATCCCAACCACGACATTACCTGCCTGGAGTTTGCATGTTCTCCCTGTGCCTGCGTGGGTTTCCTCCGGGTACTCCGGTTTCCTCCCACACTCCAAAGACATGCAGGTAGGTTAATTGGCTTCTGTCCAAAATTGACCCTAGTATAAGAATGGGGACCTTGGATTGTGGGCTTCTTGAGGGTAGGGACCGATGTGAGTGTGCGATGTACAGGGATAGGGACAATTGTAGACACTCACTCAGGTTGAACTGGATGGACTGGTGTCTTTATTCAACCTTGCTAACTATGAAGCTATGCTAACTATGAATAGGTATGAGCTCAGGCATGTTCGCATGGTCCATGTGCAGAGCCCGTCAGGAAGTCGGCGCAGCTCTGCGCTAATCACAGGCAGTGAGACATTACCCCGATGCGTGGCTGCAGAGATCGGGCAATTTCTCACTGCCTGTGATTAGCGCAGCGCCAACTTCCTGGCGGGCTCTGCATGTGGACCATGCGAGCATGCCTGAGCTCATTCCTAGTCATGAATCTGCTTTTCTTTCCTATGGGAGTACATCTGTGGGCTCACTCCCAACCCTGGTTGTGTGCGTCTATTGACACATACAGTGTGGCACAGCCCCGCCCCCTTCTCCCGCTGCTGCCTATCAGCCCCTATATCAGGGGTCTCAAACTGGTGGCCCTCCAGCTGTTGCAAAACTACAAGTCCCAAGAGGCATTGCAAGGCTGACAGTTACAAGCATGACTCCCACAGCCAGAGGCATGATGGGACTTGTAGTTTCGCAACAGCTGGAGGGCCGCCAGTTTGAGACCCCTGCCCTATATGAAGATGGTGAGGAGAGAGAAGACTGCAGCTGGGCACCCATGGGTCAGGTAGGTGTAGGAGGGGGGGCACAGCACGTCCTAAAATATTTTATCTTAATGCAGGGAATGCTGCACGTTTTCATGAGCGCCAAATCAAACGCTGATGAGGGGATAACGCAAAGGACTTTTTTCCCTGCATTTCTGTGGGTAGGACAGCCCACTGAAATGAAATAAAATGTTCTGCCTACATGCAAAGAGCAGGGCACAATGTGTGAACATTACCTTACTCTCCTCCAGTCTAGGACATGCTGGACACTGAGCTGTATTGGGAAGTGATAGAAGGACTTTCCTGCTCTGATCACCAGAATTGATATCAATGAGATGAGGAGCTGTGATCAGTACAGGGAGATAACATTGCAGTATGAGGAGGATGAAGGATCAGAGTTCCACACACAGACTGTCACGTGTCTAGTCCCAGGAGCACAAGGACATGATGTGACACAGAGCACAGAACTTCTATGGAGTCACCTTCCTATCACAGCCTCCTCCCAAGCACATGCGTAGGACGACACTTGACAGGTCACAGCCATGGGCAGCATACCTATATAATGACAACTACCCGTTCTTCAGCACTGACCTATCAAACGCCTCCTCCTCCTCTGCTGCTGTCCGAAGCTTGCGGAAGTGGAGATCAGAGAAGCCTGGTACACATGCCGGTGTACTGCGCATGCACGGATTCGTCTCCCATGCTCCTGGTGCACATGCCGGTGCACTACGCATGCGCGTCTCTATCTTCCGGGTTGCGAGTCTGCGGTCAGTGACCTGCAATGGATGGACTTTAGTAGTCAGAGATTTGTTAAAAATAAATAGAGTGTCGTCTGTATCAGGAATGGATTTCTCTGCATAGAAACTGAGCTGAGCCCCGGCTTAATTAGGGCTGGAATAGACTTAGAATAGGCAAGGAATGACAGAAAGGAATGCCCATAGACTTTAACAGGGAGATGGAATGCCCATAAAGGATAATGGAAAAAAAATATATCAATTAGTGACAAAATCTTTAGACATATCAAATACATTTTTTGCAATGACTTTTTACAAACTTACTTTTAAATATCATTGGCATTGTTTAACCCTTTCATGACTAAGCCTATTTTTGACATTTGTTGTTGACAAGTTAAAATCCGTATTTTTTTGCTAGAAAATTACTTGGAACCCCCAAACATTATATATATATATATATTAGCAGAGAATCTAGAGAATAAAATGGCGATTGTTGTAATATTTTATGTCACACGGTATTTGTGAAAAGGGACACTTTCATGAATTAAAAAAAAAAAAAAACAGTAAAGTTTGCACAATTTTTTTGTATAATGTAAAAGATGATGTTACGCCCAGTAAATAGATACCAAACATGTCACGCTTTATAATTGCACGCACTTGTGGAATGACGACAAACTACGGTACCTAAAAATCTCCATAGGCGACACTTTAAAAAAAAAAATCCGGTTACCAGGTTAGAGTTACAGAGGAGGTCTGGTGCTAGAATTATTGATCTCGCTCTGACAATCGCGGTGATATCTCACATGTGTGTTTGAACACCGTTTACATATGCGGACGCGACTTCCATGTGCGCTTTCTTTGCTGCGTGAGCTCCCAGCAACGTGGGCATTTAAAAAAAATTCTTATTCATTTTAAAATTAATAAATAGTTTTTTTTTTTTATAATTTTTTTGATCACTTTTATTGCTGTCACAAGGAATGTAAACATCCCTTGTGACAGTAATAGGATAGGTGGTGACAGGTACTCTTTATGGAAGGATTAGGGGTCTAAAAGACATCCAATCCCTGCTTTGCACTTCAAAGTATTCAGATCGCCATTTTCTGAATACTGTATATTTTTTTTAAATTGACGACCATTGGCAGCCGAGTAAACGGGAAGTGACGTCATGACGTCGCTTCCGTGCTTACAATTAGGAGGCTGGAATGAAGCTGCTTACGGCTTCATTCCAGTCTGTCCCTAGCTGCCAGAAGTGGTGGTTTGTTGATCGGGGCTTTTAGCTGCATCCGTTGTTATAGCTGGAAAGCCAATCGCTCTAAAAAACAGTACCGGGATGATGCCTGCAGCTGCGGGCATCATCCCGGTATAACCCCCGAAAGCCGAGTATGCACATCTGTGTACGCTTGTCGGGAAGGGGTTAATATTGAGATTAGGTGGGATTATTTTTTTTTTCTATGGCTGATATGTCTAATTAAATGTTTTTTTCATTATTCTCTATGGGCATTCCATCACCCTGTTAAAGTCTATGGGCATTCCTTTCTGTCATTCCTTTTAGTATGTCACCTTTTTTTTAGCCCTGCAGTCCATGAAGTAGAAGACCACCCTAATACCAAAATCTCTACATCTACAGACATCCACGATCGAACACTAACCTATCTAACCCTGTAAAGAAGAAATCGGTATAAATACCTTTTTTTAAGCCGACCTGATCCCACGCTGAGCTTCGCTGTGTATGTTAGTACAGAGGACACAGCCAACAACAGAACCCCCATAGTAAGTCTATGGGTGACGTGACTCCCCATTCATTTCACATTTCGGTTGTCTCCTCTGCAGAACTTCTCCCACTGGAGACCGGATTGGCTTCATAAAATGTATGTATACTGATTTCTTCTTTACTGTGGATGTCTATAGATGCAGGGATTTTAGTGTTAGGGTGCACTCACACTTTAAACTGCAAACAGGGGTGTTCACATGCTGCGGTTATAATGCTTCACGCCTGTGGCAAAAATGATTCCTTGTATGAAACGAATAGTGAAGAGCCACAAACAGCCCTCAAGCGTATACAATGCACATGGAGTGACAGCTCACTGGTGCAGCAATTATGGGGTTAATAAAACAGGTGGCAAGGAGCTGTCACATAGCCTCCTCATCACCATATGTCAGACACTTCTGTAAAGCCACCTGACACAGATCACTTTTCAGAGGAGCGGCGGCTTAGATGCAAGTCTAAACTTAGCAGAACAGAGACCTCCAGTCTAATGCCGTGTACACACGATCGGAATTTTGGTCGTAAAAAGCTCTGATGGTTTTCCCGATGAAATTCCAATGGGATTTCGCTCAAGCTGTCTTGCATACACACGGTCACACCAAATTCCGACCATCAAGAACATAGTGATGTACAACACGTACGACGGGACTAGAAAAAGGAAGTTCAAGACCCGGTGCGCCACCCTTTGGGCTCCTTCTGCTAATTTCATGTTAGTCGAAGTTTGGTAAAGGACGATTTGCACTTTTCAGACTCGTGCTTATTCCGATAGTTTTACTGCTGTTCAGTTTGTGCTTGTGTCTGGTTTTCAGTGCGTGTAGTCAGTTCATATCTGTTTTTCAGTGCTTTCTTGTCCACTTGTTTCTGATTTTCAGCTCGCTCTTCACAGGCCTTGCTGTTCTTCAGTGTGTTTGGTTATTTCGTTCTGACCAGGCGACCGTTTTGAAGCCATGTTGCGGTTACATACTCGTCGTAGAGTTCATGCTATACAGGGGCTTGGTGTTGGGGTTCTTACTTTGACACAAGCCCAGTCCATGAACAGGGCAAGGAGGAGTTCATGGAGCAAGAATTGGTTACTCCAGCATGACCAATTCTCTCATATGCCTCTGCTGCGTGAGATCCAGGAGAATAACCTTGATGATTTCAGGAATTTTCTCCGGATGACGGACCCCATTTTTCACCATTTGTTGGCTTTGCTCACCCCTTATATTAGCTGGCAGGACACCTGCATGCGGCAAGCCATCACTCCAGAGCAGAGGCTAGTCATCATCTTGCGATACTTGCCGACTGGGAGAAGTCTACAAGACCTCAAGTTCTCCACAGGAATCTCCCCCCAGGCTCTGGGGATCATTATTCCAGAGACCTGTTCTGCCATCATTCAGGTCCTGCAGAAGGACTATATTAGGGTCCGTTTTATCCTTTAACATCATTTTCTATGTATTTAATGTTTGCTAATGTTTTGTAATTATTTCATCATTCCATAATTCCCCTGATTGTAATATGCTGTGAATGTCCTCTTTGTCCTCATGCCTGTTTGAATCTTTTAATGCTCCTTTTTTTGCCTACATGCATATATGCCTTCACTAACCTCCCCAGCATGCTAACCTGGTCCCATACACACCTAGCCTAGTCACTTAACAATGTATTTTGTCAGCTCCATTGTAGTGCTTTACCCTAAACACCCCCTAAAATGTGTACAAATGTTATTGTTGTCGTTAAATTCATGCGGAGTGTCAGAGGCTTTTTTTGGGCTCACAAACTCATTTAGAACCCTCCCCCCTAAAATTTGGACAATGGGCCATCAGAGGGGGTGGGGAATCTGATAAGTGGACCTTAACTTTTTTTTTTTTTTTAATACGCATTAAAATCAATGTTATACTGATGTTGGCCAAGAATGTTTGTGTCTAATCTATTTGCAATGTTTATGTGCAAAATTACAATTTTTCTTTTTCTGTTTTGACTCCACAGTTGTCAGGTCACCTGAGACCAGGTGACAGATGCACTCCGTAGGAGTCGGAAGTGCAACGCTAGGTAGTGGACCTTAGGACTGACTGCTGCGGATTGTACCCAGGGAGATTCAGGACACAGGTCTACAGGATCACTAACACAGATCCCAATGGGAGCTGGAGCATAGATTCCCCAGGGTGCGAAGTCTAAGAGCCAGCGCGTGTTCGCCAGAGCCTCCAGTGGTGAGGATGGACTTCGCTGCAGTCTGGCTCCAGGTCGCAGCCCCTAGTGTCTCACAGCTCACGCTCACAGTAGACTACAGGAGAAGGAAGCAGCAGGCTGGAACGACAAGGATAGTAAGGGGATACGGCAGAGGTCAGGGCAACTAGCAGACAGGAACAAAAGAGTACACGCCAAAGGTTCAGGATCACAGGCAGACAGGGATGGTCAGGGACATGCAAAAGGTCAAGGTCACAAGCAGACAGGAATCGTAGAGAACACGCCAAGGTCGGTAACAGAGTCAACCATAGAGCACACGGCAAGCAGGAACCAGGAAGCCAAACACACAATGAATACACAATGGTTGATCAGCACTGTTGGCTTGCAGTGCACAGGTTAATATAGGGTTCCCTGATAGGGCCTGGGGTGGAGCCATGCTTAGAGGAGAGGTTATAAAAACCACCAGGTGGAAGTGGCTGGCCTCTTAGCCCTTGTACACACGGTCGGAGATTCCGACAACCAAATCCATCGGAGTTATTCCGACGGATTAATTCCAGACAAGGTCCGGAAGTGATGTTGCATACACACGGACCAAGTTGTCGGAATTTCCGGTTGCGAAGAATGCAGTGGCGTAAGCCGCGTACGGCGGGACTAGAAAAGGGAAGTTCAGCACCACTTCCGGCACCCTTTGGGCTCCTTCTGCTGATCTCGTGTGTATCGCGTGTTAGTAGAAGTTTGGTGAGAGACGATTCGCGCTTTTCAGATTAGTGATTCAGATCGCTACTGCTCTTCAATTTCTGCTTGTCTTTGCGTATCTGATAATCAGTGCGTGTAGTCAGTAAGTATTTGTTTCTCATTGTGGACTATATCTTGGTATAGTACGCTTTGATTTGGATTGCTTATTGTCTGCTTGCTTCTGCTATTCAGTTCGTTCTTTCAGGCATTGCTGTTTATCGGTGCTTTCTGTTGTCCGTTCTGACCAGCCGACCGTTTTCAAACCATGTTTCGTCTACGTACTCGTCGTAGAGTTTGTGCTGTGCAGGGGCTTCGTGTTGGGGTTCTTACTTTGACACAAGCCCGGTCCATGAACAGGGAGGGGAGGCGTTTGTGGACCAAGAATTGGTTGCACCAGCGTGACCAGTTCTCGCACATGCCTTTGCTCCGTGAGATCCGGGAGAATAATCCTGATGATTTCAGGAATTATCTCCGGATGACGGATCCTGTTTTTCACCGTCTGCTGGCTTTGCTGGCCCCTTATATCAGCAGGCAGGATACCTGCATGCGGAAAGCCATCACTCCGGAGCAGAGGCTCATCGCCACGTTGCGCTACTTGGCGACTGGGAGAAGCCTTCAGGACCTCAAGTTCTCTACAGGCATCTCCCCCCTGGCTCTGGGGATCATTATTCCAGAGACCTGTTCTGCCATCAATCAGGTCCTGCAGAAGGACTATATGAAGGTAAGTTTTATCCTTTAACATCACATTCTATGTATTTCATGATTGCTAATGTCTTGCATTTCTTTCCTCATTCCCTAATTACCATCATTGCAATATGCTCGAATTCATATACTCTGCCCCTTTGTCCTCATGCATATTTGCCTCACTAACTTCCCCAACATGCTCTTCTTGGCCCATAAAACTATAGTCTAGTCACTTACCAATGTCTTTTGTCAGCTCCATAGAATTGCTTTCCCCTAAACACCCCCTAAAATGTCTACAAATGTTATGTGTGTGCTTTAATTCATGCAGAGTGAATTTTTTTTTTATTTTGGTTGTGCCAGACTCATTAGGAACCCCCCTCCCCCCAACTGCTAGCTCAGCTGATAGCAATCCTCTATCTGCTGACTTTACCGAACCCAATACACACTATATCTACCTTTTTGATGGTCACATTTATGGATGAATTCACCTAAGCATGTAGTGCAAGGGCCTGCCTCAATACTTTCAAATGCTATCATTTTTTAATTTTTTCCCGCTATTATTATCTTGCTATGTAATAGAAGAATGTCAAAATGTGCTTCCATTTTGTTTTCTTTTTGGTATTATGACACTTATTACCTGTCCGGTGGGCTGCCAATAGTGTAAGTAAGGAGGGGCTTCCCAAAGTATCACACATTATTTAGGCATTCAGCTCTCAATCAAGTGGAGAGGGTTGGGGGGTGATGACTCTGATAAGGGGACCTTATACTTTAGGCTTTAAATACTCAGTTCCCAAAATGTTATACTGATCTTGGCCAAAAATGTTTGTGTCTAATCTGCTTGCAATGTTGATTTGTAAAATTACAAATTTTTGGTCTTGTTTCACTCCACAGTGTCCTTCAACACCACAGGAATGGCAGACTGTGGCCTCCTACTTTGCCAGTCGTTGGGACTTTCCCAATTGTGGAGGTGCAATTGATGGGAAGCACGTCCGCATCGTCCCACCACCCAACTCGGGGTCATACTATTTTAACTACAAGGGGTTTCATAGTATCGTGATGTTGGCAGTGGTGTCTGCGACCTATGAGTTTTTGTATGTGGACGTGGGGCAAAATGGACGGATGTCAGATGGTGGAGTGTTCTCACGGACGGAGTTCTACTGGCGTCTCCAGAGTGGCAGTCTGGGCTTGCCACCTCCAGAGAAAAATCAGGAAGGACTCCCGATCGTCTTCGTCGCGGATGAGGCGTTTGCCCTGGCGAACCATCTTTTTAATTTCCGCCTGTCCAGAGCCCGAAGAGTGGTGGAGAACACCTTTGGAATACTGGCCAGCCGGTTCCGCCTTTTTTTAACGCCTATCCACATGGCGGAATACAAAATCAATCACATTGTGCTGGCGTGCTGTGTTCTGCACAATTTTCTAAAAAAGACATTCTGCAAACTAGGCTGTCTAAGGCCGCGTACACACGGGCGGATTGTCTGCCCAACTAAGTTCGGCAGACAATCCGACAGACAGTCCGTTCAAAATTAGCATGAACGGACTTGACCACACACGATGAGCAGACAGTCCGCTGAAAGCGTGCGTGATGACGTGTACAGCAGGTACGACGGGACTAGAAAAACGATGTCCTATACACTGCAATGCAACCTTCGGCCGTGTAAACCCTTTCTGAGCATGCGCCATACTTAGTCCGTCCAACTTGCCTACACACGAGAGGACTGTCCGCTGAAACCAAGTTTGGACAGACAAAACCAAACTTGAACGGACTGTCTTACGGAAATTCCGTAAGACTTTGTTCGTCAGACTGTCCGCTGAAAAAGTCCACTGAAGCCCACACACGAGCGGATTGTCCGCTGAAACACTGTTCAGCGGACTAAGTTGGGCAGACAGTCCGCCCGTGTGTACGCGGCCTCAGTTGCCCAAGAAGCAGACTTGCTGGAAAATGAGAACCTCATGGGCCTTGAAGCTGCTCGTCCTGGCTTGGCCCCCCAAAGCGCCCGTGAGGTTAGAACCCAATACATGTACTACTTTGTGGGTAGGGGGGCCATTGATATGCCAGACAATGTCTGAGCGGCATTTTATGAATACATTTTTCTTTGAAACTCCAAGATTTGTTTTCTTTTACTGCTTGGCTTGGTTTTAGGTGTCTCCTAGGTAAATTTATGTTTTTTCTTGTTGTGCCTTTTTCACCAACAGTACAAACCCAAGTTCTGAGCGAGATGAGGAGACAGTCTCTTCTTCAGATAAGCTTATTATGTTGTGGGTCTGCTACACACACACCTTGTTTTTGGTAACTAATGTATGTAGTGCATTACTGACCAAAATCTGTTCATTTTCAGCACCATGGCAGGAAAATGGCATGATTGTCAAAATTAACACATCACTATGGGTGTTTTTTTTACTAAATGCACTTCCACTATGCACTACAAGTGCACTGCATGTTGACACACTCTGTGCGACTTCCAAATTTGGATTTTCAAAAAATACAAAAGTTGTGGTTTAAAAGCCAAAAAATAAAACCCTAGCTAGTTTGGGCTGTTTCACACTCTCCTCAAAACATCAATGATGTTTTCATGGTTATACAGTGATCTTCCTGTGTTTGCTTACCTCCCCTCATGTCTTCAGACTAAGAGGCCAGCCACTTCCACCTGGTGGTTTTTATAACCTCTCCTCTAAGCATGGCTCCACCCCAGGCCCTATCAGGGAGCCCTATATTAACCTGTGCACTGCAGGCCATCAGTGCTGATCAATCATTGTGTATTCCTTTGTGTGTTAGCTTCCTGTTTCCTGCCGTGTGCTCTGCTACCGTTTTCCGTTACCGACTTTGGCGTGTTTTGACTATCCCTGTTTGCCTGTGATCCTGACCTTTTGGCGTGTCCCCGACTATTCTTGTCTGCTTGTGGCCCCGACCTTGGCTTTGTCCCTCACCATCCCTAGCCTCCTGTTGCCTACTGTGGGTGTGAGCTGGGGGTCGCGACCTGGAGCCAGTTGCAGCCAAGTCCATCCTCACCACCAGAGGCGCTGGTGAACACCTGCTGGCTCTTAGACTCCGCGCCCCAGGGAAACTTACGCTCTAACCCCAGTGGGATCTGTCCCCCGTCTGCAGCAGTCAGCCGTAGGGTCCACAACCTTGCTGTGCATTCCTGATCCTACGGTGTGCACCTGTCACCTCGCCTCAAGGTGACCTGACAGTTTGATCAGCCATGGACCCGGCTGACATGCCGCTTCCTGCAGATGATCCATTGCCGAGCTTAGTTCGCAGACTTGAGACCCAAGAATCGCATCAGACCCAGGTGATGCGATTCCTTCAGGATCTGGCATCCCGTTTTAAACAGGTTCAGGCCTCATTAGGACCCCCGGTTCAACAACCTCAACCGCTATCTGCCACTGCACCTATCGCATCAGTCGCAGCCACACATTCATTACAACTACCAGCTGCGGTCTGTTTCTCTGGGGACTCCAAGGCTTGCAGGGGGTTCCTTAGCCAGTGCACAATTCATTTTGAACTTCTGCCCCAAAACTTCCTGTCCGATCGGGCAAAAGTCGCATATATCATATCCCTCCTGTCCAGGGAGGTGTTAGCCTGGGCCGCCCCTCTGTGGGAACTGAATGATCCAGTGGTTTCTAACCTGTCTGATTTCTTGAAACTTTTTCGGAATATCTTCGAGGAACCGGGTCGTGTCTCCTCAGCGGCTAGCGCTATTTTACGTCTCCGTCAAGAGTCCGCGTCTGTGGGACTGTATGCTCTTCAGTTCTGTATCCTCACAGCTGAATTGAGCTGGAATAATGAGGCCCTAGTTGCAACCTTTTTACATGGCCTCTCTGATAGAGTGAAGGATGAATTAGCAGGAAGATTCCTTCCTGCTGATCTGGACAGTGTCATCACCTCGTGTAACCAGATCGATATTCGCTTTCAGGAGAGGGCCCTGGAAAAAAGACGCCATCACTCCCCGTTCTTTAGGCAGCCCGAGCCCCCAGTCCCTTCTCTTCGATCCGAGGAGCACCCCCTGCCTGCTGAGGAACCTATGCAGTTGGGCCGGACAAAGTTATCTCCCGAAGAACGTGCTAGGCGCAGAACTCTGGACCTATGCCTCTATTGTGGGGCCAAAGGTAATTTCCGTGATACTTGTTCTCTTAGTCCGGAAAAACGCTCAGGGCTAATACATCTGGAAGGTGGAGTATTAGACCCTGAAATATCACCTTCACCTTCTCGTCTTCTCCTTTCCGTGTTGCTTCATGTCGGTGCTTCCTCTCGTTCAGTTTCAGCACATCTGGATTCCAGAGCCGCTGCCAATTTCATGGATTGGGAAACTGCATCCTCCATGAAACTTACCCTTTTGCCCCTTACAATGCCATTGGTGGTCTTGGCGATTGATGGCACTGTTCTCCCAGGGGGTATCCACTTCCAGACTCTTCCTGTTAAGATGTCAGTAGGGACACTCCACCAGGAGTGGATATCCTTCCTTGTCGTACCTAAGGCTTCATCTCCTATCATATTAGGTCTTCCTTGGTTACGACTCCATTCTCCACACGTTGACTGGTCTGCCGGTCAGGTCCTGGCTTGGGGTTCCTCCTGTTCCTCTTCCTGCCTACTCAAGGGTACCCCAAAGGAGAAATTTCCTGTTACCACCATCCCAGTATCTTCTGCTCTTCCCGCTGTATATAGCGATCTCTGGGATGCGTCCTGCAATAGTCGGACTGATGCACTCTCTAAGTCATGTGGTACTCTGGATGAGGGGCCCACCTATGAACCTGAGTCGATCATTCACTCCAGTTCGCATAACCATTTACCTTTGCCTGTCCCTAATTTCCCTTGGACGCACAGCCAGACTAGCTTGTCTGCAAGTTCCACAGTTGCTCTGCCCTGTGATGCGATTGAGATGGTCTCTACACCTGACAATACTATTCAGTCGACCTCTGCACCAGTTAGGCCAGTCCAGCCCATGCCCAATGAGCTTCCTGCTTCTTGTTTAGCACCTTCGGTGACCTGGCCTCACCCTACTGCTACTATGTCCGTTCAAACCCGTTTAAGAGGCTCAATCCATCCTTTGGATAGAATACCTCATTCGGCCAGGAGGGGTTTTCAATCTTTTTCTCAGGGTTCTCTGCATTCTGTTTGTGTTGCAGCTACCCAGTCAAGCTACTTGACTCTTGTGACATGTCACTTTCTAACCAACATGACCTCAGGGATCCACTGACCTCTGCCCAGTCTGGTGGTCCTGTTATGGATGCCCAGCTCATCTTTAAGGGTGTGGGGGTCCCTGCTAAGACTCCTGATCTTCTCATGCCCTTACCCATTCCTAAAAAGCTTTTTGTCCTCAAGTCCTCTCGTCCTCTCCCTACCTCTGTTTCGGTCTCTGAATCTAAAATACGAGGTTAGTCAAGTTTTGGATTCCGGGGGGGCGTGGCTTGGAGCTCGGAGCGGATGGCAGCAGGCTAGAGGAGCTCCGTTATACCCTCAGCCCTGACAGCGCAATATCCACCATAACCACCGGAGATCATGAGCAGATCCACCCGCCACAATTCTGGAAGCCGCTCCCGTCGTTCCACACCGATACCGGGCACCAGGAGCATCCCGGACATCTTTAAAACACAGCCCCGCCGCAGCAAGGCCCTATCCAAGATGGCGCTGCCTCGTGGTGAAGACGAGTTCAGCGAGGTCTCCCAATCCGCATATGAGGAGGAGGTAAGGGATGCACAGACAGATCACCCTCTCACCCTCACAGACATGATGAAGATAGCCGCAGATATTAAGGGCACCTTTTCATCCGCCATCACGGAGTTGAAGGCAGACGTTTTGTCTATTTCTGAAAAGCTAGAGAGAGTGGAGAGGGCTGGCACTCACCGAGACACAGCTATAGCACGCCTGGACAAAATCACCGACTCACACACGGCCCATCTCATTGCAATGAACAGACAGTTGGAGGATTTGGACAACAGGGGGAGAAGGAACAACATTAGGGTGAGAGGCATCCTGGAGTCGGTTGAAGCCAGCAACATTCCTTCTGCCCTCCAATATGTGTTTAATGAGCTACTGGAGCGCCAAACCGACACTCCAATTGACTTTGTGCGGGCTCACAGAGCCCTGAGAGCCAGGCCTGCTGAGGCGGCCCCCCCACGGGATGTGATCTGTTGCCTCTCGGACTTTAAATTGAAAGAGGACATTATGGCGAAAGCAAGGCGCAATGCTCACATCACATTTAATGACACTGAAATCTCCATTTTCCAGGATCTCTCCCCCATTACTTTGAGCAATAGGCGTGCGTTGCGCCCCCTGCTGGAGGCCTTACGGAGACAGAACATCCCCTATAAGTGGAAATTCCCCTTTGCTTTGAATGTGACTTACTCAGGCAGACAATTGTACTTACGCACCCCTGATGAGCTACCAGGTTTTTGCCGGGACATTCAATTGCCCTTGGTTGAGCTGCCTGACTGGTACAGGGAATTTCACTACGCGCCTGCCTCTCAAGCCTCTCAGGGATCCCCCCATTCTACCCCCTCGAAACCTCCGCACAAAAGGGGGAAGTTCCTGAAACAACCTATTCCAGGCTCCAGCGCTACCCCACGACGCTCCTCCGCGCCTAGAGCCCTGCAGATGGATCCGGACCCAGAATGAGGTTCGTTCGGCTATGGATGCTCCGCCCGAATTTTAGTATGTATAGGATCGACTAAGACCAGACGAGCACCTCTTCGGATTCAAGTTTTTCGTTTTAACGTTCGCTGACGCTGCTTACCTTCTTGGTTCCTGGCATCTTTTCTCTTCGTTCGTAGGATTGGTTCGTTTTGTTTTTCGGCTTACTCACCTATAGGAGAACGGTTGCTGGTCGTACAGGGGCACACCGTCCGGATGCACGAAGGGCTCAAACCGACTTATTTTTCTTTTTGCACTATGTAACTTTGCAAAGTAGCTCTGAGTGGTCAGGCCTTCCAAACGCATTCTTCCAACATACACTGGAGATGGACTTGTCACCTGCACAAACGCGGCCTTTGACTTGCCACTGCCTGACCCCTACATACCGAGCTTGGAGACATGTCGTATTGTTATGGTTTTTTTTTTCGGATGGACGTCGAGACCCGCAGCAGCGGTCAGCTGAACTGACTATTTCAGGTGCCACATGCTGGCGTTACACTGGTTTATTCCCGCTACCGGGAAATACGGTTATGGTAATATTTACATGTTGCATTTTGGTTAGTTTTAGCATGTTAAACATAGGGCTGGGGGGGTGCGGAGAGCAGCAGATACTTTGGAACAGACCACTTATCCCGGATTGTCTGGGATCTGGACTGTTGACGTAGTTCTGGGTGTTACTCCCACTACCCCCACAAGGGACACCGTGGGTTGGCCCCGTGATTGACTTTCCTAGCTAGCTGGGGTTGTCGTTCGGGGGGTCATTTCACGGCCCCACTTCTTAGAAATCACCTCTGGGGACTGCTCTCCAGAGGCTAATTACCAGTTCTCCTGTCCCACTTCCTTGGTGTCGGTTAGTGGGCTCCTACTTCTCTTTTCCGCTACTTCCCCCCCCCTCCCACCTTTTACTCTATCCACTTTCCTTCCTCCTCTTCCCTCCTCTCTTTCCTGCCCCCCCCCCCCCCTCTGCTCCCCCTACCTCCTGTGGCTTCCTCCTTGCTCCCCTCATCCACTTCCTTTCTCTGATTCTCATTTTCTCTCTCCTTCACTCGACTCCCCTCCTGCTACACGATGATTTACTCTGCTCTGGGGGGGAATCCTACCGTAATTTCGCACAACGTGCGTGGTCTCAATACTCCACAAAAACGGTCACAACTGTTGCGCCACTTGGGGAAGGGGAAACCGTCCTTTGTGTTTTTACAGGAAACACATTTCAGGGCTAGTGAGATCCCTAAACTGACAAACCAATGCTTTCCCAAAGCTTTTCATGCAGCTAGCCCTGATTCGAAAACTAAAGGGGTCTCGATCCTGGTGGGCCGGGACTCTGGCTTCGAGCTCACTCAGCAATTGGCAGATCCTGAGGGGCGGTTCCTCTTCCTCAAGGGGAGGGTGGGGGAGCTCCCTGTCACGCTGGCGAATGTCTATTTCCCAAATGTAGCACATGTGAGTTTTTGTCAGAAGTTGATTGATGAGCTTTCTGGGTTTGCTACGGGGTGCATAATCCTGGGGGGGGATTTCAACATCTCGTTGGACCCCCTTTTGGATACTTCAGACGGCAAGTCTGCAGTTTTCTTTTCGCAAACTTAAAAAGATAAGATCCTTGCTGCATTCTATGGCACTGATGGACTCATGGCGGGTCAAGTACCCCCAGGGTAGGGATTTCACTTATTTTTCAGCTATACACAACAAGTACACACGCATAGACTTTTTATTTCTGACACAAAGGGACCTACCCACTATATTAGACGCACGCATTGGGACGAGATCGGTGTCTGATCACGCGCCAATCTCCCTGACCTTAACACTACAGCCGACCCGCCGACAGACGAGTAGTTGGCGACTTAACCCTGCATTGTTGACGGATCCCACGACCTTGGAACAGATAAGGGAGACCATACAACACTATTTCAGTGAAAATACGACTGCTGATGTTTCCCATATGACTGTTTGGGAGGCACACAAATGTGTCCTTAGGGGCAGACTGATGGGCTTGGCAGCACAGAGGAAGAGGGTAGCGGAACAGGACTTAAAGGATGCTTTTGCAAGAGTGAGGGTTTTGGAAGCACAACACAAGAGATCAGTGGCAGTGTTACTGGCCGATGACCTCTTGCTGGCACGCAGGACTCTCCAGGAGAAGTTAGACCTACAGGCCAAGCGGATCATGTTCTTCCGTCGGGGCTTTTTCTACGAACACGGCAACAAAAGTGGCAAATTTTTGGCACGAGCTTTGAGGGGGGTGCGGGCCTCACATACCATCACCCAGATCAGGAACCGCGAGAACCGACTGGTTCAAGACACGGACCGTATTGCGGCGGGATTTCACAGGTTTTACTCGAAGCTGTATAACATTCCCCCCCCTCATAAACCAGCCCGGGTAGAGGGATCGAGATGCGAGATCATAGAACAGTACCTTCAACGCAGTGGCATGCCAGGTCTCTCGGCAGAGGATGCCGGGGAACTGGACAGGCCTATTACAGCCTCGGAGCTCACGCAGGCTATTCAATCATTGAAAACCGGGAAGAGCCCAGGCCCGGACGGCTTTTCAGCCATTTACTATAAGACCTTTGCACACCTTTTGGTGACACCCTTATTGAAGGCCCTGAATTCCCTTCCCGAGCTCCGGGAGGTTCCACCGACCTTTAACTTGGCACACATTACGGTGCTCCCCAAGCCGGGGAAAGACCCTAATGCCTGCTCAAGCTACCGGCCAATTTCGCTGCTCAACTTGGACATAAAGCTACTGTCAAAAATTCTAGCTACCAGGCTGAACACATTCTTGCCCGAACTGATTGGTCCGGAGCAGGCAGGCTTTATGCCCGGGAGAGAGGCTCGGGACAATGTCATCAAGGTGGTGGATCTCTTGCATTGTATGAGGGGGAGCGCTGTCGAGGGCCTTCTCCTGTCCACGGACGCGGAGAAGGCCTTCGACAGAGTGGCGTGGGACTTCATGTTCGCGGTTTGCAGGCGGGTGGGTTTTCAGACACGACTGTTGGCTTGGCTCTCGGCGCTGTACCACCGCCCGACGGCTCGTTTAAAAATAAATGGGGCTCTTTCTGAACCTGTAAGCATACGCAACGGTACACGCCAGGGCTGCCCGTTATCGCCAATATTATTTATCCTTGTACTCGAACCATGCATCCGCATGATCAATGCAAACCCATCAATTAGTGGCCTCAGGCAGGGACTCACGCATTTCAAGCTGGCCGCCTACGCGGATGACCTTCTATTCTTACTGTCACAGCCCCACATCTCGATCCCTAATTTACTAACTGAATTTGAGATCTTTGGTTACCTTTCAAACTTTAAAATTAACTGCGAGAAATCGGAGGCGCTGAACATATCCCTGGGTCCTGCGTGCCTGCGGAATGCCAGGTCTAATTGTCCCTTTAAGTGGGTAGATCACAAACTCAAATATTTGGGGATTTGGCTCACGCCCAACTCAGATAGTCTTTACGCACAAAACTTCCAACCCTTTCTGAGCGACCTGCGTGAAGACCTACGGGCATGGCACACTCACCCGTTGTCTTGGTTCGGGAGGGCGGCTGCCATTAAGATGACAATACTGCCGAGGGTACTATATCTTTTTCACACACTTCCCATTAGGTTGCCTAGACGGTTCTTCATTCACCTGCAAGCATTAGTGAGAAGTTTTATTTGGGCCAACAAGAAACCCCGAATTAATTTCTCTACCTTGACTTTGCCGAAGGTAAAAGGGGGTATCAATCTACCAAACTTCAGATTCTACTACTATGCGACACACCTGGTTCGCATACTGGACTGGAACTGCCATGCCACGACTAAAGACTGGGTGAGATTGGAAGCTGGCCTGTCAGATACGCCACTGAGGTTCCTGCCGTGGGTAGTGAAGGAGGCTAGACCGGCCATGCTTGTAACACACCCTCTGATAGGGCCGACTCTGGAAGTCTTTGGGGAAGCATCACGTCGGTGTGGACTGGCATCTACGCCGGGTCCATTGACACCCTTAGCTCACAATTCTTCATTTGCGTCTGGGCACTCTACGGTGTCTTTCCCACATAGGGCTGATGGGACACCCACGACTGTGACACACTGCTTGGAGAGGAACAAACCTAAGACCTTTCAAGCCCTGGCGCAGGACTTGCAGGCAAAACACTTCACTTACTGGCAGTACAGACAGCTACATGACTATATTCACTGCGCGACCAACAGATCGCACGTTCTGAGAGAACAAACGTGGTTCGAACAATTGTGCATCACGGGTGAACCAGTGAGAAAGGCGACATCCCTGATCTACAATTGGCTACAGACCTCCAGGACTGACCGCTCGACCAGACATAAACTGGACTGGGAGAGGTTTTTCTCCAAGACCTTTACGGACGAGCAATGGAGCAATGCATGCATATTGGCACACAAATGCTCTATAAGCACTAGCACACAAGAAACAGCGTATAAAGTCCTGACGAACTGGTACTTTACACCAGTTAGACTTAATAAATGGTTCCCAGGCACGTCAGAATCTTGCTGGAGATGTGGAGGTGATGGCGGTGATATGTTACATATTTGGTGGAGCTGCCCGAGCCTTAAAGGGTTCTGGGACGGGATCTGCTCGCAGATTCGCGCCATCACAGAGACGGGCATTGACCTTACACCTGAATGCTGCTTACTCCACATCTCCAGCTACTCGTTAAGCAAATACAAAAAATCAATGGTGCGCCACTTGCTGAACGCCGCTAAGGCGATCATTCCCAGACATTGGAAGTCCACGCGCCCTCCCTCTTTGAGGGAGTGGCTGTCAGAGGTGGACTCCCTGTATAAAATGGAAGAAACGGTGGCGATGGCTGCCGAACGGACTGACAAATTTCACAGACTGTGGAGACCTTGGTTTACCTTCAAATACTCTGATGCTTTTGCGAAACTTCAAAATGGTTGAATCCCTAAATAGCTATGTACATGTCTGTTTAGTAGTAAGATGGTCTCATGTGAATTAAGCTAAGCCCTACATTTCAGTTCTCAACTAATTCACATCTTGAATTGGGGTTATGTGCCGGTTATAATGTAACATTTTTGTTGCCGTTCTGAAGCCAGCTAGTGTACTCAAGACAAGTTATTGACAGGTTCTCGCTTTTTCTGTTCCGCACCTCCCCCAATGCGGGGTGCTCACCACCTTTCCTTCTACCCCCCAACCCTTCTTTCTTTTCTCCCCCTTCTTTATAGACACTTAAAATTCACCCCCACCATTTGCAAGTATCTTAATATATGGACCATCGGGGGTTATGGTCGATTACCTCATCAGATTCCGCATTTACAGAGGTCCTGATTTATGTTGGGAGGGGGTCCCCCCCTTTCTCGGGCCTCCCCTCCATGCTGATTAATGTTACCGAAATATAAGGTACTCTGTAACGGTATCTAGGACTGAACGATATGATATGCTGTGCATTGTGGGTTTGATCCCACGACTGTTCCTTAGTTTTTATTGTACTATATTGTGATGTCAAATGCTTCAATAAACTTTTATTGGTTAGAAGTTTTGGATTCCCGGCTCCGTAAAGGCATTCTTCAATACCTCGTACTTTGGAAAGGGTTGGGTCCTGAGGAGAGGTCTTGGATCACTGCATCTGAGGTCTTTGCTCCCTGTCTGTTAAGGAGGTTCCATCTGGAGTTTCCCTTTAAGCCTGGACCCAGGCGGGGGAGGGGGAGGCCTCGTAAGAGGGAGGGTACTGTCATGGTTATGCAGTGATTTTCCTGTGTTTGCTTACCTCCCCTCATGTCTTCAGACTAAGAGGCCAGCCACTTCCACCTGGGGTTTTTTATAACCTCTCCTCTAAGCATGGCTCCACCCCAGGCCCTATCAGGGAGCCCTATATTAACCTGTGCACTGCAGGCCATCAGTGCTGATCAACCATTGTGTATTCCTTTGTGTGTTAGCTTCCTGTTTCCTGCCGCCTGCCGTGTGCTCTGCTACTGTTTTCCATTACCGACTTTGACGTGTTTTGACTATCCCTGTTTGCCTGTGATCCTGACCTTTTGGCGTGTCCCCAACTATTCTTGTCTGCTTGTGGCCCCGACCTTGGCTTTGTCCCTCACCATCCCTATCCTCCTGTTGCCTCTGTGGGTGTGAGCTGGGGGACCCTGGGGGTCGCGACCTGGAGCCAGTTGCAGCCAAGTCCATCCTCACCACCAGAGGCGCTGGTGAACACCTGCTGGCTCTTAGACTCCACGCCCCAGGGAATCTTACGCTCTAACCCCAGTGGGATCTGTCCCCCGTCTGCAGCAGTCAGCCGTAGGGTCCACAACCTTGTGGTGCACTCCTGATCCTACGGTGTGCACCTGTCACCTCGCCTCAAGGTGACCTGACAGATGTTCTTCATTTTATTTTTAACATCATTGATGTTTTGCTGTATATTTTCTAAATCCCGATTGCACCCCATTATCTCCCCAATCAGGATCTGGGCACTTTCACTGGTAAAATGGGATTCTTCTTCCACACCACCTACAAAACAAAGCAAAAAAACACACCATGTATTATAAATATGGTGACATACATTGATGAGCTTACCGGAAGCTGTGTTCTCCGACACTCACCTGTTGTGGTGACAATTTGTCCAACTTCAACGATCTCTCCTTCCTTCTCCTCCTCCTCCTCCTCCTCCTGCTCCTCTGCTTCTGGTTTTGGAATTTTGCCTTCTTTGGGAGGGGTGGGGTCCCTGGTGTCCTCATACTTGCTGAGTCTTCTCTCCCCTATGAGAATGTAAAAAAATAATATTTAGCACACAGAGGGCAGAAATAGGAATATGAAACATTGCTTGGAAGTGTTGTACAATTGTGTTTTTTGGCCGAGTTCCAAGGTGAGAACATTATTGTGGACACTTTGTTAAGCTGGAATACTTACCTGCAGAACGATGTTTCTTACGAACGAATGAAACCATGAACTTGAAAGTGGCCATTTTAAAATGCACAACATGAAATCAAAGCAAAGAAGGATATGAATATCTCTTATCTCCCATCAGAGACATCAACAAGGGAAAGTGAGCATAGGGACTATTACGGGGCACGTATGGTTTTGTTCACAAAAGATTAATATCAGAACAATGGATCATATTTAAAAACAATTTATTCAACAGACATATATAAAAATAAGTCAGTAAAATATCTCAAAATACAGTTGGTAGAGACGAATGAGGTAATTGTTCAACTAGTTTCGCTTCATAGCTTCATCAGGACATTACCTAAGTCTGGAGATATACAAGTTTAACATAACAAATCATTAGATATCAATAGTCACAATATAAACATGACATATGAATATAATCCTTTAGATATGGAGACAATGTCATCACGACATTTTGACATGGGAGCACGCTCCTACCTCTCCAGCCCTATTCCAACTCCTGGTCAAATTCAATGGTGTAGAAAGGGAGAAAAGGATCTTTCCCGGCGACTGGGAGGGGAATATTTCACAACACCGACAAGGATCCGATTGTAATAAGTATCGGCTAGATATATAAAGAAATATACAATATAAATGTATAATTTTTAATAATAAGAATAGTGAATGAGGAGATTGTAAGTGAAGAGGGGGGGGGGACCACTGGGAGAGAAGGGTGTGTAAGCACAGTGAATAGAACTGTACTGTGTATTGATAATCCAAGAATGGTGAATAGACCATAGAATCACTAGAGTCCCCATTCCAAAGATAGGGAAATACAGCAAAGTGAGAACAAGTGTAGGTGTCATTACCAGCAAGTTAAAAGTGAGAAATAAGAACAGACCCAACCAAACCGTGAGACATAAAACTAAGTGATGTGTCAAGAAGATATCAAAAAATATACAAACATAGTTACCCCTTGTTGGAAAAAAGGGGGAAAAAGATTTTTGTAGGATCCCGGAGGTGCCAAACAATCTGGCTTGACCAGAGATATCATGTATAGGAGGTCTATATGGGTGGCAGGTACGGTGCGGTTTCCATCTTAATTAATAGGTAGTATGTATGGCCCCAATTCACTGTTGAATCCGCACTACTAAGATGACAATGGGATAAAGGTATATTTAGAGCCCAGCCTTGAGAAAGTAACCATGAACTAGGTATAATGTCCTGTAAAATAAATTTTAGACTCACCCCTATGCCAAGTGCCCTGCGTGTCCACTGGGTCCCGTCGCTGCAATGAGCTGGCGTTTGAATCGCCATTTTATGCCCCCAACCCCGCCGCAATCACAGCGCCGTGTCGCCGGCCTATGACGTCAGCGGGGTCAATGGTCCGGACATGGCGCGCACCGATATCCATCACGCGCATGCGCCCATCCCCGCCGGACACCAAAAACATGGCCGCGCATCTATAATAGATGCTTGGCTCACGTGGCTTGTCCGGTCAGCGGCGCACGCGCACAGACTGCACGCAACGCGCGAATGTGCCTCAGCAAGAAAAGGGGAAGAAACAAGCCCGCCCCATATTGCGTCAGCAGAACAGGAGGGAAGGCATATACCCACCAGCAATGTTAAACTCCTGCTCCCAGACCATACCAGCCGCCGGGAAAGAAACCTCCCATACATCAAAGAAAGCCATCAATGAGCCAGAAACAGGGATTTGTAAACCGGAGAGAGTTGGAACCTGCTCCCATATCTCGAAAAGGATACACAATATTTATAGACTGTATTAAAAGCAAATTTGTGGATAGCTTCTTGCTGTCTCATGTTTCTAGTCTTCCGTCATACATTTGTGATACCACAGACCTTTTGAGACATATAGATGGCATCCTGGTTCCTCCCGACTCCCTCCTCGTGGCCTTGGATGTGGAAGCTCTCTACCCAAGTATTCCCCACGAGGGGGGAGTCGAGACAGCCAGGATGTTTTTAATGGAACAGGAGGAGTCTTCTTGGCCTCTAAATAATTTTATTTTGCAACTACTAAAATGTATCCTCACGCGTAACTTCTTTTTATTTGAAGAACAATACTTTTTGCAGACACAGGGTGTTGCCATGGGCACATCATGTGCCCTCTCCTATGCAAACCTATATTTAGGAGCCTGGGAGAGACAAGTATTTTCAAATGACCTGTTTCAGGTCCATCTGGAGTATATTTTATGTTGGTTTAGATTCATTGATGACTTGTTCATCATTTGGACGGGTTCAAATAACCAACTTATGGAGTTTGTTAAATTAATCAATCAGAATAATTTAAATCTACGATTTACGGTGTCTTCGGATCTTTTGAGGATTCCTTTTCTAGATGTATATATTTCAAAAAATCCAGATGGACTACTTGAAACAAGCCTATATCGAAAATCAACAGCGGGCAACACCCTGTTGCATGCATCCAGTGCCCACCCAAAACCCCTGTTACGCAGCATCCCTTTTGCACAATATTTACGGCTTCGCCGAAATTGTACACGGGATGAGGATTTCTATACACAGGCAGCAGCTCTTAGAACACGTCTCTTACTTAGAGGCTACTCCTCCACTAACCTACGAAAGGCCTTTAATCGGGCTACAGGCCATAAGAGATAGACATGTGCATTCGTTTTCGTCCGAATGCATTTTCGTCCGAATTTCAGCTATTTTCGTTTTCGTTTTGACAAACGATAACAAAAGCACAAAATCCGAAAAACAAAAGATCCGACATAAATAAATGCTTTATTTTCGTTTTCAATGTTACAACAGTTCGATATAGAATAGGAGATTCGACATGACTCTGACAATAACACTGTCTATAGAACCTGTGGTCGAATGTGCCTAACCTTACCTCTATTAGTCCAAGATTATATAGAGAAAATATTCGACAGAGAAAAAAGATTTGACAGAGAGAAAAGATTCTGCAAGTTACTGTTCTAAAAAGTGTTTGGGGACCCGGGTCCTGCCCCAGGGGACATGTATCAATGCAAAAAAAAGTTTTAAAAACCGCTGTTTTTTCGGGAGCAGTGATTTTAATAATGATTAAAGTGAAACAATAAAAGTGTAATATTCCTTTAAATTTTGTAGGGGGGGTTGTCTATAGTATGCCTGTGAAGGGGCTCATGTTTCTGGTGCTTAGAACTGTCCCTGCACAAAGTGTCATTTATGCAGGAAAAAAAGTCCTTTAAAATCACTCGCAGCTATTATGAATTGTCGGCTCCCGTAATACAGAGAACACTCATTGAAAGTCATCGATAAAAAAAAAAGATAAATAAATAAAAAAGCGTGGGGGTCCCCCAAATTCAATTACCAGGCCCTTCAGGTCTGGTATGGATATTAAGGGGAACCCTGCCTCAAATTTAAGAAATAATTTGACGTGGGGTTCCCCCTAAATATCCATAACCAGACCCTTCAGGTCTGGTATGGATATTAAGGGGAACCCTGCGTCAAATTAAAAAAAAAATTGACGTGGGGGTCCCCCTAAAAATGCATACCAGACCCTTTATCCGAGCACGCAACCTGGCAGGCCGAAGGAAAAGAGGGGGGGACGAGAGAGCGGCCCCCCCTCCCTCCTGAACCGTACCAGGCCACATGCCCTCAACATTGGGAGGATGCTTTGGGGGTCTGTGACCCCTCAAAGCACCTTGTCCCCATGTTGATGAGGACAAGGGCCTCATCCCCACAACCGTGGCCGGTGGTTGTGGAGGTCTGCGGGCGGGGGGCTTATCAGAATCTGGAAGCCCCCTTTAACAAGGAGACCCCCAGATCCCGGCCCCCCCTGTTTGAAATGGTAAGGGGGTACAAAAGTACCCCTACCATTTCACAAAGAAAGTGTAAAAAATTGTTAAATAAGACAAACACACTCTTGAAAAATTCCTTTATTAAAAATAAAAAAATAAAAAAAAGATTCCAGCGGCGGTAATCCACTCTTGCTATCCAGCGACGGACGGTCATCTCTCCAGCGATGGCTCATCTCATCCAGCGCAGAGGAGACACTGCAAGGATTCCGGCGTCCTGACGTTTCTTATATACGGAGGGCGGGGCCACCCGTCACCTGACCCCGCCCCCCTCTGACGCAAGGGGAAACCCGGGGTTCCCTGTGACGTATGGGTGACCCCGCCCCCCTCTGATGTAACGGAAACCTGCCTGTGTTACATCAGAGGGGTGCGGGTCACCCATACGTCACAGGGAACCCCGGGTTTCCCCTTGCGTCAGAGGGGGGCGGGGTCAGGTGACGGGTGGCCCCGCCCTCCGTATATAAGAAACGTCAGGCCGCCGGAATGCCTGCAGTGTCTCCTCCACGGAGACAGAAGAAGGATGTATTCGCTGCGCTGGATGAGATGAGCCATCGCTGGAGAGATGACCGTCCGTCGCTGGATAGCAAGAGTGGATTACCGCCGCTGGAATCTTTTTTTTATTTTTAATAAAGGAATTTTTCAAAAGTGTGTTTGTCTTATTTAACTATTTTTTACACTTTCTTTGTGAAATGGTAGGGGTACTTTTGTACCCCCTTACCATTTCAAACAGGGGGGGGCCGGGATCTGGGGGTCCCCTTGTTAAAGGGGGCTTCCAGATTCTGATAAGCCCCCCGCCCGCAGACCTCCACAACCACCGGCCACGGTTGTGGGGATGAGGCCCTTGTCCTCATCAACATGGGGACAAGGTGCTTTGAGGGGTCACAGACCCCCAAAGCATCCTCCCAATGTTGAGGGCATGTGGCCTGGTACGGTTCAGGAGGGGGGGGGGCGCTCTCTCGTCCCCCCCTCTTTTCCTGCGGCCTGCCAGGTTGAGTGCTCGGATAAAGGGTCTGGTATGGATTTTTAGGGGGACCCCACGTAAATTTTTTTTTAAATTTGACGCGGGGTTCCCCTTAATATCCATACCAGACCTGAAGGGTCTGGTTATGGATATTTAGGGGGAACCCCACGTCAAATTTTTTCTTAAATTTGAGGCAGGGTTCCCCTTAATATCCATACCAGACCTGAAGGGCCTGGTAATTGAATTTGGGGGACCCCCACGCTTTTTTATTTATTTATTTATTTTTTTTATCAATGACTTTCAATGAGTGTTCTCTGTATTACGGGAGCTGACAATTCATAATAGCTGCGAGTGATTTTAAAGGACTTTTTTTCCTGCATAAATGACACTTTGTGCAGGGACAGTTCTAAGCACCAGAAACATGCGCCCCTTCACAAGCATACTATAGACAACCCCCCCTACGAAATTTAAAGGAATATTACACTTTTATTGTTTCACTTTAATCATTATTAAAATCACTGCTCCTGAAAAAACAGCCGTTTTTAAAACTTTTTTTTGCATTGATCCATGTCCCCTGGGGCAGGACCCGGGTCCCCAAACACTTTTTAGGACAGTAACTTGCAAATTAGTCTTTAAAATTAGCACTTTAGATTTTGAATGTTGGAGTCCCATAGACTTTAACAGGGGTTCTAAAGTATGCTATATACTAGCTCCGTCGAATCTTCTTTATACATTCGACAGGCACCATAAGCCTTCAAAGACAGATTCGACCGTAATTCATGTAGATTTTCGGACGAATGCAATTTTTGAACGAAAAATGAAATAAATAAAATCGAATTTCGGGAGTAACTAAATAAAGTTTTCGGACGAAAACGAAATTCCGAAACGAAATATTTTACTCTGCACATGTCTAATAAGAGAACATCTCTACTGTATCCTAAAAAGAAAAAAACTGGAACAGAAACAGTTAAGGTTATCACACAATTCTCGGCTCATCATGATACACTCAGGACCATACTTTCTAAACATTGGCATTTACTTACTGAAAATCATATACTTTTTTTTTTTTTTGCAAATCTGTTTATTGGAATTTCAGACAGTGAACAAGTAACCAAAAGCAAAACAAGACAGACAAAAACAAAAACAAAAACACATACATTGGTCACGATTAGTGTTACAGGCGTGACGTGTAAAGAGTTGCAATATAAGACAGTGCATTACATAAAAAAACATGTCGGAGAATTCAAGGCATCTCACCGGCCACAAAGAGCCGACTCCATGTGCAGTAGGATGACTCAGGACTAAACCATGCTACTCAGACATACAACATTTCCACTAGTGCATATTCCTATTCATTTACAAACGAAAATGCGTTAAGTAGGCTATGGGTCTGAGGCCGTGGAGGCATCCGCCAGCCAGCTGGACCAGACCTTGTCATATTTTTGCGGGCAACCTCTATTAACATAGCAGTCCTTGTAGAGAGGCAGGCTGTCGTTCACCAATTTTTTCCACAGGGAGAGAGGGGGAGGAGTGGGCTTACGCCAGCTGAGCGCAATGGCCTTGCGGGCATAGAAGAGAAGTAGCCCAGCTAGGGTGCGCCGCGCCACAGTGGGAATTAGCTGATCTAGCAGGCCCAGTATGCAAGTTTCTATAGAGAGTGGGAGCGATATGGAGGTGACCTGTGTAATGACCCCTAGTATCTCCTTCCAATAGTCAACAATGGCTGGGCAGGTCCAAAAAATATGAATGAAGTCCCCCGGTATTGTCCCACAACGCCAACATCCCGGCGGGGAGGCGGGGTTCATTTTGTGCAGTCTGTAGGGGGTGAAATATGCTCGGTGGGCCATCTTAAACTGTATCAGCCGATCTCTCAGGGAGACCAGGGATCTGAAGGGGAAGTCCCACATGTCATCCCAATCATCGTTATCAAAGGTGGGAATGTCTCGCATCCACTTATCTCTAAGTTTCCCCAAAGTAGGGAGGGAGGTCATTATCAAATGGGAGTAAAGTGTTGAGGTGGGCTTAGTGTCACAACTGGACTTGAGGAGGCCCTCCAATGCGGATTGGACAACCTGGGGGGGAGAGCTGGAGAACTGGCACCTGAAGGCATGGGAGAGTTGTAGATACCTAAAAAAATAACTCTGCGGGACGTTGAATTCAGAAATCAACTTGGGGAGTGGAGCCAGCGATTGGTCAGAAATCACCTGGTCTACTGTTCTAATATTGAATTTAGTCCAAGCATGGGGTTCAGGCAGTTTGTAAAACTGCTCCAGGGTGGGGTTACGCCACAAGGGGGCAGCTGGAGAAAGTGCATTGGTAGGGTATTTTTCAATTTTAAGTCCTACCCCCCATGCACGCAACGTGGTGCGCATGGAGGGGGTCAGCGGGTACGGGGCCTTCGGGCCACGATAGAGTAAAAATTTCAATGCCTCCAGCGACCCCAACACCGCCGCTTCAACCAAGGTGGCAGGGTTTGTCTTATCAGGAGTGAGCCACCAAGCTGCTGTAACCAGCTGGGTGGCTAGAAAATATTTGTACAGGTCAGGGCACGCCAGTCCTCCCTGGGAGGACGGACGCGTAATTGTTGACCATCCATACCTGGGGGACTGGTTTCCCCAGATGAAGGAGGCAAACAGACTATGCAGACGGGAGAAAAAGGATTTGGGAATCCAATGTGGAGATTGGCGAAGTAGGTAGATAAATTTCGGTAGGATTTTCATTTTTATCAGGTTTATCCGCCCTAGCAATGATAGGGGTAGTGACTCCCATGCCTTCAGACGCAGCCGTGTCTCATGAACCACTGGGGATAGATTTAGGGGTACGAAGTCCGAAGCCTGTCTCGAGACCACAACCCCAAGGTACCTGAAGGTCTCCACCCACTGTAGGGGTAAATCAGGGGGGGCAGTGTCGCGAGCCGCTGGGTCTATGGGGAACAGAAGCGACTTCGACCAGTTAACCCTAAGGCCCGTGATCGTGGAGAATGAATCAAGAATTTGTAATGCCCCTCTGAGTGAGGAGTCCGCATCGTTAAGGAAGAGAAGGAGGTCGTCCGCATACAGGGCGACCCTCTCCTCCAGCCAGCCAACACGCAGGCCCCTGACATGCAGGGAGGTACGTAAGGCCTCCGCCAGGGGCTCCATTGCAATGGCGAATAGGGCCGGAGAAAGAGGGCAGCCCTGTCTCGTGCCCCTGGACAAAGGGAAGGACCGCGAAACACTCCCCCCCAACTTAATGGCCGACGTGGGGTGTCTATAGAGCGTCTGAAGCCACTTAATAAATACCAAGGGGAACCCCATTCTGCGGAGGACCTGAAAATCATATACTTACACAATACATAAGAGACACTCCTGAAATAGTCTTTCGAAAGGCTAGATCACTTAGAGACCGGCTGACTAGCAGCCATTTCCAGACAAAATCTACTCAGAAATCTATTCAGAAAGGCACCTTTCCCTGTGGACAATGTTCCATGTGTCCATGGATATACTCTGGAACATCAGTGATTCTCCCAAATGGAGAAAACTATAAATTACAATCTCGAGCCAATTGTGGCACCACCGGCATTATATATTTAATTGCGGTGCATACTATATTGGCAAAACCATCCGCGAATTCAGACAGAGTGGGAGACCACATTTACTATACAACCAATGGGAAATTAACTTTCATTGGACGACATATTGGATTGCATCACCGATATGAAGTGGGAACCATTAAATTTGTGGCACTTGTTTCAGCTGACATTAGGGGGGGCAATAGGGACAAATTATTATTACAAAAAGAAGCCTTATGGATCGAAAAGTTGAATGCACTTGTCCCTCCGGGGCTCAACGAAACCAATTCCTTCAAAGCCTTTTTATAAGCAGTAACGGTATACACACTAAACATGCAATTCACAAAAATGGGTCTCCCACCTCTGTCATTGTTCTGCTCTAAATTTAATTAAAATATATTTCTATATGATCTCTTAATAATGGACTAAGGGATCCTGGAGGTGCCGCCCTCCTCGCTGTCCCTACTCTTTGTGGAGATCCTCTTGATATAATAGCCAATTGTGTCTTAATAGTATCTATGTAAAATCGACTTTGGTCTATATCTATATTGTTGTTTTTTCTTTATTACTTGTTATAAAATTTTGGTATTATTTTGTACCTATTTAATACATGGTATGTGTTTTTAATACAGTCTATAAATATTGTGTATCCTTTTCGAGATATGGGAGCGGGTTCCAACTCTCTCCAGTTTACAAATCCCTGTTTCTGGCTCATTGATGGCTTTCTTTGATGTATGGGAGGTTTCTCTCCCGGCGGCTGGTATGGTCTGGGAGCAGGAGGAGGCGACTGCCCACGTTTAACATTGCTGGTGGGTATATGCCTTCCCTCCTGTTCTGCTGACGCAATATGGGGCGGGCTTGTTTCTTCCCCTTTTCTTGCTGAGGCACATTCGCGCGTTGCGTGCAGTCTGTGCGCGTGTGCCGCTGACCGGACAAGCCACGTGAGCGTCTATTATAGATACGCGGCCATGTTTTTGGTGTCCGGCAGGGATGGGCGCATGCGCGTGACGGATATCGGTGCGCGCCATGTCCGGACCATTGACCCCGCCGACGTCATAGGCCGGCGACACGGCGCTGTGATTGCGGCAGGGTTGGGGGGCATAAAATGGCGATTCAAACGCCAGCTCATTGCAGCGACGGGACCCGGTGGACACGCAGGGCACTTGGCATAGGGGTGAGTCTAAAATTTATTTTACAGGACATTATACCTAGTTCATGGTTACTTTCTCAAGGCTGGGCTCTAAATATACCTTTATCCCATTGTCATCTTACTAGTGCGGATTCAACAGTGAATTGGGGCCATACATACTACCTATTAATTAAGATGGAAACCGCACCGTACCTGCCACCCATATAGACCTCTGATACATGATATCTCTGGTCAAGCCAGATTGTTTGGCACCCCTGGGATCCTACAAAAAACTTTTTTCCAACAAGGGGTAACTATGTTTGTATATTTTTTGATATCTTCTTGACACATCACTTAGTTTTATCGGTCTGTTCTTATTTCTCACTTTTAACTTGCTGGTAATGACACCTACACTTGTTCTCACTTTGCTGTATTTCCCTATCTTTGGAATGGGGACTCTAGTGATTCTATGGTCTATTCACCATTCTTGGATTATCAATACACAGTACAGTTCTATTCACTGTGCTTACACACCCTCCTCTCCCGGTGGTTTCCCCCCCCTCTTCACTTACAATCTCCTCATTCACTATTCTTATTATTAAAAATTATACGTTTATATTGTATATTTCTTTATATATCTAGCCGATACTTATTACAATCGGATCCTTGTTGGTGTTGTGAAATATTCCCCTCCCAGTCGCCGGGAAAGATCCTTTTCTCCCTTTCTACACCATTGAATTTGACCGGGAGTTGGAATAGGGCTGGAGAGGTAGGAGCGTGCTCCCATGTCAAAATGTCGTGATGACAATGTCTCCATATCTAAAGGATTATATTCATATGTCATGTTTATATTGTGACTATTGATATCTAATGATTTGTTATGTTAAACTTGTATATCTCCAGACTTAGGTAATGTCCTGATGAAGCTATGAAGCGAAACTAGTTGAACAATTACCTCATTCGTCTCTACCAACTGTATTTTGAGATATTTTACTGACTTATTTTTATATATGTCTGTTGAATAAATTGTTTTTAAATATGATCCATTGTTCTGATATTAATCTTTTGTGAACAAAACCATACGTGCCCCGTAATAGTCCCTATGCTCACTTTCCCTTGTTGATGTCTCTGATGGGAGATAAGAGATATTCATATCCTTCTTTGATTCAAACTATTGGGATGAGGGTGCACACACTCAGTCTTACAATCATTATACCCCTAAGCTATTTCCTTCTCATGAAATCAAAGCACATGGAGCATGTATGCAAGCAAGAATAATCATATGAACACACGACAACTACTTACTTTTTTGAAGAACACGCTTGATCCTTATGTACTGCTCATGCTCCCTCAGTTTCAGGTCTGACCAGCGTTTTCTCAGTTGATCCATGGATCGGCGTACCCCAAAATTCTTCTGAAGACTCTTCACAACTTTATTCATGATCTTGGCCTTTCTGATATTTGGGTTTGGGTAAGGTCCATACTTCCCATCATAGTCGGTCCTGTTCAATATGTCCACCATCTCCAACATCTCTCCAAAAGACATATTTGAGGCCTTAAATCTTCTCTTTCTGGATCGGGACGTTTCAGGCTCCGGGCTTTCCTCACCCTCCTCCTCGTTAGTGGAACTCTGATTGCGCACCTGCGTTCTCTCTGCCATGTGCTCTCACCACTGTGCCAAAAGCGAAGGGGCGGGGAATAGTCTAGAAAGAAGGGGCGGGCGGAGTTTCACGCATGCGCACTGTATGCACGTGTCGTCCGTACGATCTGTGAACAGAGGGAGAAGCTGAGGTGACGAACGTGCAAACGAAGGTAACATTTTGAACTTGGTACATCACTAGGCTATACTGCTTCTGGATTGAGGCCTGCATTAGTGGAGTTTAGCCTGACATTAGGGTTTGTCTTGTGTTGTGTCTTGCAGACATTATGGACGGGTTCAATGATCATAGCTTCCTCCCTCTGTTCATCGATAAATACAGAGAGATGTCCTGCCTGTGGCAAGCGACACACCCTCAGTATAGTAACAAACTAAAGAGGAAGGCAGCAATGGACAAACTGGTTGAGTTTGTGAAGCCGGTGGTCCCCAAGGCAGATGTCAACTATTTAAAAAAGAAAATCGTGGCCTGAGGAGTACATATCTGAATCAGAGGAAGAAGGTGCTGGACTCCATGCAATCTGGTGCTTCAGCAGATGACGTTTATGTCCCCAGGCTGTGGTATTATAACAGGATGCAGTTTCTGTCAGACCAGGCTGAGGCTAGAGAATCCCTCTCTACTCTTCCTTCCACGCGTCCCATGCTACATTCCACACCCGCTGAGTCTTCCGACGCCCAACCTGGGCCTTCCACTCAGGAAGAACTGGGGGAGCCCAGCTTGAGCCAGGTATAGTATTGTTGTACATATTTTGGGAGTATAAATGAATGATGTTAACTTGATTTTTGCTCACTAATTGCTGATTTTAGAAAGTGATCCACATATCAATAGACATTAGTGGCTAAAACCTTGGGGACAAGAAAGAAAAATGCTGGGCTCAGAATGATAGTCTTTTCTATTGGTTAACAATTTGCAACAGTCTTGATGTGAAAATTGTGTGTGTTTGATGAACCAAAAACTAAACCTATGTCCCTTTTTCATACACAGGAAGACATCAGCCTGGAGGAGGTTGTGGAATGCAGCAGCCAGGAGGTGGCTGTGGAAAGTGGCAGCCAGGAGGAGGCGGGGTAAGCGTCAGCCAGGCGGTGGGTGGGCAAAGGAGCCTCACAGAATACCAGGTCCCTCCCCTCCGCCTTCCACGCAAAAGGGCAAAAAAGGGGGGGAATGTGGAGGAGTCGGCCCTGAGGCTGATTGGGGAGGCATCAGTGGCCCTCAAAGCCAAACCCACATATCAAGAGGCCTTTGCCGCCTTGGCTGCATGCAAGCTTGAGAAAATGGAGGAGGGGCAACAGCTCTTGTGTGAGGAGGTAATTATACACACACTCAACAAGGGTCTGTTGGGCCAAATGACACAAACAACACACTTGTGTGATTTGGCCCATGCCCCTCCTCCTCCTCCTTCTGCCACACCTCCAGCACCACAGCCACAGCCTGGAAGGAAGCGTGGAAGGAAGACCAGAGAGTGAGGACCTGGCTTCAGTCTTGTCTGACAGAAGATGCAGCCTGTTGTAGTACCACAGCCTGGGAACATAGATGTCATCTGCTGCTGTTCTGGGTTTCTTGGACTTCAGGACCAGACTTCTCTCCCTCAGACATGTACTCCTCAGGCCACCAAGTTTTGCGTTTAAATAGTTGATGTGTGCCCTGTGGGGCCAAAGGCTTCGCTAATCTCCCCAGTTTGTCCATCGCTGCCTCCCTCTTTATTTGTTAAACCCCATACACACTATCAGATTATCTGCTGACTTTTTCCTTCAGATTTACCAAAACCATATAATATGAGGACAAACCTTAGGATTTTCAATGTGTATGCAATCAGGCAGGCCCTTCTACTACATGGTTTTGGTAAATCTGAAGGAAAAACTCAGAAGATAATCTGATAGTGTGTATGGGGCTTTACTGACACCTAAATAAAGTTTTTTTTTTTTTGTTTGAAGAAATACTTGCGTATGTGTTTTACTTCAAAAAGGCCAGTTTATTTGTGAGCAGGCAGGTACATTTCAAAAATACAAAGTGAAATGAATAACAAGGGGTACCAACACTAAACAACCTCCTGTAGATTAAAAAAGAAAATATAATAATGTTGTTGTGTTAAGTTTACACAAAAAACACACCCCAAAAAATGGAAAGATGAGCAAAATGACAAAAAAGGAGATGTTTATGAAAAAAACCAAACACAAAATTCACCCAAAAAACAATAAACTAAAAATAAAATTGTGTAGATGTGACAAATTCAAAAATTGTATTGCTGAAATGAGTAAAAAAGAGTCAGGAAATACGTTCGGGAGAAGTGTGTGTGACTATGAGCATCAAAAGAAGTTTCTTCTTGCAGCATTGTAAAGAACAAGAGAATGCGCTTCATGAAAGAATTTTTAACATTGCAGCCCAAATTTGATTGTGAGCATGCGTGGCACCTTGTCCGTCGGAGTAGACTACACATGATCGGAGTATATCTGATCGGAGCATTTTGTCGGAAAATATTTCCGGCAAGTTGGAAAAGTTGGTCCGTCGGATATTCCGACGGAAACAGTCCGATTCAGACCACACACAGTCGGAATATCCGACAAAACGGTCCGATAGGAAACATTCCGACGGAATCTCCGACCGCGTGTACAAGGGCTTAGTCTGAACACATGAGGGGAGGTAAGCAACCAGAGGAAGATCACTGCACCTTCAACTCCACAGGAATGGCAGACTGTGGCATCCCACTTTGCCCATCGTTGGGCCTTTCCCAACTGCGGAGGAACAATAGATGGGAAGCACGTCCACATCGTCCCACAACCCCATTTGGGGTCATACTATTTTAACTATAAGGGGTTTCATAGTATCGTGTTGATGGCGGTGGTGTCGGTGACATATGAGTTTCTATATGTGGACGTGGGGAAGAATGGCTGGATGTCAGATGGTGGAGTCTTTGCCCAGACTGAGTTCTACGGACGTCTCCAGAGCAGTGGCCTGGAATTGCCACCTGCGGAAGAGAACGTCGAAGGACTTCCGTTTGTTTTTCTTGCTGATGAAGCATTTGGTCAAGGCAATCACATGCCATTCCCCCAGAGGACCCTCACCCCAGAGAAGAAGGTTTTTAATTACAGGCTGGCCAGAGCTCGAAGAGCCGTGGAGAATAACTTTGGGATAATGGCCAATCGGCAATCAACCTGGAGGAGTACAAACTGAACCACATTGTTTTTAAAACCACAATTTTTTTAAAAGAAATGCTCCAAATTATATAGCCTCAGTTGGGCATGAGGCTGGACTTCGGGAACCCACACTGACAGCCCTGGAAGCTGCCCGTCCTGGCTTGCCCCCCCCAAAACGCCCGTGAAGTGCATCAAAAATATGTGGAATATTTTACGGGCCATTGCTATGCCAGCTAATTTGTAAAAAAAATTTAATAACAAAAAATCTGATCTGATAAAATCCTGATTTGGATTTACTGCTTGGGCTTATTTTATCTGTCTCCTAGGTTCTCCTAGTGCACTTGTAGTGCCAAGTGGTTTTTACATTATTTAAATAACACCCATTGTCACTGTAAACAGTAACTTAATACAAAAAGTGTTATTGAGGATTGAAAGAAGAAGCCACACATTGTTGAGTAGAAAGCCTTTTACTCCATGCACATTCACATGTGTGTTTTATAAAACATTTTTTTTCAAAGTTTTACCTTAAAAAAATTTTTTTCAAAGTTTTGCCTTGACATTTTTTAACAAATACAGAAACAGGCATGTTTCCAAACATAACATACACAACTCTGGAACTTATAAAGTTCAACATTGCAAAAAAAAAGGCAATATCAGACATTTTATAGTGTGAAAAGGGTGAAGTCACCCCTGTAAAAGCCAAATTTAGAAGATGCACACAAATTGTGAGTCAAAATGGGGGTCTCCTTTCTGATCCCATACCTAATGTCCCATCATGGGAGACCAATGGATGTGTTTTGGGGGTGCAACCAATTCCTCTTGCACCCACAAAACGCATACATTGAAATCCCCTGATGGCAGATAGCACATGTTGACACATTGTGTGCATCTTCCAAATTTGGCTTTTAAACGGTATTAAAACTTTAGATAACATTTTTAGCAAAAAAAAAACAGGAATCTTTTTAGGATCTATATTCTCCCTAGTACATCAATCGTGCTCTTCAGTCTTTGTTCAGTCGGCTTGGTTTTTTTCTTTGATAAGGTCCAAATCCCGACTACAAGACATAATTTCCCGGATAAGCCGCTGTGCACTGTCACTGGTGAAATGACTGGATTTTGGTACCTAAAAAATAAAAAATACACACCATGTATTAAAAATATGCAGGCAAACATCTATTACCTGAATCTGTGGTATCTGACACTGACCTCATGTGGTGCCAAATTCCAGCACTTCTTCCACCTCTCCCTCCTCCACATCCTGAAGTACCACACTACTCTGCTCCCCTTCTTGAGAAGATGGGGGGTTCATGTTGTCCTCCGATGGAACAAGTCTTTTCTCCCCTATGAGAATGGAACAAAAGGTATACTTGGCAAACAGATATTTGTGGCCAGAAATATGAATGTTAAACCTTGCTTGGAAGTGGTGTACAACTGTCTGTTTGGGCAGAGTTTCAAGTTGAAGATACAATTCCCTATTTAACCAAGCTGGAATGCTTACCTTTTTTGGACAAGTTTCACACATGGAGATACCCCAAGTATCCACTGGAGCACCTGTGTGGGTCACCCTAAAAAATGTGCTATGGTGTCCCACACTAGTTCTCCTGAGCAGTGGCGGCTGGTGCTCCATTTTTTTAGGGGGGCGCAAAAAACCCACAACCAACCCCCCCCCCCCACGTCACTTGCCATGATGGGGCCTATAGACAGAAAGACAGAGGGATAGATTGGATAGGACAGACAGATAGACAAATAGACAGATATACATAAATTTGACATACAGACAGGTAGATATGCAGTTAAACAGATAAATAGATATACATAGATAGATATACAGACAGACGGACGGATGGACAGACAGATAGATAGATAGATATACATAGAGATAGATAGATATACAGATAGATAGGTAGATAGAGAGATAGATAGATAGAGAGATAGATAGATAGACAGATATACATATAGATAGACAGACAGATAGATATACAGATAGACATAGATAGATAGATATACAGACAGACAGATAGATATATAGATAAACAGATAGATATACAGACAGACAGACAGATAGATTTACATACAGATAGATAGATTTACATACAGATAGATAGATATACAGATAGATAGATATACATAGAGATAGATAGATAGATAGATAGATAGATAGATAGATAGATAGATAGATAGATAGACAGACAGACAGATAGATATACATAGAGATAGATAGATATACATAGAGATAGATAGATATACAGATAGATAGGTAGATAGAGAGATAGATAGATAGACATACAGATAGATAGATAGACATACAGATATACAGATAGACAGATATACATATAGATAGACAGACAGATAGATATACATATAGATAGATATATAGATATACAGAGAGATAGACAGACAGACAGACAGACAGACAGATATACATAGAGATAGATAGATATACATAGAGATAGATAGATATACAGATAGATAGGTAGATAGGTAGATAGAGAGATAGATAGACAGATAGATAGACATACAGATAGATAGATAGACATACAGATAGATAGATAGACATACAGATAGACAGATATACATATAGATAGACAGACAGATAGATATACATATAGATAGATATATAGATATACAGATAGATATACAGACAGACAGATAGATAGATAAACAGATAGATATACAGACAGACAGACAGATAGATATACATACAGATAAATAGATTTACATACAGATAGATAGATATACAGATATACAGATAGATAGATAGATAGATAGATAGATAGATAGATAGATAGATAGATAGATAGATAGATATACATAGAGATCTATATATATACATAGAGATAGACAGATATACATAGAGATAGATAGATATAGATAGATAGATAGATAGATAGATAGATAGATAGATAGATAGATAGATATACAGATAGATAGGTAGATATAGAGATAGATAGACAGATAGGTAGATAGAGAGATAGATAGACAGATAGATATACATACAGATAGATAGATAGACATACAGATAGATAGATAGACATACAGATATACAGATAGACAGATATACATATAGATAGACAGACAGATAGATATACATATAGATAGATAGATAGATAGATAGATAGATAGATAGATAGATTTACATACAGATAGATAGATATACAGATAGATAGGTAGATAGAGAGATAGATAGACAGATAGATATACATATTGATATACAAACAGACAGATAGATAGATATACAGATAGATAGATATACAGATAGATAGATAGATAGATATACATACAGATAGATAGATAGATAGATAGATAGATAGATAGATAGATAGATAGATAGATAGATAGATAGATAGATATACATACAGATAGATAGATAGACAGACAGATAGATATACATATAGATAGATAGACAGACAGATAGATAAATATACAGATAGATAGATAGACAGACAGATATACATATAGATAGCTAGATAGATATACATACAGATAGAGAGGGTGAGGGTGAGAGGGAGAGAGAGAGAGAGAGAACACTGACACTTCCACCTAAACCGTCCCCCTCCATCCCCCTTCTCCATGGGAGCACAGCATCAGCACTTACCTTGATGACTGTGTGCTCCTCTCTGGTGTTCTCCGCTCCTCTCCTGCGGTGTGCTCTACTCCTCTTACTTCCTGTTTCCTCTCTTGGGTGCAATGGGAGAGAGAAGACAGGAAGTGACATCTGAGTCAGATGTCAATCAAACTGCCCGGCCATAGTAATACATGCTACAGCGCCGGGCGGAAACTACTCAGCGCTTCAGAAAGCGCCCCAAGGCGGGCTAAACGCCCACAAATGAAGCGCCACGTCTGCAATCTCATGATTGCATTGACGTGGCGGTTCCCATAGTGCACTGTGTCCGGCGCTCAAACACAGTGCACTTCCTTAAAGAACTTTTTTTTTTAAAGGAGCAGTTTTAAACTTTTTTTTTTTTTTTTTTTTTACATTTTTTTTTTGTGACTACACAGAAGGGGGGGGGGGGGGGCGGCGCCCGGGCGCCCCCTATGGACGGGCCGCCACTGCTCCTGAGTCCAGATGTGTAAACAGCTGCTGAGTGTCCTCTCCTTCAATTATTCTGAATCAAGTTTGCAATTCATTCTAGTTCAAAGACATCTAGACAACAATGTCCCAAACTTCTTTTAATACAATTTAGCATGACCAAATGTAGTTACTCTGTATCAGCTAAAAACATTGGGGCTGATTTACAAACGGTTTGCGCCATGAGTTGCAGCGCACGCCAATGCACAACGGGCGTTTTCGTATTCACAAAGCATTTGCACCTGTAACACAGTGCAATTCCCCATGTACTATTATCATGCCTGTGCACAGGAGGCGGTGATCGGTGCAGCGCTATAGACATAGCGCACGCATTATTCAACTCAGAATTAAAAGAAGGTGGAAGTGCCAATATTATGGGGGTGATGTGAGGAAGTATACTTATAACTGTCCAAGTAACAAATATGCCCAAAATAGAATGGAAAAGTAACTTTCTCTGAACAAGCCTGCTGCGCCTGCAAAATACACTTGGAACTGCGTGAGGTAAATTTATGCATTGCGGCGTGGCCTGGACATGGCGGAGTGAGGACGTGTGTTCCCAAAGCTCCCGTTCTCCTCCCGGCTATCGGACCCTACTATGATCCACACACCCATTGCCTGATCGCGGCATGTCTACAGGGAAGAGGAAGACCAAGGGGAAGTCCAGGCAGACTAGACCGAGGGAGTCCGGCGGGCCGATCACACAGTTTCTTACACAGCCCCGACTGCCTCCCGCTGCCCCTAAGATGGCGGCCGCACATGCGGAGGGAGAAGAGACACTGGAGAGGGGCCTGTCCTCACCGGCTGCTTCACTGGGCTTGGACTCGCTCTCAGACATTCCTCCTGCCCTGCAATCGGGTTCCGCACCACTGCTGATGATCGCTGCGGGAACAGAGGGGAACGCGGAGTTGTGGGTGCTCCTCAGAGCCCTCCCTACCCGGACGGATATCGAATCCATTATCGGCCGCCTGGAGACGCAGCACCGCAAAGAGCTACAGGAGGTGAGAGGTGAACTGAGCTCCATTACAGAGCGCCTGGTGGCGGGGAGAACTCGGCGGCGGATTTGGAATCCAGGGTTTGTGCGCTGGAGAGACTCCAGGATGCCCATATCGATGCCGCTACCCTGCTTCAGTTCCATTAAGAAGAAATGGAAGACAGGAGCAGGCTGAAGAATCTTCGCCTGCCGGGTCTCCCAGAGGCGACCGGATAAGAGGATCTGGCCGTTACGGCCACCGCCGTCTTCCGCATTCTACCGGGCGCACCGCTGCCGCAGAACCTGGAATTTGACAGAATTCACAGAGCACTGGGGCCAAAATCGCAGGACGTCAATAGGCCGCAGGATTTTATCTGCCGCCTTCATCACTATTCCCACAAGGAACTGATCCTACGCAGAGCGTGGGAGGCTGGGGATGTGGATTTCGATGGGGCATCTGTTAAAATCCTGCCCGATGTCTCCAGAGCTACCCTACAGAGAAGAGCCATGCTCCGCCCTGTGCTGGAGGCTGCCCGGCGGAGAGGAGTCACCTACCGCTGGGGGTACCCCCTAGCGGTGATTTTCAAGAAGGATCAGCGGTCGTTCCACCTCCGCTCCCCATGAGATCTTCCGGCTCTTTTCACATTTTTGGATGTGGACCCTGTAAGACTCCCAAACTGGCTGATGTTCCTCCCTCCGCCAAGGGTGAGATCCGGGCCACAGTCCTCGTGGAGATCGGCTCCGCCGAGACCCCAGAGACGTCGCCTCGGATCCTGAGCGGCCACACCGGAGGGGGCACATGAGTTATGAGATGAGTCTCCAACACTTTAGCAACTTGAACTCTGATATGCTGGTAGTCCCTACCCTGCTTTGTTCTACCCCTCTGGGCCCCGGGCGTTGATGTCCGGAGAGGAGGCCCTCTTAGATTTGTCACTGGACTGGTAATGGCCGCGGGGTGTGGTGGGGTGGGGGGAGGCTAATATGTTTATTTACCGGCTCGCCCGGGGAGCCCTGGGGGATCTAACAGGGGTTTATAATGCTCCGGTATATGGAGCCTACTGACTTGGGATGGACTGCTGGGAGGGTGGGTTCTCGCCCCTTTCCGCCCATCCCCCCTTTGCTCCATGGATTGCCCTGCGGGACCCCCCTGACTGTGGGATGTTGCCCCCCTCCCCCTGCTTCCGGCGCCTCGTGGAATCTGCCGGGCTGAACCTGACTGAGGAGACGTTCCGGACACTGGATCTGCTGATGTACTGAGGGAGTCGGTGTGTCACCCCGACTTTGTGTCTGTTTGTGCGGAGTGCCCGGGGTGGGGATTCCTCCCCCCCTGCCTTGGAGGGGGCTGCCCTCCCTGGGTGGTGGGGGGCCAATTGTGCGGGGTGGCGGGTGCTTATGCGGGTGCATTGTGCCCGGTACCCACCACGCTGCTACAAGCTGCTTGCCCCCCCGCCTGCTGGGAGACCGAGGGGGGCCTCTCGGTTGATGTGGCGGACTTTTTATTTGGGGGGGCGGGTGGTGGGGAATTTGCTGAGGCCCTCCATGTCCGTGGTGACATGGCCTCGGTTGGCCCCGATGCCGTCCCTTCCTTGGATACATGACCCCTTTACTGTGGGGGCTAGATTGGTTGCTTCCGGGGCGGGGGCCTCGAGGCGGAGTTGATGGCTCCTGACGGTTATCTTCCCCTCCCCCCCGCCACCTCATATTGGGGACGGGATGGGGGAACCTACAGATACTAGCGGATCATGCCCGTACAGCTCCCAAGGTTCCGAGGGGTCGGGGGGAGTCGGGGGCTCCCCTCCTTGGCTGTTCCCCACATAGGCCGGCACGCTCTCAGACACTTTTTTGGTAGAGGTGTGCCAAACAAGCACTTTGCTTGTCTTTAGTCCCTACCCTTCCTTTATCCCCCGTTGTTTCAGGCCCTACCTTCCAATACTTTTTCTGGCAGCATTTTTGACCTTGTGCTTGGGGGGACACCCTGCTGTGAGGGCATTGGGTGCCCCCCTTTGCAGTTAAGCTTACCTCAGTTCCGCTGCCTCCCCTCCTCCCCCCCCTATTCCCTCGTGCTTTAATTCTTCACTACCCCACTCTTACCCCCCCCTTTTTTTTTTCTGGTTGAGGATGGACAGCCTAACACTATACTCCTTGAATGCGAAAGGTCTTAACACTCCAGAGAAACGCCGTATGTTGATGCATGACTTAAAATGAGCAAAGGCTGATATAGCCTATATCCAGGAAACTCATTTTAAAGAGGATAGATTGCCAGTCCTCAAGAACAGATTCTTTTCTCTGACGTACCACTCCACTAATAAAACTAAATCCCGGGGAGCCTCCATCCTCATCTCCTGTAAAGTACCCTGGACTCTTCAGGATTCCAGGACAGACCCGGAAGGGCGTTATGTCTTTCTTAAAGGTCTAGTTGGAGATGTGCAGCTGACACTAGCGAATGTCTATGCCCCAAACGAAGGTCAAGACGCATTCGTGAGACGTATTTTGACTAAGCTGACTGACTTCCAGGAGGGCCAACTGATACTGGGGGGGGGGACTGGAATGTGCCTCTGGCCCCCCACGTGGACACTTCGTTGGGTTTGTCCTCCCTACCTATAAGTGCCCCGTAAACGCATCATTAAATGTCTCCATGAGTCACAATTGATAGATATCTGGTGCTTACAACACCCGGGCGAACGGGATTATACGTTCTACTCCCCTCCCCACAGAATTTACACAAGAATCGATTACTTTCTTATACCCCATTGTCAACTACATGCGGTCCAGGCCTCCACTATAGGTCAAAGGACATGGTCAGATCATGCCCCTATTATGTTGACCTACAAGATGTCTGCCAATCCATCCCGGAGGGCACGCTTTTGGCGCCTTAACGAAAGTCTGTTACAGAAACCAGAGATATTGGAAGAGGTGAATAGGGAACTTACTTTCTACTTTCAGACTAACACAACGGCCGACTCCTCCCCGGGAGTGGTGTGGGAAGCACACGAAATGGTTATTCGGGGTATTCTGATGAAACACGGCTCGAGAATCAAAAAGGAAACTGGGAAACAATTGGACTCGCTTCTGGCCAAACTCCAGATTTTGGAGTCACAACACAAAGCCTCCCCGGATATATCCGTAGAAGCAGGAACTTTCCTCTATTCGGAGTCAAGTCAATGACCTCCTTGGCTACAATGCCAAGGCAGCGTTACAAAAATGCAGACTCGTAGCCTATGAATCCGGAAATAAATGCGGGCATATCCTAGTGAGAGCGGTCAAAGACATTAAGACACAGACCTACATCCCCCAAATTAGGTCAGAGGCGTACGTGAACGTCGGCCTCCCGCATCACATAGCGGACGCATTTAAAAGCTTCTACAATACCCTTTACAATCTACCAACCCCACCGGGAGGACGACCCCTGATGGAGGCATATGTATCTTCCAGTCAGATCCCTACATTGTCACCTGACAGCATAGCTGAGTTAGAAGCCCCGATAACTTCGGAAGAATTGGAATTGGTGCTTAATATGGCCAAACCTGGGAAGGCACCTGGGCCAGATGGCTTTACTCTCCCATATTATAAGACACTGTTCCCCACCCTCAGCCCTCATATGGTGACCTTCTTTAATGACATAGGGAGCATAGCCACCTTCGCCACTGATACCACTCGAGCCCATATCACGGTCATTCCCAAAGAAGGCAAGGACCCCATGGCCTGTAGTAGCTACAGACCGATCTCGTTGTTGAACACTGATCTCAAACTATTCACCAAGATATTAGCAACCCGGCTGGCCGGATATTTACAGTCCCTAGTCCATCTAGATCAGGTGGGTTTCATCCCTACGAGAGAGGCTAGAGACAGCATAACTAAGGTATTGAACTTAATACACATTGCGAACCAGACTCACACACCTTCTGTTTTCTTAAATACAGATGCAGAAAAAGCCTTTGATAGGGTTAACTGGGAATATATGTTCACTGTACTCCGACATATAGGTTTAGGTGAAAAAATGATTAGGTGGATAACCCAATTATATGCTACCCCAACTACACAAATTAAAGTGAATGGGGTCCTGTCGGAACCCCTGCTAATTAAAAATGGAACCAGGCAGGGCTGCCCATTGTCACCCCTTCTTTTTGCCCTTTCCTTAGAACCCTTTCTATGTAAAGTTAGGCATAACCCCGATATCCAAGGCATTGTCGCGGGAGATGCCCAATTCTTGGTCTCTGCAAATGCGGACGACCTGATGATTTCCCTCTCCAACCCGGTGATATCCCTCCCGAATCTCCTCCGGGAATTCGAGGAATACGGGCGGATATCTAATCTAAAAGTTAACTACACTAAATCGGAGGCCATGGGGGTAGCACTGCCGCAAGCGACCATGCGAGGGCTTTGTTCCAGTTTCAATTTTAAATGGACTTTGTCATGGAAAGGTCCACCCGTTGGTGGCGCTGTTGATCTCTTGGATTGCAGTACCAATGTCCACCAGCGGGTGTCTTCTAACACCCAGGGCCTGTAATAAGAGGACCTACCTCCTGGTGGCACTATTGGATCCCTGGACTGTAGTACCGGCGTCCACCAGCGGGTGTACTCCGGCAGTGTGGAGCAGACAGCACCTGCTGCGATCAGCTGTTACGTGAGGGTAATCATCAGTAGTCTTATAAATACCCGGCAAGCCCTAACATGCTTGCCTTGGTGTCGTGCTCTCCATGTGCCCTGAACCTGAACCTGAACCTGAACCTGAACCTGAACCTGAACCTGAACCTGAACCTGAACCTGAACCTGAACCTGAACCTGAACCTGAACCTGAACCTGAACCTGAACCTGAACCTGAACCTGAACCTGAACCTGAACCTGAACCTGAACCTGAACCTGAACCCTGTATCTACCTGACCTGTTCCTTCCTGAGCCCATCCTGGACCTATCCCTCTTGTCTCCTGTTACCTAAGATCCCTACTCTGCAGCCCATCCATCCGTCCTCTCCCTCTTCTACTGATTCCCCGGTGTATGACCTCGGCCTGGCTTCTGTTGATGACTTTGGTAGTTCCCATTTACTGTATATATTTTTTGTGGTTGGTAGTGCACTGTGTGTTTTCACTTTCTTTTATTTATAATAAACACTTTTGTTAATTTACTTACATGCGTTTGGGTTTCCTCTGTGCAGTCCACACAGTCTGGTCTAATAATTCCCTGACAGTACACCAAGGCCATCCCTGACCAGACGTGGCTGCATTGAGGAACCATCCTGACCTGTAATGCCGCGTACACACGACCAGACTTATGTCCGACAGACTTTCGAAGGAGTTCTGCCGGAGTTCTGACAGAGTTCTGACGGACTTTCTGAATGAGCGGACTTGGCCACACACAATCACATCAAACTCAGATGGATTCGAACGTGATGACGTACGACTGGACTCGAATAAGGAAGTTCATAGCCAGTAGCCAATAGCTGCCCTAGCGTCGGTTTTAGTCCGTCGGAATAGCATACACACGAGCGAATTTTTCGGTAGGAACTGGGTCCGGCAGAGTTCTGGCGGAAAAATTTGAAGCATGTTCCATTTCTAAAGTCTGTCAGACTTTTGCGAATCAAAAGTCCGTTGCAGCCCACACACGATCGAATAGTCTGCCGGAATCATTCCGTCAGACTTTGGATGTTGAAAAGTCCGCTCGTGTGTACGGGGCTTTAGTCTGCCAATATGGATTTCAATGAAATATCGTATTATTCTCTGCTGGCAGAAGAGGGTGGTGAATATTGTCGCCAGCTTCTAAAAAGGTGGACTAGTGACCAGCTGATGGAAACCATCCGATCAACTCATTCCCTGGTGGATCAGGGCTACATGTCATTTGAGGATGTTCAGCCCTTAATCCAATTATGTGCAAAGCCAGCCCTGTCATGTTATCCCGAAGGAAGTGATGATTTTTCTCCCCCTTTCAATTTTGGCCAAGTTGAATCTTTGGTATGGTTGTTAGAGGATGATCCAGCGTATTTCATGGAATGTTATTCCTCTTGTCCACAGCAGGTGTTGTCTGATTGCATCCATTCAGTGCAATCTCTGGTTAGTCAGGCTGTGTGTGAATCAGTGTTTGTTCAACCTGTGCTACAAGCATGGTCAGATCTCCTGCATTTAGCCAAGCCACAACCTTCCAGCCCTGTCATTAATCACCTGCCTTCCCAAGTATCTATCTCCCCATTGCCTATGGCAACCTCAGCTACAACCCAGTCTACTCCACTTCCTACCAAACACTACTATCCTGTCACCAAGTGTTGCACCTATCCTGCCTTCAATACACCTGCCTCTTCTCCTCCACCTGTAACAGTCCCACAAAACCCTCCTCCTGCCACTGTTCCTTGGTCTTCCTTTTGCCCAGATACTTTCTTTTCTTACAGCCCTGCTCCTACATACAAAGCTACAGTGGCTAAGTCAAAAAAGAAACGAAAGTTCTTTCCGACCCGCATAATCCTGCCAGTAACCCAACCCGCCTCCGCACCAACCAACCCAGTCCCAGCTACCCAGCCTGACGTCCCAGTCCCAGCTACCCAGCCTGACGTCCCAGTCCCAGCTACCCAGCCTGACGTCCCAGTCCCAGCTACCCAGCCTGACGTCCCAGTCCCAGCTACCCAGCCTGACGTCCCAGCTACCCAGCCTGACGTCCCAGCTACCCAGCCTGACGTCCCAGCTACCCAGCCTGACGTCCCAGTTCTGGCTACCCAGCCTGACGTCCCAGCTACCCAGTCGGATGTCCTGTCGCCTGCCTTCCAGTCCAACGTGCCAGCCTTCCAGTCTGATGTCCTGCTGCCTACCTTCCAGTCCAACGTGACAGCCTTCCAGTCTGTTGTCATGCTGCCTGCCTTCCAGTCTGTTGTCATGCTGTCTGCCTTCCAGTCTGATGTCGTGCTGCCTGCCTTCCAGTCTGATGTCGTGCTGCCTGCCTTCCAGTCCAACGTGCCAACCCTCCAGCCTGACGTGCCGGCTTCCCAGCCTGACGTGCCGGCTTCCCAGCCTGACGTGCCGGCTTCCCAGCCTGACGTGCCGGCTTCCCAGCCTGACGTGCCGGCTTCCCAGCCCGACGTGCCGGCTTGCCAGCCTGATGTCTCTGCCTACCAGTCTGATGTGCCGGATGTGCCCGCTGTGTGCCCTGATGTGCCCGCTGTGTGCCCTGATGTGCCCTCATCTGTGGTGTGGTTTGAGGCCATTAACTTTGGACAATTACACCTAGTTGGAGTGTCCGGAGGCCGCTCCTTTGACGGGGGTACTGTCATGGAAAGGTCCACCCGTTGGTGGTGCTGTTGATCTCTTGGATTGCAGTACCAGTGTCCACCAGTGGGTGTCTTCTAACACCCAGGGCCTGTAATAAGAGGACCTACCTCCCGGTGGCACTATTGGATCCCTGGACTGTAGTACCGGCGTCCACCAGCGTGTGTACTCCGGCAGTGTGGAGAAGACAGCACCTGCTGCGATCAGCTGTTACGTGAGAGTAATCATCAGTAGTCTTATAAATACCCGGCAAGCCCTAACATGCTTGCCTTGGTGTCGCTCTCTCCATGTGCCCTGACCTTGTAACCTGAACCTGAACCCTGTATCTACCTGATCTGTTCCTTCCTGAGCCGATCCTGGACCTGTCCCTCTTGTCTCCTGTTACCTAAGATCCCTACTCTGCAGCCCATCCATCCATCCTCTCCCTCTTCTACTGATTCCCCGGTGTATGACCTCGGCCTGGCTTCTGTTGATGACTTTGGTAGTTCCCATTTACTGTATATATTTCTTGTGGTTGGTAGTGCACTGTGTGTTTTCACTTTCTTTTATTTATAATAAACACTTTTGTTAATTTACTTACATGCGTTTGGGTTTCCTCTGTGCAGTCCACACAGTCTGGTCTAATAATTCCCTGACAGACTTCCTCGGCACTGTCATACCTGGGGACTTCTGTCCCAGCAAATTTAAACCACATCTTTAAACTTAACTTCCCTCCCCTGCTGGCCAGAACCAGGACCCTATTGGAATCCTGGAATAAGGGCCTTCACTCCTGGTTTGGCAGGTGTAATCTTATCAAGATGTGCATGTACCCTGGAGGGAGCAGCACATCCCATATTGATCTATACTGACCACAAAAATCTTGAGTACCTGAGGACTGCTAAACGCCTTAAGCCACGTCAAACACGTTGGGCCCTGTTCTTTTCCCGATTTGTTTTCCACATTCCCTACCGGCCGAGCTCGAAGAATGTCAAACCAGATGCAATGTCTCGTATGTTTGATGACCCCAAGGAACCACCAGTGACAGATACCACCTTGTCTAAAAATAACTTCTTACTTTTACAGGGCAACCTCCTCAACCGAATGAAGCAGGCTTTGACAGATGTTCCTAGCCCTCCAGGGGTCACGCTGACACTCCAGGAAGGATTCCTGTTTAACGGAAGCAAGGTATTTGTGCCTGAATGTCTACGTATAACCATTTTGGGTCTGTGTCATGATCATCCCCTAGCAGGTCATTTCGGGGTGCACAAGACGCTTGATCTCCTGAAACACATGTTCTGGTGGCCAGACCTAGAAGAAACCTGTAAGAGATATGTAAATTCCTGTGCAATCTGCAACCGGAGCAAGGGTACAAAGAACCGAGCCTGGGGTCTACTTTGGCCACTGCCAGTCCCTGACAGACCATGGAGAATGATAGCCATGGATTTCATTGTGGAACTTCCCCCATCGGAAGGATGCACAGCCATCTTCGTGGTAGTGGACCGATTGTCCAAGATTGCCCATTTCTTGCCTCTGAAGAGTACTCCCTCTGCCATGGAGACGGCTAAAGTGTTTATCAGAGAGATTGTTAGGCTTCATGGAGTCCCTATGAACATTGTCTCTGATCGGGGGGTTCAGTTCACTTCCCGATTCTGGAAAACTCTGTGTGAAGCCCTTAAAATTGAAAGATCTTTGTCCTCCGCCTACCATCCCCAGACCAATGGACAGACAGAGAGGACCAATCAGACGTTGGAGCAGTATATCCGATGCTTCACCACTTTTGTCCAGGATGACTGGGTATCGCTGCTACCACTGGCGGAGTTCGCCTACAATAATGCCACTTACTCAGCCACAGGTCAGTCACCCTTCTTTGCAAATTATGGTTTTCACCCATCCTTCTTGCCTGACTTTATTCCAGAGACCACAGTTCCTGCTGTTCAAGACACAGTGGATTTCCTCAACCGCAAAAATAAGTTACTTCAAGAAGTGGTTACCAAGGCACAAGCAACAAGCAAGAGGGCTTTTGACAAGAAAAGAAAGGGTGAACTGATTCTCCACCCGGGAGACCAGGTATGGCTGTCTACTATGAATCTCAGGTTGGCATGTCCCTCAAAGAAACTGGCACCTAAATTTGTGGGACCATTCCCAGTCAAGAAGAAACTCAATGAGGTTGCTTATGAATTATCTTTACCTGATTCACTTAAGATACATCCTGTCTTCCATGTTTCTCTCTTGAAACCCGCAGTCCCTGACTCTTTCCCAGATAGAGTGTCCAGGCCACCAGAACCTGTGACCATCAATGGCGAAGAGGAGTACTAGGTAGAGGCCATCATAAACTGTAGGAAAAGAAGGAATCAGGTATAGTACCTAGTTAAGTGGAAAGGTTATGGCCCAGAGGATAACTCTTGGGAGGCTGAAGAAGATGTGCACGCCAGAGACTTGGTTAATGCCTTTTTTCGCAGTCATCCACAGAAGAGAGACCTGTTGGGCACCCGGAGGTTGCTCGTAAGAGGGGGGCAATGTCATGGATCTGCCACCTAGGGGTTAAAATAGTGCAGACTAATTTCAGTGATTGGTAACAGGCTGCCTTATTTAAACACCTCAGCAGCACTGTGTCTTTGCTGTCTGGTCTGCAGCTCATATCTGTTCCAGTGACTTCCTGTTCCTGTGATCCGATCTGTTTCCTGTGTTTGACCCGGCTTGTTTGACTACGATTTGATCTCTGCTATCCTGACCCTGACCTGCCTTGTAACCACGCTCTGCTCTACACTGCTTGATATCCTGTTGCCGAACTTTGCCTGTATCCTGACCATTCTCTGCCTGTCGTCTATATCTACATCTGATCATCTGTTACCAAACCCGGCTTGTCTGACTATGCATTCAGTGTCTCCCCAGCTTACTAGCCTGCTTCCTGTTTCCTACTGCACCAGCTGAACTGACAAGACCAAAGACGAACCAGGCACCCATACACCGCCAGGCTCTTGCGGCCACTGTTGCAACATCGGTGGCCCTTGAACCGGGGTTGTACGAGACAGCCTTCCCACTGCACGTCAGGCTCATCTGGCAGGTACGTAACACTAGCCTTCGACTTCAACTACATTTCTGCTTGATCCCAACCAGCCTGTCCTCCAATGGTAAGACTTGGGCTGACACGCCCCTGGGAAAGCCATTCGCTGGAAAGATCAGTGTACTGCTGTTTTTCCACCCCCACGTCTCCAAGCCCCTTATGCAGCTGAGAACAAAGATAATGTGATAATTTATAAAAAAAAAAAAAAGTATATATACTGATATATACAGTGGGTATAGAAAAGTATCACCCCCTTTAAAATATCACTAAGGCCGCGTACACACGGGCGGACTGTTCGCCCAACTTTGTCCGCTGAACAGTGTTTCAGCGGACAGTCCGCTCGTGTGTGGGCTTCAGCGGACAGTTTCAGCGGACAGTCTGACGAACAAAGTTTTTCGGAATTCCCGTAAGACAGTCCGCTGAAACTTGGTTTCAGCTGACAGTCCGCTCGTGTGTAGGCTTGTTCGACAAACTAAGTTTCGCGCATGCTCAGAAAGGATTTACACGGCGAAGGTTGCATTGCAGTGTATTGGACGTCGAATTTATCGTCCCGTCGTACGTGCCGTTCACGTCATCGCGCACGCTTTCAGCGGACTGTTCGTTCATCGTGTGTGGTCAAGTCCGTTCATGCAAATTTTGAGCGGACTGTTTGTCGGATTGTTTGACGAACAAAGTTGGGCGAACAGTCTGCCCGTGTGTACGCGGCCTAACCTGTCAGAAAAAAAACAGAATCATTACGTTGGAAAAAAGATCACCCCCTTGTGTCAGTATTTTGTTGAACCACCTTTTGCTTTAATTGCAGCCTTTAGTCTATTGGGATATGTCTCTACTAACTTTGCACATCTAGACTTTGCAATATTTGCCCACTGTTCTTTGCAAAACTGATCAAGTTCTGTTCAATTTGATGGTGATTGTTTGTGGACTGGAGTCTTCAAGTCATTCCACAGATTTTCTATGGGGTTTAAGTCTAGGCTTTGACTTGGCCATGGAAGGACATTCCCCTTTTTCTCCTCCAACCACTGTGTGGTCATTTTTGCTGTGTGCTTTGGGTCATTGTCACGTTGGAAAGTAAACCTTCCAAAAACATTCTGGAGAGGGCAGCAGATTTTCCTCAGATTTTCCTCAAGATTTTAATGGTATTTTGCCCCATCCATTTCTCCTTCTAGCCTGAAAAGTGCTCCAGTCCCTGCTGCAGAGAAACACCCCCATAACAGGATATTACCACCTCCATACTTTACTGTAGTAATGGTATTATCTGGATGGTGAGCTGTATTGAATTTCCGCCAGACATATCGTTTGGTGTTGAGGCCAAAAACTCATCATAAATTCCTGCAACTGCTTCAGAGTTGCTGTAGGCCTCTTGGTAGCCTTTCTGACCAGTTTCCTGCCTCTCTGCCTATAAGTTTTTTTACCTAATTCGATCTGTCCTGTTGACGAACCTGGATCTGATGACCCCACTTGAGTCGGTCAGGTTCAAAGTTACGTATGTTTTTATGTCATCCGGCATTAGATACAGCGTTCCACCTGTGTCCCCCCGAACGCACTGTTTTGCTGTTTACTTCATCCCTGTGTCTGGTGGCTACTACCTCATAGTCTTTACATGTGTTCTTATGAATTTCTAGTGCTAATGCCATACTTCCAGGTGGCTGCCTGGGAGCTCTGTTCTAACCAAGGTCCTGCTCCAATTCTTGACCTAACTTGACTCAGTGAACCTGGCTGGGCTCCTATTATTTTCTCCTTGCATATGTTTATATTGTTGGTACATCACGGCTGACATTCCCCTGGTGTCATGGAATATACAGGGTGTTTGTGACCCTCTGAAGAGGACCATGATCGCCTCCTGTATAAAGCGATTCCAGCCTGTGATAATGTGTTTCCAGGAAACCCACCTTACTTCAGACTCAGTGTCATGCCATAATTACTCATGGTTACTGGGGAGCTATTACTCCACCCTTACAGGCTATTTGTGTCGGGTCAGTGTCCTGATACACAGAGCCCTGGCCTTTCGGGAATTATGTACCCTTTGACATTGGGTACCCTTTGACAGTTTTCGTGTTTCTCCAAATCCCACGGCTCCGTATCTCGAATTGATCTCTGCTTTGATAATACATCTGGTGTTCCGCTGGTGTCTCGTTTAGAATTTTTAAGGTGGGGAGTATCTGACCATTCCCCTCTGGTGGTTTTATAGCAGAAATTAAGACAATTAAAAGGTCCTCCACCGAGTTTGTCCTACAGGTTGAAAGCAGGTGCGACAGTTGGAGCTACAATATATCTCTACCTCACTCAACTTGGCAAGGGAGGCATGGATGTTGGGCCCAGGATTCTCTGGATCGGTTGAAGACCTCCTCTGGAGAACGTAAGCATTTTTTTTTCTAAAATGGCGTTTTATAACATCCCCAAACCGGCTCGGTCTGGCCCCCCCTAGCCCTGGCGTACTGCACCAAGGTCTGCTCACTCCTGACCTTTCCCTCTTTTTTTTTTCTACTTCTTCGCTACTCCTCTAAGTTATCCACATTAATGCCTCAGAACAGGCGACTATATCTGTACTCACCACTAGATGTCTTTCAATACTCCATGTATGATTCGACTTGCGTTAACTTGCAATGTATACATGAACCATGTTGGTTTCTACTTGAAATACAGCCATAATACAGACTGTTTTGTATATACCCACTGTTCTGGATATTCAATTGTACTATGCTTGGTAATGTATCACCTTGTTAAAGAGGAAGTAAACCCTGATGGGTTTACTTCCTCTTTTTTTCCCTGCAAAGGTAAAGCATAATGGACTACTATGCATCGCATAGTAGCTCATTATGTGTCACTTACCTGACACAGGAGCCAGCGAAGTCGCCGCTGATCCCTGTAGTCCGCCGCGTCCATCTTGCTGGTGGCGTCTCGAAGCTCCGACCAATGACAGCGGCGAAGCCGCGATGACGTCACTCCCGCGCATGCGCACGGGAGTCGCGCCTCGCAGCTCCGCCGCTGTCATACGGCGAGGCCGCAATGACGTCACTCCCGCGCATGCGCACGGGAGTCGACAAATTTGGCAAATCCATTCTTGGACTTGCCGCATTTAGTGCGCATGCGCGCCGCTGTCTACGGCGCATGCGCCGTAGACAGCGGTGCCCATTTTCGGGCAAATATCTCCTAAACCATATAGGTTTAGGAGATATTACTTGGACCTACAGGTAAGCCTTAATCTAGGCTTACCTGTAGGTCAAAGTTGTTTGGAAGGGTTTACTTCCATTTTAAAAATGTAATAAAAAATATTTGACTCTAAAATGGCGTTTTATGAAGAGGGAGAGAAGAGAGGGCGTTTGCTTTATGGCTTAGCTCGGTTCCACCAGTCCTCCCCGCCATAGGGGCCGTACGTGCCTCTGATGGTCATATAGTGAATTGCCCTGAACTTATCACTAAGGAGCTGACTCAATTTTATGCCAGCCTATACCAATCACGGAGTCAATACTCCACTTGTATCTGAGTACTCTGGAGCTGCCCACATTGACAAACTGTCAGTGGTCTAAACTGGACTCCCCATTGACCTTGGATGAGGTGCAAAAGGCAGTTGCCTCGCTTCTGAATCCAAGGCTCCTGGGGATGATGCTAGCCTAGTCAGTGGCGGCTGGTGCTCAAAATATTTTGGTGGGGCACAAACAAACTGAAAAATACTTAAAAAAATACATCAATTGCAGCCTCACTGTGCCCATCAAACGCAGCCACTGTGCCCATCAAACGCAGCCACTGTGTCCTTCCAATGCAGCCACTGTGTCTCCTGCCCACACGCTGTCTGACCAGAACTTACCCGATCTTGGTGGCAGTTGAAGCAGCAGCAAGCTGTGACCTTCGTATGTCTCTGCTTACTGCTAGGCGTCCAGTAGGAGCGCCTGTCCTTTCAGCCAATCAGGTGATGGGTATCAGACCCATGCTACCTGATTAGCAGAAAGGCAGTTCAGTGTATGATTGCTATCCAAGGCTAAAAAACCCATGTTGGCCCATATTATCTGTGGGAGTGTGCATATCAAGGAAGAGCCTCCGTAGGTTCTGGGCAGTGGATTTGTGGGGCATAAACCCCGCCTGGCCTACATGTATAATAGACAGAATAACCTCATTGAGGCACATGGCTAAGATTTTTAGATCGCTCTGCAGCAATGAAGTCGGTTTATAGGACTCTGGATGCAATGGGTCCTTACCCAGCTTTTGAAGCAGAACGATGTTATCCCTTGACATAGATTTGGGTAGACATTGGGCTTCATTTGCACAGAGCAGTCCCTTACCTGCTCTGTGAGAGTCCCCTGCCAGCCCTGTCTGCTCCTTCTTTTTACGAAGAAGCCCTAGCCGGCCTATGTGCATCAATAGCCACACACAGCATCAGCAAGCCATGACCTCAGTCCCTCATCACAGGAGTTTGACTGACAGCAGAAGGAGCTACTGCCACTGCCTGTGTCTCCTGTGAGACCAGGAAGTGGAGGAGTGGTGCTGCAGCCACGGACAATGCTGGGTCAGTGGGAGAAATCAGGTAAGTTTTTTTTTTTTAGGGGTGCGGGGGAAGTTAGTAGGGTATTTTTTTACATTAATGCAGAGGATGCATTAAGGTGAAAAACATTTAACCTTTAGAATTCCTTTAACAAGGCCAAATGCTGAGCAGGTGGTAAAAAACTAAACCATAGTGGGTCATTCTTCAGAGCGTATTTCACTGGTGTTTGAGGAGGCATAATATTTGTTCCTCGCTGCCTTTTCTTTTTTTTTTTTTTTTTTTTATGTTTTTATTGAAGATTATTATAGTACATGCAAGCAGACATATAGCGAGGTATTATTACAGCTTAATCAGTCTGGAAATGCACATTTGAACAACAAGAATATCAACAATATACCAATAAAATGCAGAGGAATTACAAATAATCAATAACTATCCAAAAATCTCAGCTATAGCCCGTGAACCAACAATAGGTATTTTGATCTAAAAGGGTGTTTAAGTATTTATTTGAGGGCTCTTTGATGGTATATGTCAGGGGTGTTTCAGTGAGAGCAGGTATTCAACCTCATCACCCCCACACCCCTGTCAGGATCTGATTGTGTGTGGGTGGAGGGTTTGTCTACCCGATTTTGAGTGATTACTCTACCTGTCTCTAAATTGTGCTCTGTTTCATACAAAATAGTTAATTGAATACGGATCCGGCTCGTTGTTATCGAACATTCTTGGTATGACGTTAATAGAGTGAAATGGCGTCTGTGAAGCCAATGTAAGCCTGCATGTGGGGTGGGGTGGGGTGGGGTGGGGTGGGAAGATGAGGGGTAGAAAGGATAGGAAGAAGATGGGGGGGGGGAGGGGTGGGATTATTAACAATTTCTTGGCTCATGAGTTAAGTGGCAGATTCAGCCCCTCAGGTCAAGCTATGGAGTTTCAAGTAGTGATCTATATTCTGCAGATTTTTTAAAATGAAGTCGTCAAGCCCATATTTTATGGAATTTGGGTGAAGTGTCTTTTACCTGGTGTATTAAATCCTCCATATCAGCTATCCTTCCCACTCGACTGAGCCATTCGGGTATGCTGGGAGGGGGGGAGTAGTCTTCCAATGGGTGGGTATGTATAGTTTTGCTGCATTAATCAGATGCAGTATGAGGGATTTTCTGTATGCCCCTTGGGGGATGGATGTGTTGTGGAGTAAGTATTGGGCAGGGTTAAAGTCCGGAGTTTAGGTTGTGATTTTTGAGGTAAGATGGTGTATCTCTTTCCAGTAAGGTTGGATTACGGGGCAACCATATGTGCAGTAGTGTTCCCTTAGCCCTGTTGCATCTCCAACATAGTGGGGGAACACTGGAGTAGAATTTGTGTATTTTATCCTGTACCACCTTGGATAAATCTTGTATCCGTTTTCCTGTGCGGACACATTCAGAGAGCCCTTGTGAATGTGTAAAAGGATATGATCCCAGTCTTTCTGAGACAGGTCAATGTCCAACTCCTTCCCCCATTTTTGGTTGGTCAGATCGTCTTTAGTAGAAATCTTAGTAAAAAGCAGTGCGTACATCTCAGAAACAATAAGTCTTTGGGGTTCAGACCTAGTACACATGTTTTTAAGTGGTGTTTGATCTCTGCTCCATTGGTAGGTCATAGAGGAGTTAAGCAAGAAGTGTCTAATTTGGAGAAAATTAAAAAAGGGTATGTCCATGTCTGGGAATTTGGATGAGAGGAATTAGAAGGAGACCAACTCCCCCCTGTCAAAGAGGGAGCCAGCTCTGATGGAGTTTGCTACAGGGCTGTCGATGTTACGCAAGTATTTTATACCCGGAGGAAAGTCCGGATTACGGTCTAAAAGAAGTTAGCGGTCCGGGTGAGGAAGCGATACTCATCTGTTTGCAGATAGTACGAAAAAGTCGGGCCTATTAGGGGGTGTGATGTAATCTCTTGCGGGGTTCCGTGTGGGCTTATCCAAGGGAGGTGATGTATTGGCAGGGAGGAGAAAACCTCTTCTAGGCCAATCCAGGCTTTAGCTCTGTTATGAATATGCCAATCAACAGTTATCGCCATATGGCATGCCCAATGATACTTTTGTATGCCAGGGAGACCAATACCGCCCTTATTTTAGGTGTCACCATTTTCTCCCAGCGTATACTCTGATTCTTGTCAGCTCAAATGAACTTCAAGCACATGTTTTTAGTAAGTAGTTAAAAAAGAAGGGGAAGCTTGATTGGTACCGTCTGTAGCAAGTATAAAAGTCTGGGGAGAATATTCATTTTCAAGACTGAAGCTATGAAAAGGTGCCCTTATTCCAGTCATGAAGGTCTTTTCGTATGGTGTTAAGAATGGGAAGGAAATTTCTAGGATAAAGATCCATTAATTTGACTGGCAACTGGATTCCCAGGTAGGTGATGGCATGCTTTTCCCAGTCAAAAGGGAAGTTCGCTTGACAGTGTGACAGAACAGGGTCAGGCAGGGTGATATTGAGAACCTTAAATTTAACAAAATTAATTTAGAGGTTGGAGAGGGAGAAGTCGTTTAAGAGATTGGGTATTGTAGTTATGGAATCTGAGAGCAATAAAAGGATATCGTCGGCATATGCCAACTTGTATTGGTTATCCCTTAATCGAAATTCATTTGATGGCCGAATTGGCTCTAAGCCTCTGAAGCATAGGTTTCTAGCGTAAGGATGAATATGATGGGGGACAGGGGGCATCCCTGTCGAGTTCCGTTCGACAAGGAGAAGGCGTCCGACAGGTGATCGTTGACCTTAATCCTCGCCGTTGGGGATGAGCAAGAATGTATCGGAGCATATGGTCGCGAAATCCCATTTTGCGTAGTGCTTCTGTCATATAGTCCCAGGCCACTCTATCGAACACCTTCTCTGCGTCGAGGGAAAGGAAAAACCCTGTTGTGTTAGATGATGATAACCAGTGATGTATGCTGATGGCCTTCAAGGTATTATCTCAGACCTCTCGGCCAGGGATGAAGCCTACTTGATCCAATTAGATCAGAGTGGGGAGTAAAGGGCGTATACGGTTCACCAAAATTTTTGCGTAAAAATTCACGTCAACATTTATGAGCGATATAGGCCTATAATTTGGGACCAGAGTCGCATCATTACCCTGTTTAGGTATTACAGTGATGTGGGCTTCAAGGATCTCCGGGTGTTTAGTGGGGGACGTGGGCAGTGCATTGAAAGTTTTTAGGAAGTGTGGGATAAGCGCATCCGAGAATGTTTTGTAATAATTTGTGGGTAAGTCATCTGCGCCCGGACTTTTGCCCGGTTTCAGTTGTTTAAGAGCTTCGATGGCCTCTTCCCCCTGTGATCAGTTTTTCTAAATTATCCGCTTCTTCATCAGAGATGGGTCGTGGGCTATATTGGGTGAGGAAGTCTGCTATCAGTTTCTTTCTGTCTTGGGATGGATCTGTCATCATTTGTGTGCAGCCCAAAGAGATAATGAGTATCGGTGGAACCATTCTCCTGAAAATAGTGCTTAAGGCATGTGTTAATTTTATGAATGTGCTCCAGGTCATTGAGCAGGGAATTGTCCAGACGCCAACTCTTTGGTTTTGTGGGCATTGTCAGGAATGTGATGGTGAGGAAGATGGGATGGTGATCCGACAAGATCATGGGATCTATGGTAGCAGTATGTAGGGAATCTAGATCCATCTTTATTTGTTGTGTGGAGAAGAGTAAAAATGTGAAATCTTTAGTATTGGGGTGCAGTGTGCGCTAAGTATCATGTAGGGTTAAGGTAGCAAGCTGAGATTTAATCGCGCAAAGTGCTCTATATGTTATAGTGGAGGATCCAGAGGAATAGTCCAGAGATGGGGAGAGAGCCAAATTGAAATCTCCTCCGACCACCAGCATGCCCTGGTAGAATGAAGTGAGGTGTTGTAAGGTGTTGCGAAAGAAGGGGACTTGTTGCTTGTTGGAGGCATAGATGTTGGCTAACGCAACGGGTTTGTTATGTAGCTTGCCCCTGAGAAAGATGTAGCGAGTATTAGTATCAAGTACTATGTCTTGAACTTGAAGAGGGCAGTTATTAGATATTAAGATGGATACTCCTTTGAACTTGGAGGTGTCGTTAGTCACATGAAACAATGTGGGGTAGAAGGAAGTGTGAAGTTTGGTGATATTGTAGGATCTGAAGTGAGTTTCCTGGAGAAACACCACATCTTTGGCCTTTTTTTAGGAGAAGTAGCAGCTGTGACGTTTTTTCAGGGGTATTGAGACCTCTGATATTTAATATTGTATAGGGTTATTGACCTGAAGGGGAGGGCCTCTGGTGCCAGAAGGGATCATGATGTGAGGGAAGTGTTGCTCACAGTCTATGTAGAGCAGGCATGTCCAAAGTCCGGCCCGCGAGCCAATCACGGCCTGCCTGGTTATCCCTCTCTCAACCAGTCTGCCGCGGGATCAGGGCTGTCAGATGAGTCCGATCCTCGGCACTGTGAGAAGCTCCGTCAGCTTCAAAAGTAAAAGTAAAGTGCAGGGGATGTGCTGTGCTCTCTGTTTCCCAATACAGTGCAGTACCTGGCTGAATGAGGAAGCTGGAAAGGTACAGTACTGTGCTAAAAGCTAAATTCGTGTTAAAAAGGGCTTTATTTGTGTGTGTGTGTGCGCGCATGTATGTATGTGTATGCATGTGTCTGTATGTGTATGTATGTATATGCATGTGTCTGTATGTATGCATTTGTCTGTATGTGTGTGCATGTGTTTGTGTGTATGTTACTTTTAATCCGGATCCCCCCCCCCCCCCCATTCTTGTACCATCAGAAGTGCTTTTGTAGGGCTTGTGTGTGATATCAGCCAGGACTGCTGCTCCTCTGAAAAGCAATCCATACACAGATCGCATTTCAGAGGCATTTGAAATGCGGTAAAGAGGCATTATGTTGCCTCCTCACCACCTGTTTTAAGCCCATAAATGCAGCATCACTATACCGCAACTGTGCAATCCACACAGTTGCAGGGTAGTTGCAGTGCAGGCCCATTCACCCTGGGTATACCTCCAGCTGCAGCCACAGCATGTGTACACCCCCAGCTGCTCCCTCTGCAGCTAAAAGGGGAGAAGTTGGGGGTGGTAAAAACAGCTTAACCATGTGGTTTTACTGCCCCTCCAACCTGACATGTGAACAAGCCCTTGGTTCACATCTGTGTGGCTGTGTGCTGCGTGTAGGGCAGCCCATTCACTTCAGTGGACTTCCCTACTCACAAAAATGTAGGGAAAGAAGTCCCCAAGCTTTTTTTTTTTTTTTTTTTTTTTTTTTATTGCACTGCACCAAAAGCACCCCACGTTTTCCAATGTGTGGGGTACCATTAACAATTAACGGTACCCCTAAAGAGCAGAGCATTCATCTGTGTGTCGGGAATGAGCGAGTGGAATTACTGTGTGGGGGTTGAGAAGATCACTCGGGGAGGATAAAATCGAAAATCATGGTGAGCCACCGCTATCCACTCCAGAGACAGGTACATGGACAGATCTAAGGGAAGCGAGCGGATTGTATATATGTAAAAATATACACGTAGAAACCTATGATAGAGCCTATATTCCTAATCTGTAGATCATGAGCCCCTATTGATTGAACCAATCTCCAGCGCTAATCCCTTGGATTATGCACTAATCGGGTGGAGACGGTGTTTGTGTCACACTGCTGTCTGCTCATGGCAAGTCAACTATAAGAGAGCAATAGAAGAACGTAGAAAAATGTAGAAGCACTCATAATGTAACCATGAGAACGTTAAAACAATGCTAATACCTTTCTAAAGACATTTCTTTTCCCCCAGAGAGGCAGCATAAGATCTCATATACACATGTTAAACTATAGTTAGAGCATCCCTCTATTCTAGCTACAGCAATAGGTCATGCCGTACATATATGTGACCGTGCTCGTTGGATAAGATAGTCAATATGTGTGTTTGGCACAATCTGGTGTAAACAGGGTTAGCGATGACATCATCAGGTTTCCAGAGAGAGATCGGGGTCAAGCACCCCTGACCTGGATAGCTATAGAGGAGCACATTGGAATATGCAATGCATGTGAAGTTGCATACGTAGCCAAGAAAAGGGCAAAAATTTGTATCTTCCAGTGAGATACAAAATTCTTTTCCCACACTAACAAGGGAACCTGAGAGCTATGTGATCAATATTGTAGGGGTATGTGATGTGCTGCCCAAATCCAATAAACGTTATAGGTATATCTATGTGGGCATGCTGGAGACCGTAAAAGGTGTAGGGATATCCTTAGGTAATCAGAGCCACATTGCGGGAGGATGGATGGAATGGTACAGAACCCGTAATGGAAACAAATGTGGTGCGTTTAAATGGGAGGGGACCTCACTACATGAGGCCTTCCGGCCCAATTACGGGGCGTGGTAAGAATTAGAGGAATCCAGCATGCCCTTACCCGGTTGTTTGTTTAACTCGTGTGACCCATACCTATAGAGCAAAGTTTGCGCATAACTTGGAGACCTATAAATGAAAAGGCGTTTAACGTATAAACAGTCTGATCTGGTATAACCAAAGGCACCCCTGCTCAAAACCTGTGGGGTGGTGTGATAAAGCAATGCAGGGTGCACTACCTTAGAGAGGCAATGGGCTCAATTTCTTGTCAATGGTTATATGTGTCGTTTACATCTGCAGAAAACCTCAAAAGGGTCAGCATACCCCTAGACCCTTGGCACTCTGTGGTGGATGCAGCTATTCATACAGAATGTTATCCCTTGTACTGAAGAGAGGTAGGGATAAATCAGAGCCTTAAAGGGCCAAGGGAGCAGTCATATACAGGAGGACCAAGTGGGTTCAGGGCAGAGCAACATGAGGACAAACGAAAAGGAGCAAAAATGAAAGAAGCAAGGGGAAGGGGCAAAAACAGGCAAAGTCAAGAACTTAGCTGTGGATTATTTTCAGTTTCCAGGAGATTGTCCACAGTAAGATCCAAAGTCCCGTCTGGCCCTTCTTGATTGCGGGATTCGGTCGGGTTGTTGCCGTTGTAGGAACTTCTGGTGGATGCATGAGACCTGCAGCCTGAGGTGTACCTATGTCTGCGGTACCTAGTGCTTTGGGCTTCCATCGGTTCTTTTTGTCATCATTCTCTGCTGGGTGGTTGGCCACAGCGGAATTCAGCATACCAATTTGGAACTTCCATCACCGGGATGTCCAGGGTTTCACAAAAGGATTGTAGTTCTTCAGGTACTCGTAGCAACGTAGTGCGGCCGTGGTTAGTGGCAGAGAGGCCAAAAGAAAATTTCCACCTATACTGTATGCCCTTAGCGCACCGGGTGTCCAGCAGCAGCCTTAGATCTCTCCTATGTTGCAGCGTAATACCCGAGAGGTCCTGATATATGTAGATGTTAGCGCCCCCATGTGAGAGTTGTATTCTATCTCGTGCCTTGCGCAGTATTTCCTCCTTTGGCTTGTAGTCCACTATACAGCACACCACATCTCTGGAGGGGTCAGATTCTCTCCCTTTGGGCCTGAGCGCAAGATGGATCCGCTCCATTTCAACTGGTGTCTGCACTAGTCTAGCCTGCAGGTTATTAAACAGGTCAGTAACAGTAGCAGCCAGCTGTTCAGAGTCAACTGATTCTGGCAAACCTCTGACATGCAGATTGTGAAGCCTGCCTCTGTTATCCAAATCCTCCAGATGACGCTGAAGGCCTCTTAATTGCAGGGTGTCTACCTTTTGGGTCACTCGACAGAGGACCGTTCCATGCTGTACTAACACCCTTTCCACATCTTGCACCCTGTTAGCAATGGCGCGGATATCCAGCCTCAAGTCCACTATGGCTGCAGACAGCTCTCAGATCCAGGAGACTCGGATGCTGCTGGTGAAAGGTGGCCTGATCCCCCCTGGCTCAGACAATGGGATGACAGGAGGCGCGTTCAGTGGTGAAAGCGCTGGGGTCTGTGTCAGGGTTTGGCAGGAGGCCGCCATGTTGCTTTTCTGGGTGCAGAATAGCTCAGGAAGATTTTGGCTGAGGTTGTCCTGCTGTCTCCGTGGAGAACGGGAGCGAGAGGTGAAGAAGTTGCTCGATGCTGTGCCCATATTTAGAAAGTGGGGCTTGCATGAGAGCGGAGAGGCTGGATAGCGGCGGGAGCTCTTCTCTCAGGCGTCCATCTTCATTGCTGCCTTGTTTAAACCCTTAAAAGCAAGAGCATTGGAGGGGGAATAGAGGGGTAGCAGAGGAACGCAGAAGCATGTGGGGGAACAGAGAAGCATGGGGGACCAAAGGAGCATGGGGGGGAACCAGAGAAGCACGAGGGCATGGAAGAGCATGGGGGGACCGGATGAGCATGGAGGGACCAGAGGAGCAGGAGAGGAACGCATAAGCATGTGAGGGACCAGAAGAGCATGGGCAGACCAGAGAAGCGGGGGGCACAGAGGAGCATGGGGGGGTACCAGAGGGAGCACGGGAGAGGGGACAAACAGCTATGGCCTGGGAGTTTCTCACTTTCCTGCCTAATCTTGTCCCATTATGGGGGGGTGCCAAACTGATTCTTTGCCCCGGGTGAAATAATGTCTAGCTTCCCCACTAGTACTGCCTATAAGAGAAATAAAGTAGAACGGCTAATGTTTAGTGAAGGGGGGAGCTTGGGTGGCCATCAGGGTTGGCCGTCCAGGGGGGGCGGGTTGATCCACCTGTCAAAGTGGGCCGGTCTGCGTAAAGTCCAGGGCCAAATTTTTGTCCCAGTCCAGCCCAAGTGCAGACTAGCGCAGCATCATCAGATGCTGCAAATGAGACCTTATCTTTCTCCTTTTTTTCGTCCCAATAGTTTTTATTGGAAATTGAAAGCATCATACAGAAGTTTATGCTTAAACAATTGTCAGAAAGTTACCAGAACAAGGATGCATTTTCCAATATGATCAGTGACCCTGACCAGTTAAACATAAAAAAAACGATATAAAAAAAGCAAGCCGGCTCTACTCATTAGCATGACCATTTTGTCTATGGCAGTGGTTCTCAACTCCTGTCCTAAGGACCCACTAACAGGCCAGATTTTAAGTATTACCTTGGGGAGATGCAGACTAGAATACTGCAATCACTGAGCAGCAAATGATATCACCTGTGATGTATTTCTGTGATTTATATGTATCTTGCAAACCTGGCCTGTTAGTGGGTCCTGAGGACAGGAGTTAAGAACCACTGGTTTAGGGCTAAGCAACTAGGCACGAAGAAACACCAACAGGTAATAATAAATATAAATTAGCAGTACAGTAAGCTGGTGATCACCCATAGCTCCAGAATATGGGCGATATAAACGTGATAAACTGGTCCCGGTACCGCAAATCATGTGGTCTCGAGCTCGAAAAAATAGAACAGTTGGGAAGATTTTACGGTCCCCCAGCAACATCCTACCAAAAAATAGTATTATGGTATAACAGAACCAATAACCCACGGTCGGACATTCCAACCACAAAACCCGTCAGATTTTTTCATCCACACAGTCGGACAAAGTTGTCGGAAAATCCGATCATTCGGTACATGGTGGCATTCGTTGCATATGACGGGACTATGTAGAGGCTAGTAGCCAATAGCTTTGGTCACGTAATTTAAACTGAGCATGCGTGGCACTTTGTGCGTCAGAATTCTCTGCAAACGATCGGAAAAAGTCAGATCAGATTTTTTGGTGTGAAAATTTTAGATCCAACTCTTAAATTTTTTCCGTCGGAAAAAGTCCAATAGATCCCACACACGTTCGGATTTTCCAACAACATAATCCGATCAGACCTTTTCTGTCTGAATTTCCGACCGTGTGTACAGAGCAAAAGACTGTAAAATTGTTAAATATGGCTCAGTAATTGTTACTCCTTAACAATTACAACAATAACAATTGCCTTGTCTCTGATGTGGGGTTGTGATTTTTGAGGTGTTTTTGTGCACTCTGTTGACAATTTATTAAACTTTAATCCTTTGGCTGACAGTGGGGGGTTCCACACACAATCCTGTAGCTGCGGATGTGTAAAACTGACAGACAGACTCCTGCCTGTCAGGTGAAAGCATTCGTCAGCTGCGCTACTGCCTGATTTCTTACACACACACGTTACTGGCACCCCATGCCATGTATTCCGGGCTCTGCTTGCCCATCTGCGGGCCCAGGACCGACTTGGCGGGTGCTGGTGGGAGGAGGGGAGAAAGAAGCACAGACACACCCAGGCATGTACTGGCCATCAGAACTCAAGCAGAGCTTACTCTGCACTCGTTCTCCTGCTCTTTCCTTCCCCCGCTCTCCATCCTGTCTGCTATCACGGAGAATCCAAATGGAGAGTGGGGGAAGGAAAGAGCAGGAGAACGAGTGCAGTGGAAGCTTACGTTACAACTGTGTGTGGCTCCCCTCCTTCCGGATCGTATGAAGAGCTTCTCGGTGCCCACTCCTGAGGATCATGTCATTATTCATTTGTACTGCATAACTAGCCAGGGAGAGGAGGTGAGCACCGTGGGGGGGGGGAACCAGAGCAGCATGGCTGGGGAAATAGAGGAGCATGGGGGGATCAGAGGAGAGCATGTGGGATCAGAGCGTTATGGGGGGGGGGGAGGAGAGGAGCATGGGGGGGGGGACCAGAGGAGCTGGGGGGGGGGGACCAGGGCTGGACTGGGACAAAAATGTATCCCTGGACATTACCCAGACTGGCCCACTTTGACAGGTCTCTCCCATGCCGGCCGGACAAACCCGCCTTCCCCGGACAGCCAACCCCGATGGCCACCCAAGCCCCTCCTTCACTAGCCATTAGCCATTCTACTTTATTTCTCTTATAGGCAGTACCAATGGGGAAGCTAGACATTATTTCACCTGGGGCAAAGAATCAGTTCAGTGCCCCCCCCCCCCCCCCCTCCCGTAATGGGACAAGATTAGGCAGGAAAGTGAGAAACTCCCAGGCCATAGCTGTTGAGTCAGCTGTCTGTCCCCTCCCCCATGCTCCTTCTCGTACCCCCCCCCAATGCTTCTCTGTCCCCCTCCCGCTTCTCTGGTCCCCACATGCTCTTCTGGTCCCTTGCTTCACATGCTTATGCATTCCTCTCCTGCTCCCTCCATGCCCATCTGGTCCCCCCATGCTCCTCTGTATCCTCATACTTCTCTGGTCCTCCCATGATCCTCTGGTCCCCTATGCTCCTCTGTTCTCCCACAAGCTTCTGCATTCCTCTTCTGCCCCTCTGTTCCCCCCATGCTCATCTGGTCCCCCTTGATCCTCTGTACAGGGAACCCCGCTGACAGCTGACGACTCATTCATTGTTAAGGATGCAGTGGTCAGCTTCCCGGCCCGCTCCTTGACAACCAGCTGATCACTAGTTGTTAAGGATGCCAGCGGCCTCCGCTTCTAAAAAAAAAAGAAACAAAAAAAAACTCTGCTAAACGTTGGACATTGGCGTTTAGTAGAGTAGAAGTGGAAGAGACGCTTGAGAGGGGATATGATTTCAATATGCAAATACTATACTGGTGACCCCACAATAGGGATAAAACTTTTTCGTAAAAGGGAGTTTAACAAGACTCGTGGCCACTCATTAAAATTGGAAGAAAAGGGGTTTAACCTTAAACTACGTAGAGGGTTCTTTACTGTAAGCCCTTGTACACACGATCAGAGATTCTGACGGAATGTGTCTGATCGGAGCGTTTTGTCGGATATTCCGACTGTGTGTGGTCTGCATTGGACTGTTTCCATCTGAATATCCGTCGGACCAACTTTTCCAACTTGCCGGAAATATTTTCCGACAAAATGCTCCGATCGGACATACTCCGATCATGTGTAGAGAATTCCGATCGGACAAAGTGCCACGCATGCTCAGATCAAATTCCTACATCAAAGCTATTGGCTACTAGTCTGAACGTAGTCCCATCATAACGAAATTACGTCATCACGTTCTGAAAGATCGGATTTTCCGACAACTTTGTCTGACCGTGTGTATGCAACAGTTTCGGACAAGATCCATCGGACAAAATTTCGATGGACAAAATCAGACGGATTTGGTTGTCGGAATCTCCGACCGTGTGTACAAGGGCTTAGAGTGGCAAGGATGTGGACAGGCGGTGGTCTCAGCGGGGGGCATTTATAGTTTCAAGAAACTATTAGATAAGCACCTTAACGACCGCAACATCCAGGGATTTACAATGTAATACTGACATATAATCACACACATAGGATGGACTTGTGTCTTTTCAAGCTCACCTACTATGTAAGAGATTAGATGTCCACATATTTTTTTTCTGACAAACGCTGCTGCTCCAGAACCTGCTGGTAGAGGTCTTTTTTTTATTTTATTTTTTTGCCTCTAAACTCTCCTGCCAAAAAAATGCTAATTAAAAGCCTGTGCATGAGCACATCAATCCCTTGACTATTGACAAAACTGATTTTCAAGACTCACCTCCCATTGACTTAGGCTCGGTTCACACAGGGACTTTGCCGCCTGACAAGTCGCGCTCCGTTCTGTACTATGGAACCGTTCTAATAGGAGCGACTCAAGTCGCTCCGACTTAGAAAAAAGGTTCCTGTACTACTTTTGCGGCGACTTCGGGCGACTTGCATTGACTTCTATACAGAAGTCGTTTTGCAAGTCGCCGCTGATCGTGTGCAGGTCGCGGCGCTGCAAGTCGTGCCGCCCACTGTGTGAACCGAGCCTTAAGTAAGGTTTGCGTTCACAATTTGCAAATTTTATGCTGAGTTCACCAAACGTTCCTGCAAATGGAACCTGGATGGATTTGTTCATCACTAATTCTTTTGTGGGTTTGGATAGAGTCAGAAAGAAGTGTACAACTAAAACTACTTGTTAAATTTCATTGCGGTCTGTGTATCTTTAGGGAGATTCCCTCTATTTATTTGTCGTGGTGACTATTGTCTATGACCAAACACTTTACAATCCTGCTTCTACAATCTCCTTTAACCACTTAACAACCGCCCTATAGCCAAATGACGGCTACAGGGCGGTTTCTTATCTCTGGGAGGCCGTCATATGACGTCCTCCCAGAATTCCGCTCTCGCGCGCCCCCTGGGGCGCGCACTCGAGAGCATCCGTGACTGCCGGGTCCACAGGACCCGGCGCATCACGGATCACGGTAAACGGCCGCTCATAGCGGCCGTTTACCACGTGATCGCTCCATCAAATGACGGAGTGATCACTTGTAAACAGACCGGCGTCATGTTATGACGCCGGTTCCTTCCTCCTCCTCTCTGTACCGATTGGAACAGCGGAGGGGGAAGAGATCGGTGTCAGCAGCGATGTGGGCTGCATCTGCAGTGCCCACATCGCTGCTCACCGAAAATTAACCCCTCAATTCCCTGCAAATACTCTGCATTACTCTGCAATACTCTGCAATACCCTGCAATACCCTGCAATACCCTGCAATACCCTGCAATACCCTGCAATACCCTGCAATACCATGCAATACTCTGCAACACTCTGCAATACCCTGCAACACTCTGCAACACCCGCCAACACTCTGCAATGCCCTGCAACACCTGCCAATACCCTGCAACACTCTGCAATGCTCTGCAACACTCTGCAATGCTCTGCAACACCCACCAATACCCTGCAACACTCTGCAATGCTCTGCAACACCCGCCAATACCCTGCAACACTCTGCAATGCTCTGCAACACCCACCAATACCCTGCAACACTCTGCAATGCTCTGCAACACCCGCCAATACCGTGCAACACTGCAATGCTCTGCAACACCCTCCAATATCCTGCAATGCTCTGCAACGCAATACTCTGCAACGCCATACTCTGAGATACCCAGCCATAGTCGGTGATACCCTGCAATACCCAGCCATAGACACCCCCCCCCCCCTCCCGCTGCCCTCCGGTGCTTCTACCAACTCGCCAATACGATCAAATCCAGAATCTTTTTTTTTTTTTTCCAGGCTTCCCAGCTTAGAGGTGAGATGCGGGGTCTTATTGACCCCATATCTCACTGTAAAGAGGACCTGTCATGCCATATTCCTATTACAAGGGATGTTTACATTCCTTGTAATAGGAATAAAAGTGATCAAAAAATTTATTTTTGGGGGAAAAAAATGTCAAACTAAAATAAATAAAGTAAAATGAACAATAAAATGTTTTTTTTTTTAAAGCGCCCCGTCCCCATGTGCTCGCATGCAGAAGCGAACGCATACGTAAGTCCCGCCCACATATGAAAACGGTGCTCAAACCACACATGTGAGGTATCGCTGCGAACGTTAGAGCGAGAGCAATAATTCTAGCCCTAGACCTCCTCTGTAACTCAAAACATATAACCAGTAAAAAAAATTAAATTGTTGCCTATGGGGATTTTTAAATAGCGACGTTTGGCGCCATTCTACGAGCCTGTGCAATTTTGAAGAGTGACATGTTAGGTATCGATTTACTTGGTGTAACTTCATCTTTCACATTATGCAAAAATTGGGCTAACTTTACTGTGTTTTTTTTTTTTTTTTTAAGCACAAAACTGTTTTTTTTCCAAAAAAAGCATTCGAAAAATTGCTGCGCAAATACCGTGCGAGATAAAAAGTGGCAACGACCACCATTGTATTCTCCAGGGTGTTTGCTAAAAAAACATATATAATGTTTTGGGGTTCTATGTAATTTTCTAGCAAAGAAATGATGATTTTTACATGTAGGAGAGAAATGTCAGAATTGTCCTGGGTGCTCCAGAACGCCTGATGGTGCTCCATGCATGTTGGGCCTCTGTATGTGGCCACACTGTGTAAAAGTCTCACACATGTGGTATCGCCGTACTCGGGAGTAATAGCAGAATGTGTTTGGGGGTGTAATTTGTGGTATGCATATGCTGTGTGAGAAATAAACTGATAATATGACAATTTTGTGAAAAAAAAAGTAAAAAAAATCTTGATGTTGCAAAGAATTGTGGGAAAAAATGACAACTTCAAAAAACTCATCATGCCTCTTACTAAATACCTTGGAATGTCTTCTTTCCAAAAAGGGGTCATTTGAGGGGTATTTGTACTTTTCTGGCATGTTAGGGTCTCAAGAATTCAAATAGGCCGTCAGTACTTCAGGTGTGATCAATTTTCAGATATTGGCGCCATAGCTTGTGGACTCTATAACTTTCACAAAGACCAAATAATATCCACCAATTTGTACTTATTTTTACCAAAGATATGTAGTAGTATAAATTTTGGCAAAAATTTATGAAGAAAAAATTACTAATCTGCTAAATTTTATAACAAACAAAGAAAAATTCATTTTTTTACAGAATTTTCTGTATTTTTTCTTTTATAGCACAAAAAATAAAAAACCCAGCGGTGATTAAATACCACCAAAAGAAAGCTCCATTTGTGTGAAAAAAAGGACAAAAATTTCATATAGGTCCAGTGTTGCATGACTGAGTAATTGTCATTCAAAATGTGAGAGCACCGAAAGCTGAAAATTTGGTCTGGTTATTAAGGGTGTTTAAGTGCCCAGTGGTCAAGTGGTTAAAGGATAAGTTCACTTTTTGGAAAAAATTATAATTGCTATTTTTTTTTAAGGTAAAAAAGAATGTGTATTTATTATTATTATTATTTATTACTATTTTTTTTTTGAGCCTGTAAAGTATCGCACCAGCGATCAGCAGGGAGAAGAACCCTGCTAGCTGTCACAGATGGGATCGGGGAGGTACGGGGGCTGGTCCGTCCGTAACATGTTACACCCTGAACATGGGTGTAACATATAACATGTTACGAAAGGTGAACTTATCCTTTAAAGTGATAGTAAACCACTGGCTTTTTTTTTAAACCTATGTAAAACTTAACCTAAAACGAAGCCCTTCAGCAGTGTTCTGTCACCGCTGACAGGGCTTCCATCTTCACCCGGTCTCACTTCCGGGTTGGCGGGCTCCGGTCCTTTGATTTGACAAGCCGCAACGACATCACTCCCACTGAGCTGCTGTTCACGGCATAGGGCTCTGAAGAAAGGGCACGGGTATGCCGTTCCTTCGGAGTACATGCACCAGTGATGTCACAGGTGGATCCACAAGTAAATATCTCCTAAACGGTGCACTTTTAGGAGATATTTACAGTACTTATAGGTAAGCCTTACTATAGTAAAAATCATCCATGGGTGTTTTTTCGCCCACTTTAAATCTAAAAAAGTAAAATGCAAGGGCCTTTGTGAATCAATAGAACATTATTGGATTGTCCTCATATTACATAAATTTTAATGAGATTGTAAAGGGATTGTACAATCAGATTTTAGTATGTAGGGCCTACGAGTGACCATACACTACTGGATTTTTTCATTCAGTCCACTGACTGAACAAAAAAATCTGATAGATTTCCCCATCTAATTGGAAAAATCCATGTGCTAGTCTATTATATTTTGACAGAATACCCTAACCGCAGCTGCAACTGATTGGCTACAGTTACTGTTCTGTCTGTTTCCTTACATTATTTGCAATCGAGGGATGCCAAACAGGTAAGGGGGTGGAGGTTGGGGGTGACAAGGTCACCTACTAAGCTAATTGTTTCCAGTATGTCAGAAACCAGCCGATAAATATGGTCATTGTATGGGCAGCTTTATAACATGTATTTGTTTGCCTATTGTGAGAAGAGAACGGGGTTACTTGATGTTTTGACATTTCATTCAACCCATTGCTTATTCTGAAAATGCTTTCCTTTTATTAGGTTGATTTATATCACTTTTATCTTACTGTTATTTTATTATATGTTGAGCTGCTTATGATGTTTCTGGCTATTACGAATGTACCTAATGTGAAGATTTTCATCAGATAAAATCCTGCCAAATGAAATCCAATAGGACCTTATACAGCAGAACAGCACGGTCACTGAAGAGCAGCTTATTGACAAAAGACAGACTATACAGATCTGAGTAATATTTCTATTAGCGGATATTAAAGATTGTATCTTGGTACAAGCAGAGGTTTATATTATTAGGTATATTATCAGACTGACTGTAATACATCCTGCTAAGACGTTATCTGTATATATTTTAAAGCTATCTCCAGCCAAATAGTTTATTACACAGTTGTACATATACAGTATGTTAACTGTGTTGCCTGTTAAAATAGTTGAGATTCTGTTCAACCATTTTTGTGATTTATGCACATCTGCCACACTTTATAGTCAGAAGAATAACAGCATTTACCAGCAACAACAATGTTGACAAAACCCTGGTGGCATACAATAATAATATGATATTCTCGCTAATACATTTTCCATATACTTAAAGGGGTTCTGCACTCATAATACAACACTTGCCCATTCTGTTGCCTCTAGTTAATATATTTCATAATGCCACCTGTTTTTTTTTTTGGATTCACCTACCTTTTGTAATCTTTAGTAGTTTATTTTAAACCCCTGCGGCGATGGGCGGTCTCTTGCGGGGATCAGCGTCATTTCCTCCTGAAGCCCGCACTGTCTCCTGGGATCTCGTTCGTGTAATCCCAGGAGACATTGCGGCTAATGCACCCGACATCTCGCGAGATTTCGGGTGCTACAGCCGACATCTCGCGTGATTTCGGTAATTACAGCCGAGATCTCGCGAGATCTCGGCTGTAATTACCGAAATCACGCGAGATGTCGGCTGTAGCACCCGAAATCTCGCGAGATGTCGGGTGCATTAGCCGCAATGTCTCCTGGGATTACACGAACGAGATCCCAGGAGACAGTGCGGGCTTCAGGAGGAAATGACGCTGATCCCCGCAAGAGACCGCCCATCGCCGCAGGGGTTTAAAATAAACTACTAAAGATTACAAAAGGTAGGTGAATCCAAAAAAAAAAACAGGTGGCATTATGAAATATATTAACTAGAGGCAACAGAATGGACAAATGTTGTATTATGAGTGCAGAACCCAGAGTGCTGTACGTTTCCATCTTTCCTGTATATAAATATTTCAGCATCATAACCTAAAACCTAATCTAAATAGGGCTGTACAGTTGTAAGGCAATGTTAAAGATTAAGCGTGCATAAAAGTAACCCCCCCCCCCCGATACCGCTGCAGCTGTGGGGTGCTGTGGGGGTTAATACAATCTACTGTACATAGGCACTAACCTTGAGCCCTAACTATGCCCACCCTTTCTGGCCCCCTTTTTAATTCATAGAACCTGTATTACAGCTCCAGCAAAGTGATCTATGAATGAAGGTGATGGACCTTTCATTAATTTGCCCATTCTCTATTCATAGAATGCTTTTTTTAATGGAAGCTATATTACAGTTCCTATAAATGGATGAGGGGCAGAAAGGATGGGCATAGTCGGCATAATTTGATGAGTGACTATGAGATGTCCAGCAGCATTAACCGGTGGGGGTGTAGGAGTGTGGAAGGGCGCAAAGGAATTCCGATTTCAAGAGACCAGCGACAAGAACAATGGACACTTGGTATTGAATGTATGTCCCTTGTGCCAACTTTTAGTGCCCCTATTGGAAGATTTCCCCTCTATTACTTTTCTGGGGACAACCCACAATTTGGGATTTTATTTCACTTTAATTTATATTGATAATGTTAAACAGGAGAAAAATAGAGGATGAATCTCCTTAACCACTTGCCGCCCGCCGGCCATCATATGATGGGCAGGCGGCGTGGCTCTTGTTCTGGGCGGACGTCATATGACATCCGTACATTTAAAAAAGGAATGCGCATGATCGTGCATCCCTGTTCCTCACAGAGACACCGCTTGCCACAAGGGGGGCGAACGGCCATTGGGCATGGCTGTTTACCACGCGATCGGCCGTGATGAAGTCGCGGCCGATAACAGATGGTACCGCCCCAATTTACACAGCGCATGCACGCGATCACGAGCGCGCTGAGCATGCACGTTGGTGGCAGCGTGTTCCCGGGAACACCGCTCATCACCGACGCTGGTAAACAGCCATTGGCCGGCAGCTGTTTACCATGTGATTGGCTGTGATCCTTTCACAGCCGATCACTAAATGTAAATACAGAGTGGTATTACCTCTTCTTCTAAGAAGGGGGCCTCCAGCATATTATTTTTTATTTTTATGTATTTTATGTTATTTTAAGTTATTTCCCTATCCACATTTGTTTGCAGAGCACTTGCCATGCTCTTAACAACATTTTGCAGCCCTCTAGTCCTTTCCATTACTTTTCTAGAGCCATTTTAGTCCTCAAAAGTTTGGGTCCCCATTGACTTCAATGGGGTTCGGATTCGGGGTCAAGTTCAGGTCCCGAACTCAAACTTTTTTGCGAAGTTCGGACGAACCTGTCGAACCCGAACATCCAGGTGTCCGCTTAACCCTACTGGAGACAGGTACTCGGGTAACTTGATGAGCTGCAGACAGGTACTCGGTTACTCTGATAGGCTGGTGACAGGTACTCGGTTACTGTGATGGCCTGGTGACAGGTACTCGGGTACTCTGATGGCCTGGTGACAGGTACTCAGGTACTCTGATGAGCTACAGATAGGTACTTGGGTACTCTGATAGGCTGGTGACTGGTACTCAGGTACTAGGTACTCATATGAACTGTGACAGGTACTCGGGTAATCAGATGGACTGTGACGGGTACCAGGGTACTCAGATGGACTGTGACAGTTACTCAGTGTGATTGGTGTACACTGTAAGTGGTAACAAGATGTTACCGTAATCTCCTTCTCACACACGATCAGTGTGTGAGGAGGAGAACCCGGTAAAATCTCGTTACCACTTACAGTGTACACCGATCACACTGATTCCCCCCCCCCCCCCCCCCAATAAAGAGGATGCTGGGACTGTGACATCATAATGGGCGGGGACATCACCCAGCGATGTCCCTATATAAGTCGCCGCACGCGGCGTGCCTGTCATTGTGGCCAGAGACAGCAACGAGGCAACAGCTCAAGAAGAGAAAACAGAGGACGAGAAGACGGCGGCAGCAGTGACAGAAGACCAGGCCACCACTTGTAAAAGAGCTAGAAGAAGGCTCGGAGGCCCGGCAAGAAGAACTGAAGAGGGGGGACAAGACCCCGAAGTCAGAAGAAGAGGGTGGCGGCGACTAAAGCCGCGAACACACGTAGCCGTCTGTCCGACGTACTTAGTCTGGCGGACGTCCGCCAAACTGTCCGTCGGAATTTTCGAACGGACTACTTGCCCACACACGGCACTTTTTCAGCGGACTAATACGGCGTACTAAGTCCGCCGTACTTTCGAAATGAACGGACTCGCCCACACACGCGGAGGAAAGTCCGCTCATTTTCGAGCGCGTCTCCAGGTAGGCGGGGCCCGCGAAGGAGACGTCGCTGACCCTGCCGCCTGGTATGGACTTAAAGGGGAACCCCAACGCCGAAAAAAATCGTCGTGGGGGTCCCCCCCAAGTCCACAACAGACCCTTGTCCGAGCACGCTACCCAGCCGGCCAGGAAAGGGGGGCGAGCGAGCGCCCCCCTCCTTAGCCGTACCAGGCCGCGTGCCCTCAACATGGGGGGTGCCTTGGGGAAGGGGGGGCCACGCGGCCCCCCCCACCCCAAAGCACCTTGTCCCCATGTTGATGAGGACAAGGGCCTCTTCCCGACAACCCTGGCCGTTGGTTGTCGGGGTCTGCGGGCGGGGGGCTTATCGGAATCCGGGAGCCCCCTTTAATAAGGGGGCCCCCGGATACCGGCCCCCCACCCTATGTGAATGAGTATGGGGTACAATGTACCCCTACCCATTCACCTGTAAAATAAAAGTACAAAAAAAAACACAACACACGAGATAAAATACTTTATTGCACAGCTCCGGGGGTCTTCCGTCTTCGGGGGTCTTCTTGCCGGACTCCTCCGCTATCTTCTTGTAGCTCTTTTGCTAGCGGAGGAGTCCGGCTTTCTTCCTCGCCGCCGGCCTCTTCTCCCGACTTCGGGGGTCTTGTCCCCCTCTTCGGTTCTTCTGCCGGGCCACCGCGCCTTCTTATAGCTCTTTTACAGGCGGTGGCCCGGTCTTCTGTCGCCGCTGCCGCCTTCCGTTCTTCTTCTTCTCCAGGGGATGTTGACTCGACGCTCTCTCCGGCCACAATGCCAGGGAAGCGCTGCGCGGCCACTTATATAGGGACAAGGGGCGGTGTCACATGGCTTTATGTCACATGGGTTGGTGTCACATGGTGACCCCGCCCCCTTACGATGTCACAGTCCCCATGTGACATCAACCCATGTGACCAACCCATGTGACCAACCCATGTGACATAAAGCCATGTGACACCGCCCCTTGTCCCTATATAAGTGGCTGCGCAGCGCTTCCCTGGCATTGTGGCCGGAGAGAGCGTTGAGTCAACATCTCCTGGAGAAGAAGAAGAAGAAGAAGAACGGAAGGCGACAGCGGTAACAGAAGACCGGGCCACCGTCTGTAAAAGAGCTATAAGAAGGCGTTGTGGCCCGGCAGAAGAACCGAAGAGGGGGACAAGACCCCCGAAGTCGGGAGAAGAGGCCGGCGGCGAGGAAGAAAGCCGGACTCCTCCGCTAGCAAAAGAGCTACAAGAAGATAGCGGAGGAGTCCGGCGAGAAGACCCCCGAAGACGGAAGACCCCCGGAGCTGTGCAATAAAGTATTTTATCTCGTGTGTTGTGTTTTTTTTTGTACTTTTTTTTTTACAGGTGAATGGGTAGGGGTACATTGTACCCCATACTCATTCACATAGGGTGGGGGACCGGTATCCGGGGGCCCCCTTATTAAAGGGGGCTCCCGGATTCCGATAAGCCCCCCGCCCGCAGACCCCGACAACCAACGGCCAGGGTTGTCGGGAAGAGGCCCTTGTCCTCATCATAGGGGACAAGGTGCTTTGGGGTGGGGGGGGCTGCGCGGCCCCCCCCCCTTCCCCAAGGCACCCCCCATGTTGAGGGCACGCAGCCTGGTACGGCTAAGGAGGGGGCGCTCGCTCGCCCCCCTTTCCTGGCTGACCGGGTAGCGTGCTCGGACAAGGGTCTGTTGTGGACTTGGGGGGGACCCCCACGCCGATTTTTTTCGGCGTTGGGGTTCCCCTTTTAAGTCCATACCAGGCGGCGGGGCCAGCGACGTCTCCTTCGTGGGCCCCGCCTACCTGGAGACCCGCTCGAAATGAGCGGACTTTTCTCCGGGCGGGAAAAGTCCGCTCATTTCAAAAGTACGGCGGACTTGCATACACACGGCCGGATTGTCCGCCGAAATGCGAGTACGGCGTGCAAATTTTTGTGCAAACCGAAATTCTAAGTCCGCCGTACTGTCGGGTCAAAAAAGTATGCCAGAGGCTACACACGGGGGGATTGTTTGGCGGACTTGAGTTTGCCGGACTTTTCCACCGGATTGTTTGATCGTGTGTATGCGGCATAAGAAGAAAGCCAGGCTCCTCCGCTAGTGAAAGAGCTAGCAAAAGAGCAGAAGATAGCGGAGGATTCCGGCGAGAAGACCCCCGAAGACAGAAGAAGACCCCCGGAGCTGTGCAATAAACTATTTTAACCCTTGTGTGTTGTGTTTTTTTTTTTCACAGGTGAATGGGTAGGGGTACATTGTACCCCATACTCATTCACATAGGGTGGGGGGCCGGTGTCCGGGGGCCCCCTTATTAAAGTGGACTCCAGGATTCTGATAAGCCCCCTGCCCACAAACCCCGACAACCAACGGCCAGGGTTGTCGGGAAGAGACCCTTGTCCTCATCAACATGGGGACAAGGTGCTTTGGGGTGGGGGCCACGCGGCCCCACCTTCCCCAAAGTACCCCCCCATGTTGAGGGCACGTGGCCTGGTATGGCTCAGGAGGGGGGCGCTCGCTCGTCCCACCTCCTTTCCTGACCGGCCGGGTTGCATGCTCGGATAAGGGTCTGATATGGACCTAGGGGGACCCCCACGCCGTTTTTTCGGCGTAGGGCTTCCCCTTTAACTCCATACCAGGTGACGGGGCCAGTGATACCTCCTTCGCTGGTCCCGGCTACCTGGAGCCGCGCTCAAAATGAGCGGAATTTTCTCCATGCGGGAAAACTCTGTTCATTTCAAAACCGCCGGACTTAGTCCGCCAGAAAAGTCACGTGTGTGGGCAGGTCCACTCATTCAGACAGTCTGGCAGACTTTATGGCGGTTTGTCCGCTAGACTAAGTCCGCCGGATAGTCTGATGTACGCGGCATATCACTACCATGTCTGTCTAAAATGATTTTACATTTTATATCTCTGACGTGTTACACTTGATTCATCTTGTTTCGCTGCCTGTAACCTTTCTATGTTTTGACTGAATCGATATTCTGAATGTCACTTTAAAATGTATTATTCTTGTTGTGATACAAAATAAAATACTTTGAAATAAAAAAATAAAAAAAAATAATCTTGACCTAGGAGGACGAGGTTCATATGGAGTAGGAGGTTGAGATGAAGGTGGATGTGGCGGTGTAGGAGGAGGACAAGGCAGACAACACTGGTTTTTGTTTTTAATTTTATTTTTTTTAAATTAGGGTACACCCCAAAAGAGTGAGAAAGATCAAAAATATAACAATGGCTGGGTAAGGCCGGTATACATGTCTATTCTGCACAAGGTATGGACAAGTCCTGTGGGATCCATGCCTGGTTAATTTTAATGAACGTGAGCTTGTCCACATTGGCTCTGGACAGGCGGCTACGCTTGTCTGTGACAACGCCCCCAGCCGTGCTAAATACACGTTCAGATAATACACTGGCTGCAGGGCAGGCCAGCACCTCCAAGGTGTAAAGGGCAAGCTCAGGCCATGCGCCCAATTTGGATACCCAGAAGTTGAAGAGGGCAGACCCGTCATTCAGTACGTGTAGGTGTGTGCACACATACTGCTCCACCATGTTGGTGAAATGCTGCCTCCTGCTAACACGTTCCATATCAGCTGGTGCCCCCGCTGTCAGGTGGGAATGCCACCAGCAGCGTGTCTACCAGTGTGCGCTTGTACTCGCGCATCTTACGATCATGCTCCAGTGAGGGAATTAAGGACGGTACCTTGTAACAGTGATCCAGCAGCGTGGCCACCCAGTAATCAGCAGTTTGAATGTGGGCAACTCGGCGGTCGTTGCGGAGACACTGCAGCATGTAATCACTCATGTGTGCCAGGCTGCCCAGAGGCAACGAAAAGCTGTCCTCTGTGGGAGGTGTATCGTCTGTGTCCTCTGTATCCCCCCAGCCACACACCAGTGATGGCCATGAGCTGGTCTGGGTGCCACCCTGCTGTGAACATGGTTCCTCCTCCTCCTTCTCCTCCTCCTCCACCTCGTCATCCTCCAGAACTGTGCCCTTGTTGTACAATTGTGTACCTGGTGTTTGTTGGTGCAGGAACCCACCCTCGGAGCCACTTGTGAATGGCTGCCCTGAAAGCCTTTGAAATGATGCCTCTTCCTCCTCCTCCTCCTGTGCCACATCCTCTTCCATCATCGCTCAAAGCGTTTTTTCAAGGAGGCATAGAACTGGGATAGTAACGCTGAGAACGGCAACATCGGCACTGGCCATGTTGGTGGAGTACTCAAAAGAGCGCACCAAGGCACACAGGTCTCTCATGGAGGCCCAGTTATTGGTGGTGAAGTGATGCTGTTCCGTAGAGCGACTCACGCGTGCATACTGCAGCTGAAACTCCACTATCGCCTGCTGCTGCTCGCACAGTCTGGCCAGCATATTGCAAGGTGGAGTTCCATCTTGTGAGCACGTCACATATGAGGCGGTGAGTGGGAAGGCCGAAGTTACGCTGCAGCGCTGACAGTAGAGCAGTAGCAGGGTGAGAACGCCCTTTTTTTTCCCTCTGCCCTTCAGGCCCCTTGCGGGGTTCGGGGCTTTGGTGAGGAGGGTTGTTAAGGGGAATTGATATTGTAATATTGTTATTTGTTTATGAAAAAAAAAAAGGCAGGATTATGTCACGTTTTGTTTTAAGATTTAAAGTATAGGCTACGTTTTGAAATCGGTCATTAAAAGTAGTCTCATGTAACTATCATTACCGACCTATGCTATGTATTCTTGCAAAGAAATAAAGAATAAAAAAATAAATAAAAAAAGAAGAGAACCCCGAAAGTCCGCACAGACGGCCCGCACTCTCTGCAGCAGCTCTGGCATATGGGGGTAATTTTTTGTCAAATAACTTTTTATTGTTTTAAACAATGCATTACACTTCATGCTGTACTGCGTCACATTAGCTCAACAAGAAAGAAAATGTGCAATCGCTAGGGGCCTCCCGCCCATTGACCCATCGCAGGAAGCCTCCTGGAGTAGGTACAGACCAGGCCAAAGAGACTCCTCCGCGATCAACCGGGCCATCACTGGAGTTTGATATATAGTGCTGCCCATCATAGTGTCCAGTGAGGTCCAGTGAGGTAGCCTAATAGATAGGTACAGAGATCTACAAATGTTACTAACTGCTCACTCCAGTCGTTGTTTTCAAAGCAACTTTCTAGAGGAACGGTGAAGCACATGGAAACGAGAGCCAGGGAGAATAGAGAAACAAGAAGAAAAAAAAAAGGAAAGAGATACTAAGCGATAAGGAAAAGAAAAGAGAGAGCAAAGGCGAGAGAATAGGAGATAAAAGGGATAAGAAAAGGGAGAGAGAACTTTAAGAAATAGAAAAGGGGTGAGAGGTGGGAAGGGGAAGGGAAGAGGGGGGTAGTCACCGTGTGTGGTCCCCGCGCCAGATCACATCCGGTCTTCCCGAAGACTCCATGGGCTCCAGACCACATCATGAGCCTCAATCCGGTCCTGTATCCTGGCGGTCATCCTCTCCATCAACACGTCCCTGACTCTAGTATGGAGAGCACCGAGGGTGGGGGGCTGTACTTTTTATCCAATGTAGAGCAATTAGACACCTCGTTGCTGTCAGGATATGTCTTGACAGTTTCTTTCGGGACTTCTTCAATTTAGGAAAGGGGATGCCCAACATGAAGGTCTTGGGATCCAGTGCCACCTGCTGATCTAGTCAAGAGGCGCTGGACCTCTTCCCAAAAGGGAACTATAATGGGGCATTGCCAGAAAATGTGGAGCAGCGTACCCCTGTTGTCCAAGCACCGCCAACATCTGTCGGAGGAGGTGGGGCAGATGGCGTGAAGAACGTCCGGGGTCATGTACCAGAAAAATAAAATTTTATACGCATTCTCCCTGTAGAGCGTGCATAGGGAGCTTTTCGAGGCCTGGGACCATATCGTCTGCCACTGCGGGGGTAATTTTTAAGGAACCTCTGGACCACCAAGTTCAGCACATGCTCCAGGCAAGGGATGTGCGTCAAACCGGATAGGCCCAGAGCTACTATGAGATTTCGCCCATTATCGCACACCACCAGGCCGGGCTTGAGGCTCACTGCACTCCTGCGCGGTGTGGGGTTTTTGCCCCAAACAGGAAAGTTTTAAAACTGCCTGCTGTCGTTTACCTCTGGCTGTGCTGAAGTTGGTGGTGAAGGTGTTACGCTGACCAGATGAGGAGGCAGTAGAGGATGAGGAAGCGGAGTAGGAGGAGTTAGCAACAGGAGGCAAACTGAAGTGCCCTGCAATCCTCGGTGGTGGAAGAACATGCGCCAAACTGCTATCCGCCTCAGGCCAAGCCACCACTGCATTTACCCAGTGTGCTGTTAGGGAGATATAACATCCCTGACCGTGCTTACTGGTCCACATATCCGTAGTTAGGTGGACCTTGCCACAAATGGTGTTGCACAGTGCACACCTGATTTTGTCCGCCACTTGGTTGTGCAGGGAAAGGATGACTCGCCTGCAAAAGTAGTGGTGGCTTGGCACGAATTACTGTGGGACAGCCAATGCCATCAGGCTTTTAAAACTCTGTGTCTCCACCAGATGGAGGCATGACAGCATTTCAAAGGCCTGACAGCATTTCAAAGGCCAGGAATTTTGAAATGCTGGCATTCAGGGCCAGGGATCGCGGTTGGGTAGGGGGCTACTTCCTCTTCCACGCCAGTGTTTGGGTGATAGAGAGCTGAACGCTTCCACGGGACATTGTGGAGATGGTTGGTGACCCAGGTGGTAGTGTTTCTGGCAGATGCTCTGTTTGCAGTTTGGCAGGTGCCACTGTCACTACAGAGGTTATTGAAGAGGCCGAGACTGCAGCAGAAGAGGAAGCAGGAGGAGCCAGAGACCTTTCTTAGTTTTTGAGGTGTCTACTCCATTGCAGCTCATGCTTTGCACTTAGATGCCCGGTCATGCAGGTTGTCCTCAGGTTGAGAACGTTTATTCCTTGCTTCAGGCTCTGATTGCACAGCGTGCAAACCACTCGTGTCTAGTCATCAGCACATTGTCTGAAGAACTGCCACACTAGGGAACTCCTTGGACCTGGCTTTGGTGTGCTTGGTCCCTTGCTGCATTGGGCAGTAGCAGGCGTACTGTCTAGGGGACGGACGCTCCGCTTTTGCACCTTGCTCCCTCTTTTGCTGTGCTGGTGGCTCTGTGGGACTACCGCCTCTTCCTCCGAACTACACAGGTGACCTGTATGACATTGATTCCATGTGGGGTCAAGGACCTCATCGTCCTCCACATCATCTTCCACCCAGTCTTCACCCCTGCCCTCCTTGTCGGTCTGCACAATTGCGAAAGTAGCAGCAGTTGGCACCTGTGTTTCGTCATAATCCGAGAAGTGCTGCGATGGTCCTCCCATGTACTCATCATCAAACATAAGTGGTTAGGCATCAGTGCACTCAATCTCTTCCACTTCTGGGGCAGGGATAGGTGGATGGCCCTGGGAAACCCTGCTAACAGAGTCATCAAAAAGCAGAAGAGACTGCTGCATGATTTGGGACTCAGACTGCTTGGCTGATTTGCAAGGGGGTGAGGTGAAAGACTGATGTACATCGGCTGCAAATGCCAACTCTGATCTTTCAGCAGTAGACTTGGTGGGAGACAATGTGAAGGAACTGGAGGCACTGTCAGCAACCCAATCTACTATCGCCTGTACTTGTCCTGGCCTCAACATTCGTAGAGCCGCATTAGGCCCGACCAAATACCGCTGCAGGCTCTGTCGTCTACTCGCACCTGAGGAAGGTGTTTTACTTGTGCATGTAGCTGGCACAGATCGACCACGTCCTCCCCCTGCAACAGGTGCTCCACCAGCAGCACCACGACCGGGGCCACGTCCCTTATTTGACGTTCTCTTATTTCTCAAATTTAGAATCTTTCCCTAAATGGGTGTTTTTAGAATAGCAGAATAGAGCAACAGTATCTAAATGGTGTATCTCACACGTACAGCTATGCAGAAAATGCACCAAAAAAAATATGTTTGCCCTAAATTATTTTTCTTGGAATAGCAGAATAAAACAACAGTATCTTAAGTGTGTATCTCACACGTACAGATATGCAGGAAACACTGCAAAGTATATATTTTTTTGCCCTAAATGGGAGTTTTTAGAATAGAAGAATAGAGCAACGGTATCTAAACGTTGTATCCCACACGTACAGATATGAAGAAAATGCTATTCAAAAAAAAATTGCCCTAAATTATTATTTTTGGAATAGTAGAATAGAAGAACAATATCTAAAGTGTGTATCTCACATGTACAGATATGCAGGAAACACTGCAAAATATATTTTTTTGCCCTAAATAGGTGTTTTTAGAATAGCAGAAAAGAGCAACTGTATCTAAACGTTGTATCTCACACGTGCAGATATGAAGAAAATGCTATTCAAAAAAAATATTTTTGCCCTAAATTTTTTATTTGGAATAGCAGAATAGAAGAACAGTATCTAAAGTGTGTATCTCACAAGTACAGAAATGCAGGAAACACTGCAAAATATATTTTTTAGAATAGCAGAATAGGGCAACAGTATCTAAACGGTGTATCTCACATGTACAGATATGAAGTAAATGCTATTCAAAAAAAATATTTTTGCCCTAAATTTTTTATTTGGAATAGCAGAATAGAAGAACAGTATCTAAAGTGTATCTCACATGTACAGATATGCAGGAAACACTGCAAAATATATTTTTTAGAATAGCAGAATAGGGCAACAGTATCTAAACGGTGTATCTCACATGTACAGATATGAAGTAAATGCTATTCAAAAAAAATATTTTTGCCCTAAATTTTTTATTTGGAATAGTAAAATAGAAGAACAGTATCTAAAGTGTGTATCTCACAAGTACAGAAATGCAGGAAACACTGCAAAATATATTTTTTTGCCCTAAATGGGTGTTTTTAGAATAGCAGAATAGAGCAACAGTATCTAAACGGTGTATCTCACACGTACAGATATGAAGAAAATGCTATTCAATAAAAATAATTTTGCCCTACATTATTTTTTTTGGAATAGCAGAATAAAACAACAGTATCTAAAGCAGCCTTTCTCAACCTTTTCAACACAGAGGAACCCTTGAAATAGTTCTCCAATCTTAGGGAACCCCTGCTAAAAATTAGAAATCTACAATTCATGATACATTAGTGTGATGGTCAGTGGGAAGAATGGTCCTTACACTTCTGGTCATTGGGAAGAATTACCTCCTTACACATAGCTAAAAAGATCGATGGTGTCAGTGGGAACTTATCTGAGAGGCAGAAATTGCCCAATGCTGAAGGAACCCCTAGCAACCTCTGGAGGAACCCTAGGGTTCCACTGATCCCTGGTTGAGAATCACTGATCTAAAGTGTATATCTCACATGTACAGATATGCAGGTAACACTGCAAAATATATATTTTTTCTCTAAATTGGTGTTTTTAGAATAGCAGAATAGAGCAAAAGTATCTAAATGGTGTATCTCACATGTACAGATATGAAGAAAATGCTATTCAAAAAAAATAATTTTTGCCCTACATTATTTTTTTTTGGAATAGCAGAATAAAACAACAGTATCTAAAGTGTGTATCTCACATGTACAGATATGCAGGAAACACTGCAAAATATATTTTTTAGAATAGCAGAATAGGGCAACAGTATCTCACATGTACAGATATGAAGTAAATGCTATTCAAAAAAAATATTTTTGCCCTAAAAAATTTATTTGGAATAGCAGAATAGAAGAAAAGAATCTAAAGTGTGTATCTCACAAGTACAGAAATGCAGGAAACACTGCAAAATATATATTTTTGCCCTAAATGGGTGTTTTTAGAATAGCAGAATAGAGCAACAATATCTAAACGGTGTATCTCACACGTACAGATATGAAGAAAATGCTATTCAAAAAAAATAATTTTGCCCTACATTATTTTTTTTGGAATAGCAGAATAAAACAACAGTATCTAAAGTGTGTATCTCACATGTACAGATATGCAGGTAACACGGCAAAATATATATTTTTTCTTCAAAATTGGTGTTTTTAGAATAGCAGAATAGAGCAACAGTATCTAAAAGGTGTATCTCACATGCACAGATATGAAGTAAATGCTATTCAAAAAAAATATTTTTGCCCTAAATTATTTTTTTTGGAATAGCAGAATAAAACAACAGTATCTAAAGTGTATCTCACATGTACAGATATGCAGGAAACACTGCAAAATATATTTTTTAGAATAGCAGAATAGGGCAACAGTATCTAAACGGTGTATCTCACATGTACAGATATGAAGTAAATGCTATTCAAAAAAAATATTTTTGCCCTAAATTATTTTTTTTGGAATAGCAGAATAAAACAACAGTATCTAAAGTGTATCTCACATGTACAGATATGCAGGAAACACTGCAAAATATATTTTTTAGAATAGCAGAATAGGGCAACAGTATCTAAACGGTGTATCTCACATGTACAGATATGAAGTAAATGCTATTCAAAAAAATATTTTTGCCCTAAATTTTTTATTTGGAATAGTAGAATAGAAGAACAGTATCTAAAGTGTGTATCTCACAAGTACAGAAATGCAGGAAACACTGCAAAATATATTTTTTTGCCCTAAATGGGTGTTTTTAGAATAGCAGAATAGAGCAACAGTATCTAAACGGTGTATCTCACACGTACAGATATGAAGAAAATGCTATTCAATAAAAATAATTTTGCCCTACATTATTTTTTTTGGAATAGCAGAATAAAACAACAGTATCTAAAGCAGCCTCTCTCAACCTTTTCAACACAGAGGAACCCTTGAAATAGTTCTCCAATCTTAGGGAACCCCTGCTAAAAATTAGAAATCTACAATTCATGATACATTAGTGTGATGGTCAGTGGGAAGAATGGTCCTTACACTTCTGGTCATTGGGAAGAATTACCTCCTTACACATAGCTAAAAAGATCGATGGTGTCAGTGGGAACTTATCTGAGAGGCAGAAATTGCCCAATGCTGAAGGAACCCCTAGCAACCTCTGGAGGAACCCTAGGGTTCCACTGAACCCTGGTTGAGAATCACTGATCTAAAGTGTATATCTCACATGTACAGATATGCAGGTAACACTGCAAAATATATATTTTTTCTCTAAATTGGTGTTTTTAGAATAGCAGAATAGAGCAAAAGTATCTAAATGGTGTATCTCACACGTACAGATATGAAGAAAATGCTATTCAAAAAAAATAATTTTGCCCTACATTATTTTTTTTTGGAATAGCAGAATAAAACAACAGTATCTAAAGTGTGTATCTCACATGTACAGATATGCAGGAAACACTGCAAAATATATTTTTTAGAATAGCAGAATAGGGCAACAGTATCTCACATGTACAGATATGAAGTAAATGCTATTCAAAAAAAATATTTTTGCCCTAAAATTTTTATTTGGAATACCAGAATAGAAGAAAAGAATCTAAAGTGTGTATCTCACAAGTACAGAAATGCAGGAAACACTGCAAAATATATTTTTTTTGCCCTAAATGGGTGTTTTTAGAATAGCAGAATAGAGCAACAATATCTAAACGGTGTATCTCACACGTACAGATATGAAGAAAATGCTATTCAAAAAAAATAATTTTGCCCTACATTATTTTTTTTGGAATAGCAGAATAGAAGAACAGTATCTAAAGCGCCTATCTCACATGTAAAGATATGCAGGAAACACTGCAAAATATCTGTTTTTGCCCTAAATGCGTGTTTTTAGAATAGCAGAATAGAGCAACAGTTATGAAGAAACAGATATGAAGAAAATGCTATTTAAATAAAATAATTTTGCCCTAAATTATTTTTTGGGGAATAGCAGAACAAAACAACAGTATCTAAAGTGTGTATCTCACATGTACAGATATGCAGGTAACACTGCAAAATATATATTTTTTGCCCTGAATGGGTGTTTTTAGAATAGCAGAATAGATCAACAGTATCTAAACGGTGTATCTCACATGTACAGATATGCAGAAAATGCTATTCAAACAAAAAACATTTTTGCCCTAAATTTTTTATTTTTTTTTGAATAGCACAATAGAAGAACAGTATCTAAAGTGTGTATCTCACATGTACAGTTATGCAGAAAACGCTGTAAAAAAAATTTTTTTGCCCTAAATGGCTGTTTTTAGAATAGCAGAATATAGCAACAGTATCTAAAGGGTGTATCTCACAGTAACATATGCAGTGCTGGTGCACTGAGCTTACATAAAATCCTGCCGACGCCAACCTAACTAACAGACGGATAAAAGTTATATTTTCTCTGGCACTGGGCTCAGGGCAGTGTAAAAAGATTGTGCACTGCACCCACACAACTAAATCAAGGTAGATCGTTGAGTAGTTAGATTTCTGAAGCAGGACTCCTATCTAATGCTCTCCCTCAAAACAGCAGCAGCAACCTTTCCCTACGTTATCTATCTTTTCTCTGGCACTGGGCTCAGGGCAGTGTAAAAATATTGTGCACTGCACCCACACAAGAAAATCAAGGTAGATCACTGAGTAATTAGATTTCTGAAGCAGGACTCCTATCTAATTCTCTCCCTCAAAGCAGCAGCAGCAAACTTTCCCTACACTATCTAAAGCAGAGTGACGTGCTGTGCTGTGTGCCTCTAGCTTATATAGAGGCTGGGTCGCATGCTGCACTGGCCAATTACAGCCATGCCATTAGTAGGCATGGCTGTTATGGCTTCTAAGGGCACACAAGTTAAATGAATGTTAATTGGCTGCCCTGCAGCTGTTAAAAAAGTGCCATTACATTACAGAACACCAAACCCGAACCCAGACATACAGTAAATTGTTTGGGTTCGGGTCCAGGACCCAAAAACCCAAAAGTTTGGTACGAACCCGAACTTTACAGTTTAGGTTCGCTCAACCCTCGTCTCCAGCCCATCAGAGTACCCGAGTACCTATCTGCAGCCCATCAGGGTACCCGAGTACTTATTTGCAGCCCATCAGGGTACCTGAGTACTTATTCGCAGCCCATGCCTCATAGAATATACTTTGGGGTGTTTGCTTTCCAAAATGGAGTCATTTTGTGGGTAATTCCATTGTCCTGGTGCTCAAGGACCTTCAAAAGTGTGTTAGGTAGGAATGAAATGAGATGTGTAATTTATGCTCCTAGAACACCTGAAGGTACTACTTCAATGTTGGGCCTCTGTATGTGGCCAGGCTGTGTAAAAGTCTCACACATGTGGTATCGCCATACTCGGGAAGAGTAGAAGAATGTATTTTGGGGTGTAATTTGTTGTATGCATATGCTGTGTGTGAGAAATAACCTGATAAAATGATAATTGCGTAAAAATTCTTTATTTTGCAAAGAATTGTAGGAAAAAAATTACAACTTAAAAAAACTCACCATGCTACTTACTTAATATCTGGGAATGTCTACTTTCTAAAATTAGAGGGGTATTTGTACTTTCCTGACTAGTGTCAGTTCACACTGAGGCAGCACGACTTGCAGCGCGACTGCCTCAGGCGACCTGGACACGACCGCTGCGGTGACTTGCAAAATGACTTCTCTATAGAAATCAATGCAAGTCACCTCAAGTCGCCCCCAAAGTCATACAGGAACCTTTTTCTAAGAAGGAGATATTTTACAAAAATAGGGCGCATGCGCGGTGTAGACAACGGCGCAGGCGTACTGGGCGCGCTGCAAGTGAAGGCAAACATGCTGTCATGGCTCCTGTGCACATGCGTCGGAGTGACGTCATCGCTGCTCCAGCCACTCACAGCGCCGGAGCAGCGATACCCGGAAGGAAGGTGGACACTTCGTGCTACAGGGGACAGCGGTGACATCGCAGGCTCCTGTGTCAGGTAAGTGACACGTAATGGGCTACTATGCGATGCATAGTAGTCCATTATGCTTTACCTTTGCAGGGAAGCAAAGAGGAAGTGAATCCATCAGGGTTTATTTCCTCTTTAAGCGGCAGCCTTTGCGTCAATATAGCTTTCTAAAGCTGGCTATACACTAGTAGAATTCTTGTTTTGACATTTGTTCAATTTTGTAATTGTTAGTGGTGTCAAACTGATATTTGTTTTTGACCACATTAACAACATAATCAAAGGTGCAAGATGGAAACTTTTGCTGGGAAGAACATTTTTCTAACAGTGTATAGTGTTTTTATTCGGGAAAGTTTATTTGTTCCAAAAATATTCATATGGAAATTCATTTGAAACTCTACTAGTGTATGGCCAGCTATAGCAGCCAGCAGGCATCGTATTTTCCATCACGTTAATGAGAACATTTCCCTACTGTCACTTTTTTACTGTTTATGTTGGGAATATGCAAAAGGGAAATGGTGGGGTTGAGATGTCTGTATATACCCAAGACCCTGTGTATAGCCAAAACTATTTTTTCTTTTTGATGAAGTGTAAAGGGATTACTCAGGCTTTTATTAATGTCTGCAACCCTCCTTGAGATATTCACTTTTTTCATTTGGCTTAATGACCGATGTCACCAGGACAAAAAGTGATGGGCAATGCAAAATGTCACTGCAATAGGAAGTTAGGAGACCTATCCGAATAGACATTCTGCTCAGGTGACAACTATCAAAGAGGGGCTATCTCCTAACTTTGGAGAGATTTCCTTTCACTTTCTGTTGTGTCCCTGAAATACAAAAGAATGGGAAATCACCCTAGTGGGACTCCAATAAAAAACATCAGGGATTCTACCCCTCCCTGCTCTTAACATTTTTTGGCTTTAAATACACTTTAATTCAAAATTTTCAAATGGCTAAAAGGGTATCCTCTTACAACATACTCTCATATTCTATAAATATTTATTGCAATCTAAGGCCTCATGCACATGATAAAGCTCCAAATATTCTGGATTTTTTTCTACCAGAAATTGGAAGAAAAAATACCTCTAATGTTGTGTATGAAGAAGCGTTTACATGCGTAGTGCATTCAGCGTAAATTATTATTATTATACATACATACAGTATTTATGTAGCGCCAATAGTTTGCGCAGAACTTTACAACATGAGGACAGACAGCACAGTTACAATACAGGAAGAATCAGAGGGCCCTGCTCATTAGAGCTTACAATCTAGGAGGGAGGGTCAAGTGATACAAAAGGTAATAGCTGTGGGGGATGAACTGATGTAGAAAGTAAAAGAACAGTTGTTAGGTAGGGGCAGAATGGGCTTCTCAGAAGAGAAGGGTTTTCAGGGATCGTCTAAAAGCAATGTAATGCCATGTACACATAATCAAAATTTTGGTCGGAAAAAGCTCTGATGGTTTTCCCGATGGAATTCCAATGGGATTTCGCTCAAGCTGTCTTGCATACACACGGTCACACCAAATTCCGACCGTCAAGAACGCGGTGACGTACAACACGTGCGACGGGACTAGAAAAAGGAAGTTCAGTAGCCAACAGCTTCTGTCTCGTAGTTGAATCTGAGCATGCATGAACTTTTGTGCTCCGGAATTGCATACACAAGAACGCATTTTCAGATAGGAACTTTTTCCGACTGAAAAATTGAGAACATGCTCTCAATCTTTTGCTGGCCGAAATTCGGCCAGCAAAAGTCCAATGGAGCATACACACAATTGCATTTTACAACCAAAAGCTCTCATCGGTCAGCAGTAGGGCGTGGTCAGATGAGAGAGTGAGTGCATGTGTGTTTGACAGCGGCCGGTAACTAGCGCACCGGTGTGCGCCTTATGCCTGCCTATGTTCGCCCTGAGCTTGCCCGTGTCTGCCTTTGCTCCCCCCGAGGTTCCTTACCGGGGCATTTACGAGAGCTGTGAAGCCATAGAACCGCCGAGCGAAGGGAAGGTGAGGAAGAGGAGAGCAGTGATGCTGGCGTCTGGTCTCCGTGGTAACCTTCCTTAGCCTAGTCTTGCGAGAGGAGGAGATGAGAGGAGAATCCGAAGCCGAAGCTGATACAAGCTGAAACAATCAGAGAGAGGTGGTGGTGAGAAATGCTCGGATGTTTTTTTTTTTCTCTGACTGAATGCTTGAGATTGGTCTCCTCCTGTGAGGGCTTACCTAGGTTGGAGTCCAAGCTGCAGAGATGTAGGCTCACCCTTGCAAATAGACACAGCCCACGGTAACAAAGAGATAAGCTACCTGGGCTGTGAATCCGTGCACGGGGGCTTGACATGAATTTGCCAAAGGATTGTCCAGGTAAAGCCGTAGTCAGGAATTCCAGAAGTCAGAATAAACTATATACAAGCCAGGGTCAGAAGCCTGGGTCATTCTTGGAACACTGTAACTTGAACACAGGAACCTTTGGCAACGATAGAGACAATGAACTGACAAAGTCCTTAGAGTGAGGCAATGTTTTTTACCCAGCTGATTGGATAAACTGCCTCAGCTGAACCAGTAGTGAAAGGCACTAATTGATCCAGATCCAGAGTATGGTCCTAGTATTTTATGCAGAACTGTGCAAAGCTGGAAAGCAGGCTGAAAGGAACTGACGTGTGGCTCAGAGGCAAGGTAACAGGAGCACTCAACATGCAGTCATAGGTTCAATACATCTTTGAGCCACTTGGGGTGTGACCATGCCTGGCCGTCTATATGGCACTGTAGGGACCGTGACAGTTCCCTCCCCTTAGAAATGCCCTCAGAGCATGGAACAGCCTATTTCTTTTGGGCTTTCTTTGTTTTAGAAGTTCCAGCTGGGGAGACTTTCGTCGCTTGCAAGGCTCTTTCAAGTCTTCAGGTCCTGCTTACGGACTATGGTGCCATTTGAGGCATACGTACAGTCATGAGGTAGTGGGGACACGGGCACAGGAACAAGTGGGGACATGGGCACAGGGACTTCAAGAGGGGACACCGGCACAGGAACTTCAAGTGGGGACACCGGCACAGGAACTTCAAGCCGGGACACCGGCACAGGAACTTCAAGCGGGATAGCAGGTAGAGATTCAGGGGTAGCAGGAAGGATCCTAGTAGTACCCACTTGCTGAAACTTTGGCTGAGGTGGACAAGTTGGGCAGAGAGAGATAAGGTGCCCTCTTACTCCACAATAGAAACAGAGTCCACAGCCTCTCCTCCGCTCTCTCTCTCCCTTAGACAGCTTGGACTGGATGGACCCGATCTCCATAGGTTTCACATCATCCAGGGTAGGAGCGGGTAAAACCTCAGGACTGTCCAGGCTTTGAGGGGTTAGGGCTTCATAACTAGGCACAGACTGGGATGGCTTGGAGTCGTATCCGTACAGGGTATTCCTGTCCCTGGATACCCTTAGGCCATGTGAACTAGAAGAAAACTTGGGAACACTGGTTTTCTTAGAAATTGTAATATAAGAGTCCAGAGCAAACATGAAAGCTTCCCAGCTGTCTAAGACTGGGCTCCTCTCCTGTAATAGCTGAAAAGCCCATATCTTGATTAGCTCAGTGAGCAGGTTGATGGATGCGTGAACCTTTATAAAGTCAGAGGCATAGGTCCTAGGCTTAAGAGCAAACAACAGCTCGCAATCCATCCTAAAGTTCAAATATGATGCACGATTCCCATCAAACTTCTCAGGCATCACAACAAACGGTTCCAGACATGCAGGTTCCAGGGTTGGGCATACTGTGCCTTTAATCAAGTGGACTCCTTGCTGCAACTCAGCAACGGTCTGGCCCAGGCTGGAGACTTGCAGTGCAAGGGAGGTGAGCATCCTGTACATCTCTGCGGACTCCATGTTGGTCAGTTCATTATGTGAGGGCTTACCTAGGTTGGAGTCCATGGTGCAGAGATGTAGGCTCACCCTTGCAAATAGACACAGCCCACGGTAACAAAGAAATAAGCTACCTGTGCTGTGAATCTGCGCATGGAGGTTTGACAGGAATTTGCCAAAGGATTGTCCAGGTAAAGCCGTAGTCAGGGATTCCAGAAGTCAGAATAAACTATATACAAGCCAGGGTCAGAAGCCAGGGTCAGTCTTGGAACACTGTAACTTGAACACAGGAACCTTTGAGAACGATAGAGACAATGAACTTAAAAAGTCCTTAGAGTGAGGCAGTGCTTTATAACCAGCTGATTGGATAAACTGCCTCAGCTGAACCAGTAGTGAAAGGCACTAATTGATCCAGATCCAGAGTATGGTCATAGTATTTTTTGCAGAACTGTGCAAAGCTGGAAAGCAGGCTGAAAGGAACTGAGGTGTGGCTCAGAGGCAAGGTAACAGAAGCACTCAACATGCAGTCATAGGTTCAATACCTCTTTGAGCCACTTGAGGTGTGACCACGCCTGGCTGTCTGCATGGCACGGTAGGGACCGTGACACCTCCCTTGAGTATTAACATGAAGGGGGGGGTGGTAGCTGGGACGTTTTGGAGCCTGGTGGTCTATTGGAAGAAGGAGCACGCTGGGACAGGTCAGTCAGTGTGTGGCAGGAGACAGGCAGCAGAGGACTTTGTATTGAATACAGTACACACTATAAGAGGGCTGCACAAGTCAGGCAGGCTTTCAAGCCTTTACCATTTTTGTATATTTACTTACCTTAACCTCCTATCATTTTTTTAAGCTAACTGGAGTGTGTACAGCAGGGGTGTCCAAACTTTTTTCAAAGAGGGCCAGATTTGATGAAGTGAACATGCTCGAGGGCCGACCATTTTGTCTGACATTCTTTAAACTATTAAAATTCAGTCTAAGTGTGGTCATCCGAGCACTAATACATGGCCTAACAAGAATTCTCTTGCCTTTGTTCTTTGTGTGGTGAATAGATGAGCTTGGGTGTGTGATTTGGATATACAGTATTTAATCGGCTTATACCACACACCTTAACTTTAAAAAGGAAGTCTCAGTAAAAAAAAAAAAAAAAAAAAATCTTACATTTTAAATAAAGACATGTGAAGCAAAATAAGGGTCAGTGCCCATCTGCAGCCCCCAGCGTATTGCCATGAATGCAGCCCCCAGCGTATTGCCATGAATGCAGCCTCCACCGTATTGCCATGAATGCAGCCTCCACCGTATTGCCATGAATGCAGCCCCTACCGTATTGCCATGAATGCAGCCCACACATTGCCATGAATGCAGCCCCCACATTGCCATGAATGCAGCCCCCATATTGCCATGAATGCAGCACACACATTGCCATGAATGCAGACTCACCATTGCCATCAGTGCAGCCTGATTCACGTCCTCTGCAGCCTTGGAGGAGACAGGGAGGGGGGCGGGATGACCGCCGACAGACATAGAGGAGAAACTCCTGTTTCTATCGACGGCCTCTTTAATTGAAAGTCCCGCCTCCTGTGATGGACAAAACGGTTGTCCAATGGCAGTGCAGGACGGGACTTCCTTTTACACAGGACGCTGTCCTGTATCCACGGCACTCGTCCCGCCCCCTCCATGGCAGCCAGCATATCTACCTTTTGTGGCCCCCGGCGATCGGGGATTCGTTGGGGGCCACAAAATATATATATGTGAACCTGACCAGACGGGCCGCCCGAAACCGGAACGCGGGCCGCAATTGGCCCGCAGGCCGGACTTTGGACATGCCTGGTGTACAGTAAACGTGCCATGACAAGGGGAAAGAAAAGAGAGGAGCCACAGCAGCAGGAGGACTTGGCCTCTCAAAATACCCGCTCAGCAAAGGAAAAAGGGGGCCAGGCAGCAGCGGCGGCTAAATCAGAGAAATACGCAAACACTCCCGGGCAATCACCAGCTAAACAACAAGTGCAAGCGAAACTTCAGACAGGGGGCACCAGAGACAGAAGGAGCCAGGGCACAATATCGATATTACCTTTAATGCCTTTAATAGCAAAAACAGGCAGTAAAAAATCCCTAGATGGGGCCACTCCAGAAACCGGGACTGTACTTGCCCCTGATTTAAATGTATCAAATGAAGCAGAACCAACACTTAAAGATGTGTTAATTGCCGTAAATGTTTGTAAAAACTCGTTGGGCAATCTGAGCGATCAATTAAAAGATATTAAGGAAGAATTAACTTCAATGAGCCAAGAGCTACAAAAAACAGTGGAAAGAACAACTATATTGGAGGAGAGGCTGAGTCAGGTCGAGGATAGCCTATACCCAATGAAACAGGAGTTCAAAATCATGCAACAGTATTTGGACACTTACAAAGTCAAATTGGACGAAATGGAAAACAGGCTCAGGAGGAACAACATAAGGGTGGTAGGCCTTCCAGAACGTAGTGAGGGTACTCACACAGTAGAATTCATGGAAAAATGGCTCAGGGACACATTTGGGGCAGAGACATTCTCACATTCCTTAGCGATTTTTGAGAGCTCATAGGGTGCCAACTTGAACATCTACATCAGGTGGTCGCCCTAGATCATTGATAATGAAAGTGTTTAATTATAAGGACAAGTCGGCTATGTTACAGAAAGCTAGAGAAATGGGGAACATTATTTATAATGGATCTAGGGTCTCTTTAAAATCAGACTACTCACCTGATTTACAAAGACGCAGGGCAGAGTTTTCACATATTAAACACAATTTACAGGATTACAAGATCGCATACGAATTACTGTATCCAGCCCATTTGCGTGTAACTGCGTTGGGTACCACCCGCTTTTTCAATTCCTCTGGAGAAGCCACAAAATGGATGGAAGAGAATAAAAAGGACTTATAGGGGCATATCAGTGGACTGATATATAATGTTCTGTTATAGCTTATCCCTTTCATGACTAAGCCTATTTTTGACATTTGGTGTTTACAAGTTAAAATCCATATTTTTTGCTAGAAAATTACTTGGAACCCCCAAACATTATATATATATATATATATATATATATATATATATATATATATATATATATATATATATATATATTTAGCAGAGACTCTAGAGAATAAAACTGCGATTGTTGCAATATTTTATGTCACACTGTATTTGTGCAGCAGTGTTTTAAACGCAACTTTTGGGGAAAAGGGACACTTTCACGAATTAAAAAAAAAAAAACAGTAAAATTAGCCGTATTTTTTTGCATAATGTGAAAGATAATGTTACGCCAAGTAAATAGATACCAAACATGTCACGCTTTATAATTGCACGCACTCGTGGAATGACGACAAACTACGGTACCTAAAAATCTCAATAGGCGACGCTTTAAAAAAATATTTCGGTTACCATGTTAGAGTTACAGAGGAGATCTAGTGCTAGAATTATTGCTCTTGCTCTGACGATTGCGGCGATACCTCACATGTGTGATTTGAACACCGTTTACATATCTGGTCGCGACTTCCGTATGCGTTTTCTTTGCTGCGCAAGCTCGTAGCGACGGGGGGGGGCTTTAAAAAAAAAATCTTATTTATTTTATAATTAATAAATTGTTTTTAAAAAATTTTTAAATTTTGATCACTTTTATTGCTGTCACAAGGAATGTAAACAACCCTTGTGACAGTAATAGGTGGTGACAGGTACCCTTTATGGAGGGATCGGGGGTCTAAAAGCCCCCCGATCCCTCCTTTACACTTCAAAGTATTCAAATCACCATTTTCGGTGGTTCTGAATACTGTATATATTTTTAAATCTAGCGCCATTGGCAGCCGAGTAAACGGCAAGTGACGTCATGATGTCGCTTCCGTGTTTACAATTACGGCTTCATTCCAGTCCCTCCCTAGCCGCCGGAGGCATTGGAGTGTTCATCAGTGCTCCCGATTGAACGGGAGCCCCGGTAAGAGTGGTGGGAGATGGAGGAGGGGGGTGTCCCTTCCCGCTTCTCCGGGATAACAGCCGAGCGGCTTTTAGTCGCATCGGTTGTTATGGCTGGAAAACTGATCGCCGGCTCTAAAAATCAGTACCGGGATGATGCCTGCAGCTGCGGGTATCATCCCGGTATAACCCCCGAAAGCCGAGTACGCACATCTGCGTACGCTCGGCGGCAAGGGGTTAAAATAGTGGAGCTGGAGGGGAGAGCAAACATAGTTGGGAATATAAGAGGATGGAGGGTATTAGGAAATGGGGGGGGACATATGCACATAGTGAGTATAAACACCAAAGGAAGAGTATGCTTTTTACACAAGGTGTTAGATTAGAGGGGTGGAGTGGGGAAAGGGTGAGTGAAAAGGGTGAGTGAAGAGACCACATTTTATGCCCCAAGGGTTAGCCTGAGTAGGCTTGTGGGGAGGGAGGGTGGAAAGGAGGGGGGTAAAAGGGAGAGGGGAACACACAGGGGGGAAAGGAATGGAAAAACAAATGTATTAAGTAAGGGAGGTCAAAAATTAAGTTTGGACACATTGGGCACTTGCTTTGAGGTAGTGAAGTGTATTAGTACAAACACAGGAGGTAAAGCGTGTTTTGATTTAAAGTTGGTAAAGAATTTTTCTGCACATAGGGCAAAGAAAGGAAAAAATCTGGGAGAAGGGAAAGAGAGTGAAGATTAAATTTGGCAAACAGGTACACAGAAAGGGTTCTCTTTTTATTTTTTATTTTTTTTCTCTTGATTACATGGCTCCTTTTATTAGGCTGGGGTTTAAGTTTTATATTATGGCTGGGAGTGTTTTTACCTCAGTCATGGGGGAAAAACTGGAACAGTGCTATTTTTTTTTTTTATATTTACAGGATGATGTCTAAAACTTTAAATATAGGTTCTTGGAATATTCGGGGGATGGGTGATCCCATTACAAAGGTTACTGTATTATCAGCACTGGAAACCCAGAAGGTAGGACGGATACTGTATGTCTGCAGAAGACACATTTAACCAAGGACACTAAAGCACAATTAAATGGGAAGCGGTTTACAAGACAATTTCACTCAGTGTACTACTCATATTCTAGAGGGGTGAGTATACTGGTTAAGAAAGAAGTGTCATTCTCCTGCAGAGATGTCAGTATAGACCCGCATGCTTGTTATATTTTATTAGATTGTTTGATAGAGAGGAAACCATATGTCTTAGCGAATGTGTATATCCCTCCTCCCTTCAAACTTGAGATCCTATATCGGCTATTAAAGTTTGTAGCGGATAAGGTGAACATTCCAATATTAATTATGGGAGATTTCAATGCAGTCCTTAATAACAGTCAGGGCAGGTTCTCACCAGGGAAAAGGACAGTTAGGCCAGCAGAAGGCTGGTTGAGCCAATTTTTGGAGGAAGTGGGCTGGTGGGACTTATAGAGAGTCAGGAATCCTGACGCTCGTCAATACTCCTGTTTCTCTAGTACATATCATACACTCTCTCGCATAGATTTGGTAATAGGTAATAGTGAAGTATCCGAGTTAAAAAAATATATATAAAAAATATAGAGTACTGGCCAATTGGAGTATCGGACCATTCTCCTCTAGTTATTACTGTAAATTTAACCACTTGCCGCCCACCCTATAGCAGATACACGGCGGCATAGTGGTTTCAAAATCCTGACCGTACGTCATATGACGTGATCAGGATTTTGAGCCGCTGCACGCCCCCGGGGGCGCGCATCGTGGCGATCATTGTTGCGGGGTGTCAATCTGACACCCTGCAACTACGATCTCGGTAAAGAGTGTCCGATGGAGACTCTTTACCACATGATCAGCCGTGCCCAATCACGGCTGATCACAGTGTCAATAGGAAAAGCCGGTGATAGGCTTTTCCTCACTCGCGTCTGTCAGACGCGAGTAGAGGAGAGCCGATCGGCTGCTCCTCTGACAGGGGGGGTCTGTGCTGATCGATTATCAGCGCAGCCCCCCCCCCCCGAGGATGCCCACACTGAACCGCCAGGGACGCCACCAGACCACCAGGGATGCCCAGCACAAGGTAATCCTCCCTAGACCACCAGGGATGCTAGTCAGTGCCCACAATGGATGCCAATCAGTGCCCATAATGGATGCCAATTAGTGCCCACAATGGGCATCACTGATTGGCATGCATTATTGTTTGCCACTGATTGGCATCCATTAGTACAGTATAATGTAATACAATACCGCCTATCAGTGCCCACCTGTACCGCCTATCAGTGCCCATCCGTGCCACCTATCAGTGCCTATCCATGCCCATCTGTGCCACCTATCCATGCCCATCTGTGCCGCCTATCCATGCCCACCTGTACCGCCTATCCATACCCATCCATGCCGCCTATCCATGTCAATCCGTGCCAGCTATCAGGGCCAATTTGTGCCACCTATCAGTGCCCATCCGTGTCGCCCATCAGTGCCACCCATCAGTGCCGCCTATCAGTGCCCATCAGTGTCCATCAATGCCACCTCATCAGTGCCACTTCATTGGTGCCACCTCATTGGTGCCCATCAGTGCCGCCTTATCAGTGCCCATCAGTGTAGCCCCATCAGTGCCCATCATTGAAGGAGAAAACTTACTTATTTACAAAGTTTTGAAACTGAAACAAAAAAAAAACATATTTTTTTCAAAATTTTCAGTATTTTTTTATTTGTTTAGCAAAAAATAAAAACCGTAGAGGTGATCAAATACCACCAAAAGAAAGCTCTATTTGTGGGGAAAAAAATATAAAAATTTCATTTGGGTACAGTGTAGCATGACCGCGCAATTGTCATTCAAAGTGCCACAGTGCTGAAAGTTTAAAGTTGGTCTGGGCAGGAAGGTGTTTAAGTGCCTGGTATTGAAGTGGTTAAGGGTCAGGAAGACATCAGCAAGGTGGAATATTAACCCACTATGGCTGGAATTAATAGAAAAACCCAAAGAAATAATGCAGAAGTTGAGGGAATTTGTGGAAATCAATGAAGGGACAGCACCAGCGAGGGTGATTTGGGACACCTTTAAAGCCTTCCTTAGGGGGTTGTTGATAGAACAGGTAGCAAGAATCAAGAAGAAATCTAAAGCGGGGGAAGAAGATCTAAGAAAGGAAGTGATGGAACTAGAGAGACAATATGTAATAGACCCATCCCCAGAGAATCAAAAAATCTGGCTAGCTGAGCAGCAGGGATACAGGGAGGCCGCAATAAGAAATGCTGAAAACAGGAGATTTTTTTGAAGACAGAATTCCTTCGGAGAAGGGGAAAAAATGGGCTGCCTATTGGCACTTCTGGTTAGGAATAATTCCACTTCCCCGGGTATACCCCTGATTAGGACCCCTCAAGGAGAGGTTACATCTGACCCTGGGTTGATCATGAATACATTCTCAGAGTTTTTTTTGGAGAACTGTATAAGTCACGACAGAGCTTAGACAGTGGAGGGATGGAAAGGTTTCTGGGGGAAAATAGATCTATCTGTTCTTTTGGAAAGTGATATGAATATGCTTGATGCCCCGATAGAGTTGGAGGAACTGGCATGGGAAGCAGCAGGTATGCCCAATGGTAAATCCTCCGGCCTGGATGGGCTGCCATTAGAAATTTATAAAAAATTTGGGGGTGTTTTGCTCCCAGAACTCTTAGGCCGCGTACACACGGGCGGACTGTTCGCCCAACTTTGTCCGCTGAACAGTGTTTGGGCGGACAGTCCGCTCGTGTGTGGGCTTTCAGCGGACAGTTTCAGCGGACAGTTGGACGAACAAGGTTTTTCGGAAATTCCGTAAAACTGTCCGCTGAAACCTTGTTTCAGCGAACAGTCCGCTCGTGTGTAGGCTTGTTCGTCAAACAAAGTTGCACGCATGCTCAGAAAGGATTTTCACGCCGAAAGCTATAATGCAGTGTATAGGACGTCGTATTTTTCGTCCCGTCGTACGTGCCGTTCACGTCATCGCGCATGGTTTCAGCAAACTGTTCGTCCGTCGTGTGTGGCCATGTCCGTCCATGCTAAGTTTGAGCGGACTGTTTGCCGAAACTGTTGGACGGACAAAGTTGGGCGAACAGTCTGCGCGTGTGTACGCGGCCTTAGCCTTTGTACACACGGTCGGACACTACGACAACTAAATCCGTCGGATAAATTCCGACGGATTTAGTCCGGAAGTGGTGTTGTATACACACAGTCGGACTAAGTTGTCGGAATTTGCGGTTGCCAAGAATGCAGTGACGTAAGCCGCGTACGACGGGACTAGAAAAGGGAAGTTCAGCAGCATGTCCGGCAACCTTTGGGCTCCTTCTGCTGATCTTGTGTTTATCGCGGGTTAGTAGAAGTTTGGTTAGAGACGATTTGCGCTTTTCAGATTTGTGCTTCAGAACGTTACTGCTCTTCAGTTTGTGCTTGTCGGTGCATATCTGCTTATCAGTGCGTGTAATTAGTTAGCATTTGTTGGTCATTGTGGACTATATTTTGGTATATAGTACGCTTTGATTTTCATTGCTTATTGTCTGCTCGTTTCTGGTTTTCAGTTCGTTCTTTCAGGCCTTGCTGTTTATCGGTGCCTTCTGTTGTCCGTTCTGACCATTTTGAAGCCATGTTTCGTGTACTTACTCATCGTAGAGTTCGTGCTGTGCAGGGGCTTGGTGTTGGGCTTTTAGCTTTGACACAAGCCCGGTCCATGAACAGGGCGAGGAGGAGTTCGTGGACCAATAATTGGTTGCTCCAGCATGACCAGTTCTCGCACATGCCTTTGCTTCGTGAGATCCGGGAGAATAATCCTGATGATTTCAGGTTTTATCTCTGGATGACGGACCCCGTTTTTCACCGTCTGCTGGCTTTGCTGTCCCCTTATATCAGCAGGTAGGATACCTGCATGCGGCAAGCCATCACTCCGGAGCAGAGGCTCATCGCCACATTGCACTACTTGGCGACAGGGAGAAGTCTTCAGGACCTCAAGTTCTCGACAGGCATCTCCCCCCAGGCTCTGGGAATCATTTTTCCAGAGACCTGTTCTGCCATAATTCAGGTCCTGCAGAAGGACTATATTAAGGTAAGTTTTCTCCTTTAACATCACATTCTATGCATTTAATGTTTGCTAATGTATTGGATTTCTTTCCTCATTCCCTAATTACCATCATTGCAATATGCTGTAATTGATATGCTGTGCCCCTTTGTCCTCCTGCATGCTGGAAGCTTTTCAAGTTCCTTTTTTTTTCCTTCATGCATATTTGCCTTCACTAGCTTCCCCAGCATGCTCTTCTGGGGCCATAAACCTATAGCCTAGTCACTTAGCAATGTATTATGTCAACTCCATAGTATTGCTTTCCCCTAAACACCCCCTAAAATGAGTACAAATGTTATGTGTGTGCTTAAATTCATGCAGAGTGCAGGATTTTATTTATTTTTTTGGGCCAAACTCATTAGAAACCTCCCTCCCCCCAACTGCTAGGTCAGCTGATAGCAATCCTCTATCTGCTGACTTTACCAAACCCAATACACACTATACCTACCTTTTTTTCTGGTCAGATTTATGGATGAATTCACCAAAGCATGTAGTGCAAGGGCCTGCCTCTATACTTTCAAATGCTACAGTTTAAAGTTTTTTTTCTCCTATTATTATCTCGATAGGTAATAGCAGAATGTCAAAATGTGCTTCCATTTGTTCCTTTTTTTTGTATTATGACACTTCTTACCTGTCTGGTGGTCTGCCAATAGTGTAAGTAAGGAGGGGCTGGCCAAAGTATCACACATTATTTATGCATTCAGCTCTCAATGAAGTGGAGAGGGTTACCTGGGGTGAGGAATCTGATAAGGGGACCTTATACTTTAGGGTTTAAATACTCATTTCCAAAAATGTTATACTGATCTTGGCCAAAAACGTTTGTGTCTAATCTGCTTGCAATGTTGATGTGCAAAATGACTATTTTTTTTTTCTTGTTTGACTCCACAGTTTCCTTCAACACCACAGGAATGGCAGACTGTGGCCTCCCACTTTGCCAGCCATTGGGACTTTCCCAATTGTGGAGGTGCGATTGATGGGAAACATGTCCGCATGGTCCCACCCCCCAACTCGGGGTCCTGCTATTATAATTACAAGGGGTATAATAGTATCGTGATGTTGGCGATGGTGTCAGCGACTGTCAGGAAAGGTTCCCTCCGCTGGTAATATCGATCATTTGGCGTGCAGTACTGAGATCCACCAGCGGGTGTCTCCTGCTGGAATTATGTAATCTTTGGTCCGCAGTACTGGCGTCCACCAGCGGAGGGATCCTGGCAGTGTGGAGCAGGTATTACCTTCTGCAGTCAGGCGTCACATGACTGACAGCAGCCATTGTATAAATACCGGCAAGTGCACACACACCTTGATTTGGTATTGTCCTTGTGCCCTGACCTGATACCTGTTTACCTGATACCTGTTTACCTGATACCTGATCCCGATCCTTGTTTCCTGCATCCTGCCTCCTGAACCTGTTGCAACCTGATCCCTTTCTCCTTGTCCCCCCATCTGCTGACCTCCTATTTGTGACCCTGGCCTGGCTTAACTACGATTCTGGTACTCCCTTTTGCTGCATATGCTGGTTATTTATCTTCACTGTCTGGTTGTTTGGTTTGTTCACTCAGTTTGTATTGGTGGTGTGTTCACATTTATATGCATTTACTCTAATAAACTTACTTTCACCTATTTACGTCTGGTTCACTCTGTCGCAGTCACATAGTTCTGGTCACTTCTAGTTCATGACAGCGACATATGACTTCCTGTATGTGGACGTGGGGAAAAATGGCCATATGTCGGATGGTGGAGTGTTTGCGCAGACGGAATTCTACTGGCAGTCTGGGCTTGCCACCTCCAGGGGAGAATGTAGAAGGACTCTCGTTCATTTCTGTTACGGATGAGGCGTTTTCTCTGGCAAACCACCTGATGCGGCCTTTCCCGATGAAGACCCTCACCCCGGATCAGAGGATCTTTAATGTGCAGCTGGCCAGAGCCAGAAGAATAGTGGAGAACACTTTCGGGATAATGGCCATTCGGTTCCACCTATTTTTGACTCCAATACACATGGCGGAATATAAAATAAATCATATTGTGCTTGCCTGCTGCGTTCTGCACAATTTTTTTTAAAAACATTCTGTAAACTATGTGGCCTCAGTTGGCCCTGATGCAGACTTGATGGAAAATGTGAACCTCACAACCCTTGAAGCTGCTCGTCCTGGCTTGCCCCCCCAAGCGCCCGCGAGGTCAGAAACCGATACATGGAGTACTTTGTGGGTAGGGGGGCTATTGATATGCCAGACAATGTCTGAGCGGCATTTTTTTAATACATTTTTCTTTGAAACTCCAATAATCTTTGTTTTCATTTACTGCTTGGCTTTGTTTTAGGTGTCTCCTAGGTTTTTTTGTGTTTTTTTGGGCCTTTTTCTACAACAGTGCAAACCCAAGTTCAGAGCAAGATGAGGTGACAGTCTCTTCTTCAGATAATCTTATTATGTTGTGAGTCTGCTACACACACACCTTGTTTTTGTTAATAATGTATGTAGTGCATTACTGACAAAAATATTGCTCATTTTCAGCACCATGGCAGAAATATGTGGGGTCATGAAAATTACGTGATTGGGGAAATTTAAACATCACTGTGGGTGTTATTTACTAAAGGCAAATCCACTATGTACTACAGGAAGCCACACATTGTTGATAATTCAACTTTTTACTCAAAGCACATTCACATGTGCGTTTAGAAAAGGGCTTTACAACAAACCAACATATTTGGTGTATATAAAACATTATTTTGGGTAACATTTTTAGAACTTGACGTTTTTGTGTAAACAGGCATGTATCAAAGCATAACATACAGAACACAGGAACTTACAAAGTTCAACTTTGAAAAGTAAAGACAATATCAGACATGAGTATGTACAAACTGTGCTGATATTGCCTTCATCAGATGAGGTGTAACCCCTGGAAAAGCCAAATTTGAAAGATGCACACAAATTGATTATCAAAAGGTGGCCAGTTTCCTCTTGATCCCATGCCTAATGTCAACATGTGCTATCTACCATTATGGGGTTTCAATGTACGTGTTTTGGGGGTGCAAACCCTTCATCTCAGCAAGGAAGGGGTTGCACCCACAAAACGCATACATTGATCACACATGATGGGAGATAGTACATGTTGACACACTGTGTGCATCTTCCAAATTTGGCTTTTCTAAAAAATGTTAAGTGTTTTTTAAAATTTAAAATGGATGCTAGCTAGTTTTGGGTGTTTCAGACTCTCCCTAAAACATCAATGATGTTCTTCATTTTTTGTTGAACATCATTGATGTTTTTCTGTATATTCTCTAAATCGTAAATGCACCCCATTATCTCCCCAATGAGGATCTGGGCACTTTCACTGGTAAAATGCGATTCTTCTTTCACAACATCCACATCACCTAAAAAAATAAAAATAAAACACACCATGTATTATAAATATGCAGACATACATTGATTAGCTTACCTGAAGCTGTGGTCTCCGACACTCACCTTTTGTGGTGCCAATTTCGCCAATTTCTCAATCCTCCTCCTCCTCTGCTTGTGCTTTTGGTATTTCCCCTTCTTTGGGAGGTGTGGGGTCCCTGGTGTCCTCAAATGTCCCGAGTCTTCTCTCCCCTATGAGAATGTAAAAAAGGAATACTTAGCACACAGATATTTGAGGGCAGAAATAGGAATATGAAACATTGCTTGGAAGTGTCGTACAATTGTGTTTTTTGGCAGAGTTTAAAGGTGAAAACATTATTTTTGACACTTTCTAAAGCTGGAATACTTACCTGTTGTGTGAACAAATGTTGTCAAGTGCAAGTTGGCAAAACATTGTTTTTGGAGTGGGCTAACGAACGATGTTTATTATGAACGATTGAACCCATGAACATGAAAGTGGCCATTTTAAACTGTACAACATTAAATCAAAGCACATGAAGCAGTATGCAAGCAATAATAATAATATAAACACAGGACATCTACTTAATTTTGAAGAACTCGCTTGATCCTTCTGTACTGATCGTGCTCCCTCAGTTTCAGGTCTGACCAGCGTTTTCTCAGTTGATCCTTGGATCGTCGTACCCCAAAATTCTTCTGAAGACTCTTCACAACTTTAGTCATGATATTGGCCTTTCTGATATTTGGGTTTGGGTAAGGTCCATACTTCCCATCATAGTCGTTCCTCTTCAATATGTCCACAATCTCCAACATCTCGACAAAAGACATATTTGAGGCCTTAAATCTTCTCCCCTGAGATCGGATGTTTCAGGCTCCGGGCTTTCTTTGTCCTCCTCCTAGTTAGTGGAATTATTAGTGCACACCTGCTGTGTCTCCGCCATGTGTTCTCCCCACTGCGCCGAAAAAGAAGGGGCGGGGAATAGTCTAGAAAGAATGTTAGGGGCGGACGGAGTTTCACGCATGCGCACTGTATATAAAACGCAACACGCGTGTGTCGTACGTACGATCTGTGAGCAGAGTGAGGAGCTGACACGCCGATCGTTCACACTAAGGTATAATTCTAACTTGGTACATCACTAGCCTATACTGCTTCTATATAGGCCTATGTTGGGACAAGATTAGGAGAGTTTAGCCTGACATTATTATTAGGGTTTGTCTTGTGTTGTGTCTTGCAGACAAGATGGATCCCTTCAAGAAATCACATTTTATGGGGCTATTCATTAATCTGCTCAGGGAGCTGCCCTGCCTGTGGCAGATGAACAACCCCTTTTATAAGGACCTAAGAAAGATGAAGGCAGCACTGGAGAAACTGCTTGGTTTTGTAAAGATCATGGTCCCAATGGCAGACATGACCTATGTGAAGGCCAAAGTTGGTGCCCTGAGGAGTACATATCTGAGGGAGCACAAGAAGTTCCAGGATTCCCTGAGATCAGGAGATCCAGATGACATTTATGTCCCCAGGATTGTGTACTACGAGAGGCTGCATTTTCTGGCAGACCAGGGGGAACCCAGGCCACCACTCTACAGTCTTCCTTCAAGGCTTCCTTCACCCCCAGCTAAGGCTTCCAATGTCCAACCTGGGCCTTCCATGCAGCAACATGTGAAGGGGCCCAGCTTGAGACAGGTATAGCATTGTTCAATGTATTTATTGTTGTACATTTAATGATGTTAACTAGATGTTATTATTAATCAGTAAGTTGTGATTTAACAGAGTGGTTTACATATCAATAGACAGTAGTGACCAAAAATGATTGGGACAAGAATGAAAAATGCTGGGCTCAGAATGATAGTCTGTTCTATTTGTTAACATTCAATTTGCAACAGTCATGAGCACAAAATTGTGTGATTGATGACCAAAAAAATAAAACTATGTCCCATTTTCATACACAATAAGACCTCAGCCAGGAGGAGGCTGTGGCAAGTGGCAGCCGGGAGGTCGACCATCGCCCCCCTCCTCCTCCTCCTGCCACAACTACAAGAGCTGAGCCACAGCCTGGAAGGAAACCTGGAGGGAAGTGCCTAAGGAAGACCAAAGAGTGATGGCCTGGGTTCCGTCTGGTCTGACAGCAGATGCAGCCTTGTAGGACCACAGCCTGGGAACATAGATGGCATCTGCTCTTACTGATCTCTTGGACTTCTGGACCAGACTGTTCTCCCTCAGATATGTACTCCTCAGGCCACCAATTTAGCATTTTCAAAATATTTCATGTCTGCCCTGGGGGCCAAAGGCTTCGCCAATTTGACCAGTTTCTCCAGCGTTGCCTTCCTGTTTATTTGTTTGACACCTAAATAAAGGGGTTTTTTTTTGGTTCAAGAAATACTTGCCTATGTATTTTACTTCAAAAAGGACAGTTTATTTGTGAGTAGGCAGGTACATTTCAAAAATACAAAGTCAAATTAATAACAAGGGGCACCATCACCAAACAACCTCCTCTAGATTAAAAAAGAAAACAATAAAATAAAAAGATAATAATGGTGTTGTGGTAAGCTGACACACAAAACACACCAAAAAAAATAAAAAAAATAAAACATTAGCAAACTGTCAAAAAAGGAGATCTTGATTAAAAAAACCAACCACCACATTTAAAACCAAAAAAAATAAAAATTGATTGGGGAGATGTGACAAATTAAAATATTGTATTCATGAAATGAGGAAAAAGAAAAAAGAAATACATTTGGGAGAAGTGTGTGTGAATATGAGCAGCAAAACAACTTCATTCTTGTAGCATTGCAAAGAAAAAGAGAATGCGCTGCATTAAAGAATTTTTTAACATTGCAGCGTGACGAATGTGCTATATCGATTATGAGTGGTAGTTTTACCTGTACGAGCGCTTCCGTCTCAGAATTTATTCTGAGCATGCGTGGCACCTTGTCCGTCGGACTAGGCTACACACGATCGGACATTTTCAGTCAGAATATCCGACCGTGTGTACAAGGGCTCAAAGACATTAAGGTGGGTAATTGAGGGGGGGAGGCTGCCACTATCGATGTCAGAGGCCACCATTATAGTTCTACAGAAGGAGGGGAAGGACCCTTTGGAGGCTCCGCGTACAGACCAATATCCTTACTGTGTTCAGATATTAAAATAGTGGCAAAGGTGTTGGCATCCAGGTTGAATAAATGCATATTAAAACTCATTCATGAGGATCAATCAGGGTTTTTGTCCCGGGAAGATCCACTAGCGTCAATATAAGAAGGGTCTACATGAACCTCCAGGTCCCGACAGAGGTCGCCGACTCGAGAGCTGTCTTGTCTTTGGACACAGCCAAGGCGTTTGATAGCCACGAGTGGGGCTACCTCTGGCGGGTCATGGAAAAGTTGGGATTTGGCGAGCAATTCATTCAATTGCTAAAAATTTTATATAAACATCCAACATTAAGTTAAAAATCAATAATGAGTACTCGGAGAGGATCCCGCTGGAGAGAGGGACAAGACAGGGGTGTCTGTTGTCACCCTTACTATTCGCATTAGTGATAGAACCCCTGGCGTGTACAGTTAGGTCTTCAAGGGCGCTGCATGGATTTCAAAGGAAGTGTGGGGAGGAGAGGATAGCTCTGTACGTGTATGACGTCCTGTTCTTTCTGGGTGACACTGAAGGGTCATTAATTGAGGTTATGCATATAGTGGAGGAGTTTGGCAGTTTTTTCGGGTTTGGTTATTAACTGGGAGAAGCCATCTCTTATGCCAGTTGATTTGCCAATTAATCCTATTCCAATAGGAATGCCCCAGTTAAAAATAGTCGAAAAAATTAAATACCTCGGGATAGTGATGTCAAAAGACCCAAACCAATATATTGCTGATAATTTAGTCCCCCTACTCCAAAAATTCAAACAGAAATTTGACATCTGGAGCAGGCTCCCTCTATCAGTGGCCAGACTGGCCAATTTGATTAAAATGATCTGGATGCCACCGTTGTTTATTTATTTCACAATTCCCCAATTTTGATTGGGGAAAAGTGGTTTAAAAAAATATAAACTCTCTTTAGAAAATTAATTTGGAAGAAAGGTCAGGCTAGGAATAGCTTAAAATCCCTGCAAAACTCAATAAGTGAGAGAGGCTTAGCCGTCCCTCAACCGTATATTTACTACCTAGCTGCCCAGCTCCAACATTTAGGAAGATGTACAATAGCAGGAGGGGGGAAGACGGGTAATAAGTTGTTGTTGCTGGACTCCCCCCACAGTTCTATAGTAGAGGCATTAGAGGCAGGTTCCCTGGATCGCAGAAGACCAATGTCAAAATTGATGACAAAAATATGGCAAATAATTAAGAGAATAATGGGGTATAAGGGAGAAACTGAATATTCACCTATTTGGAAAAATAAAAATTTGCAAGAATTCCTTAACGTAGAAAAGAACAAGGAATGGGAAAAACATGGAGTATGTCAGGTAACCCAACTCTATAAGTACAATAGCCTAAAATCATTTATAGAACTGAGACAAGAATATGAGATACCAAATAAGGCTTATATAGTTACATACAGATAAGGCATGCTTTGGGCAAACAGTTTAACGGTACCCTCGATCGACAGTTTAAGATTCCCCTTCTTCAGAGAGTAATTAAAGCTGACTCCAATAAGGGGCTGATATAGCTGGTGTATTTGCAAATAATGGGGAAAAAAGATAGGAATGAAAATCTGCTTAAAAAAATGATGGGAAGAGGATGTGGGAGAAACAACAGCAGAGCAATGGGTAAGGATCTTAGAACTGGGACCATTAGTATCGGTTTCTCCCTCGCAAAAAGTATCTCATCTGTTCCTTTTATATAGAGCTTATTATACAGAAAATGCACATGTTTGGCCGCCGCTTAGATGACAAGTGCCCTAGATGCACTAAGACTGGAGACCTTGTACACATGTTTTGGAGATGTCCAAAGCTGCATCAATATTGGACTATGATAGTACGAATAATCAATTCTACATTTAAGGTGAGTCTTGATTTGGAACCCAGAATATGTGTGCTGGGTTATGTTAGAAAGGAGGTTGGACCAACTTGTGCATTGATTGCGGTGGTAAGGAGCTTATATCAGGCAAGAAAATTAGTGGCACAAAAATGGCAATCATCGACCCCCCCAACCCCGGAGTATTGGGAGAAACCTACGAATGACATAGTATGGTTAGAAAAAGCAATCCTAACTAAACAAGGAAATTATTGCAAGTATATTAAAATATGGAACCCTTGGCTGCAAAAAATGAATGCCTCTAGTTAAGTGATGGCCCCTTATGCCGCATACACACAATCAAACAATCCGGTGGAAAAGTCCGGCGGACTCAAGTCCGCAAAACAATCCACCCGTGTGTAGGCTTCGGCAGACTTTTTTTTACCCAAAAGTCCGGCGGACTAAGAAAGTCGTTTTGCACACCAATCTGTCCGCCGGACTCGCATTTCGGCGGACAGTACGGCGACAGTCCGCCGTACTTTTGAAATGAACTGACTTTTCCTGCCCGGAGAAAAGTCCGCTCATTTTGAGCGCGTCTCCAGGTAGCCATGGCCAGCAAAGGAGGCGTTGCTGGCCCCGTCACCTGGTATGGACTTAAAGGGGAATCCCTACGCCGAAAAATCGGCGTTGGGGTCCCCCCCAGGTCCTTATCAGACCCTTATCCGAGCACGCTACCCGGCCGGCCAGAAAAGGGGGTGGGGACGAGCGAGCGCCCCCCTCCTGAGCCGTACCACAAAGCACCTTGTCCCCATGTTGATGAGGACAAGGGCCTCTTCCTGACAACCCTGGCCGTTGGTTGTCGGGGTCTGCGTGCGGGGGGCTTATTGGAATCCGTGAGCCCCCTTTAATAAGGGGGCCCCCAGATCCTGGCCCCCCACCCTATGTGAATGAGTATGGGGTACAATGTACCCCTACCCATTCACCTGTGAAAAAAGTAAAAAAAAAGTGGATTTTGGAAAAAATGAATAAATGAATAAAAAATAAAGAGTTAAAAAAAAAAAGCTTTCATCTGTCTTTTGCTGGCCGAATTTCCAATCGTGTGTATGCGGCATTAGAGATAATCAGACAGTTTGGTGTAGTGTATGAATTCTACTGGCTATAGATCGCTATGTTCCACCCTGGCGTGGGGATTCTGTTAAGTGGAGTGTATCACAATTGGAGATCTATTGGATATACAAGCTCAAATCTTATTTTCCTATTGGTATGAATGTGGAGTGAGACATCAATGCTTTTATGAATAAGGCTTGATGCTCCCACTCCATGTTGACTTATTAACAGCTTGCCGACCAGCCGCCGTCATTTTACTGAGGCAGGTCGGCACGATCCCGCAAACTGTGGTAGCTATAAGTCAGCTTGCGGGATCGGGATAGCAGGCATGCAGGGGTGGCGATGCTCGTGGCCATGAGTCGCGATGACTGCCGGCCACGAGCAATCATGAGCACGAGAGACAGAACAGGGACGAATATGTGTAAACACTCACTCCCCTTGCCTTATTCTTTTTCTCTTTATAAATATATTTATTGGGGGATGAGGTGCCTATCTTGCTAAGGTGTCACTGGGGTATTGGACTAAATTATTTCTAATGTAGAAGAATACATATCGGCCTAAACTGAGAAAAAAAGTATGCGTCGGTGACGGTCCTGGAATCGTTGCTTATGTCTACATGTTATTAACAAGCTTGTTATACCGGATTTGTTGTAAGTGCCACACTCTTTTTTTTTTTACCATTAAACGTCATACAGTATCACACTATGTGCGATTATCTGTTTTTCATGCACACCATTATGGATCATTGCAACATCTGATGTGATTCATCGTACCCTTTGGAGTTTAATTTGGATGGAGTGCCCTGTTCATTTACTATACCATTGTTCCTGTTGCGGGAGATTCCATTAAGGCAGTGATGGCGAACCTTGGCACCCCAGATGTTTTGGAACTACATTTCCCATGATGCTCATGCACTCTGCAGTGTAGTCGAGCATCATGGGAAATGTAGTTCCAAAACATCTGGGGTGCCAAGGTTCGCCATCACTGCATTAAGGCCATTCCCTCAACATTGCCTGTTTGACCTATGTGCTATATGGTACATGCGTCCATTGAATCTGGTAAGCAAGACTACTTTACCATATTGATTGTATTCTCAAGATCAAGCTGAACCACTCAAGAAAGACATTTTGCTTATTTATTTATTTTCATTTTTGATTTAAGATGGACTTTCTAAGGATGGTTTTTGATTCATTTTGAAATCATCTTCGATTGTTATATTCATTTTTTATTAATTTATTTGCACATAGTTATATATTTTTTCATTTGCTTTGGCCACTTTGGCCACATACAAATCACATTTGTTTTAGTTAGTTCACTTTAGCGCCACACAATAATGAATTCTACTGGCCAGATTATTTATTAATTCTGGACCTAGAAAAATATGCATGTAAATATGTGCACGCAAACGTTTACATGCATATTCACATACAAAACATGAATAACCTGAACTCCAAATGCAGGTTTGGAGTATTTTTTTTAAATGAAAGCTCCAGACACCCTTAGCAGAGGCATTTATTTGCCCTTGTGCCTGAGGCCTTACACATGATTGGGTGTTGGTGTGTGTATAATAATAATAATAATAATAATAATAGGAACTGAATTTTGAGTCACATCTGTCAAGTTACGCCTTGTGCAGATTATTCACACGAAAGTGTGGCTCAAAAAATCTAAATAGCTCTAAAACTGTAATTATATTTCTTTCAACTGCTGCTTGTATGTACAGAGAAATTTTTTCCCCATTTGTGCGTCTAAAATTGACAAAAGTTGTAGACATGAGCTACAGTACATCATGTCTGCCAGAACATTCCCATTCTTCTTTGGCACAAAAGAGAAAATGTCATCCAATTTATGAGATCATACCATAAAACATGTTTTTTGTGTGGGCTGGCAGACTTTATTATTGATAACAATGTATAACTAGTACTGAGTTTTATAATGCACATGAAATCACACTATATTATTCATGTCATTGGCAAAAGAAGGACCACAACTGGAGCACCAATTTACTGTAATGTTATAATAACCTAGAGTTTAAATCAATTCAGATCCACATGGCTATGTTTTGCCAAGTTACAATATCAGCTTTGGGATTTCTGAATAATTCAATGTCTGTGGTCAGGTTGGAACACTCAGCTCATACTACTGCAACCAGATCTGTATAAATGCAAAAAGCCAGGGTCTCTGCCAAATGGAAAACCTCCAATATGTCTATGAAATTTCTGATTCCACATAGATTAGAAAAATGAAACACTTGACAACAGAAATAGATGTATAGTTCCCTAGTGGAGAGTGAATATTTTATATCCTGTTTTTATAAATTTAGGAAACAAATAAAACATGCAAAAATATAACCAGCAGGTTATCGTAAATCATGGCTCTTACTATTTGACAGTTAGGTTGTATGCACTTTTTGCCTGTCTACAAAGTCCACTTTCTCTCATAAACAGGTTATATCTGAACTTAAAGGTTTTAATTAGGCAAAAAGGCAGTTGCATTGGTTCAGTACACAAACCATTTAGCTGTGTGCCAGAAGTATACATTAAATGATATATACATATATGTGTATACATATACGTGTTCTATTTTTAAGTCAGAAGGTGAACAATTGAACATGAGTCACCACCAGGATTGAGAACCAACAATAATGCTATTGTAAAGTAGCACTAACCCTCGAAGGAGCTGCTGGTTTTATTGGGCTTACCGTTACCTTCTTGACTGCTTCTCCATCTAGGGATTCCCGTGGTGGATGGCCCAAAGAAATGTGGAAACGGACACTGAATCTTCTTTTGGGTTATTTATTTGAAACAGAAACAGAGTTTCTCAATGAAAGGTAGAGGGTTAGGAGTAAGTTCAGGTACTTTAGACTGCAAAAAATGGAAAGTCTCTTATAAGAAAATCCAGAGAATAGCAACCGTTTCACAACTGGATTTTACAAACCCCGGATAGACCTCCTCTCACTAGGCCTAGCATCCGGTAGGGTGTTAGATAAAGTCTCTGCCACAGACTTGTGATGTACACTTGAGCGTAGGATATTTGACAAAGTCTCTGCCACAGACTTGTGATGTACACTTGAGCGTAGGTTATTTGACACAATCTCTGCCACAGACTTGAGCGTTACTGAGGGACGTAGACAAATTTAAAGAGCTATCAGGGGTCAAGTCCTGGGGAAAAAAGTGTGGGAACTCCCACCCAAGATCCACTCACCCACCAAAAAAAAAAAATGATGGGACACTATTCCTCCGACTGCCACTCTATACACCTAAGCTAGCTGTGGGGGCTATCTTACCAAAGAAACACGTGTGTGTGTGGGTGTGTGTGTCACTTCACTCAGCAGAGCCACTAGGTACTCACGAGTCTGCCGTTCCTGGCCGCCATAGTCGCCACCGCATCAGTACAGGCTGCAGCAACTTCCAATCCAGTCCTCACGTCGGCACCTGGCCCTCTCTCTTCACAGCTCTGCCTTTGCAATTTGTAGAGTGTGCCAATGCTGGGACAAGATCATCCAGTGCCCAGGGCAAACTCCTCACCCCCATATGCCCCCTTCTAGCACAAATACCTCCCCCTCAGTACAAATACTCACTCCCCATATCCCACCTACAACATAAATCCACAAATTCTCTTACCTCCAATCCCCCCTCTCAGCACAGACCCCTGTCCCCTCCGTCTCCCCCTAGCAGCAAAAATCCCACCTTTCAGAACAAATCCTCACCCTCATATAACCCCTTCCAGGACTAATTCCCCTTCTCAGCAACAAACCCTTGCCTTCACCTTCTTTCCTCGGACACATCCTCCCCCATCTCCCCATCCCAGCATAAATTCTCCCTTTCATCACAAATCCTCTCATCTCCCCTTCTCGGCATAAATTCTCTCTCTCATCACAAATCCTCTCTCATCTCCCCCTCCCAGCATAAATTCCCCCCTCTTAGCAAAAATCATCCCCCCTCTCCCCCTCCCAGCAAAAAAATTCCCCCTCTCAGCAAAAATCCCCCCCCCCCATCTCAAACCTGTGCCTCCTTCTCTTCTCTCCCAGTACAAATCCTCCCCCTCCCAGCATATATTACCCCTCTTAGAAAAAAAAACCTCCCCCCATCTCCCCCTCCCAGCAAAAATCCTCCCTCTCATCACAAATCCTCCCCCATCTCAAACCGCCTCCTTCTCTCCTCTTCCAGTAGAAATCCCCCTCCCATCTCCTTCTCCTGTTCTGTAAGAGCAGCCTGATATGCTGGGACTTGTAGTGCCCTGGATTATAGGGGACTGAAGAATGGCAGCCTACTCTGCTGGGACTTATAGTGCCCTCTGTGGGGGACTGAGGATTCCTCAGTCCACCCACAGTCTAGGGCACTACAAGTTCCAACATAGGAGGCTGCCATATCTCAGCCCCCAACAGAGGGCACTACAAGTTCCAGCAGAGTAGGCTGCCACCAGTCATCCAAACACAGCATGGGGAGACCGCACAGCCTTTCACCCCCATACACTTCTCACCATTCTCCCCTTACAATAGTGTCCTCGGCTTCTGGCTGCCCCTCTTCAGAGTCTGGGCGGCATGTCAAACTGCATGGTGGGGCAGTGGGCGGGATTTCCCCTTGTCAGACACGTCCCCCCTCCCAGACTCCGGCGCAGCAAACAAGGCTGGAGATCACTCCAGCACCGCTCACACACCTCAGTAGCTGTGGGCAGCAGCGGCCGGATCTACAGACTGGGCACCGGCAGATGCGGCTGCCGACTTCCTTCCTTCACTGTGTCCTTATGTCCTTCACTATGCGGCGATGCTGGACATCGGCGCTTAGTAAAGGATCGGCTCGGGCGGCTCTAGTCTGCAAAGGGAACGGCGTTCCTGCTGTGAAAAAAGTGCAGGGACGCCGTTCCCACGCGTTCCCGCAGGACTCGAGCCCTGAGAGCTATCATACGGTACCAGTATCTCTCAGCCAGTCCCGCGATACCGTATGAGTGCAGATCCAGATTGTGTCCTTCAACTAAGCCTCCAGGCTCCTTCAGAGAAGCCAGCCTTGTGCACGGCCTTCTCCTGAAGACTGGGGTTTTTCCAGTAGCTGGGCCCCCCCTTCAGATGAGACGGCACCGGACCACCTTTGGATCAATAGGCCCCGAAATCCATTCAGGCCTGTCCCAGCAGTTGCGTTGCCTCTGGCTAGCCAGCCCCGAGACTCGAAATGCATGGTTCCGCATCCCAGGCCAGGAGGGTCATGGGGCTGGATCAGGAGGACCACCTGAACCAAACAGGCAGAAAATAATCTCCAGAACCCCGAAGCAGGTGATGTCAGTACCTTAAATACCACTTCCCAGAATGCACAGCAGGAGAACACTCCAACTGGGCTGGTTCAGAGAGAACAGTGGCATTCAATACATCCAGCTAAAATGCATTCTTACTCTTGCCGGCGGTGACAGCGACACCTGCGGTCAAGGAGAACCCAGTGCAACCCAGCTGGACTGGTACTGAAACCAGAAATTTAGAAAATTTGCCCCAAAACCCAACTGTGGTTTCAGGAAAATTAACTTTGAAAAAAAACCATAGCGCCTGCTCGTCAGGAGCCAGCGCTACAGTAATAATAAACCTCTTTTCATGGGAGAAATAATGCTATTATAGTGTATGTTTTTTTAGTGTTTAAAGAGGTTGTAAAGTCAGAAGGGTTTTTTATCTCAATGCATTCTGTGTGCAGCAGCTCCACTTGGCTCCTCTAATACTTACTGAGCCTATCTCTATCCATCGATGTCCACAAGTGTCTCTGTCATCCATCCTGATTGGCTGAGACACAGCAGCAGTGGCATTGGCTCCCGCTTCTGTCAATCAATGTCAGTTAGCCAATCAAGAGTGGGTCGGGACCGGGCCAAACTGCAGCTCTGTGTCTGAACGGACACAGGGAGCTGCAACTCAGCTTGGGTGCCCCTAACACTTACCTAAAGTCCCTCTCTGTCCAGCGATGTTCACGAGTGTCTCAGCCATCCGAGATTCTCTCTCCTGATTGGCTAAGACACAGCAGCAGCACCATTGGCTTCCAATGCTGTCAAAGTCAGCTAGCCAATCAGGAGAGAGGTGGGGCCAGGGCGGGGCTCTGTGTCCAAATGGACACAGAGAGCTGTGACTCAGCTCGGGGGCAAGCAGCTTGCTGTGGGGGCACTCAACAGGAGGGATGAGCCAGGAGCACAGATGAGGGACCCAAGAAGAGGAGGATCTGGGTTGCTCTGTGCAAATCGACTGCACAGTGCAGGTAAGTATGACATGTTTGTTATTTTTATAGAAAAAAAAAACTTTACAATCACTTTAAAGTGTTACTAAAAGTGTAAAAAGTGTAGGAGGAGTTTTCATTCTGCTCTCACTGTCCTATTAAAATGACACTAAAGTTAATAAAAACAAAACAAAAAAAAACATGTTATACTTACCTCCACTGTGCAGCTCATTTTGTTTTCTGAGGTCCCTTGGCGGCTCTCTCAGCTCCTTCTCGCTTCAGATAACCCCCCTAGGAGAAGCGCTCTCCCAGGGGATTACCTTGCGGGCACGCTCCCGAGTCCAGCATTCGGCGTCCATAGACGGCAGCCGCGTCATTGGATTTGATTGATAGCAGCGGAAGCCAATGGTTGTGCTGCTATCAATCTATCCAATCAACAGCCGAGAACCCCAGGCAGACAAGGACAAGTTTGAGCATTCATGGTAAGTAAAACGGGGGGGGGGGGCTGGGGGCCGGTCCCTGGCAGGTGTTTTTCACCTTAATGCATAGGATGCATTAAGGTGTAAAAACACTTACCTTTACAACCCCTTTAAGTTTCAGGACCCCTGATATTCTGCACAGTGCCGATTGGCCCTGTGCTGATCACATGGACTCTCCAAAGAACAAATAAAACTCTCTAGCAATACACACCAAACTGAGCATGTGCAGCCTGACTCCTTCCATTTATAATATTTGAAAAGGAGTTGGAGACACTGGAAGAATTTGAAGATCAGAGAAGACAGGATCAAACAGCCTTTTTACACAATGCAGAGGATTAATCTTCTAGGTTCCACAGTGAGTACAGGCTTTGAGGAAGAAGATACTCCTTCGAAACACATCAGACTGCAGTGGTCCTGATGTCCTTTCTTTTGCCATCTGAAAACTGTCGGTTTGGACTATTAGGTGGCTTTTACAAGCAAATTTCTCCACGTTTGTGAGTAGTTTTAATTTGTTTTTATTAATAAATTTGCTTGGGACAATGCACAAGGCCAGTGCACCCTCTTTTCTTTACTCTTTCTGTGACTGTTAGGATATCGCCAATCCTGGAGAGCAGCAAGGCCTGAGAAATTATCCCTTGAACAATATATCACCCGGACATCTTGCTAATGCGCAAGAGTGTTTGTTTGCCGTAAACAAGCATGCTTTACTGCATATACAGACTGTTTTTTCTGTTGTGGGTTTAGTAACACTTTAAATTGTATGTAATCCTTAACCACTTGAGCCCCGGAGGATTTTACCCCCTTCCTGACCAGAGAACTTTTTGCGATTTGGCACTGAGTAGCTTTAACTGACAATTGTGAGGTCATGCAACTTTGTACCCAAACAAAATTGATGTCCTTTTTTCCCACAAATAGTACTTTCTTTTGGTAATATTTGATCGCCTATGTGGTTTTTATTTTTTGCGTTTTTTTATTTTTTAAGGGCGGCACTGTGGTGGTTAGCACTCTCACCTAGCAGTAAAAAGGGTCGCTTGCTCGTATCCCAACCATGACACTACCTGCCTGGAATTTGCATGTTCTCCCTATGCCTGTGTGGGTTTCCTCTGGGTACTCCAGTTTCCTCCCACACTCCAAAGACATGCAGGTAGGTTAATTGGCTTCTGTCCAAAAATTGGCCCTAGTATATGAATGGGGACCTTGGATTGTGGGCTCCTTGAGGGTAGGGACTAATGTGAGTGTGCAATGTACAGGGATAGGGACAATTGTAGACACTCACTCAGGTTGAACTGGATGGACTGGTGTCTTTATTCAACCTAACTAACTATGCAACTATGCTATAAACAAAAAAAGAGCGACAATTTTGAAAAAAATTCAATATTTTTAACTTTTTGCTATAATAAATATCCCTCAAAAATATATTAAAAAAATATTTTTTTCCTCAGTTTGGGCCGACGTGTATTCTTCTACATATTTTTGGTAAAAAAAATTGCAATAAGCGTATATTGATTGGTTTTCACAAAATGTATAGCGTCTACAAAATAGGGGATAGTTTTATGGCATTTTTTTTTCCCCACAAAAAAATTGCATTTTTATTTTTAATTATTGTTTTAATAGTAATGGCGGCGATCTACAATTTTTTTTTCAGGACTGTGACATTATGGCGGAAACATCAGACATTTTTGACACTATTTTGGGACCATTGTTGTTTATACAGCGATCAATGCTAAAAAAAAGCAATTGATTACTGTGTAAATGTAAATTACACTGGCAGTGAAGGGGTTAACCACTAGGAGCAGTGAAGGGGTTAAGTGTGTCCTAGGAAGTGATTCTAACGGTTGGGGGCTGGACTTAAACACACAGGACAGTAATCACAGCTCTCAAAGAGAGAGAGCTGTGATCACTGTCCTGTCACTAGGCAGAACGGGGAAATGCTTAGTTTACAAAAGCATCTCCCCATTCTTCTTCTTCGTGACACGATCGGGTGCACCCAGCGAACATTGAGTCCGTGGTACCAGCGGTCATGGTCATGGAGACCGTGGCGGGTGCGCGCCCTCGACACCGCTTCTTAAAAGGGACGTACCTGTACCCCTTTTGCCTACCAGCGCCATTCTGCTGACGTACATCGGCGTGCGCTGGTCGGCAAGCGGTTAAAATTAACTTTTCCTATGTGGTCCCTTTGGTCTGTTAAATACATCACCAGAACCCCACTGCACACACACACACACACACACACACACACACACACACACACACACACACACACACACACCAATTTTTGTAAGAGAAGAGGAAAGAGGGGAGATGTTCTGTAGCCCTAAAAAGGAAGAAAAATGCTGACTATGACCCTAAGAACACATTCCTACAGTCAAGCATGGAGACACTGAAGATGGGTCACGGATGGGTTTTCAGCATGACAATGATCCAAAACATAACACCAAGGCAACAAAGGAGTGGCTCAAGAAGAAGCACATTAACGCCATGGAATGGCCTAGCTAGTCTGCAGACCTTAATACTATAGAAAATGTATGGAGGAAGCTGAAACTTCAAGTTGCCAAGTGACAACCAAGAAACCTTAAGGATTTAGAGAAGGTCTGTAAAGAAGAGTGGACCAAAATCCCTCCTGACATGTGCGCAAACCTGGTAACCAACTACAAGAAACATCTTACCTTTGTGCTCCCCAACAAAGCTTTCTCCACCAAGTACCAAGTCATGTTTTGCTTGGGGATCGCATTCTTATTTTACTCACTGGACTTGATTTATATGGTTTTTTTTCTGGATTTTTGGTTGATATTCTGTCTCTATCATTTAAAATACACCTATGATAAAAATTATAGACCTTTCATTTCTTTGTAAGTGGGGAAACTTGCAAAATCTGCAGGAGATCAAAAAATTACTTTCCCCACTGTATATTTTTTTTCTTTTTTTTTTGGAATATTTTTTTTCAGCGCTGTCACACTTTGAATGCTATACTGTACTCAAATTAAATTGTTATAATTTTTTCACACAAATGGTGGTATTTAATCACAAGGCGACACTGATGGGCCCTGATGGGTGGCACTGATGGGCACTGATAGGTGGTATTGATAGGCAGCACTGGTGATGAGGCACTGATTGGTGGCATTTATAGGTGGCACTGTGGGCACTGGTAGGTGGTGCTGGTGGGCACAGAAGCCTCTGCAGAAGGCTCTCCATGATTGAGACCGATGTCCCTCTCACAGCCGCCGGTGATCGGCTTTTGTTGTTGGTAGCGTGAGAAGAACAAAAAGCCGATTGCTGGCTCTGTTTACGTCACATTATCAGTTGTCATTGGCTGACAACTGATCACATGGTAAGGGGTCGGGATCGACCCCTTACTCCGATCTGTGATCAGCCGAGTCTCATAGACTCGCTGATCACAGAGCGTGCCGCGTGCCCTGCAGGGGACTATGCACGCCCTCCTACCTGTCTTTCGGCTATAGCACGGATGCGAGATGGTTAAGAATTGCACTTACTAGCACACAAACTGGCACCTCAAGACAATAAAACAGCAGCAGGCTGAACGGGGATAGCACGGTGTCTCCAACCACAATCACTCAGCTCCTTGCACAGATAGAAAGGGCTGCAAGGGCTGGGACAGTGATAATAATGGGGGATTTTAACTACCCAGAAATAGACTGGGGTAATGGCACTGCTGGGACAGTTAAAGGGCAAAAATTTGTAAACCTATTACAGGACAATTTTATGGTACAGTTTATTGAGGCCCCAACTAGGAATGATGCTCTGTTGGACCTGGTAATCTCAAACCATGCAGAACGTATTACTAATGTTCAGATAAAGGAACATCTGGGTAGCAGTGACCATAACATGATTTCATTTGATGTTAGCTGTAAGCAAAAATCACATACGGGAAAGATAAAAACACTTAATTTCAAGAGAGCAAATTTTCCAAGGATGAGGGCTGCTCTCCAGGACTTAGACTGGGAGAGAATATTGGCACCAATGGGCACAGAACAGAAATGGGAATTCTTCAAAAAGCTTGTTTGTGATCTCACGGCAAAGTATATTCCCATGGGCAATAAGTTTAAAAGGTTAAAAATAAAGCCGATGTGGCTCACGGCCAAAGTTAAAAAAGCTATAAACTATAAAAAAAGAGCTTTCAAAAAATATAAAAATGAAGGAACACTAGTGTCATTTAAATGTTACAAGGAATTTAACAGAATATGTAAAAAGGAAATCAAGGATGCAAAAATTCAAAATGAAAGACAAATTGTAAAAGACAGTAGGACAAACCCCAAAAAATTCTTCAAATATATTAATAGTAAAAAGGTTAAGTCTGAGCATGTAGGCCCTTTGCAAAATAATCTGGAGTGGGTGACTGGGGACAAAGAGAAGGCTAACTTATTAAATACTTTCTTCAGCTCTGTGTATACAAAGGAGCATGGGGGAGCTCATGTCCACAATGGGGGTGGTACTGACGCAGCCCCTAATCCACAATGGCTCATAAGTGATATGGTCCAGAAATATTTGGATAGAATAAAGGTGGAGAAAGCACCTGGACCTGATGGCATCCACCCACGGATCCTAAAAGAATTGAGCTCTGTAATTTCAAAGCCATTGTATCTAATTTTTAGGGACTCATTAATGACAGGAATAGTACCACTGGATTGGCGCAGGGCCAATGTGGTGCCTATATTTAAAAAGGGAACAAAGTCTTTACCAAGTAATTATAGACCCGTTAGTTTAACTTCTATAGTTGGGAAGATACTGGAGGGATTAATAAAAGACCACATAGATGAGTTCTTGCAGGAAAAAAATATTTTGAGCAACAAACAGCATGGATTCATGAAAGACAGAAGTTGTCAGACAAACCTGATTTCTTTTTATGAGGTGGTAAGTAAAACCTTGGACAGAGGGGTGGCGGTGGACGTGATATATTTGGATTTTGCAAAAGCATTCGATACTGTTCCGCACACACGGCTCATGTGTAAGGTAAAGTCTACAGGTTTGGAAACATCAGTTTGTAGATGGATAGAAAACTGGCTAAAAGACAGAATTCAGAGAGTAGTGGTTAATGATTCTTACTCTGAATGGTCTAAGGTTATGAGTGGTGTACCCCAAGGTTCAGTGCTGGGACCCTTACTTTTTAATATCTTTATAAATGATATTGGGTCTGGGATCAAGAGTAACATTTCCGTCTTTGCAGATGACACCAAGCTATGTGGTGCAATAACGTCCTTACAGGATGTCACCAATTTACAAGCAGACCTCAATGCTCTGTCTAATTGGGCGACTATGTGGCAGATGAGGTTTAATGTTGAGAAATGTAAGGTTATGCACTTGGGGGCTAAGAATATGCATGCATCATACACGCTAGGGGGAGTACAACTGGGGGAATCCATAGTGGAGAAGGATCTTGGGGTTTTGGTAGATCATAAGCTCAATAATAGCATGCAATGCCAAGCTGCGGTTTCCAAAGCGAGCAAAGTCCTTTCCTGTATTAAGAGAGGTATGTACTCCAGAGAGAGAGATATCATTTTGCCCCTGTTCAAATCATTAGTAAGACCTCATCTGGAATATGCCGTTCAGTTTTGGGCACCAGTTCTCAAAAAGGATATCGGGGAACTGGAGAAAGTGCAGAGAAGGGCAACCAAACTGATAAGAGGCATGGAGCAACTCAGCTATGAGGAAAGATTAGAGGAACTGAATTTATTCACTCTTGATAAGAGGAGATTAAGGGGGGATTTGATCAACATGTACAAATATATAAGGGGTCCATATAGGGAACTTGGTGTCGAGTTATTCACTTTAAAGTCAACAAAGAGGACAAGGGGGCACTCTTTACGTCTAGAGGAGAAGAGATTTCATCTCCAAATACGGAAAGGTTTCTTCACAGTAAGAGCTGTGAAAATGTGGAATAGACTCCCTGCAGAGGTGGTTATGGCCAGCTCAGTGGATTGCTTTAAGAAAGGCCTGGATTATTTCCTAAGTGTACGTAATATAACTGGGTACTAAAATTTATAGGTAAAGTTGATCCGGGGAAAATCCGATTGCCTCTCGGGGGATCAGGAAGGAATTTTTTCCCCTGCTTTAGCAAATTGGATCATGCTCTGCTGGGGTTTTTTGCCTTCCTCTGGATCAACTGTGGGTATAGAATTGGGTATATGGGCTGGTATATGTATGTATGTATGTGTGTATGTATGTGTGTATATATATATGTATATATGTGTATATGTATGTATAGTATATTTTATTTTATTTATTTATTTATTTATTTATTTTTTTGGTTGAACTGGATGGACTTGTGTCTTTTTTCAACCTGACTAACTATATGTAACTATGTAACTATGTAACTGTACTTCCCAGTGGTGGTGAAAGCTCGTGTTCCCGTGCAGCGTGCTGACGTCACTAATATATTTATTACCTAAATATACATATACACTGTATATATAATAAACACATTTATTTGTAATATTTTATCCTCCGAAAGGGCCCTGTCTCTCCTTCACTGTGCTGTACAACAGTGGTCGTCAATTCCTGTCCTCAGGGCCCACTAACAGGCCAGGTTTGCAAGATAACTGAAATACATCACAGGTGATATCATTTGCTGCTCAGTGATTGCAGTATTCTAGTCTGCATCTCCCCCAAGGTAATACTTAAAGCGGGAGTCCGCCGGGACTCCCCGTTTTTTTTTTTTTTTTAAAAGCCAGCAGCTACAAATACTGCAGCTGCTGACTTTTAAAATAGTGACACTTACCCGCCCAGCGCGCCCGCGATGTCAGCACCCGAAGCCGATTTCTCAATCGTCTCTCGGGTGCTGCCGCCGCCATCTTGGGTATGGGAATCAGGAAGTGGAGCCTTTCGGCTTCATTTCCCGGTTCCCTACTGCGCATGCGCGAGTCGCGTTTCGCAATAAGGACGGTCCCCCCTGCCTCTGGGATCTCTGTGTTTCCCAGCAGGCAGCGGGGGACTTTCGGAAAGGGGCGTAATCTACGCCCCTTTCCGCAGAGAGCTATCCCGGAAGTGGGTGCAGATACCTGTACTGTACAGGTACCTGCACCCCCCTCCCCCCTGAAAGGTGCCAATTGTGGCGCCGGAGGGGGGGGGAGGGTTCCAATGAGCGGAAGGTCCACTTTAGGGTGGACCTCCGCTTTAAAACCTGGCCTAGTTAGTGGGTCCTGAGGACAGGGTGGATGATCACTGCTGTACAATACAATCACTGCCATCTAGTGAAAAATTAACAGTATTACATCATCCTAACACTTTGCTATCACTGTACAACAATATTATACTATATCCCATGACCATGGACCATGACATAACGTTGACGGCTTCTCCGACTTCTTCTCCTCGTCCAGTTCCTGCTATTCAGAGGTTTTTATTTGGAACTGTGTGGCACAAGTTTATACTTGCCCTTGCATCTTCCCCAGGCATTCACCCATGCCATCTAGTGAGAAATTCCCAAATCACACCGGTCACCACTGTGACTAATTGCATTGATCACTATTAACCAGTCCCAACCCAGCCTATAACAAGATGATGCCAGTGGGAACCTCTTGTCAATCCGGGGGGGGGACATAATATGACATCCACCCCACACGTGGGGCACAGCCAATGACTGATCACTGTGCTGGACCACTGCCCATACCATGTGACCGCTGTAACCAATCACCGCAGTTTACATGACAGTTGTAAACGATGGATGGATTCCCTTTAAGCCATCCATTGTATACAATTGTGATGCTAGATGTGATTGGTCAATGTGACTGCCAATCACAGCCCAGTTGTACCATTTGATTAGCTCTGGCCAATTACAGCTAATCACAACAAAACAAACTGAATGAATCGATTTCATTCAGTAAAAAGCTTGCATATACCAATGAAATTCATTGCTAAATGCAAACATAATGTGTTACAAAAAAAAATACAGATCACTTCCCCGGAGTAGTACAGTGTTAGTATGGTAACATTATATTGCTCTGGTCGGCATCCCCCCTATTAGCCCAAATCTTCCACACCTCTCCTAGCTTAAATCCTCCCTTAGCCCAATTCCCCCTAAATCCCTCCTCCTAACTCAAATCCCCCCATTAGCCCAAATCTCCCCACCCTCTCCTAGCTCAAATCCCCCCCCCCCCCAGTCTGCACCCAATTTCCCTAAATTCCTCCTCCCTGCAGAAATCCCTCCTCCTAACTCAAATCCCTCCTCCCTGCAGAAATCCATCTTCCTAACTCAAATCCTCCCTATTAGCCCAAATCTCCCCACCCTCTCTAATCACAATTCCCTCTAAATCCCTCCTCCTAACTCAAATCCCCCCTATTAGCCCAAATCTCCCCACCCTCTTCTAGCTCAAATCCCCCCTTTTAGCCCAATCCCCCCTAAATTCCTCCTCCTAATTCAAATCCCCCCTATTAGCCCAAATCTCCCTACCCTCTCCTAGCTCAAATCCCCCCTCTTGTACACAGACCTGATTACAGTAGCTGTCACTAGTGCTATCGTTCTGTAATGGATTGCAGTTCTCGGGGGGACCATAGGTGGCGGTGTTGTACACAAATCTGATTACAGTAGCTGTCACTAGTGCTATCATTATGTAATAGTAATGGACTGTAGTTCTTATGAGGGGACCATAGGTGACAGCGTTGTACACAGACTTGATTACAGTAGCTGTCACTAGTGCTATCGTTATGTAATGGATTGCACTTCTCAGGGGGGGACCATAGGTGGCGGTGTTATATACAGATCTGAATACAGTAGCTGTCACTAGTGCTATCATTATGTAATGGATTGCAGTTCTCAGAGGGGACCATAGGTAGCGGTGTTGTACACAGATCTGATTACAGTAGCTGTCACCATTGCTATCGTTATGTAATAGTAATGGACTGCAGTTCTCAGGGGGGGACCCATAGGTAGTGGTGTTGTACACAGATCTGATTATGTAATAGTAATGGACTGTAGTTCTCATGAGGGGACCATAGGTGGCGGAGTTGTACACAGACCTGATTACAGTAGCTGTCACTAGTGCTATCATTATGTAATGGATTGTACTTCTCGGGGGGGACCATAGGTGGCAGTGTTGTACACAGATCTGATTACAGTAGCTGTCACTAGTGCTGTCGTTATGTAATAGTAATGGACTGCAGTTCTTGGGGGGGATCATAGGTGGCGGTTTTGTACACAGATCTGATTACAATAGCTGTCACTAGTGCTATCCTTATGTAATGGATTGCACTCCTCAGAGGGGACCATAGGTGGCGGTGTTGTACACAGAACTGATTACAGTAGCTGTCACTAGTGCTATAGTTATGTAACAGTAATGGACTGCAGTTCTCAGGGGGGGAATCATAGGTAGCGGTGTTGTACACAGATCTGATTATGTAATAGTAATGGACTGTATTTCTCATGAGGGGACCATAGGTGGCGGAGTTGTACACAGATCGGATTACAGTAGCTGTCACTAGTGCTATCTTTATATAATGGATTGCACTTCTCGGGGGTGACCATAGGTGGCGGTGTTGTACACAGATATGATTACAGTAGCTGTCACTAGTGCTATCGTTAGGTAATAGTATTGGACTGCAGTTCTCAGGGGGGGACCCATAGGTAGCAGTGTTGTACACAGATCTGATTACAGCAGCTGTCACTAGTACTATCGCTCTGTAATAGTAATAGACTGCAGTTCTCAGGGGGGCCCATAGGTGGCGGTGTTGTACACAGAGCTGATTACAGCAACTGTCACTGGTGCTATCGTTATGCAATGGTAATGGATTGCAGTTCTCAGGGGGAGCATAGGTGGCGGCGTTGTACACAGACCTGATTACAGTAGCTGTCACTAGTGTTATCGTTATGTAATAGTAATGGACTGTAGTTCTTATGAGGGGACCATAGGTGACAGCGTTGTACACAGACTTGATTACAGTAGCTGTCACTAGTGCTATCGTTATGTAATGGATTGCACTTCTCAGGGGGGACCATAGGTGGCGGTGTTATATACAGATCTGAATACAGTAGCTGTCACTAGTGCTATCATTATGTAATGGATTGCAGTTCTCAGAGGGGACCATAGGTGGCAGTGTTGTACACAGATCTGATTACAGTAGCTGTCACTAGTGCTATCGTTATGTAATAGTAATGGACTGCAGTTCTCAGGGGGGGACCCATAGGTAGTGGTGTTGTACACAGATCTGATTATGTAATAGTAATGGACTGTAGTTCTCATGAGGGGACCATAGGTGGCGGAGTTGTACACAGACCTGATTACAGTAGCTGTCACTAGTGCTATCATTATGTAATGGGTTGTACTTCTCGGGGGGGGGGACCATAGGTGGCAGTGTTGTACACAGATCTGATTACAGTAGCTGTCACTAGTGCTGTCGTTATGTAATAGTAATGGACTGCAGTTCTCAGGGGGGGACCCATAGGTAGTGGTGTTGTACACAGATCTGATTATGTAATAGTAATGGACTGTAGTTCTCATGAGGGGACCATAGGTGGCGGAGTTGTACACAGACCTGATTACAGTAGCTGTCACTAGTGCTATCATTATGTAATGGGTTGTACTTCTCGGGGGAATCATAGGTGGCGGTTTTGTACACAGATCTGATTACAATAGCTGTCACTAGTGCTATCCTTATGTAATGGATTGCAGTCCTCAGAGGGGACCATAGGTGGCGGTGTTGTACACAGAACTGATTACAGTAGCTGTCACTAGTGCTATCATTATGTAATGGATTGCACTTCTCGGGGGGACCAGAGGTGGCGGTGTTGTACACAGATCTGATTACAGAAGCTGTCATTAGTGCTATCGTTATGTAACAGTAATGGACTGCAGTTCTCAGGGGGGGACTCATAGGTAGCGGTGTTGTACACAGATCTGATTATGTAATAGTAATGGACTGTATTTCTCATGAGGGGACCATAGGTGGCGGAGTTGTACACAGACCGGATTACAGTAGCTGTCACTAGTGCTATCTTTATATAATGGATTGCACTTCTCGGGGGTGACCATAGGTGGCGGTGTTGTACACAGATATGATTACAGTAGCTGTCACTAGTGCTATCGTTAGGTAATAGTATTGGACTGCAGTTCTCAGGGGGGGACCCATAGGTAGCAGTGTTGTACACAGATCTGATTACAGCAGCTGTCACTAGTACTATCGCTCTGTAATAGTAATAGACTGCAGTTCTCAGGGGGGCCCATAGGTGGCGGTGTTGTACACAGAGCTGATTACAGCAACTGTCACTGGTGCTATCATTATGCAATGGTAATAGATTGCAGTTCTCAGGGGGACCATAGGTGGTGGCGTTGTACACAGACCTGATTACAGTAGCTGTCACTAGTGCTATCGTTATGTAATGGATTGCACTTCTCAGGGGGGACCATAGGTGGCAGTGTTGTACACAGATCTGATTACAGCAGCTGTCACTAGTACTATCGCTCTGTAATAGTAATAGACTGCAGTTCTCAGGGGGACCCATAGGTGGCGGTGTTGTACACAGAGCTGATTACAGCAACTGTCACTGGTGCTATCTTTATGTAATGGTAATGGATTGCAGTTCTCAGGGGGACCATAGGTGGTGGCGTTGTACACAAATCTAATTACAGTAGCTGTCACTAGTGCTATTGTTATATAATAGTAAAGGACTGCAATTCTCATGAGAGGACCATAGGTGGCGGTGTTGTAAACAGCTGATTACAGTGGCTGTCACTAGTGCTATCGGTATGTAATGGATTGCAGTTCTCAGAGGGGACCCAAAAGTAGCGGTCTTGTACACAAATCTGATTACAGTAGCTGTCACTAGTGCTATCGTTATATAATAATAATGGACTGCAGTTCTCGGCGGGGGGACCCATAGGTGGAGGTGCTGTATACAGATCTGATTACAGTAGCTGTCACTAGTGCTATTGGTATGTAATAGTAATGGACTGCAGTTCTCGGGGGGGACCCATAGGTGGCGGTGCTGTACACAGATATGATTACAGTAGCTGTCACTAGTGCTATTGTTATGTAATAGTAATGGACTGCAGTTCTCATGGGGGAACCATAGGTGATGGTGTTGTACACAGATCTGATTACAGTAGCTGTCACCAGTGCTATTGTTATATAATGGATTGCAGTTCTCAGGGGGGCACCATAGGTGGCGGTGTTGTACACAAAACTGATTACAGTAGCTGTCACTAGTGCTATCGTTATGTAATAGTAATGGACTATAGTTCTCATGGGGGGACCATAGGTGGCGGTGTTGTACACAAAACTGATTACAGTAGCTGTCACTAGTGCTATCGTTATGTAATAGTAATGGACTATAGTTCTCATGGGGGGACCATAGGTGGCGGTATGGTACACATCTGATTACAGCAGCTGTCACTAGTGCTATCGTTATGTAATGGATTGCAGTTCTTGGGGGGGGGGGGACCCATAGGTGGCGGTGTTGTACACAGATCTGATTACAGTAGCTGTCACTAGTGCTATCGTTATGTGATAGTAATGGTCTGCAGTTCTAAGGGGGACCCATAGGTGGCGGTGTTGTACACAGAGCTGATTACAGCAACTGTCACTGGTGCTATCGTTATGTAATGGTAATGGATTGCAGTTCTCAGGGGGACCATAGGTGGCGGCGTTGTACACAGACCTGATTACAGTAGCTGTCACTAGTGCTATCATTATGTAATGGATTGCACTTCTCAGGGGGGACCATAGGTAGCGGTGTTGTATACAAATCTGATTACAGTAGCTGTCACTAGTGCTATCGTTATATAATAGTAATGGACTGCAGTTCTCATGAGAGGACCATAGGTGGCGGTGTTGTACACAGCTGATTACAGTAGCTGTCACTAGTGCTATCGCTATGTAATGGATTGCAGTTCTCAGAGGGGACCCAAAAGTAGTGGTCTTGTATAGTGATGGACGAACTTCCGACGGGACGTTTCACGAACGCGGACTGCGAACGCGGCCGATAGTTCGCGAACCGGAACGTTCGCGGGGGGCCCCATTGACTTCAATGGGAGGCGAACTTTGCAAACCTACAGGTCAAATTTGCAGCCACAAAATAATTAATAGCTGTGCAAACATAGTCCCACCACATGGCCAATGACATAACACATGTATGAGGTGAATCTGGGATCGACAACTACAAGCATTATTTTTTTATATGGGAAATTGCTGTGACAATTCAGGACTGTGGAGCGCATGAAGGCAATGGAGGAGAGGGAAGGTCAGGGACCAGGGTAGGCAAAGAAGAGGGTGCCGGAGATGATCACCAGCAGCGTGACATACAGCAATGACACTTGCACCGTGATAGTGTCATGTGACACCAGCACCGTGATAGAGAGCACTGACATCAGCAGCGTGACATACAGCAATGACACCTGCACCGTGATAGAGTCATCTGCAGGGGCGGACTGACAACTCATGGGCCCCTGGGCAATAGGAGATTATGGGGCCCCCAGGCAATCAGAGATTATGGGGCCACACGGTATACGCAAACACACCCACACACAGTATACAATCACACAGTATACACAGACATGTTTCTATTGGCTGAGAAGGTACTGGAGAGGTGGGGCAGCCCTGATGGGGCCCCCTGGTGGCATGGGGCCCTCGGGCAGTGCCCGAGTGGCCCAATGGTCAGTCCGCCCCTGGTCATCTGACAACAGCACCGTGATAGAGAGCACTGACATCAGCAGCGTGACATAAAACACTGACACCAGCACCGTGATATACAGCACCGACAGCAGCACCGTGATAGAGAGCACTGACATCAGCAGCGTGACATACAGAAATGATACCTGCACCGTGATAGAGTCATCTGACAACAGCACCGTGATAGAGAGCACTGACATCAGCAGCATGACATAAAACACTGACAGCAGCACCGTGATAGAGAGCACTGACATCAGCAGCGTGACATAAAGCACTAACACCAGCACCATGAAATACAGCACTGACAGCAGCACCGTGATAGAGAGCACTGACATCAGCAGCGTGACATACAGCAATGACACCTGCACCATGATAGAGTCATCTGACAACAGCACCGTGATAGAGAGCACTGACATCAGCAGCGTGACATAAAGCACTAACACCAGCACCGTGATATACAGCACCGACAGCAGCACCGTGATAGAGAGCACTGACATCAGCAGCGTGACATACAGCAATGACACCTGCACCATGATAGAGTCATCTGACAACAGCACCGTGATAGAGAGCACTGACATCAGCAGCATGACATAAAACACTGACAGCAGCACCGTGATAGAGAGCACTGACATCAGCAGCGTGACATAAAGCACTAACACCAGCACCGTGATATACAGCACTGACAGCAGCACCGTGATAGAGAGTACTGACATCAGCACCGTGATATACAGCACTGACACCTGCACCGTAAGCAGCCCCAGGAGGAAGTCAGCATAGCACAGGGATGGTGGGAGCCCCTCATAATGAGCATAGCACAGGGATGGTGGGAGCCCCTCATAATGAGCATAGCACAGGGATGGTGGGAGCCCCTCATAATAAGCAGCCCCAGGAGGATGTCAGCATAGCACAGGGATGGTGGGAGCCCCTTATAATAAGCAGCCCCAGGAGGAAGTCAGCACAGCACAGGGATGGTGGGAGCCCCTCATAATGAGCATAGCACAGGGATGGTGGGAGCACCTCAAAATATGCACAGCAGAGGTACAGCCCCAGGAGGAAGTCAGCACAGCACAGGGATGGTGGGAGCCCCTCATAATATGCACAGCAGAGGTACAGCCCCAAGAGGATGTCAGCACAGCACAGGGATGGTGGAAGCCCCTCATAATAAGCAGCCCCAGTAGAAATATGACACCGCTCAACCTCTTCAAAGAGGAGGGTACAGGCATATAGTACGGTGTGCTTTTTTTGGACAAGGAAGTGAGCCAAATGAAGAAAGAAGGTCTCTGTGCTCGATTCAAAAAATTGTTTATAGACATATACATGGTCTACTGGTCACATGTGTTGAATTCAATCGAGATCCATGCCTCATTCATTTTTAGAAATGTGAGGTAGTTAACACTGTCTTGAGCTAGGTGAGTACGCTTATCGGTCACGATCCCCCCTGCTGCGCTGAAGTCCTTTCGGACAGGACACTGGATGAGGGGCAAGCCAACCGTTCGATTGCAAATTGGGCAAGCTCTGGCCAGAGGTCAAGCCTGCCCACCCAGTAGTCCAGGGGTTCATCACTCCTCAGAGCGTCCACATCGGCCGTTAACCCGATGTAGTCGGACACCTGATGCTGGATCCGGATGACACCTGTCGATGGGTCGGCTGAAAGAATAACCTTATATCCGAAGTCACCAACACATCTTCAAACCGGCCTCTTCTTGCAGGCGCTGTTGGATTGGTACCCGCAACTCCTTCTCTGGGAGTGGGAATTGCTCCTCTGCCAGCGCAGTGCTCCATTCTGCCAGCCCTCTGTGACGGCGGTAACATTTCCGCCATTTTGTGTTTGTACCGGGGGTCTAAATACGTTGCCACCCAGTACTGGTCCTTGACCCTTATGCTTTTTATACGGGGGTCCCTATTAAAACACTGGAGCATGAAGGCCCCCATTTGCACTAAACTGGAAGCAGTGTGGTGGCCTGGCTCCTGCTCATCATCCAGGATAATGTCATCCTCTTCATTCTCCTCTCCCCATCCACGCACAACAGGGGTCCCAGAAAGGTTTAAAGCATGCTCTTCTTGCTCCTCCTCATCCGCCCCGGCACCATCCTCCTCTGACTCCTCTTCAGACTCCTGTTGTTGACTTGTCTCAGATAGAGTAGCCCCCCCTGGGAATTCATCCAGCATTGCGACTTCCTCATTTTCCCGCTCCTGCTCCTCCACAGCTTGATCAATGACACAACGCAATGCATGCTCCATAAAGAAGGCATAAGGTACCATGTCACTGATGGCGCCATGCCTGACCAGTTTGGTGATCTCCTCAAATGGCCGCAGAAGTCTGCATGCGTCGTGCATGAGCAGCCACTGGCGCGGTGAAAAAAAACCCAGCTCCCCAGAACCTGTTCTGCCACAGAGTTCATACAGGTAGACGTTAACTGCACGTTTCTGCTGGAGCAGCCTATCAAGCATATAGAAGGTTGAGTTCCATCGCATCGGGCAATCGCAAATAAGACGTCTGACCGGCAGATTGTGTCGCCGCTGAATGTCAGCAAGGCGAGCCATGGCCGTGTAAGATCTTCTGAAATGGGCCTAGATTTTCCTTGCCTGCCGCAAGATGTCCTGGACCCCAGGGTATTTGACAACGAATCGCTGCACGACCAAGTTTAAGACGTGTGCCATGCATGGCACGTGCGTGATTTTGCCCTGTTTCAATGCGCTAAGCAGATTGGCACCGTTGTCACACATCACTTTACCAACTGTCAAATTGAGCGGTGTTAGCCACTGATCTGCCTGTGAACGCAAAGCTGAAAGGAGTGCCGGGCCAGTGTGGCTCTTGGCTTCCAGGCACAACAGACGCAGCATGGCATGGCAACGTCTCACCTGGCATGTCGAATAGGTTCTGGGGAGCTTGGGCGGCGCAGCGGAAGAGACGCTAGTAGCGGAAAAGGAGGAGTCAGCCGAGGAGGAGAGGGAGGAGGATGGAGTAGGAGGAGGAGGAGAAGAAGAGCCAGGCCTGCATGCAATCCCTGGCGGTAAAACCAAATCTACACGGGTGCCACGGGTTACATGCTTGACGGCCGTCAGAAGGTTCACCCAGTGGGCAGTAAAAGTGATATACCTTCCCTGCCCGTGTTTGCTAGACCACGTGTCTGTGGTCAGATGTATCTTGGCACCGACACTGTGTGCCAGAGATACATTCACTTGCCGCTGAACATGGCCATATAGCTCTGGGATGCCCTTCTCTGAGAAATACTTCCTTCCTGGGACCTTCCATTGTGGTGTTCCAATGGCCACAAATTTTTGAAAGGCCTCTGAGTCCACCAATTTATATGGCAGTAGTTGGCGGGCTATTAGTTCTGACAAGCCAGCCGCCAACCGTTGGGCAAGAGGGTTATCCGGCGTCATAAGTTATTTTACGCTCGAACATTAGGCCCACGGAAGCCTGCCTTTTTGCAGAAAAACGTGAGCTTGGCGTGATGGAAGGTGGAGTGGAGGACAATTGTGAGGAGAAGGAGAAGTAGAAGACGAGGCTGGACGGTGAGAGCCTGGAGTGTGGCTTTGTGTGTTCCGTTGCTCCCACTAGGCTCGGTGATGGCTGCTCATGTGCCTTCTTAAGGCGGTCGTCCCTAGGTGAGTGTTGGGCTTACCGCGACGAATGCGTTGACTGCAAAGATTGCAGATGGCAACGCTATTGTCAGCAGCGGACATGTTAAAAAAAGCCCACACTGCCGAGCCATGTGCGGGTGTCCTGGGAGCGCCAGATGTGACCGTACATGGTCGATGACTCGCTCCTGATACATTTGCAGTCTGCTTTGTCCCTCCTGTGCAATGTAAGTTATTCCTGCTTCTCCTCCCTATCTGCTGGTCCGTATCTCCCTCTGAACTCCCCTCCTCTTCCTCTCTTGTGGGCATCAACGTGACATCACTGAGACACGTCATCATCGACGTCACCTTCCCCACCGCTATAAGTAGAGATCTCGGAGTAGGCAGCAACACCGGGGACCAACCTCCTCCTTGGGCTGATCTGGGTACTGTCGTCAGACTGCTGAGTAGCGGTTGTTGCTACCTCCTCTTCCTGATCCAATACCAAGAGTGGCTGCGCATCAGAAATGTCTTGATATGGATCGGAAAATAATTCCTGTGACTCAAGCGGAAGGTATGTGGTGGTGGTGGTGGTGTTGTTGGTGGTAGTGCCTTTGGGGGTGCACATAGCAGAGAGTGAAGAAGAGGGTGCAGATCGAGAGGAGGAGGAGGGTGCAGAAGAGTAAGGCTGAGTTAGCCACTCAACCAAGTCTGGTGCGTCCTTTAAAGTAATTGAACGCACCTTCTGCAACTTCCCACTTTGGCTCAAGCCTGTTGCTCCTGCCCTACCCCTACCACCCCTGCGGAAGGGCCTGCCTCTTCCTCTGCCTGTCATTTTTTAAATGACCCTGTGACAAAACTCTCAGTCCCTATACCGATGAAGGACTGCTGCAGTATAGGGCAGCGGTCAGCAGTAGTGCACCTCAACCCTATGTATTGTGGACCTAAACCAGTCCTTATAGAATACCAGACTGTACCTCACTCAACCCTATGTACTGTAGCACCCTAGACAGACCAAGTTACCAGTCCTTATAAGGACCTTTGTGGAACAAGTAGGTTGTGTGTGACTGATTAGCAGACTATACGTCAGTCCCTATACCGATGAAGGACTGCTGCAGTATAGGGCAGCGGTCAGCAGTAGTGCACCTCAACCCTATGTATTGTGGACCTATACCAGTCCTTATAGAATAGCAGACTGTACCTCACTCAACCCTATGTACTATAGCACCCTACACCAGGCTATTACCAGTCCTTATAAGGACCTTTGTGGAACAAGTAGGTTGTGTGTGACTGATTAGCAGACTGTACGTCAGTCCCTATACCAATGAAGGACTGCTGCAGTATAGGGCAGCGGTCAGCAGTAGTGCACCTCAACCCTATGTATTGTGGACCTATACAAGTCCTTATAGAATAGCAGACTGTACCTCACTCAACCCTATGTACTTTTGCACCCTACACCAGGTTATTACCAGTCCTTATAAGGACCTTTGTGGAACAAGTAGGTTGTGTGTGACTGATTAGCAGACTGTACGTCAGTCCCTATACCGATGAAGGACTGCTGCAGTATAGGGCAGCGGTCAGCAGTAGTGCACCTCAACCCTATGTATTGTGGACCTATACCAGTCCTTATAGAATAGCAGACTGTACCTCACTCAACCCTATGTACTGTAGCACCCTAGACAGACCAAGTTACCAGTCCTTATAAGGACCTTTGTGGAACAAGTAGGTTGTGTGTGACTGATTAGCAGACTGTACGTCAGTCCCTATTCCGATGAAGTACTGCTGCAGTATAGGGCAGCGGTCAGCAGTAGTGCACCTCAACCCTATGTATTGTGGACCTATACCAGTCCTTATAGAATAGCAGACTGTACCTCACTCAACCCTATGTACTATAGCACCCTACACCAGGTTATTACCAGTCCTTATAAGGACCTTTGTGGAACAAGTAGGTTGTGTGTGACTGATTAGCAGACTGTACGTCAGTCCCTATACCAATGAAGGACTGCTGCAGTATAGGGCAGCAGTCAGCAGTAGTGCACCTCAACCCTATGTATTGTGGACCTATACCAGTCCTTATAGAATAGCAGACTGTACCTCACTCAACCCTATGTACTATAGCACCCTACACCAAGGTTATTACCAGTCCTTATAAGGACCTTTGTGGAACAAGTAGGTTGTGTGTGGCTGATTAGCAGACTGTACGTCAGTCCCTATACCGATGAAGGACTGCTGCAGTATAGGGCAGCGGTCAGCAGTAGTGTACCTCAACTCTATGTATTGTGGACCTATACCAGTCCTTATAGAATAGCAGACTGTACCTCACTCAACCCTATGTACTGTAGCACCCTAGACACACCAAGTTACCAGTCCTTATAAGGGCCTTTGTGGAACAAGTAAGTTGTGTGTGACTGATTAGCAGACTGTACGTCAGTCCCTATACCGATGAAGGACTGCTGCAGTATAGGGCAGCGGTCAGCAGTAGTGCACCTCAACCCTATGTATTGTGGACATATACCAGTCCTTATAGAGTAGAAGACTGTACCTCACTCAACCCTATGTACTATAGCACCCTACACCAGGTTATTACCAGTCCTTATAAGGACCTTTGTGGAACAAGTAGGTTGTGTGTGACTGATTAGCAGACTGTACGTCAGTCCCTATACCGATGAAGGACTGCTGCCGTATAGGGCAGCGGTCAGCAGTAGTGCACCTCAACCCTATGTATTGTGGACCTATACCAGTCCTTATAGAATAGCAGACTGTACCTCACTCAACCCTATGTACTATAGCACCCTACACCAGGTTATTACCAGTCCTTATAAGGACCTTTGTGGAACAAGTAGGTTGTGTGTGACTGATTAGCAGACTGTACGTCAGTCCCTATACCGATAAAGGACTGCTGCAGTATAGGGCAGCGGTCAGCAGTAGTGTACCTCAACTCTATGTATTGTGGACCTATACCAGTCCTTATAGAATAGCAGACTGTACCTCACTCAACCCTATGTACTGTAGCACCCTAGACACACCAAGTTACCAGTCCTTATAAGGGCCTTTGTGGAACAAGTAAGTTGTGTGTGACTGATTAGCAGACTGTACGTCAGTCCCTATACCGATGAAGGACTGCTGCAGTATAGGGCAGCGGTCAGCAGTAGTGCACCTCAACCCTATGTATTGTGGACATATACCAGTCCTTATAGAGTAGAAGACTGTACCTCACTCAACCCTATGTACTATAGCACCCTACACCAGGTTATTACCAGTCCTTATAAGGACCTTTGTGGAACAAGTAGGTTGTGTGTGACTGATTAGCAGACTGTACGTCAGTCCCTATACCGATGAAGGACTGCTGCCGTATAGGGCAGCGGTCAGCAGTAGTGCACCTCAACCCTATGTATTGTGGACCTATACCAGTCCTTATAGAATAGCAGACTGTACCTCACTCAACCCTATGTACTATAGCACCCTACACCAGGTTATTACCAGTCCTTATAAGGACCTTTGTGGAACAAGTAGGTTGTGTGTGACTGATTAGCAGACTGTACGTCAGTCCCTATACCGATAAAGGACTGCTGCAGTATAGGGCAGCGGTCAGCAGTAGTGCACCTCAACCCTATGTATTGTGGACCTATACCAGTCCTTATAGAATAGCAGACTGTACCTCACTCAACCCTATGTACTATAGCACCCTACACCAGGTTATTACCAGTCCTTATAAGGACCTTTGTGGAACAAGTAGGTTGTGTGTGACTGATTAGCAGACTGTACGTCAGTCCCTATACCGATGAAGGACTGCTGCAGTATAGGGCAGCGGTCAGCAGTAGTGAACCTCAACCCTATGTATTGTGGACCTATACCAGTCCTTATAGAATAGCAGACTGTACCTCACTCAACCCTATGTACTATAGCACCCTACACCAGGTTATTACCAGTCCTTATAAGGACCTTTGTGGAACAAGTAGGTTGTGTGTGACTGATTAGCAGACTGTACGTCAATCCCTATACCGATGAAGGACTGCTGCAGTATAGGGCAGCGGTCAGCAGTAGTGCACCTCAACCCTATGTATTGTGGACCTATACCAGTCCTTATTAAATAGCAGACTGTACCTTACTCAACCCTATGTACTGTAGCACCCTAGACAGACCAAGTTACCAGTCCTTATAAGGACCTTTGTGGAACAAGTAGGTTGTGTGTGACTGATTAGCAGACTGCAGCAGAAGGGCAGCAGTCAAGTATAATATTCTTTCTATATTTGGAAGAAAGAATATTAGAAGTGTACAAGCCTATTACCATACCACTGCTACCAGTCCTGAAAAGAACCTTTGTGGACCTAATAAAGTAACAGCTACTGATTAAACTGACCCTCACTGCCTCACACACAGCTTCCTGCCTGTCCCTATATAAACTGACAAAACAGAGGCTACTGGAACAATAGCTGGAATAGCACTTTTGTGGACCTGATAGTAACAGCTAATGACTAAACTGACTGTCCCTGCAGCACACACCTTCCTGTCCCTTTCTCTAAACTGACAAAAGACTCTCAGGCTGCTGCAACAATCAGTAGCACAGCAAACCTATATCCTGAACTACACCTAACACCTATACCAGTCCTGAAAATAACTTTTGTGTACCAAATAGCTAGCGATTTGGGTCACTGCAATCTCTCCCTGCTCCACACAGCAACCTCTCCAAATAGTGACAGAAGAAAGAATGTAAAATGGCCACCGGATCGGGTGTATTTATAAGTTAGGGGGAATGTCCAAGTGTCCATGTGCTGTAATGTCTCAATTGGCTGTCCTGTACCCCATGATGGATGTGTCATCATAGGTCAAAGTTCTTTTACACAGTAAACACGGAAGTCCGCCGGGCGAACGGCGCCAATAGTCCGCCGATCGGGCGGACCGCGAACAGCCGAAATTCACCGCGAAACGACCGCCGGGCGATCCGTTCGGCCATCCCTAGTCTTGTACACAAATCTGATTACAGTAGCTGTCATTAGTGCTATCGTTATATAATAATAATGGACTGCAGTTCTCGGCGGGGGGAGCTATAGGTGGCGGTGCTGTACACAGATCTGATTACAGTAGCTGTCACTAGTGCTATTGGTATGTAATAGTAATGGACTGCAGTTCTCGGGGGGGACCCATAGGTGGCGGTGCTGTACACAGATCTGATTACAGTAGCTGTCACTAGTGCTTTTGTTATGTAATAGTAATGGACTGCAGTTCTCACGGGGGAACCATAGGTAATGGTGTTGTACACAGATCTGATTACAGTAGCTGTCACCAGTGCTATTGTTATGTAGGGATGAGCTTCGTGTTCGAGTCGAACGTACGTTCGACTCGAACATTGGCTGTTCGGCCGTTCGGCGAATTCCGAACGTTTGGGCCGTTTGCGTCAAAATTCGAGTGACGCGCGCGCGGACCACAATGCACTGCGGTGGCGCAGTGCATTGCTGCCCCATGATTGGCCAAGCATGCACTGTGACCCCGCATGCTTGGCCAATCGCAGCGCCGGCAGCGAGGAGAGCCATGATTGGCCACAGGCATCCTGCCTGTGGCCAATCATAGCTCAGGCTGTGTAGTGCACGCCCCACACTATATAAGGCCGCCTTTGAGGCGGCCTCGTGTAGTGTGTTACTTAGCATCTGAAGCAGTGGGTGTTCTGTGTACCTTCAACACAGTACACACCAATCGTTTTTGGCTGATTTCCTATCTTGCTGCTGTGTAGTGGTTGTTGTCTGTGCCCTGACTGCAGTATACACCACTATATTCACCTCACCTATATAGCTAGTGATCTAGCTTTAACCACTTAACAACTGCCCATTGCCGATTAACGGCTTCAGGGGGGTTGTTTAACTCTGAGAGGCCGTTAATTAACGGCCTCCCAGAATTCTGCTCTCGCGTGCCCCGAGGTGTGCGCACTCGAGAGCATCCGTGACCGCCGGGTCGCATCACGGATCACGGTAAACGGCCGCTCATAGCGGCCGTTTACCACGTGATTGCTCCGTCAAATGACGGAGTGATCACTTGGAAACAAACCGGCGTCATGTTATGACGCCTGTTCCTCCCTCCCCTCTCTGTACCGATCGGTACAGCGGAGGGGAAAGAGATCGGTGTCAGCAGCGATGTGGGCTGCATCTGCAGTGCCCACATCGCTGCTCACCGAATTTAACCCCTCAATTCCCTGCCAATACTCTGCAATACCAGTGCATACTCTGCAGTACCCTGCCATTACTCTGCAGTACCCCGCCATTACTCTGCAGTGCAGTACCCTGCCATTACTCTGCAGTGCAGTACCCTGCCATTACTCTGCAGTACCCCCCATTACTCTGCAGTAACCCCCATTACTCTGCAGTACCCCCCAATACTCTGCAGTACCCGCCATTACTCTGCAGTACCCCCAATACTCTGCAGTACCCTGCCATTACTCTGCAGTGCAGTACCCTGCCATTACTCTGCAGTACCCCCCATTACTCTGCAGTAACCCCCATTACTCTGCAGTACCCCCCAATACTCTGCAGTACCCGCCATTACTCTGCAGTACCCGCCATTACTCTGCAGTACCCCCAATACTCTGCAGTACCCTGCCATTACTCTGTAGTACCCCCCAATACTCTGCAGTACCCTGCTATTACTCTGTAGTACCCCGCCAATACCCCGCCAATACTCTGTAATACCCTGCCATAAATTGCCATACCCAGCCATACTCAGAGATACCCAGCCATACTCGGTGATACCCTGAAATACCCAGCCATAGACGCCCCCCACCCCTCACCGCCCTCCGGTGCTTCTACCAACTCGCCAGTACGATCAAAGCCAGAATCTTTTTTTTATTTTTTATTTCAGGCTTCCCAGCCTAGAGGTGAGATGTGGGGTCATATTGACCCCCCAGATTTCACTGTAAAGAGGACCTGTCACCCCATATTCCTATTACAAGGGATGTTTACATTTCTTGTAATAGGAATAAAAGTGATCAAAAATATATTTTTGGGGAAAAAAATGTCAAACTAACATAAATAAAGTAAAATGAACAATAAAAAAAAAAAAAAATTTTAAAGCGCCCATGTCCCCATGTGCTCGCATGCAGAAGCGAACGCATGCGTAAGCCCCGCCCACATATGAAAACGGTGTTCAAACCACACATGTGAGGTATCGCCGAGAACGTTAGAGCGAGAGCAATAATTCTAGTCCTAGACCTCCTCTGCAACTCAAAACATGTAACCAGTAAAAAAAAATTTAAGCGTCGCCTATGGGGATTTTTTAAGTAGCGACGTTTGGCGCCATTCCACGGGCATGTGCAATTTTGAAGAGTGACATGTTTGATATCTATTTACTCAGCATAACTTCATCTTTCACTTTATGCAAACATTGGGCTAACAAGTGGTTAATAATAGAGCTTGCAGTCAGTAGTGTTAGGAGATAGTGTGTGCTGTCTGCGTGCTCTGTACCCAGTACATACCGCTATAATATAGGGCAGGCCCCTACTTTCAAACATCCAACTTACAAACATCTCCTACTTGCAAACGCAAGGAGACAGCAGCAAGTGAGATGAAAAAAGATGGACGACAAAACAAATTATACAGGGGTGATAACCCTTCCCTATGTTTTCCAAAAAGCTTAAAGATAGTTTTTTTGACTGGAGCTACACTTTAAAAATGTACCGGTTGAAAATGACAAACAGATTCAACTTAACACAACAAACCTACACAGTCCCTGTCTTGTTTGCACCGCCTGTATACTGCTGTTCTGAGTATATAGGGCCTGGGGGCCACACGCATTTCCTTTTTTTAATATGGGTACGGGGTTCCCCTTAATATGCTTACAAGACCCAAATAGGCTGGTAATGGGCAGGGAGGGCTACCCATGCCATGTTTCTCAATGATTTTCAACCATATTGCAGGAACCAGATATAACATTAAAACCGCAAGCAGTTTTAAATGGTGTTATTTCCGTTAAATGTCATTTTGTGCAGGGACTGTTCTAAACACGGGAAACACGTGGCACTTCACAGGCATACTACAGACACCCCCCAGGCACCATATTTAAAGGAATATTTCACCTTTTTTTTTCACTTTAATCGTCATTAAAATCAGTGCTCCCGCCAAAACGGCCGTTTTTAAAACTTTTTTTTTGCAGTGACCCATGTCCCCTGAGGCAGGAGGCAGGTCCCCAAACCCTTTTTAGGACACTATCTTGCATATTAGCCGTTAAAATTAGCACTTTCCAATTTGAATGTTCGAGTCCCATAGACTTCAATGGGGTTCTAACGTTCGTACCGAACGCGGGGGTCGTTCGCAAGTTCTGGTGCGAACCGAACCGGGGGGTGTTCGGCTCATCCCTATTGTTATGTAATGGATTGCAGTTCTCAGTTCGTTAGTGCTATCGTTATGTAATAGTAATGGACTATAGTTCTCATGGGGGGACCATAGGTGGCAGTGTGGTACACATCTGAATACAGCAGCTGTCACTAGTGCTATCGTTATGTAATGGATTGCAGTTCTCAGGGGGGGGACCCATAGGTGGTGGTGTTGTACACAGATCTGATTACAGTAGCTGTCACTAGTGCTATCGTTATGTGATAGTAATGGTCGGCAGTTCTAAGGGGGACCCATAGGTGGCGGTGTTGTACACAGATCTGGTCACAGTAGCTGTCACTAGTGCTATCGTTATGTAATAGAAAGCAGTTCTCAGGGGGGACCATAGGTGGCGGTGTTGTACACAGATCTGATTACAGCAGCTGTCACTAGTGCTATCGTTATGCAATGGATTGCAGTTCTCAGGGGGACCCATAGGTGACGGTGTTTTACACAGATATGATTACAGTAGCCGTCACTAGTGCTACCGTTATGTAATGGATTGCAGTTCTCAGGGGGGACCCATAGGTGGCGGTGTTTTACACAGATATGATTACAGTAGCTGTCACTAGTGCTATCCTTATGTAATAGTAATGGACTATAGTTCTCATGGGGAGACCATAGGTGGCGGTGTGGTACACATCTGATTACAGCAGCTGTCACTAGTGCTATCGTTATGTAATGGATTGCAGTTCTTGGGGGTGACCCATAGGTGGCGGTGTTGTACAGATCTGATTACAGTAGCTGTCACTAGTGCTATCGTTATGTGATAGTAATGGTCTGCAGTTCTAAGGGGGACCCATAGGTGGCGGTGTTGCACACAGCTCTGATTACAGTAGATGTCATTAGTGCTATCGTTATGTAATAGTAATGGAGTGCAGTTCTCATGGGGGAACCATAGGTGGTGGTGTTGTACATAGATCAGAAAGAAAAATAAATACCGCTCTAAACCTAAATCTATACTAATAAACTAAAAATCGCTGCAGCTCAGTTTTACAAGATACACATAAACACAATAAGATAACAAAAGGAAAAAGCAGCGCACATACATAAATACTATAACTAAAATTAAATTTTCGTACGTTTTCTATGTTTCTTATGTTTCTTACGTCACTGCAGTCCATTACCATTACATAACGATAGCACTGGTGACAGCTGCTGTAATCAGCTCTGTCTACAACACCGCCACCTATGGTGCCCCCCTCAGAACTGAAATCCATTACATAACGATGGCACTAGTAACAACTACTGTAATCAGATCTATGTACAACACCAGGAAAAAGCAGTGCACATACATAAATACTATAAATAAATTTAAATATAAACACCTATGAGTGAATAATTCATTGATTGCAATAGTAGTGAGAAAAGTTGATCTACCCCTTTAATAAATCAAACATACCATAATTTATAAAAAGAATTATAAATAAGTGTTAATAATGAAATTCGAAAAATCCCAGTAAAGTGATAAAAAAGTCCAATATAATAGAAATCGTCATCGCGATACAGCATATGTTGGATGGGCGATTGCATGCCGGCCGGCATTTTTTATGGGCGTTTTTACTGCTTTCTATGTAAGTGTATTTCTTTACTTTTATTAAATTTGTTATACGGAATTATGCTATGGTGATTCTTCTTTCCATTTCCCGGGGATCCCAGCCTGTTTCATTCAATAAGGGAGCCTACTGTGATCATGGTCTGAGGAGGTGCTGTGGAGATTGACTATGGGCATGAAATCGCTTGCCTTTTGGTAAGCGCATATTTTGTGGGGTGGTGGTCACGATCCTTGGTGTTTTTTGGTTGCACAGAAGATTGAACACTCTCTAATTTTTATTTTTACATTATTATTACACTCATTATTTTTATTTTTTTGTCAGAAACGGTTCTTTATTTTGTATTTGTTTGCACAGATTACAATCACAGTAGACAATATTCAGTCATAGGTCAGTGAGATCAGAATAAGCCAATTAATGGCGAATACATATCTAAGGTAGTGCATTATAAGGTTATGTGCAAAACGTTCACAGAATAACACTGTTGGTATCATAGTATGATAAATAAAGAAAAAACAGTATCTAGATACGGCATATAAAGAGAAAAAACTAATATAACAAGAATAAACAACCCGTGATGAACCTCGAGCCAGTCCAGTCCCACACTATCTCATGAAAAATTGTTTATAGTACCTCTACCCCTAGATCTCCTGCGTTTTTTTTTTTTGTATGGTTTGCATATGTGAGGGACTGGGGTTTATATGGTCACAAAACAGACACCCCAAAGCAAAGTACATATTCATTTTTTTTATATTTCTAAACATATCCCTTCTATTCTATTAATAACCAGTAGATGGCAGAGAAGGTACACAAACAGAGTCTATATAAGGCCAAACACCATGTGACTGGAAATTAAACTACTTCCAGCCATAAAGTCAGTGGTCATATCTCATGCTGTTTGTGTGATGCTTTGCAGGTATGTACTCTAAATTGTTCCTAATCTGTATTAACCTGTGATAGAAAGATTCCTAAACATCTTGAGCAGATGCAGAAAAAGTCTCAGCAGATTTTATGCTATAGTTTTGCTGTAATTAGAAGTTTAGAACAGCATGTGTCAGAAACAAGTGAAAAGTGCATAAGAACATGAAAATACTGCATTAGTCAGAACAAATGTCTATGATAAACACTAAACAGTTCTAAATAGGTATATTTAAACCTGATTTATTGAAAATGGCATAGATTTATAGAAGCACATGTTTTCTGTTATTTAATATAGAAAAAAACCTATTGTATGTAAAGCTTATGTATTGCATCATACAGACATGCAATGTGCACCATCTAGTGGTTAAAAAAGAGTACCACCATGATAATATTTGTATTAAAGCAATGCATTGCCAGTATGATTATTGCACACTTAAAGTGTACCAGAGAGATAAAGATAATTATCTATAACACTGAATAACAGGGATATATATGTTATTAAATTTAGTAATGTTCATTGTTGTAACTACGTTTTAAAATACTTTAGTTAAAATCGGTATTATATATATTGTTAATGTTTATAAACATGTGACTATAAAAATGTAAAAGATGTATTGTTATGTAAAAATTAAACTACTTCCAGCCATAAAGTCAGTGGTCATATCTCATGCTGTTTGTGTGATTCTTTGCAGTCCACGCCAAGCTGATCACCTTATCTCATCGCGTCTACAATCATCGGCTCTCTTAATTCACATTTTGAGGCCGGTAACATTTTGGGGGCTCGTGTGCCGGGATTCGTTGTGTTACCAGTGAGAAGGAAGCGCGAGACAAGCGTGAGCCTGCTACAGAGCTACAAGGAGAGTCGTGAGTGTCGTCTGCCTTGTGAGTGCAAGTCTTCAGATTGCAACAGAGATGGCGTCTCCTCGTCGTGCGCTGATGTGGGATATCCAGAAACAAATTCATCTGCTTAATGAAGAACAGCTGCATAGCCTTGCTATTACGCTGGGAGATGAAAGAGACGTGGACGTTCCATCAGTGACTGGTACCAACGAAATGGAACTTGTTGAATTTATTGAAGACTACTTGAGAAGTGATCAGCTGGAAAAGTTGGAAGATCAAGGTATGTCTTACCTACTCATCATCCAAGACAAGATCAATGAACTAAAACTTAACAAGGAAAGTACACCAACTGTGGACATTGCAACCGCTGCAAAAAAAATAAGTAGTGGGACTGCAAGGACTGTACAGGTATCGGAGGTGGTGAGATTAACTGATGTTGTTGCTTTATTGCCACGTAGAGAATTTAAAATGCATGGTGGTGTAATTTCAGATCATGGTTCGGACATGAGTTACAGTAGCGTGTGCAAACAAATTGACGAGGGTCTAACAGAAAAATTCCCTGAATCTGAAATTATACGCACAGTATTGAGAATAATCAAACCTGGTAATTTTAAAGATATGTTGACTGACAAAGATGATCTTACTGTTGCTGAATTGAAAAGGTTTTTGAAGTCACATATGAGAGAACGAAGTGGTAATGAGTTATTTCAGGACCTTAGCAATGCTGCCCAGCAAGAAAGAGAAACAGCACAACAATTTGTTTACAGGCTAGTGGGGTTAAAACAAAAAGTTCTGTCTACATCACAACATGATAGGCAAGAGTTTAACTATGACAAAAAACTGGTGCAAGGCATATTCCTTCATACACTGTATCAGGGACTAAATGAGAAAAATTCTAATGTTAGACGAGATATCAAGCCTTATGTGTCTGATTTGACAGTAACGGATGACTTTATCATAGAGCAAGTCACCAGATCAGTTGATGAGGAAACAGAAAGGCAGAGACGCTTAAACAGTGCACCTAAACAAACATAAATCTCTTACTGTTCATTCATCCCAGACACCAGGGAATAGCGAAAAAGACACCTTCCAAAAGGGAGTTGAGGTAGATGCTAGAGCAAATCACACTGCATTAATGGAACTAACAACACAGGTCTCTGCTCTCACAAAGAACCTGGAAAAGATGATGAAGCTAACTCCTATTGTTGGAAACCAAATGACTAAGTCACTAACCAATGTTCAAGTTCCAGATACAACTCACTGCAAGCCCAGGTGTGATGATTGCATTAAACGAGAGAGTCAGAACTGCTACCATTGTTTCTACTGTGGTTGGACAGGACACAGAGTGGTTGATTGCTTGAAGAAAAGAAACGACAGACGGTCACTGGGAAAGGGACAACCAGTGACCACCTCAAATGATCTGTCCCATGCTAAGGTAAACAGGGTATTCACCCACCGGTCAACTAGAACACTCCCAAAAGAGAATGGATTCTCCAAACAACACGTAGCACAATTAATTGGAGGAAAATGCCTACTGCCATGTCAGATGAATGGTGTTCCGGTTGACATGTTGATGGATACAGGAGCTCAGGTCAGCATTGTCGGGAAGGCATGGTTAGAAAAGTTTCTACCCAGCGTCTCCATTAGGCACATACAAGATTTACTTTGTGATGACAACTTATCCATTACAGCTGCAAATGGTTCTATCATTCCATTCATCGGGTGGATTGAAGTCTGCCTGGAATTCGAAAGTAGTGGACATGGAAACTCAGCCATTTATGTGCCAATGCTGGTGAGTGACTGCTGTAATGACAATCCAATTCTTGGGTTTAATGTTATCGAAGAATTGATCAGAGAAAACCGTGACCGACCAAACAGCACCCAAAACCTGACTATCTTGCTGAGTGAAGCTATGAAAGTAAGACAGAGTGTAGCGAATAACATTGTCAATGTTGTCAGTCAAGCAACTGACCCAGGAGAAATATTCGATAGTCGTATGGTCAAAGTGGGGAAGAAGGGACTCCAGATTAAAGGAGGCGAGCTCTGTGAAGTCAAATGCAGAATTAGAGCGTGGCCAAAAGGAGGAATCATGCCATTTGAACCACTTCCCAAATATCCAGTCGAGGAAGGACTTGAACTATTTCCTTCAGTGGTAGATGTGCCAAATGGGTTCTCTAAACTGGTGAAGATACCTATACTGAACCGTGCTCAACATGACATCTACCTTCCACCCAGAACAGTATTGGGTACCATTTCTCCAGCAGCTGAGATTCTACCATTGTCTCCAAACAAAGACGATGGAAAGGGAATTGACCAGAAGAAAAGGGTGTTTTATGTAAACCAGTTGAATCAAGTGGACACTGGAAATCAGCTACCCACTAACAAATCTGTTAAGTGGCACCCACCTGTCAATTTGGAAGATCTCTCAGAAGAAGAACAGGAGATAGCGAGACAAATGTTATATGATGAATCAGATGTCTTTGCTCGAGATGAGGGAGACATAGGATGCATCCCTAACCTGAAACTGAGGATAAATCTGAAAGATGAAACTCCTGTCCAGAAACGCTACAATTCAATACCGAAACCCCTATACAAAGAAGTGAAAGAATATATCCAAAACCTTCTTGACCGAGGTTGGGTAACAAAATCTTCTTCCGCATACTCATCACCAGTTGTTTGTGTTCGAAAGAAGGACAGTAGCCTACGACTATGTGTTGACTTTAGGGAGTTAAACCGAAAGACTATCCCAGATAGACATCCACTACCCAGAATACAAGATCTGCTGGATAGCTTAGGAGGATTTACGTGGTTCTCAATCCTGGACCAGGGTAGTGCGTATCATCAAGGCTTTGTGCATGAAGACTCCAGACATCTGACGGCTTTCAGCACCCCCTGGGGACTCCTGGAGTGGAACCGTATTCCATTTGGATTAACGAATGCCCCAGCAGCTTTTCAGAGATGCATGGAGAATGTATTAGAGGGCATCAGAGACAAATGTTGTTCTCCATACTTGGATGACGTACTTTGCTACTCCAAAACTTTTCAGGAGCATGTCAATGATATTAGGCAAGTGCTTAGTCGAATGCGTGAGCATGGTATCAAACTTAGACCGAAGAAGTGTGAACTCTTTAAACGACAGATTCGATACCTTGGACGAATGGTGTCAGAAGAAGGTATAAAAATTGACCCAAAAGATCTTGAAGCGGTATTACATTTGAAAAGGAAAGAACCCAAAACAGTGGGAGGGGTCAGATCTTTGTTAGGATTCCTGAGCTACTACAGGTCCTTCATTCAAGATTTCTCTCGACTTGCTAAACCACTGTATGAACTTTTGCAGAACACTGAGAAAGAATCTGCTACATCCATCCCCAAAAACAATCGGAGGGAATCTACAAAGAAAAACGGGAACAAAGCACAAGTGCCATCTAAAACACTGATTCAATGGACACCCAAACATCAAGCTGTAGTATCCAGACTGGTGGACATGCTAACCAATCCACCAATTCTAGCATACCCTGATTTTGATTTACCCTTCGTCTTACACACTGATGCTTCCAATGAAGGCCTAGGTGCTGTACTATACCAACGACAAGGAGAAAAACTTTGTGTTATTGGGTTTGGCTCCAGAACATTAACTCCAGCAGAGCGCAATTACCATCTTCACTCTGGTAAACTTGAGTTTTTAGCTCTCAAGTGGGCAGTCTGTGACAAATTCAGAGATTACTTGTACTACGCTCCAACATTCACCGTTTACACAGACAACAACCCATTGACATATGTATTGAGTACTGCCAGACTGAATGCTGTGGGTCATCGCTGGGTTGGCGAGTTGGCTGATTTCCACTTCGATATCAAGTACAGGCCAGGTAAACAGAATGCAGACGCAGATACACTGTCACGATTTCCGGTGGAACTCACGAAGAATCTGAGTGAGTACACAGAGCTTGTACCATCTGAGGTTGTGTCAGCTATGTGGCAAGGGAGCAAAGCTGTTGACGAAGAAGAGGCATTATGGGTGGCTTCATTGACTCTTCACTCAGAAAGTGATGTGGCCGAAGAATTGCTGAAAGGACAGACAATCTGCCCAATGACTCAGGAGAATATCAGAGCATTACAACAAGACGATACCAACATTAGAGAAGTGGTCTGGCTTAAGGAGAAAGACTGGATTCCAAACCACAAAGAAAAGGAGAGTATGACCAGCAAAACAAGACGTTTGATACATGAATGGAATAAACTCAGAGTCGATGAAGGAATCCTCTACCGACATTCTGGAACCCGAAAACAGCTAGTTCTACCAGAAAAGTTAAAACCATTGGTCTTAAGAAATCTTCATGATGACATGGGTCACATTGGTACTGAGAAGGTAACCCACCTAGCACGTGAACGATTTTACTGGCCATTTATGCAAAAAGACATTGATGAATATGTGCTGAAGAAGTGCAGCTGCATCAAACAAAAGCGTCCAAATATCACCGAAAGAGCACCTATGGGTTTGATTACTACCAGTTCACCTTTGGAGTTAGTATCCATTGATTATCTTCACTTGGAGAAAAGCAAAGGAGGATATGAGTATATACTTGTAATAGTTGACCATTTCACACGCTTTGCACAAGCGTATCCAACTAAGAACAAATCTGGAAAAACGGCGGCAGAAAAGATCTTTCAAGATTTCATACCACGTTTTGGCTATCCAGAGAAACTCCACCATGACCAAGGAAGAGAATTTGAAAACAACTTATTTCAGACATTGCAACGATTGGCAGGGATTTCTCATTCAAGAACTACTCCATTCCATCCACAGGGTAACCCAGTGGAGAGACTGAACCGTACTTTGTTACAGATGCTTCGCACCTTAGAGGAAGAGAAAAAGTCAGATTGGAAAGAACATCTTCCACATATGGTTCATGCATATAATTGCACCAGGCATGAAGCCACAGGATACTCGCCATTCTTTCTATTGTATGGAAGATCTCCTCGTTTGCCAATTGACCTCATGCTCAACCTAAATTTGGAAAAGGAATCAGAAAGTCAACCAACATTTACTCAGAAATGGGCATCTAGAATGCAAGAAGCTTACAAAATCGCATCCGAGAATAGCAAAAAATCATCTGCTAAAGGGAAGAAGTACTATGACAATAAGATAAAAGGAGCACCTCTTCAACCGGGTGATCGGGTCTTAGTACGAAATCTCTCTGAAAGAGGAGGACCTGGTAAACTTCGTTTATACTGGGAAGAATCAGTACACAAAGTGGTAGAAAGAATCAAAGATGGGCCTGTGTACAAAATTCAGCCTGAAAGTGGTAAAAAGACTATTCGAGTACTGCACAGAAATATTTTACTACCAGTAAATGACCTACCAATTGAAGGACACATTCCAAGAGTACCGATGAAACAAAGACAATCAAGTAACAGAAAGGATGCCAGAATGGATGTGGACCAGGAGGAGGAATGTTCAGATGAAGAAAGATGGTATTATCCTTATATACCAGAGACTACAGAAAGTCATGATCGTGTTGTGTCTCAACCAAACTCTCAAAACGTAGAGAAAATCCCATTAAGAGTTTCTGCTGAAGAGTTCTATCCTACAACTACCACACCCAATGTTGAACAAGAACAAAATGATGGAACAGTAGTTGGCGACCAAATCTGGGCTACAGATATGGTGGGACTAGACACTGCAGAATTACCCTCATTAAGTCAAAACTTACCTGTGAACCAAGATATGCAAATGGAAAATGATGTTGATGGAGAAGACTCAACTCCTGTCAGAAGATCTACCAGACAAGTTAAGCCTAAAGAGATCTTTACATATGACACACTAGGTCAGCCAAGATACATACCAAGTCAGATTCACACCATACAAACTCCTACAATGCTAGCTACTCCCAGGACATGCCAGGTAGTTAACGTAGCTCCTTGGTGGCAACGAGTACCTATTTGGGTTACTTAAATCACTAAATAGTGTTCAGATACCAATTGAGTTTAATGTCGGGAGCCATTAACTGAAGGAGGGGAGAGTGTGACGGACTGGGGTTTATATGGTCACAAAACAGACACCCCAAAGCAAAGTACATATTAATTTTTTTTTTATATTTCTAAACATATCCCTTCTATTCTATTAATAACCAGTAGATGGCAGAGAAGGTACACAAACAGAGTCTATATAAGGCCAAACACCATGTGACTGGAAATTAAACTACTTCCAGCCATAAAGTCAGTGGTCATATCTCATGCTGTTTGTGTGATTCTTTGCAGGTATGTACTCTAAATTGTTCCTAATCTGTATTAACCTGTGATAGAAAGATTCCTAAACATCTTGAGCAGATGCAGAAAAAGTCTCAGCAGATTTTATGCTATAGTTTTGCTGTAATTAGAAGTTTAGAACAGCATGTGTCAGAAACAAGTGAAAAGTGCATAAGAACATGAAAATACTGCATTAGTCAGAACAAATGTCTATGATAAACACTAAACCGTTCTAAATAGGCATATTTAAACCTGATTTATTGAAAATGGCATAGATTTATAGAAGCACATGTTTTCTGTTATTTAATATAGAAAAAAACCTATTGTATGTAAAGCTTATGTATTGCATCATACAGACATGCAATGTGCACCATCTAGTGGTTAAAAAAGAGTACCACCATGATAATATTTGTATTAAAGCAATGCATTGCCAGTATGATTATTGCACACTTAAAGTGTACCAGAGAGATAAAGATAATTATCTATAACACTGAATAACAGGGATATATATGTTATTAAATTTAGTAATGTTCATTGTTGTAACTACGTTTTAAAATACTTTAGTTAAAATCGGTATTATATATATTGTTAATGTTTATAAACATGTGACTATAAAAATGTAAAAGATGTATTGTGATGTAAAAATTAAACTACTTCCAGCCATAAAGTCAGTGGTCATATCTCATGCTGTTTGTGTGATTCTTTGCAGTCCACGCCAAGCTGATCACCTTATCTCATCGCGTCTACAATCATCGGCTCTCTTAATTCACATTTTGAGGCCGGTAACATATAATCCCTCATATATGTTATCTTTTGCTACCTAGTCAGTCACCATTCATCACCCCATCAACAGTCTGTCACTGATTAATTGATGTGGGGCCAATCCAGGAGTTTCCAGCCATGGTCTCCACATAGCTTGAAACTTACAAGGGGAGTTTCTGTGTTGGTATGTTAATTTTTCTCTTATTAATAATTTGCTTACACTCTCCACCCATTTTTTCTGAGAAGGTATCCTTGGGGTTATCCATAGTTGTGCTATCATTTTACGTGCCACATATAATAAGCGCAGTATCACCGTATGGGTGGGGGGGCTCAGCGTCTCCTCCTTCAACGCCCCCACTAAACATACAATCGGGTCCTGTGGTAATAAAGTGGTAAAGACCTTGGATACTGTGTCAATGATCTTCTTCCAGTACCTGAAGAGTTTAGGGCACTTCTACAGCATGTGAAGGAGATTCCCATTGTCACGTTCACACTTTGGGCACAGAGGTGAATCCCTGAGCCCCCATTTGTAGAGTTGTAGGGGGGTTCTATATGATCTATGTAATTAGTACAAGTGGAATAATCTCTGTGACGCCGATACCGAAACTAGGGGTGCAGCGGAGAGGCATTTCGCCCTATTACACTCATTGTTATCACCATTTTTTATTATTATCAATCTATAATATTACCAATATATATTTTTTAAAATTCTATTTTATTGTTATTATTAATCTAATATTTTTTATTTTTGCATGAATTCTTATGAAATTTAGGTTCTCACTGGACTATTTTTCATTTATTGCACTTTTTTTATCACTTCACTGGGATTTTTCGAATTTCATTATTAACACTTGTTATTTATAATTCTTTTTATAAATTATGGTATGTTTGATTTATTAGAGGGGTAGATCAACTTTTCTCACTACTATTGCAATCAATTAATTAATCACTCATAGGTGTTTATATTTAATTTTATTTATAGTATTTATGTATATGCGCAGCTTTTTCCTGGTGTGGTACATAGATCTGATTACAGTAGCTGTTACTAATGTTATTGTTATGTAATGGATTTCAGTTCTGAGGGGGGGACCATAGGTGGCGGTGTTGTACACAGAGCTGATTACAGCAGCTGTCACTGGTGCTATCGTTATGTAATGGCAATGGATTGCAGTTCTCAGGGGGACCATAGGTGGTGGTGTTGTACGCACATCTGATTACAGTAGCTGTCACTAGTGCTATCGTTATGTAATGGTAATGGACTGCAGTGACGTAAAAAACATAAGAAACATGGGAAACGTAAGACACATGGGAAACGTAAGAAATATGAGAAACATAAAAACATGGGAAACATAAAAAATATGAGAAACACGGAAAACGGAAGAAACATGGAAAACGCAAGAAACACGGGAAACAAAAGAAACATGGGAAATGTAAGAAACATGGGAAACGTAAGAAATATGAGAAACATAAAAACATGGGAAACGTGAGAAACATAAAAACGTAAGAAACATGGGAAACGTAAGAAACATGGGAAACGCGGGAAACATAAGAAATACGGGAAACATAAGAAACATGAAAAACGTAAGAGAAAAACGTGAATTGGCATGAGAAGCGAAACATTGCATGAGAAACTGTAAATTGCATGAGAGCACCGTAAACTGCATGAGAAACGTAAATAACATGAGAAACGTAAATAACATGAGAAATGTAAATTGCATGAGAAACTTAACTTGCATGAGTAATGTAATTTGCATGAGAAACCGTAAATTGCATGAGAAACGTAAATAGCATGAGAAACATAAACAACATGAGAAACGTAAATAGCATGAGAAACGTAAACAACGTGAGAAACGTAAACAACGTGAGAAACGTAAATTGCATGAGAAACGTAAATAGCATGAGAAACATAAATAGCATGAGAAACGTAAATAGCATGAGAAACGTTGTGGGCTCCTTGAGGGTAGGGACCGATGTGAGTGTGCAATGTATAGGGATAGGGACAATTGTAGACACTCACTCAGGTTGAACTGGATGGACTGGTGTCTTTATTCAACCTAACTAACTATGAAACTATGAACGTAACTTACATGAGAAACGTAAATACCTCCTTCTCTGATGCCTGGCGTGAGTGCCAGGAGGAGGGAGAGGGGCAGGTGGCGGTCCCCCACACTGCCTTAGAGCGGGAGGAGTGAGCGTGGAGCCCTCCCTCAGATGAAAATTGATGATGTAACAAACCTTAGGCAGGTATGGTTATTTTAACTGTACATAAATGTACACATATGCTGACCAGGACAGAGAGCCGCCAGACACAGAGGGACAGCGCCAGGGGGACCCAGACTGGCTGTCACCACCCCCCCGGCGGGCGGCCCCTTCGTGGAGTCAGAACTGTGCCCAGAGAGGAGCTGGCGGGCGACCAAACCCCCCCCCCCCCGTGGAATACCGGGAGGACGGACGGGTGGCCCCCTCCTGGACACTGATCTGCATGGACAGAGGAGCCATCGGTCGGCCGAATCCCCCCCGGCAGAACACCAGGAGAAGCAGGCGGGCGGGCGGCCCCCTCGTGGAGAAAGAGGAGCTGCCAGGTGGCCAAATCCCCCCTCCCCTGGCAGAACACAGTGAGAAGTAGGCGGGTGGCCCCCTTGTGGAGGCAGAGGAGCTGTCAGGCAGTCGAACCCCCCCTCCCTCGGCGGGACACCGGCAAGCGGCCGAGATCTTTACAAATGAGCGGAGCTGGCAGGTGGCTGAAACACCCCACCCCCCACGTGAACACTGGGCGGGAGGCCTCTTCGTGGATAGGGGTGACGAGAAGGTGGGCGGGCAGACTTCCTGGTAGTGACCAACGTGAGCTCGAGAAAGCAACCGTCACCACTGAAACAGCCGAATGACTCTCAGCAGAGGACCCAGAAATGACGTGTGTCGGCGTGAGCCTATGACCACAAGGGCAGGAGGCAAAGGAGGGCAGGCTTTATGCAGCCTGACTCCTCCTACAGATACAAGCTGACCAGCGGTCAGCCTTACACATGTAGTCCATTGATGTACAATTGAGTCCCTTCACAATACACCCAATGTACAGTGGATTGAAAAAGTATTCATACCCTTGTCACAACCGAAAACATAAATGTATTTTATTGGGATATTATATGGTGTGTTGTGTTCAGGGTGATGTGCAGAGTTAGGCCTCTTTCACACGAAATATCCGTTCAGGTCCACCTATCAGTTTTTTTAGGCGGACCTGAACGGATGCTCCATAGACCTCTATGGAGCGTTGTATGTCAGCGGTGTCAGCGATCCGACGCGATCCAAAAAAGTGTGACGGAGGAAAACCCTCATTTTCCATCCATCTGAAGATCGGATCGGGTGACGGACTCTGCGGTCTGTCCTCATCCGATCCCCCATAGGGGAGAGTGGCACACTGACAGGTCCATCCCTGCACAGTGTGCAGAGACTGAACTGTCAACTTCCTGCTCAGCGGGGATCGACGGAGTGATCCCCCGCTGAGCCGAGCGGGTTTCGTACGCGGACACGTCCATGTGAAGGTGCCCTTAGTTCTCCGTCACACATAGCGTTTTGCTTTTAGGCCAGAAAGTTCAATTTTGGGCTCATCTGACCAGAGCACCTTCTTTCAAATGTTTGCTGTGTCCAAACTGCAAATTGGACTTCTTATGGCTTTCTTTTGTGGAGTTCACAACTAATAGTTGTCCTGTGGACATATTCTCCCACTTGAGCTGTGGATCTCTGCAGCTCCTCCAGAGTTACCATGGGCCTCTTGGTTGCTTAACTAATTAATGCTCTCCTTGTCTGGCCTGTCAGTTTAGGTGGACGACCATGTCTTGGTAGGTTTGCTGCAACAAGCCCTGCCGTGGTTCCACACCTTCTGCTGAACGAGCAACCTCTTCCTCGGCTGTATCCTGATGGACCCTGCTGACTTTAATGTTTTTCCTCCCTTCTTTTTCCTTTTTTCTTAGGATTACTGTGGCAGATATTTAACTTGCCCATCCAACCCTTGTTTTTGTCAGGGCTGGCTTAACCCTTCCTCCTCTGGGCTGGCCGCTCAGCTGTCGGCTAATTGCCAGCTCTCTTCTCTTTCCACAGTTACCAGCTGTTCCCGATGATGCTCGTCTGACCTGCTTATTTAAAGCCTTCCTGCTCTTTTTCATTTGCCTTCGCATTGGTCACATCACAGGGAACCATCTCCTGCTGTTTGTTTCAAGACTGGCTTGCTGACATCCCACCTGGCTTCTTATCCTGCTTGCGGTTGCTCTCCTTGGATCCCTGACTTCCGGCCTGGCTGATTACCCGAGCTGGTTAATGAACTTTGGACTGGCTGACTATCCGATCTGGCTACAGGACTCTGGCTATGCTTGACTACGCTTTTTTCTATTTACCTTTTTATTTTTATTAATAAACAAGTGTGATTTGATTGTACTTCTGTCTCAGTCTGTTTCATGGTTTCTTACAGTACGTGAAGGCCATGAATTCAGAAGATACAGTCAATCCACTTGTTGGTAATATTTTTTCCAGATTGGATGAGCAAGATCACCGCATGCATCAGTTTGCCATGGCGTTACAAACGCTCCTGAATCGCACCGCTCACCTGGAATCCCCCACGGTGGCTGCTCCGGTACAACCTGAGTCGCAGGCATCCCTGCTGCTGCGCCAGTCTCTGTGCAGGCACCCGCCTCGAGTATTACCTCTATAAGAGGTATGTCTGGTTCTGCTCTGCTTCCCCAGCGATTTGGGGGCGATCCAGTTCAATGCAGAGGGTTTCTCAATCAGGTTGAGATAAACTTTGAGATGCTGCCCCAGGCGTTTCCCACAGACAGAAGCAAAGTAGGTTTTGTGATATCTTTGCTTTCTGAGAGAGCCTTGTCCTGGGATAACCCTCTATGGGAGACGCAAAAAGCCTGTTGTCTTGAGTTACCCTCAGTTTGTGGCCTCCTTTAAAAGGGTTTTTGACGTTCCAGCACGCTCCGCTTCTGCTGCCAAGTGCCTTTGAATTCCGTACTCTGGCAGAGGTTGCTTGGAACAATGAGGCCCTCGTGGCTGCTTTTTCTCATGGTCTCTCGGATTCCATCAAGGATGAGATAGCAGCCCGAGATATACCCACTGAGCTGGAGAGCTTGATCTCATTTGCCATCCTCATTGACTATAGACTCAGAGAAAGACTTTCTCTTAAGGAGCGCTTGCGCAAGCCTCCTGTACGTTTTCCTCCGAGCTTTGTAGTCCCACCCATGCCTCCCTCACCTCCCATGCCTCCTGGTACCGAGGTGGTCAGTGAAGATGAACCCATGCACCTGGGCTTCACGCGTCTCTCTGCGGATGAGAGAGCCTTTAGGAGGAGGGAGAGATTGTGCCTTTATTGTGGCCAGACAGGTCACTTTTTGAAGTCTTGTCCTACCTGTCCAGGGAACGCCCGAACCTTGAGCTCCTGTCATGGACAGACCTTAGGTGGCGTTGTTTCGTCCCCAGTTATCCAGAAGGATAAGCCCCTGGTTTTGGTCACCCTTTCTTGGGCTGAGTCGTCCATCGAGATACAGGCTCTAATCGACTCTGGGGCTGCAGGTCTGTTCATCGATGCTGCATTTGTTTCGCAGCACTCAATTCCGCTGCAGCTGTGTGACACTCCACTTGCTATTGAGGTTCTTGACGGGAGACCTTTACAGCCTGCCCATGTGACTCATGAGACTGTTCCGTTGTCCATAGCCGTAGGGGCTCTTCACCATGAGATAATCCAATTCCAAGTTATTTCCTCACCCAGATTTCCGCTGGTTATTGGTTATCCTTGGTTACAGAGGCACAATCCCTCTTTTGATTGGCTCCGTGCTTAGGTTCTCTCCTGGTCACCACAATGCAGTGAGACATGCTTCCTGAAGGTATCTAAGGTCCTGTGCACCGCTTTACTCCCCTCCTTGCCGGAGGAGTACCGTTATTTTGGCGATGTCTTTGATAAAGGTCAAGCTGGTAGTTTGCCTCCACACCGGTCTTATGATTGCGCAATTGACCTTCAACCTGGTGCCATACATCCTCGTGGCCGGGTTTACCCTTTGTCGGTCTTCGGAGGATAAGGCCATGGAGGAGTATGTTGTTGACGCACTTTCTCGAGGTTTTATCCGCAAGTCCTCGTCTCCTGCTGGTGCTGGTTTCTTCTTTGTGAAAAAGAAGAGCGGTGAACTGAGACCTTGTATAGATTATAGGGGTCTCAATCGTGTCCCGATTAAGAATGCCTACCCGATTCCATTGATTACGGAGTTATTTGACCGCCTCAAGGGAGCAACGGTTTTCACAAAGCTTGACCTAAGAGGGGCATACAATCTCGTGCGCATTAAGGAGGGCGACGATTGGAAAACTGTGTTTAATACCAGAACAGGCCATTATGAATACCTGGTAATGCCTTTTGGCCTTTGTAACGCCCCGGCAGTTTTCCAGGAATTTATTAACGATATCCTCCGAGATTTGTTGTAATTGTGTGTGGTGGTTTATCTCGATGATATCCTCATATTTTCCAAGTCCCTGGAGAGCCACCACACAGATGTATGTCGTGTACTTCAGAAACTAAGAGAGAGCAATCTCTATTGTAAACTGGAGAAGTGCGAGTTCCATTGTGAACAGGTTACATTCCTGTGCTATGTCATTTCCACTGCTGGTTTTTCGATGGACCCAGAGAAACTGTCGGCAGTCCTACAGTGGCCTCGACCTGTAGGTTTACATCCTCTGCAGCGTTTCCTGGGCTTTGCCAACTACTATCGGAAATTTATTCGTAACTTCTCGTCTCTGGTCAAGCCTCTGACTGATATGACGCTAACCCACAGAGTTGGTCTCCGGAGTCCATTAAGGCCTTTGAGACTCTCAAGGCTGCCTGGATTCTGCTCCTGTGTTGGCACATCCTGATCCTACGTTGCCTTTTATCCTAGAAGTTGATGCTTCTGAGACGGGAGTTGGCGCCCTTCTGTCTCAATGTCCTAACTGTGAGAGCGCTATGCATCCATGTGGCTACTTTTCCAAGAAATTGTCACCTGCTGAATGCAATTATGAGATTAGTGACAGAGAGCTGTTGGCGATCATTTTAGCCCTGAAAGAATGGAGACATCTCCTTGAAGGTACCATTGTGCCCGTTCTTATTCTTACTGACCATAAGAATCTTACATTCTTGTCTGAGTCTAAGCGACTCTCTCCCAGAAGGGCGCGATGGGCTCTTTTCTTGTCGAGCTTTAATTACATTGTCTCATTCTTACCCGGTACTAAGAATGTAAGGGCTGATGCCTTGTCACGACAATTTTCCTCCACTTCCAAGTCGGAGTCGGTTCCGGTTCCTATGATTCCTCCTGATCGTATCTTGGCTACGGTTCGCACCAGTCTTACTTCTCCTTTGGGTGACAAAATTCTTGCTGCTCAGGTCCCTGCTCCTCCTGATAAACCTTGTGACCGCGGCTTTGTCCCAGAGAGTCTCCGTACTGCAGTGCTCCAGACTTACCATTCTCCTAAGGCAGCTGGCCATCCTGGGAAGAATCAACTCATTTGGGCCATCTCCCAACAATTCTGGTGGCCTAGTCTACGGGCTGATGTTACTGCCTTCGTAGCTGCCTGTCCCATGTGTGCTCAGAGTAAGACTCCACGACACCTTCCAGTGGGCCTCCTACAACCCATACCCAATGGAGAGAGGCCCTGGACTCACCTGTCTATGGATTTCATTGTGGAGTTGAGTTGTGGAACTCCCAAGGCAACACTGTTATCCTTATGGTGGTTGACCGATTTTCAAAGATGTGTCTTTGTATTCCACTTAAGAAGTTGCCCACCTCTAAGGAACTGGCTTCCATTTTTGCTTGGGAGATCTTTCGCTTACATGGGCTACCCAAGGTGATTGTCTCGGTTAGGGGCAGTCAGCTTGTCTCCCGGTTCTGGCGAGCCTTTTGTGCACAGTTGGGAATCCAGCTTGCGTTCTCTTCTGCGTATCACCCGTAGTCTAATGGGGCTGCAGAACGAGCCAATCAGTCCTTGGAGCAATTCCTACTTTGCTATATTTCATAACAACTGGTCTGACCTATTACTTTGGGTTTGCTCACAACAGTGCCTTGAATTCTGCCTCCCGATTGTGTCCATTTATGGCGAATTATGGTTTCCAACCTTCCATGTTGCCCGACTCGTTTGTTCCGCAGAGTATTCCTGCATTAGAGGAGCATCTCCGTTGTCTTCGTTCCACTTGGGTACAAGTCCAGGAGGCTTTGCCTCATGCTAATGATAGGTACAGACTCCATGCTGACCGCAGACGCCTGCCTGCGCCTTCCTACCAGGTTGGGGACAGGGTCTGGCTGTCATCCCGCAACCTCCAGCTTCGTGTTCCCTCACTGAAGTTTGCACCTCGGTTTATTGGGCCGTTCCATATCCTTCACAGAATTAACCCAGTAGCTTACGCGTTGGACCTTCCTCCTAGTATGCGCATCTCTAATGTGTTTCATGTCTCCTTATTGAAACCGTTGGTCTGTAACCGATTTACCACCTCAGTGCCACGTCCTCACCCTATTCTGGTTGAGAACCATGAGGAGTATTAGGTACAATCCATTGTTGACTCCTGTAGGTTCCGTGTGCGCGTACAGTACCTGGTGCATTGAAAGGGGTACGGTCCGGAGGAACGCTCCTGGGTTTCATCCTCTGACGTACATGCCCCTGTTTTCCTCCGCAAGTTCCATAGACGGTTTCCCCTCAAGCCCGGTGGCCCTCCGAGGGAGAGGGGTCATTGAGGGGGGGTACTGTCAGGGCTGGCTTAGCCCTTCCTCCTCTGGGCTGGCCGCTCAGCTGTCGGCTAATTGCCAGCTCTCTTCTCTTTCCACAGTTATCAGCTGTTCCCGATGATGCTAGTCTGACCTGCCTATTTAAAGCCTTCCTGCTCTTTTTCATTTGCCTTCGCGTTGGTCACATCACAGGGAACCATCTCCTGCTGTTTGTTTCAAGACTGGCTTGCTGACATCCCACCTTGTGTCACGATCAGGGGTCAGGCTCGAAGACCAATTGCTATAGCAGTTGCAGGATTACCATTAACCAGCAGGGTATGAACACAGGCCGTCACCCTGGCAGAAGACACAGGCTCACCTGAGGTGCGGAGTCTAAGTACTAACCGGTTTTCAGCAGAGCTCCAGATGGTAGAGATGGATTTAGCTGCGTGTTAGTACCAGGTCGCGGTCCTCAGGATCACCCCACCAGGAGGTGAGCAAGCCGGGGTTTAGTAGTGGATGAGCAGGTAAGGATCAAACAGAAGCGTGGTCAGAAAGTAAGCCAAAAGGTCGGTAACGAGTTGTTGCAGATTGGGATCAGGCAGAAGCGTAGTCGTGGAACAAGCCAAGGGTGGATAAGGAGCAGTAGCAAATATAAATGGCAGCAGAGAAGACGGGAGCGAGATACAGGCTGGAGATAGCACAATATTCTGGCAAGGAGGAAGTGCAGAGACATGGCTTATATCAGGAAGTCCATGGGATGAGCAAAAGAGTTCAAGGTTCAGCTGAAATCAAGGTACAAGGCAGGGTTGTGAAAAGGATCTGACAAGGAACTGTCCAGCATCTCAGATAGCTCAGAGAGTAGATTCATTGCCAGACACAGCTGAGGTCCCGGGTTCAAGTGCAGGTCCTGACAGTACTCCCCTCCTCCCAGGACGTCCACTGGACGTCTTAGGGCCCAGTTTGTGAGGGAACCTCTGGTGGAATTCTCTTGTTAATCTAGGAGCATGAACATTCTGCTCAGGCTCCCAAGAATTTTCTTCTGGCCCATATCCTTACCATTGAACCAGATATTGCAATTTGTTCCTATAGATCATGGAATCAAGAATTTTCTCCACTACATATTCTTCTTCACCCTGTACCTTAACAGGTGGAGGGGGTGGAAGAATTCTTCCCGAAAAAGTATTTTCGTGAAAAGGTTTGAGTAGCGATATGTGAAACACAGGGTGAATCTTCATACTGGCTGGAAGTTTTAGGCGAAAGGCGACTGGGTTGATCTGGGTCAAGATCTGGAAAGGTCCCACAAACTTTTGTCCCAACTTTGCAGATGGAACATGAACCTTCAGATTTTTAGTAGATAACCAAACTTGATAACCCACATGAAAGGTAGGAAGTGCTCTGTGATGTCTATCTGCAGCCTTTTTGTAACTTTCCTGAGCTTCCCTCAAAGTCTCGATCAATTTATCCTGGATCTCCTGTAAAGCAGTTAATCTGTTGGTAACAGCAGGAATCGGAGTTGAGATAGGGAGATCAGGGATAAAAGCTGGATGATGCCCGGTATTTAGGAAAAAAGGGGTCTGAGAGGTGGAGCTATGTTTAGAATTGTTATAAGCAAACTCCGCTGTAGGAAGATAGTCCACCCAGTCATCCTGAAGATAATTAACAAAACATCGAAGGTACTGCTCTAACATTTGATTGGTCTGCTCGGTCTGACCATTAGACTGAGGATGAAAAGCAGAAGATAGATTAATTGTTACTCCTAGAGCTGAGCAAAAGCTTTTCCAAAATTTTGCAGTGAATTGTACTCCTCTGTCAGAAACAACATCTTCTGGAATTCCATGTAGTCTAAAGATTTCTCGAACCATCAACTCCGAAGTTTGTTCTGCAGAGGGTACCCCCTTGACCGGTATAAAGTGAGCCATCTTCGTGAAGCGATCAATAACAACCAAGATGATGGTCATTTCTTTAGAGGGGGGTAAATCGACTACAAAGTCCATAGAAATTGATCCCCATGGTCTTGATGGGACAGGGAGTGGCTGGAGCAACCCCAAAGGAGAAGCTCGGGGTGTCTTATTGCGAGCACAGACCAGGCATGAGGCTACATAAGCTTTGACATCTCTTTTGTACCCAGGCCACCAAAAGGAACAGGATAAAAGTTCCTCTGTCTTAGAAACTCCAAAATGTCCAGCAAGTTTGGAGTCATGAACCAACTTAAGGACTTCAACCCGAGCAACTTCAGATACATAGAGGCGATGTGCTTGAGTCCAGAAGCCATTTTTGTACTCAAGGATGATGTCCATAGGAGGATTTTTGAGGAGTGTGTCATTCTCATACCCTTCCTTGAGGAGACTCAAGAGTGCTTTAGAACTTGTGGCACCTAGAAAGTTCTTTTGAGGCAGGACTGTGTATTCAGAGTTGTTTTCCTGGAGAGGTCCAGACAACATTCGTGATAAGGCATCAGCCTTATCATTCCTTGACCCAGGTCGATATGAGATAATAAAATTGAACCTGGAAAAGAACAATGACCAACGTGCTTGTCTAGAAGACAATCTCTTGGCAGAACGAATGAATTCCAGACTCTTATGATCTGTGAGAACGGTCACAGGATGCTTAGCATCTTCCAGCAAATGCCTCCATTCAGAAAATGCTTCCTTAATTGCCAGTAACTCCTTATTCCCAATATCATAATTTCTTTCGGCTGAAGACATTAAACGAGAGAAGTAAGTGCAAGGATGAAGCTGCATCTTTTCACCACGTCGTTGAGAGAGGATAGCTCCCACGGCAGGGTCCGAAGCATTCACTTTCACTATAAACGGTAATTCAGGATTGGGATGTACCAATACTGGTGAAGAAGTAAAAAGATTTTTTAACTTTACAAAAGCAGCCTGTGCCTCAGATGACCACACAAAGGGCACCCCTTTCTTTGTTAGTTGGGTAATTGGAGCTATCACCTTAGAGAAGTTCCTTATGAATTTTCTGTAAAAGTTGGCAAACCCGACAAATCGTTGGATTTCCTTAATGTTTCCAGGGGCAGGCCAATCTACCACTGCTTTAATCTTCTCGGGGTCCATGCTCACTCCATCTGGCGAAATAATATACCCTAAGAACTGGATCTGGGCTTGTTCAAACTCACACTTCTCCAGTTTGATGTAAAGTTGATTCTGCCTTAATCTTTCAAAGACAGTGCAAACATGCCTGCGGTGCTCTTCCAGGTTATCGGAAAAGATAAGGATGTCATCCAGATAAGCAATGACAAATTGGTCCAACAGATCTCGAAAAACATCATTTATGAAGTGTTGAAAGGTCGCGGGGGCATTGCAGAGACCAAAAGGCATGACCAAGGACTCGAAATGTCCATATCTGGTTCTAAAGGCGGTTTTCCATTCGTCTCCTGGACGAATACGGACCAGGTTATATGCCCCCCGTAGGTCAAGTTTTGTAAACACTTTGGCAGAACGAAGTCTTTCCAACATTTCCGAGATCAAGGGGAGTGGATAATGGTTTTTAATAGTGACCTTATTTATGTGCCTGTAATCAATGCATGGACGCAAAGTGGAGTCTTTCTTTTCAACAAAGAATAGGGCTGCTCCTGCAGGAGATGTTGAGTGTCTAATAAAACCCTTCTCTAAATTTTCATCAAGCCACTCCCTGAGCACTTTTAATTCAGGTTCTGACAGATTAAAAAGGCGGCCGAAAGGTATTTCAGCCCCTGGGAGCAGCTCAATGGGGCAATCGTATGGGCAGTGAGGAGGTAATTTATCTGCATTTTTCTTATCACAGACATCCCGGAACGCATGGTATTGTGGAGGCAAGTTGTGATATGACTGGGTAGTTACCACACCAATTTGCAATTCCTTGACCAGCGGGGAATTTGTTTGGTAAGATTCCCTACAGTGTTCCTTGCAGTGGGAAGATGTGAAATCTATGGTCCGTGTTCCCCAGTTGATAGAGGGATTGTGAGTGGAAAACCAAGGAATGCCCAAAATGACTGGAAATTTGGGTGATGTGATCAACTGAAAGCTGATAGTCTCACGATGATCAGTCTCAAACTGCATTACCAGAGGAACTGTTTTATGGGTAACAGGTCCTGAGGATAAGGGTGAACCATCAACCGTCTCCATCTCAATAGGAGCAGATGTAGTTCTGGCTGGAATGCTATTGCGGTGGGCAAACTCTATGTCCATAAAGTTTCCTCCAGCCCCTGAGTCCAGCATAGCAGAGCAGGGGATTTCACGGCCCTCAGAAATAAGCTTAATAGGGATGACAAAATGAGACAGTGGAGAATTTACTTTATTTTCTTCAAGAATCAATGGGGAGATAGACTGGGTAATAGAGTTGATTTGTTCAGACAGGATCACATCAGTCGCCGCAATTGTTCTTCTAACCTTGTTAGGACAGTTAAAGTGGTTGTATACTCAAATTTTTAACTTTTACCTACAGGAAAGCCTATAATAAGGCTTACCTGTAGGTAAAAAAAATATCTCCTAAACCTGTACGGTTTAGGAGATATTCCCCTCGGTATGCGCCGCTGACTGCAGCAGCGCATGCGCACAAGCGGATTCTCGGCCTGAAAATCCGGCAGTGGCCGGCCGGCTGGAATGAAATCTCCCGCGCGCATGCGCGGGAGTGACGATATCGCGACTCCGGCCACTTACAGCGCCAGAGCCGCGATACCCGGAAGAAACGCAGAGGGAGCATGTCAGCTCCCTCGGCGTGGATCGGGCCAGATGTCGGGGCCTCATTCTAAGGTAAGTATTTCATAATGAGCTAGTATGCGGTGCATACTAGCTCATTATGCCTTTTGCTTTGCAGGTTTAAAAAAAAAATAATAATTTGCGGGTTTACTACCGCTTTAACTGCGTAATGCCCAGAGTCTCCACAATATAGACAGAGATTCTCCGAACGTCTTCTTTCTTTCTCCTGAAAAGAAATGGATCTCTTAATTGCATCAACCTGCATAGGTTCAGCTTTGTCAGAATCTGGAGAAACTCTTGGATCCTTCTGAAAAAATTGACTAGCAGGGAAACGCATGCCACCATTACTTCCAAACATTCCCAGCCTCTCCTTCCTCCTTTCTGTAAGCCTCTGATCAACTGGGATACATAGTTGGATGAAGGCTTCAAGATCATTAGGAGTTTCTACTCTGGCAAGCTCATCTTTTACCTGTTCAGAAAGGCCTTGGCGGAACTGACTTTTTTGCGCTGCTGGGTTCCAAGTGGTATCTGCCATCCAGTGTCTGAATTCCGCTGTGTATTCAGCAACAGAGCGTTTACCCTGTCGTAAACTATGCAACTTTGCTTCAGCTGTAGCGCAACAGTTGGGATCATCAAAAACTTGATTCATTGCATCCTCGAAAGTCTGGAAATTATTCAGCATGGCACTGTCTTGTTCGATATTGGGGGAGGCCCAGGCTAGAGCTTCCCCAGTCAGGAGGTTGATAACAAACATTACCTTCTGTCTTTCAGAAATGAATGCAGTGGGTCGCATTTGGAAATAGATGCGACACTGGTTAAGAAACCTCTGTAATGGTGGCGGTCACCATTAAACTTGGGTGGGTGAGGCATATGTGCGTTAGTATCATCTCGGGAACGTAGATCCAGCAATTGTTTTGTCAGAGCACGGATCTCTTCATGCTGCTCCTTCACCACACCTTCCAGTACGGAGAATTTTTCTTGGTAAGTGACACCAAACTCCTGCAGCTCTGCAATTTGCTGCCTGAACGGAGCCACGGCATTTGCTATAACGGCCTCCATGTTTTGGGCCAGAATATTCTGTCACGATCAGGGGTCAGGCTCGAAGACCAATTGCTATAGGAGTTGCAGGATTACCATTAACCAGCAGGATAGGAACACAGGCCGTCACCCTGGCAGAAGACACAGGCTCACCTGAGGTGCTGAGTCTAAGTACTAACCGGTTTTCACCCGAGCTCCAGATGGTAGAGATGGATTTAGCTGCGTGTTAGTACCAGGTCGCGGTCCTCAGGATCGCCCCACCAGGAGGTGAGCAAGCCGGGGTTCAGTAGCGGATGAGCAGGTAAGGATCAAACAGAAGCGTGGTCAGAAAGCAAGCCAAAAGGTCGGTAACGAGTTGTTGCAGATTGGGATCAGGCAGAAGCGTAGTCGTGGAACAAGCCAAGGGTCGATAAGGAGCAGTAGCAAATATAAATGGCAGCAGAGAAGACGGGAGCGAGATACAGGCTGGAGATAGCACAATATTCTGGCAAGGAGGAAGTGCAGAGACATGGCTTATATCAGGAAGTTCATGGGAGGAGCAAAAGAGTTCAAGGTTCAGCTGAAATCAAGGTACAAGGCAGGGTTGTCAAAAGGATTTGACAATGAACTGTCCAGCATCTCAGATAGCTCAGAGAGTAGATTCATTGCCAGACACAGCTGAGGTCCCGGGTTCAAGTCCAGGTCCTGACACCTTGCTTCTTATCCTGCTTGTGGTTGCTCTCCTTGGATCCCTGACTTCTGGCCTGGCTGATTACCCGATCTGGTTAATGAACTTTGGACTGTCTGATTACCCGATCTGGTTAATGAACTTTGGACTGGCTGACTAACCGATCTGGCTATGCTTGACTACACTTTTTTCTATTTACCTTTTTATTTTTATTAATAAACAAGTGTGATTTGATTGTACTTCTGTCTCAGTCTGTTTCATGGTTTCTGACAGTTTTGCTCTTTAGCTGGAGCAGGACCCCCTGGATTGGCCCTCGCCTGTTGCTTCTCCACTCACTCCCAATAGGTGAACTCCTGTGAGCCATGCTCCCCGGATGGGGACATCTCCGGTGTTAAGGTCACTCTCTCCTCTTTGGGCCATCTGGCCAGGGAGTGCCCCCTACTCTGCTGATACATGTGTTCTTCCCTCACCCTCAAAGCGGTTTGTACTTTACTTGTTTTATGTATTTGATATTTTTTTTTTTTTGTTGGTTCTTACTTATGCACTTTGTCTCCTCAGCACTCAATGTTTTTTGGGTCGGTCTGCTGCAGGTCTCTCCAAAATCCTCTGATTCCTGGTGCTATGCTGCCTATTGCACAGCTATGGCTTCCCTGAAGATCGCCTTGTATAACGTCCGTGGCTTAAAGTGGTCGTAAACCCTTTACAACCACTTTAAACTACAGGCAAGCCTATAATTAGGCTTACCTGTAGCTGCGCTGGATATCTCCTAAACCTGCATGGTTTAGGAGATATCCCTGTATTTGCATGTGCCGACGTCATGCGGCACATGTTCACTTAAGCCAACTGAAGCAATGGCACGTTGCTTCAGTTGTACTGTGCCGTTCCCGCCGGCTCCTGCACATGTGTGGGAGTGATGTCATCGCAGCTCCGGACAATCACAGCGCTGGAGACGTGATACCCGGAAGTAACCTCCGGGATAGTTGTCGCTGGCTGGAGGGGGAGATAAGGACGGCTTAGGGGGCTTCGTTCTCGGGTAAGTAATTCATAATGAGCTAGTATGCATCATTATGCCTTTATCTTGCAGGGTGTTTTCTTTTTTTTTTTTTCTTCAGGAGTGTTTCCAATCACTTTAAGCTCTCCGTCTAAACGCAGTAAGTTGTGGCTTGAAACAACGAGACTGGGGGCACACATTTTACTCTTGCAGGAGATGCACTTTCAAACTGACTCAGTCCCCCTTCTTCCTACTCACCTATATGACCAGTGGTATCTCAGCATGGTAGAGTGGCAATTGCAATCCATAAACATTGCCCTTTCATTCCCCCTGACTATTACACAGATCCAGAGGGTACATTTGTCTTTCTGAAAGGCACCCTGTTTGGATGTAAACTCACCCTCGTGGCCGTATATGCACACGGCCGTTGACATTCTAAAGCCGCGTACACACGTAGCCGTCTGTCCAACGGACTTAGTCTAGCGGACTTCCCGTCAGACTGTCCGTCGGTCTTCTCGCCGGACTCCTCCGCTATCTTCTTGTAGCTCTTTTGTAGCTCGGAAGAAGAGGGCAGCGGCAAGGAAGAAAGCCGGACTCCTCCGCTAGTAAAAGAGCTACAAGAATATAGCGGAGGAGTCCGGCGAGAAGACCCCCGAAGACGGAAGACCCCCGGAGCTGTGCAATAAACTATTTTATCTTGTGTGTTGTGTTTTTTTTGTACTTTATTTTACAGGTGAATGGGTAGGGGTACATTGTACCCCATACTCATTCACATAGGGTGGGGGCCGGTATCCGGGGGCCCCCTTATTAAAGGGGGCTCCCGGATTCCGATAAGCCCCTCGCCCGCAGACCCCAACAACCAACGGCCAGGGTTGTCGGGAAGAGGCCCTTGTCCTCATCAACATGGGGACAAGGTGCTTTGGGGTGGGGGGCCACGCGCCCCCTCCTTCCCCAAGGCACCCCCCATGTTGAGGGCACGCGGCCTGGTATGGCTCAGGAGGGGGCGCTCGCTCGTCCCCCCTTTCCTGGCTGGCCGGGTAGCGTGCTCGGACAAGGGTCTGATGTGGACTTGGGGGACCCCACACCGTTTTTTTTCGACGTTGGGGTTCCCCTTTAAGTCCATACCAGGTGGCGGGGCCAGCGACGTCTCCTTCGCGGGCCCCGCCTACCTGGAGACCCGCTCGAAATTAGCGAACTTTTCTCCGGGCGGGAAAAGTCCGCTCATTTCAAAAGTACGGCGGACTGGCACACACACTGCCGGATTGTCCGCCAAAATGCGAGTCCGGCGGGAAGATTGGAGTGCAAAACTACTTTCTAAGTCCGCCGTACTTTCAGGTCAAAAAAGTATGCCGGAGGCTACACACGGGGGGATTGTCCGGCGGACTTCAGTTTGCCGGACTTTTCCACCCGCTTGTTTGATCGTGTGTACGCGGCATTAGATGAGGTCTTGGACTCTCTCTCCATGTTCCAGAAGGGAAAATTGGTCATGGGAGGATACTTTAAAATTAGCCCTGACCCACAGATAGATACCTCGTCCGGCCGCTCCACACACTCCTTTGCATTTCTCAAACATTTTCAGAAATCTCTGCATGCACACCATCTGGTCGACTGCTGGCGAATGCTTCACCCCAACACAAAGGATTTTAACTACCATTCCACCATTCATAATGTACACACACAAATAGACCTCGTTGGTGGATCAAGACTTTCTTTAATCACTCTCTGGTGCGTCCAGTGGATCACTCATTTCCGACCATGCACCTACAGTATCTCTGTCTCCCTCGCCCCCATATCCCCAGAAGCTCGACAATGGACTTGGCGATTAAATGAAAACCTGCTAGATGATGCTGTGGCTCTGAAGCAGGTCTCAAACACAATTTCTTTTTATTTTAAGGAAAACTTGTTGGGAGAGAGGGGGATGGTGTCTATTTTGGATGGACACAAGGCTGTGATCCGTGGGGAGTTTATTACCCAGGGCTCTAGACTAAAAAAGGCATGCAACGGGGAACTACAGTCCCTATTAGTTAAAATGTGGGCAGCGGAGCTTAAACACAGATGCCACATGACCCCGACCCTACATGCGGACCTTTTGTCCTTAAGGGAGGAATTATCCACCTTATTGGAGACTCGCATATGGGATAGATTGTGAGCCGTTTCACACAATTTTTATGAGTTTGGTAATAAAGGTGGTAGACTTTTAGCCAGGGCCCTTCGACACCAGCGCACCTCCGGTCATGTCCAAAAGATTCAAACGACATCGTTAGCCCAGACTGTGTTGCCCTCTATGATCGCGGGAGCTTTTCAGGACTACTACGCCCAACTTTACTAACTACCTGCTACGTTTGCTGGACAAACACCTCAGCAAAAAACAGAATGCCTTTCCTACTATCTCAATGAGGCCCTAGCCCTCAAACTGAAGACACCAATTAGCGAACACCTTGATAAGCCTATCTCCACATCGGAGATTGAATCTGCAATTAAAGACTTGCTGCAAGGTAAGAGCCCGGGCCCTGATGGGTTCACCAATGCCTACTATCTAAAATCTCTATGGTTACATACTTCAATGCTCTGGCCTCAGGCACCTTTCTCCCAAAGGAAGTGCTGCTAGCCCATATATCACAGTCCTCCCAAAAGAAGTAAAAGACCCTTCTACCCCGGGTAGTTACAGACCGATCTCATTGTTAAATACCGATTTTAGGATTTTGGCAAAGATCTTAGCGAATCGGTTAAAATCCATCATGCCTACGGTAATTCACTCAGACAAAACAGGCTTCATAGCGGGGAGGGAGGAAAGGGATAATTCCAATCGTGCCCTACAACTAATACATTGGGTAAATTTACAACAGACTGTATCATTCTACCTTCTGCTGTCTAACATGCTTAGCTGGATAGGCTTAGTATATAGTTCACCGGAAGCACAGGTAAGGGTAAAAGTGCCTTGCAAAAGTATTCACCACCCTTGGCTTTTTACATTACAGCCTTTGGTTCAATGTTTTTTTTCTGAATTATATGTGATGGATCAGAACACAATAGTCGAAGTTGGGGAAGTAAATTTAGAAAAATATATATGTCATGAACCTTGGAATATTGAAGTACTTTGAAGTATATTTGATTCTGATACTTTGATTCTATTGCACAGTGGTGGGTCTTCCGCCCTGTCTTAAGGCTAACCCCCTTCAGACGGCTCCGTGGTCTGGAAGGAATGCATTGTTCTGTGTTTGACCGTTTGTTTGTGTACTTTAATTACCCCCTGGGGCTTCTCTGTGTCATTACACATATCAGTCCCCCTATTCAAACTTCAAGCATCAGACGTTGTGATCTGCAATCTAATTCAATAGCCGCAGAGGAGTGTCAGGAGAGTGGAACCGAGCAAGCAGGGGCTCATTACTTTAGTTGGCAGCGGTGGGAATTGCTCTCCAGTTATTGAGACACTCCAAAGACTTGAGAGCCGTGGAGGGACCGGTGGGACAAAGAACAAGGCCACCCTGATCAGTGAGCTAGCCAAGATGGATCAGAGGGATGGGGATGCGGGCCCCTGGTCAGTTGAAGACTTGTTTCAGCAAAGAGTTTGAGAGCGGTTGGCATTATATGGTGCTAACCCATCAGAGACCGCCATACAGAATGCCATTAGAGACATCCAGCTGCAGGATGAGTGACAAGAGAGAGAACTAGAGTGGTAACATGAATGGAGAATGGCGGAAATGCGGCAATCAGAGAAAACACCGAAAGATACAGTGCCTTTCCGTAAGTTGCCCTTTCGAGCGGTCAAACCATTTAAGGAAGGAGAGGAGGAAATTGAAGTGTTCCTGCAGGACTTTGAGAGACTATGCCAGATACATGAAGTACTGTTCTAAGATTGGGTCATCTTACTGGCAAGTAATTTAACTGGCACAGCGCCCGATGCGTATCAGGCACTGGAGGACGAGGACACTAAAGATTATGACTGGGTAAAAGAAGCTCTGCTAGCCCGATTTGCCATTACACCCGAAGCCAGCCAGATTAAGTTTAGAGAATCTCAGAAACAAACCAACATAACATACGTGGAGTGGGCACATCGTTTGCAGCAGAACCTTAAGGGCTGGTTTCAGGGAAGCCACACTCATACCATAGAGGACATCACCCAGCTAGTACTCTTAGAACAGTTCTTTAACCACACCCCTCTGATAGTATGGAATTGGGTGCGAGATAAGCGACCACTGTACAGCAAGCAGCTACTTTGGCCAATGAATATCTGGACTCTTGAAGGTCAGGCGAAAGCGAGCGTTATCCACTATATCGGCCCAGTTTACCAGCCTCTGACCCAACTCCAGTACCTCGGGGGTCTGCCTCTAGACCCCCAGACTGACCCAACCCTCGTACCAGACCTAAGTGCTATACCTGTAACCAAACAGGTCATCTGCAGTGATATTGCCCTACCCAATACACAAGGTACCAAGAGACTGCTCATCCATCCAGATCAGCGGCTCATTGCTTCCAGAATGAGCCCAACCATCGAGATGTTCAGGAAGAGTGTGGCAAACTTTTCGAGGCTGATTCCATCCAAGCTGCTGCCGGAGACTTCGGCAGCACCATCGTCAGGCCGTATGGGTTAATGGGCAGCTGGCCCAGGGACTCCGCGATTCCGGGGCTACAATTACCCTCATCCAGCCTCTAATGATTCCCCAGTTGGACTGGACCGGCCAGACTGTTGCAGTCAGTGTAGCAGGGAGCAAGGTGCTAGGTTTCTCCACTGCCCAAGTCCTCTTGGATTGGGGCTCAGTGGAGCGACAAATGCGAGTGGGATTACTATGTGAGTTACCCACGGAAGTACTTTTGGGGAATAATTTGGGGCATTTAACTTCCTCATATGCCCCAGAGGCTGCCATGGCCGTGACCACCCGACGTCAGAGCCAACTTCAAGGCAACTCCACTCCTATGGAGACATAGGTAAGACCAAATCCTCCTATGTTACCTTACCTTGTCTGCACATTTAGGGGTAGCTAAGACCGGAGTCGGTTGTCTTATGCTTTCTTCTGGCCCAGATTACATGCTGAAGTGCGAGAATACTGCCGGATCTGTGAGACTTGTCAGAAAGTAGGGAAAACAGGGGATCGCCCAAAAGCCTTGCTGCAACTCCTGCCGATCATTAGAGAACCCTTTAGCCGCATAGCGGTAAATATTATAGGCCCACTGGCCCGCCCCAGTGCCACTGGGAAGACGTATATTCTTACGGTGGTGTATTATGCCACCTGCTACCCGGAGCCCATTCCCTTATCCAATATTCAGGCTGATACAGTAGCGGATGCCTTACTGTGGGTATTCACTAGGGTATGGTTTCTCCAGAAGATATTGTCTGATCAAGGTACCCAGTTCACAGCCCAGCTGACACAGCAGCTCTGGTGTCTCTGTGGGATTAAACCCCTCCAGAGCCCCCCCTACCACCCTCAGACTAACGGGCTGTGTGAGAGATTTAACAGGAACCTGAAGCAGCTGCTTCAGGCCTTTGTGGAGAGTAGGAAGAATTGGGAGAAATATCTTCCCCATCTACTGTTCGCCTATAAAGAGGTACCCCAAGAGTCCATGGGGTTTTCCCCATTTGAGCTGTTATATGGGCGAAAGGTTAGGGGACCCTTAGACTTAGTCAGGGCCCAGTGGGAGGAGGTAGAGGATCCAGAAGGCCTCCCCATCCTTAGTTATGTCTTGGAACTCAGGGAGCGACTGCAGGAACTTACCGATCTAGTCCATGAGAATATGCAATCGGCCCAGAGTCAGCAGGTTTGGTATGATCGGTCTGCATGGAATCGCACCTTTTATATCGGACAGAATGTCCTGGTACTAAAACCCCTGAAGCAAAATATATTACAGGCCTCCAGGCAGGGCCCCTATCAGGTGGTAAAACAGCTGTGCGATACCACCTACGTGGTTGCCATCTGTGCAAACACAAAAATTAAGAAGACGTTCCACATTAATATGATGTAGGCCTATCATGAGAGGACTGAGGCAGTAGCCGCCATATGTGCTCCTGCTACCAGGGACTCTGAATATCTACCCATGCTGGAGCTTCCCGTAATCAGTAACTGTTCCGGGGGTGTGGAAGATATACGGCTAGGAGATAGATTAGGATCCCAAGAACTAGAACAGGCCAGAAACTCCAGGACCGGCAGGAGATGTTTTTGGCACTCCCTGGGTACACTCACATAACTGTGCACAAGGTAGAGACCCCCGGCCCCTGAGACAACCAGCTTATTGGATTCCCGGAGCAGTGCAAGAAGGGATGAGAGCGGAGATTAGGGAGATGCTCAAGTTAGGGGTGATCAAACCATCAGCAAGCCCCTGGGCTTCCCCTGTAGTATTAGTCCCAAAATGGGATGGCACGACCCGATTTTGTGTGGACTATAGGCGACTGAATGGCTGTACTGTCACAGATGCCTACCCTATGCCCTGAGTGAATGAATTGCTGGTCAAAATAGCTCAGGGACATTATCTGACGACTATTGACTTGTGTAAGGGCTACTGGCAGATTCCCTTGGAAGTGGAAGCAATACCAAAGTCGACCTTTATCACCCCATTTAGTCTTTACCAATTTCGGGTAATGTCATTAGGGATGAAGAATGATCCGGCTACCTTCCAGCAGATGATAGCTTAACTCCTCAATGGTCTGCAAGATTTTGCATGCGCATATCTTGACGACATTGTAATCTACAGCCAGACATGGGAGGAACATTTAGACACCTGGGAATAGTTCTAGATAGGATCTGAGCCGCTGACCTGACCCTGAAACCAGACAAATGTAATATCGGGATGTCTGAGGTGCAATATGTGGGAAGCAGAGGCCAGAACCTGCAAAAATCAAGGCCGTCCTAAACTGGCCGATTCCCAGAGCCAAGACCCAGGTACTTGCATTTTTAGGGACAACAGGGTACTACAGGAAGTTTTTACCTCACTATAGTGACATAGCCCTGATCGACCTGACCAAAAAGATTTCCCTAGATGGGTCTTGTGGTCCCCGTAGTGCGAGATGGCGTTTCATCAGTTAAAAACCGCCCTAACGCAAGCCCCCATACTGGCGGCACCTGATCCTAACAAACGCTTTGTCATTCATACAGACGCCTCCATGTCCAGACTGGGAGTCATACGAAGTCAAGTTGGCGATGACGGGAAAGAGCACCAGGTGGCATATCTCAGCCGTAAGATGTTACCCTGTGAAGTTGGATATGCTGCCATGGAAAAAGAGTGTTTGGCCTTAGTCTGGGCTTTAAAGAAATTGCAGCTCTACGTGTATGGATGCTCTTTTACCGTCATGACGGATGTCAATCCCTTGATATGGCTTAACTTGGTGGCGGGAGAGAACGGCCGATTACTAAGGTGGAGCCTGGCTTTGCAACCCTACAATTTCACCATACAATATCGGGCAGGGCCTCAAAACGGGAATGCAGATGGGTTATCCTGGCAGACGGACCTGGAACCTTAAGACTACTTTTCCAACATCCTCGAGTTGACCCGTTCGAGGTCCCACTGTGGCTGTTGGACTGTTTCCCAGGGGGCAGTATTGTCATGAACCTTTGAATACTGAAGTATTTCTCCTTTTATTCTATTACACAGTGGTGGGTCTTCCGCCCTGTCTTAAGGCTAACCCACTCCAGACGGCTCAGTGGTCCGGAACTTAAATTACCCCCTGGGGCTTCTCTGTGTTATTACACATATCAGTCCTCATATTCAAGTTATTGGACCAATCCCTGCTGACCCTGTTTCAAGTCCTCATTTGCATGGCCAAGAGGACCTAAGTGAAGACTAGAGTGTACTTTACAATTGACCAATAGGAGAGTGGTTGTTGGGGTGGGGTGTTCAAACTGCTATGTATAAAAGTGTGTTGTGTGCATCCAATACGTGTGGGATTCCTGTTTGAACTTACATACAGCCCACCTGGAGTTTGTTCTAAGCTATCACAACTGTATTCGAACGGCACATAGCTGTAGTTCGAATCCCGGAGCATCAGATGACCGAACCATCAGACGTTGCGATCTGCAGTCTGATTCAATAGCCGCAGAGGAGTGTCTGGAGAGTGGAACCGAGCAAGCAGGGGCTCGGTACAATATACATAAAACTATTTCATGAGTAAAGGGAGAGCAAAGACGAAGGGATTTTCACGGTGCAAAAATATTTTAAATTATAAAATACTTGTTAACCAAAAAATGGATTATATATCAAATATTTATTGAAATCAAAGTTAAAATTCATTAGCAAACAGTTAATGAAGTATACAGAATATAAAAGCTTCGGTGGTCACAAGCAATATTATACAACAGTGTTTATCTTAGACACACATTGTCCCGACATGTTTCGCAAAGAAATTTGCTTCCTTAAGGGATGTGTGAATATTCCAGTGTAAGGAGTTCTAAATTAGAAAAGACACATAATTAAAGATAAGACAAAAAATACAGATACAACAATGCACAAGCCTGAAAGCACCACATAGAAAAGCGGACCATAGTAAACCCCACAGAAAAGGACACAGAACCCACCTTCAAACACTGTGCAGATGATACAACAGTAGATTGATCCACCTCAACAACTGCCCATTGCCATGATAGACCGCAGAGGGCAAAAAGACCAGCAAAGGGGCTATTAAAAATAACAAAAAAAAATAAAAATGTTTTTGATAATGGAAGTTAGGAATTTATTAGTCTACTTCAAAAATGAAAAACAAAAGATTGCCTAAACAATGCAACCAGAGGGAGTTAAGATCCTCCCAAATAAAATAATAATAAAAATTATAATAAAATTGCCCAATACTTACATAAAACAAAAAAAAAAAATCGCAAAGGAATATTGATCGCATATGGTTGAAAAGATCCGTTCCCGGGAGGCCCGTTAGGCAAAAACTAAAAGGGGGAGCATGAAACATGAATGAAAAAAAACAAACAAACCATGAAAAAATGTGTGAGTTTAAAAATAAAGATTATAAAGAAATAGTAAGGAAGTGAATAATGATACGTATGAACCCGTAGCACAAGAGAGCAATCTCATTGGTGAGCTAAAAAGAATTCCACTGAAAATGTAGAAATAAAGTGATAAAATAGTGCAGACATGCCTAATGTTAATACACAGGCAGTATCTCCGTAGACAACCAGAAATGTGCAATTTGTGGGCGTTTGCTATGCTTTGTTGAACCAATGTTTTTCTTCATACATAAAACTATTTTTCAGAAATAAAAAATTGATGGCATGTGCTTATGTAATATAACAAATATAATTAGTGCGCTAATATAAATAAATATAAATTGCTAGATACCAAAAAAAAAAATTATATTGTACTCCAAGCAAAATTCCTGTGTCACAAATTCCGTGTGTGTCTATATAAAAAAACGAATAATTAATAAATATGTAATCATCTACATCATATAAATTAATAATTAATTATGAATTAATAAATTCCGTGTGTATAAAATAAATAAACTCAGCGTATACAAAATATATAATCATCTGCACATGCTGGAAATATATAATAAATCAAAAGTATTATAGGTTACACCTGCTATAGCTGAGATCAGAGAGTTCACAAATACTATAAAACCACAAAAATCAAGATAAAATGCATATGGTGTTCAGCACTCAGTCCCATATACACAATCCACAAGCACCCTGCCGGAAAAACTCTCAATGTTGTCCCACTATACCGAGTGTGCTGCTTTTCTCTTGATCCTTTTCCTTAGCTCTCGATTACCATAAAAAGAAAGAGACAGAAAATAGTGTACTTCTGCAATATATAGGATAGGCTTTACACTCACAAACCCAATCCAGTGTAAGCATAAGATTGCGGCAAAATGTCAGGTTACACTCCTCCTCACAGCCTCTCCGTGTTTCCGTACACCTTCGGCTTGACGTCACTGCCTGGCTCCTCCCGACGCATTGCGTCACAGGTCACGTGACATTCTCAAGGGAAGATTTTCCCTTGCAAGGCACTGTATACGAAATAGGACAAGACGGGGCTGCCCCCTGTCTTTGCTCCTATTTCCCCTTACCCTGAAACCGCTATTAAATATGACCCAGGTACCTCTGCCCCGATACAACGGGAGGCATTGAAATGTGTATTACATGGGGTCTTTATTAAACATGGCTCTAGAAACAATCTTGCCCAGATTCAGGAACTGTCTCGTTGGATTACTGACTTGGAACGATCCCATAAATGTATCCAATCCCCGACCACCCACCTTGCCCTATCCGACGCCAGACTTAAACTGTTGAACTTGAATCACGTAAACTGTTTTATGTCGAAGCTAACAAACCAGGTAGAATGTTAGCCAGAGCCCTCCATGCTAAAAATAGCATTGCTTCTATCCCTAAACTCAAACGACCTGATGGCCAACTCACCCATCATCCGGAAGACATTAATGATTTGTTTTGTTCTACACCACACTATACAACCTCCCACCACAGCCTCCAAACATGTTGGCTGAGGACTTTCAATCTAAAATTGACGAATATATTGCTACCACAGCACTTCCTACTACCCCTACAGACATGGTGCAGGATCTTGAGCGACCATTTTTTTAGGACAAACTTGTGTTGGAAATATCCTCCCTTGAACCAAACAAAAGCCCAGGCCCAGACGGCTACTTTACCCACTCTATAAATCCTTCAGAGTCTCCCTTCTCCCACTTCTCATAAAAATGTCTAATTGACATCTCCAGGGACTCTGCTTTCCTGAGACAAGCTTTGGAAGCCCATATCATAGTCTTATATAAACCCGGGAAAGATCATACACTATGCGGTAATTTTCGCTCCATTTCTCTCACCAACATTGACATTCGCTTATGCTCCAAACTACTGGCCAATCGCCTTCTTCCAGCTACCAGCGACCAGCGACCTGATACACCTTGACCAGGTGGGGCTTACCCCCAAAAGGGAGGCCAGGGATAATATCCTTAAAACCATTTCCCTGAAGGAATATGCCCGAAAATGGCAAATCCTATCTTGTTTGATGTCGGTCCACGCTGAAAAAGTGGTCGACCGGGTTCACTGGCAATTTCTAGAGAGAACACTTCAACAAGTGGGCCTAGGGCCCAACATGCTATGTAAGATCCTGGCTCTCTGTGATAATCCTATGGCAAGGATACAATCTAATGGCCTCCTATCTGACCCAATATGGACTCGTAATGGAACGTGCCAGGGATGTCCCCTGTCACCATTACTATACATACTCACTATGGAACATCTTGCCACAGCCATACGGCACAACTCCAACATTCAGGGTTTTTGTACTGGCCATCATTATAAATTATCCCTTTATGCTGATGACCTCTTATTATACGTCACCAAGCCCCATACATCTATACCAGCCATTATGGAGGCATTCACAGAGTTTGGATTGGCTAGCAGCATTAAAGTAAATTAGGATAAAACAGAGGCCCTTAACATCTCCCTGCCCAAACCTACATTAGCCTGGGTTCACTCTTTATTTGGATTTAAATGGCAACAAAAAGCTGCCAAATACCTGGGGATCCAAATACCTTACCTCCTTGCCCTCCCTGACGGAATTAAACTCCACGCTCCTTAGGCCTCATGCACACGAGACGCAGTTAAACGCGCGTTCAGATGCAGTTGGACAGTTTTTTCAACTGCACCTGAACTCATTCAATGTTATCCTATGTGTCCATGCACACAGTCTCGTTTTTTTCCGTTTATATGCAGTTGCGTTTAATCTCGTTTTTCCAGAAGCAAAAAAATGCGTTCAGAAACAAAAATTTCTGCGTTTCAGACGCAAAACGCGGCTAAACGCGACTAAACGCGGTTAAACGCGGCACCCACGTTTAGCCGCGTTTGCGTTTATATGCATTTTTAAAGGTGACCTTTTTTTTTACATTAAAAATCTCAAAAATGATTGCAAATGATGAAAAACCATTAGAAAAATATTTTAAACAATTGCAATTGCAAGTGGACAATCCACAACTTGTGGCAAGTGACGTGGCAAGTGGACAATCCACAACTTGTGGCAAGTGACATGGCAGGTGGCAAGTGATGTGGCAAGTGGACAATCCACAACTTGTGGCAAGTGACGTGGCAGGTGAAGTGGCAAGTGACGTGGAAAGTGGACAATCCACAACTTGTGGCAAGTGACGTGGCAAGTGACCTGGCAGGTGACGCGGCAAGTGACTTGGCAGGTGACGTGGCAAGTGGAAAATCAACAACTTGTGGCAGGTGACTGGCATGTGACGTGGCAAGTGGACAATCCACTTGTGGCAGGGGACGTGGCAAGTGACGTGGCAAGTGGACAATCCACTTGTGGCAGGTGATGTGGCAAGTGACGTGGCGAGTGGACAATCCACAACTTGTGGCAGGTGATGTGGCAAGTGATGTGGCAAGTGATGTGGCAAGTGGACAATCCACTTGTGGCAGGTGACGTGGCAGGGGACGTGGCAAGGGACGTGGCAAGTGGACAATCCACAACTTGTGGCAGGTGATGTGGCTGGTGACGTGGCAAGTGGACAATCCACATCTTGTGGCAGGTGACGTGGCAGGTGACGTGGAAAGTGGTGTGGCAAGTGGACAATCCACAACTTGTGGCAGGTGATGTGGCTGGTGACGTGGTAAGTGGACAATCCACAACTTGTGGCAGATGGCATGGCAGGTGACGTGGAAAGTGGACAATCCACATCTTGTGGCAAGTGACGTGGCAGGTGATGTGGCAAGTGACGTGGCAAGTGGACAATCCACAACTTGTGGCAGGTGACGTGGCAGGTGATGTGGCAAGTGATGTGGCAGGTGATGTGACAAGTGGACAATCCACATCTTGTGGCAAGTGACGTGGCAGGTGACGTGGCAAGTGACGTGGCAGGTGACGTGGCAAGTGACATGGCAAGTGGACAATCCACATCTCGTGGCAAGTGACGTGGCAGGTGATGTGGCAAGTGACGTGGCAAGTGGACAATCCACAACTTGTGGCAGGTGACGTGGCAGGTGATGTGGCAAGTGACGTGGCAGCTGACGTGGCAAGTGACATGGCAAGTGGACAATCCAAAACTTGTGGCAGGTGACGTGGCAAGTGACGTGGCAGGTGACGTGGCAGGTGACGTGGCAAGTGATGTGGCAAGTGGACAATCCACAGCTTGTGGCAAGTGACGTGGCAGGTGACGTGGCAAGTGAACAATCCACAACTTGTGGCAGGTGACGTGGCAAGTGACGTGGCAGGTGATGTGGCAAGTGACGCGGCAAGTAGACAATCCACAACTTGTGGCAGGTGATGTGGCAAGTGACGTGGCAGGTGATGTGGCAAGTCACGTGGCAAGTGGACAATCCACAACTTGTGGCAGGTGATGTGGCTGGTGACGTGGCAAGTGGACAATCCACAGCTTGTGGCAGGTGGCATGGCAGATGACGTGGAAAGTGGACAATCCACATCTCGTGGCAAGTGACGTGGCAGCTGACGTGGCAAGTGACGTGGCAAGTGGACAATCCAAAACTTGTGGCAGGTGACGTGGCAAGTGACGTGGCAGGTGACGTGGCAAGTGATGTGGCAAGTGGACAATCCACAGCTTGTGGCAAGTGGACAATCCACAGCTTGTGGCAGGTGGCATGGCAGATGACGTGGAAAGTGGACAATCCACATCTCGTGGCAAGTGACGTGGCAGCTGACGTGGCAAGTGACGTGGCAAGTGGACAATCCAAAACTTGTGGCAGGTGACGTGGCAGGTGACGTGGCAAGTGATGTGGCAAGTGGACAATCCACAGCTTGTGGCAAGTGACGTGGCAAGTGGACAATCCACAACTTGTGGCAGGTGGCGTGGCAAGTGACGTGGCAGGTGACGTGGCAAGTGATGTGGCAAGTGGACAATCCACAGCTTGTGGCAAGTGACGTGGCAAGTGGACAATCCACAACTTGTGGCAGGTGACGTGGCAGGTGACGTGGCAAGTGAACAATCCACAACTTGTGGCAGGTGACGTGGCAAGTGACGTGGCAGGTGATGTGGCAAGTGACGCGGCAAGTAGACAATCCACAACTTGTGGCAGGTGATGTGGCAAGTGACGTGGCAGGTGATGTGGCAAGTCACGTGGCAAGTGGACAATCCACAACTTGTGGCAGGTGATGTGGCTGGTGACGTGGCAAGTGGACAATCCACAGCTTGTGGCAGGTGGCATGGCAGATGACGTGGAAAGTGGACAATCCACATCTCGTGGCAAGTGACGTGGCAGGTGATGTGGCAAGTGACGTGGCAAGTGGACAATCCACAATTTGTGGCAGGTGACGTGGCAGGTGATGTGGCAAGTGGACAATCCCCCACTTGTGGCAAGTGACGTGGCAAGTGGACAATCCACAACTTGTGGCAGGTCCCGTGGCAAGTGACACGGCAAATGCAAGTGTACAACTGCTCTCTATGCTGCTGCTGATCAAAATAGCAGAAATAGTTAAAAAAAATGCTTTGAGAGCTTGGGGAGGGTCTACATGATGTTATCTTTATAAACGCGTTTAAACGCAAACGCGTCTAAACGCGTCTAAACGCGTCTAAACGCGGCATGCAAACGCGGCAAAACGCGCGTTTCTAAACGCGCGTTTCAGCTTTTTTTTAACAGAGGTTTCATCTGCGTCTCGTGTGCATGAGGCCTTACTGCGATTTAGCGGCGTTTTACCGCGTTTTACCGCGTTTGCGTCTAGAAGCGTTTAGTTAAGCTAACATTATAGACCCTCCCCAGCTCAAAAATTAACTATTTCAGCAATTTTGTGAGACCAGAGTGAGTAGCAGCAGCTGTGAGAGCTGCAGTGTACTTGTATTCAGCGTGTCACTTGCCACGGCACCTGCCACAAGTTGTGGATTGTCCACTTGCCACGTGACTTGCCACATCACCTGCCACGTCACTTGCCATGTCATCTGCCACAAGTTGTGGATTGTCCAACTGCCACGTCACCTGCCACAAGTTGTGGATTGTCCACTTGCCACGTGACTTGCCACATCACCTGCCACGTCACTTGCCACGTCACCTGCCACAAGTTTTGGATTGTCCACTTGCCACGTCACTTACCACGTCACTTGCCACGTCACTTGCCACAAGTTGGGGATTGTCCACTTGCCACATCACCTGCCACGTCACCTGTCACAAGTTGTGGATTGTCCACTTGCCACCTGCCATGTCACTTGCCACAAGCTGTGGATTGTCCACTTGCCACGTCACTTGCCACGTCACCTGCCCCGTCACTTGCCACGTCACCTGCCACAAGTTTTGGATTGTCCACTTGCCACATCACTTGCCACGTCAGCTGCCAGAGTCACTTGCCACAAGATGTGGATTGTCCACTTGTCACATCACCTGCCACATCACTTGCCACATCACCTGCCACGTCACATGCCACAAGTTGTGGATTGTCCACTTGCCACGTCACTTGCCACATCACCTGCCACGTCACTTGCCACGAGATGTGGATTGTCCACTTGCCACGTCACTTGCCACGTCACCTGCCACGTCACTTGCCACGTCACCTGCCACAAGTTTTGGATTGTCCACTTGCCACGTCACTTGCCACGTCAGCTGCCACGTCACTTGCCACAAGATGTGGATTGTCCACTTGTCACATCACCTGCCACATCACTTGCCACATCACCTGCCACGTCACCTGCCACAAGTTGTGGATTGTCCACTTGCCACGTCACTTGCCACATCACCTGCCACGTCACTTGCCATGTCATCTGCCACAAGTTGTGGATTGTCCAACTGCCACGTCACCTGCCACAAGTTGTGGATTGTCCACTTGCCACGTGACTTGCCACATCACCTGCCACGTCACTTGCCACGTCACCTGCCACAAGTTTTGGATTGTCCACTTGCCACGTCACTTGCCACGTCACTTGCCACAAGTTGGGGATTGTCCACTTGCCACATCACCTGCCACGTCACCTGTCACAAGTTGTGGATTGTCCACTTGCCACATCACTTGCCACCTGCCATGTCACTTGCCACAAGCTGTGGATTGTCCACTTTCCACGTCACTTGCCACGTCACCTGCCACGTCACTTGCCACGTCACCTGCCACAAGTTTTGGATTGTCCACTTGCCACGTCACTTGCCACATCACCTGCCACGTCACTTGCCACAAGATGTGGATTGTCCACTTTCCACGTCACCTGCCATGCCACCTGCCACAAGTTGTGGATTGTCCACTTGCCACGTCACCAGCCACATCACCTGCCACAAGTTGTGGATTGTCCACTTGCCACACCACTTTCCACGTCACCTGTCACGTCACCTGCCACAAGATGTGGATTGTCCACTTGCCACGTCACCAGCCACATCACCTGCCACAAGTTGTGGATTGTCCACTTGCCACATCACTTTCCACGTCACCTGCCACGTCACCTGCCACAAGTTGTGGATTGTCCACTTGCCACGTCACTTGCCACATCACCTGCAACGTCACTTGCCACGAGATGTGGATTGTCCACTTGCCACGTCACTTGCCACGTCACCTGCCACGTCACTTGCCACGTCACCTGCCACAAGTTTTGGATTGTCCACTTGCCACGTCACTTGCCACGTCACTTGCCACGTCAGCTGCCACGTCACTTGCCACAAGATGTGGATTGTCCACTTGTCACATCACCTGCCACATCACTTGCCACATCACCTGCCACGTCACCTGCCACAAGTTGTGGATTGTCCACTTGCCACGTCACTTGCCACATCACCTGCCACTTCACTTGCCACGAGATGTGGATTGTCCACTTGCCACGTCACTTGCAACGTCACCTGCCACATCACTTGCCACGTCACCTGCCACAAGTTTTGGATTGTCCACTTGCCACGTCACTTGCCACCTCAGCTGCCACGTCACTTGCCACAAGATGTGGATTGTCCACTTTCCACGTCACCTGCCATGCCACCTGCCACAAGTTGTGGATTGTCCACTTGCCACGTCACCAGCCACATCACCTGCCACAAGTTGTGGATTGTCCACTTGCCACACCACTTTCCACGTCACCTGCCACGTCACCTGCCACAAGATGTGGATTGTCCACTTGCCACGTCACCAGCCACATCACCTGCCACAAGTTGTGGATTGTCCACTTGCCACATCACTTTCCACGTCACCTGCCACGTCACCTGCCACAAGTTGTGGATTGTCCACTTGCCACGTCCCTTGCCACGTCCCCTGCCACGTCACCTGCCACAAGTGGATTGTCCACTTGCCACATCACTTGCCACATCACCTACCACAAGTTGTGGATTGTCCACTTGCCACGTCACCTGACACAAGTTGTGGATTGTCCACTCGCCACGTCACTTGCCACATCCCCTGCCACAAGTGGATTGTCCACTTGCCACGTCACTTGCCACGTCCCCTGCCACAAGTGGATTGTCCACTTGCCACGTCACCTGCCACGTCACCTGCCACAAGTTATGGATTGTCCACTTGCCACGTCACATGCCAGTCACCTGCCACAAGTTGTTGATTTTCCACTTGCCACGTCACCTGCCAGGTCACTTGCCGCGTCACCTGCCAGGTCACTTGCCACGTCACCTGCCACAAGTTGTGGATTGTCCACTTTCCACGTCACTTGCCACTTCACCTGCCACGTCACTTGCCACAAGTTGTGGATTGTCCACTTGCCACATCACTTGCCACCTGCCATGTCACTTGCCACAAGTTGTGGATTGTCCACTTGCCACGTCACTTGCCACAAGTTGTGGATTGTCCACTTGCAATTGCAATTGTTTAAAATATTTTTCTAATGGTTTTTCATCATTTGCAATCATTTTTGAGATTTTTAATGTAAAAAAAAGGTCACCTTTAAAAACGCATATAAACGCAAACGCGGCTAAACGCGGTAGCAGCGTTTTGCCGCGTTTTACCGCGTTTTGCCGCGTTTTGCGTCTGAAACGTGGAAATTTTTGCTTCTGAACGCATTTTTTTGCTTCTGGAAAAACGAGACTAAACGCAACTGCATAAAAATGGAAAAAAACGAGACTGTGTGCATGGACACATAGGATAACATTGAATGAGTTCAGGGGCAGTTGAAAAAACTGTCCAACTGCATCTGAACGCGCGTTTAACTGCGTCTCGTGTGCATGAGGCCTTAATGTCAGCAGTAAGTTTCTCAATGAGTTTCGTTTTATTTTTCCTGAATTGAGCATTCAGTTGCATTAGGATTCCCCTACTAAATGCTTTATGAGCACCCCATAGGGTGGCGGAGTCTGACACCGATCCCACATTATATTTAAAGAATTCAGTTATCTGGTTTTGTATAGCTGTAGCATAGGTACCGTATTTGCCGGCGTATAAGACGACCTTTTACACTTAAAAAAACTGAGCAAAAAGGAGGGGTCGTCTTATACGCCGGGTCCGCTGCTGGGATGCCTTCTGGCTGTCCGGTAATACTGTATGTAGCTTCGGCTACATACAGTATATACCACTGAACCAATCCCAGTGAGCGATGTATTTAAATGAATACAGAGCCTGCTCGGATTGGAGCAGCAATCTCTGCCAATCCGAGCAGGCTACACACAGTAGCCTGCTCCGATTGGCTTTGAGAGTGAGGCGTGGGCTGATGATGTAACAGCCTCCGCCAATCCCAGCAGGCTTTGTATTCATTAATAGAATACATTGCTCGCCGTGATTGGCTCCAGCACCAGAAGGAAGAAGGAAATGGCTCCAGCAAGAACGAAGAAGAAGAGGGATATGAAGCGTCGGAAGCCTCGGAATCGGGGGTCGTCTTAAACGGTGAGTACGGGCAAAACATTTTAACTGTGCAGGTTTTTAGGGGGTCGTCTTATATGCCGGGTCGTCTTATACGCCGGCAAATACGGTAGGCATTTTGATAAGATATGCATTTGTTCTCCATAGAAAATGGGTCGTTTGAGAGTGTTTAGGTAGAATAGTCATACTAATTGGGGCATGATCAGTCCAAGTGATGGGTGCAATGTCAGACTCCCTCACCCGCTGCAATAACCACTTATCCGTAAAAATATAATCGATACGAGTATAGGTATTATGTACCAGGGAATGATATGTGTATTCACGATCTCCAGGATGATGGCATCTCCATACATCATAGAGATCGCTTTTATTCAAAAAAGTGCACAGTTGGTTCTGGTTTTGGGATTAGAAGTGTCTAGTTCTTGTTCATGTATTGTGTTGAAGTCTCCACAAATTATTAAGGCACCTTTTCGGCATTTACCTATTTTTCTCATCAGGCCATTCAGAAAATAGGATTGCCTTTTATTAGGCGCATACACATTTACCAATGTAGTAAGTGTATTATCAATGGTACATATTAATATGAGATATCGTCCATTGGTATCTACAATAGATTCATGCAATTGAAAATTAACTGAATGATGTATGGCAATAAGTACTCCTCTTTTTTTCTGTTGGCCTGATGCTGTAAATATGTGAGGAAAGTTCTTATGGGTGCAAGTGGGAATAGCGCCTGTTTTGAAATGGGTTTCTTGTATACACAATATTTGACATCGCTGGGTGTTAGCCATTTGCCACATCGACGCTCTTTTTGCTGGATAGTTAAGACCATTAGTATTTAAAGATATTAACTTTATACTCATAAAAGGATATTAATAAGATGGAAAAAGTAAGTACATACTAGCCTGATAATAGCTTTAAATTCTACTTCCATGTGAACAATCAGTACTCTGAAATGACTATGAATGTCCAAAAATTTAGTGATTGAAAAGTTTTGATTCAAATTTTGTAGGTTACATATTAATTATCTTGATATGTAATAGCAGAATGTCAAAATGTGCTTCCATTTTGTTTTCTTTTTGTTATTATGACACTTCATACCTGTCCGGTGGGCTGCCAATAGTGTAAGTAAGGAGGGGCTTCCCAAAGTATCACACATTATTTAGGCATTCAGCTCTCAATCAAGTGGAGAGGGTTACCTGTCCTAAACACCCCCCTCATTTTTTAGCAAGGACACATCAAATGGGAGGGGGGGGGGTGGGGGGTGATGACTCTCATAAGGGGACCTTATACTTTAGGCTTTAAATACTCAGTTCCCAAAATGTTATACTATTTTTGACCAAAAATGTTGGTGTCTAATCTGCTTGCAATGTTAATTTGTCAAATTACTAAATGTTGTTCTTGTTTCACTACACAGTGTCCTTCAACGCCACAGGAATGGCAGACTGTGGCCTCCCACTTTGCCAGTTTTTTTCAAGTTGTGCCTTTTTCACCAACAGTGCAAACCCAAGTTCAGAGCGAGATGAGGGGACAGTCTCTTCTTCAGATAATCTTATTATGTTGTGGGTCTGCTACATACACACCTTGTTTTTGTAACTTATGTATGTAGTGCATTACTGACCAAAATCGTGCTCAATTTTCAGCACCATGGCAGGAAAATGGCATGATTGTCCAAATTTACACCTCACTGTGGGTGCTTTTTACTAAAGGCACATCCACTATGCACTACAAGTGCACTGCAAAAGTACACCTGAAACTGCACTTGGAGTGCAAAGTGGAGTTGCCTTTAGTAAATCACACTCCTTCTCAGCACAAACTAAAATTTTATTACAAATACATTTTTGCGCAATGAAAAAGGAAGCCACACATTGTTGATAATTAAACTTTTTAATACAAGCACATTCACATGTGCGTTTCAAACAGGTTTTTACAATAAACCAAGAAATTGTGTGTATCCAAAACAGAGTTTAATCAGAATTTTGTTTACTTGTTGTTTTTGTGTAAACAGGCATGTATCAAACCGTAAAATACAGAACACAGGAACTTACAAAGTTCAACTTGGAAAAGTGAAGACAATATCAGACATGAGTATGTACAAACTGGGCTGATATTGCCTTCATCACATGGGGTGTGACCCCTGAAAAATCCAAATTTGGAAGATGCACACAGTGTGTCAACATGTGCTATCTCCCATCATGGGGGATCAATGTACATGCTTTGGGGCTGCAACCCCTTCATCTCAGACACTTTCCACAAAACACGTACATTGATCCCCCATGATGGTAGATAGCGCATGTTGACACACTTTGTGCATCTTCCAAATTTGTAATTTTCAATAAATACAACATTTTGTTTTTAAAATAGCAAAAATAAAACCCTATCTAGTTTTTTGTGTTTCACACTCTCCCCAAAACATCAATGATGTTCTTCATTTTATTTTTAACATCATTGATGTTTTGCTGTATATTTTCCAAATCCCGATGGCACCCCATTATCTCCCCAATCAGGATCTGGGCACTTTCACTGGTAAAACGGGAATCTTCTTCCACATCACCTACAAAACAAAGCAAAAAAAACACACCATGTAATAAAAATATGGTGACATATATTGCTGAGCTTACCGGAAGCTGTGTTCTCCAACACTCACCTGTTGTGGTGACAATTTGCCCAACCTCCACGATCTCTCCTTCTTCCTCCTCCTCCTGCTCCTCTGTGCTTTTGGAAGTTGGCCTTCTTTGGGAGGGGTGTGATCCCTGGTGTCCTCATACTTGCCGAGTCTTCTCTCCCCATATGAGAATGTAAACAAAGAATAATTAGCACACAGATGGCAGAAATAGGAATCTGAAACATTGCTTGGAAGTGTTGTACAATTGTGTTTTTTGGCCGAGTTCCAAGCTGAGAACATTATTGGGGACACTTTGTTAAGCTGGAATACTTCCCTGCAGAATGATGTTTCTTACGAACGAATGAAACCATGAACTTGAAAGTGGCCATTTTAAAATGCACAACATGAAATCAAAGCACATGGAGCAGTATGCAAGCAAAAATAATCATATGAACACACGACAACTACTTACTTTTTTTAAGAACATGCTTGATCCTTAGGTACTGCTCGTGCGCCCTCAGTTTCAGGTCTGACCAGCGTTTTCTCAGTTGATCCTTGGATCGGCGTACCCCAAAAATTCTTATGAAGACTCTTCACAACTTTAGACATGATCTTGGCCTTTCTGATATTTGGGTTTGGGTAAGGTCCATACTTCCCATCATAGTCGGTCCTGTTCAATATGTCGACCATCTCCAACATCTCTCCAAAAGACATATTTGAGGCCTTAAATCTTGTCTTCCTGGATCAGGACGTTTCAGGCTCCAGGCTTTCCTCACCCTCCTCCTCGTTAGTGGAGCTATTATTAGTGCACACCTGCGTTCTCTCCGCCATGTGCTCTCCCCACTGCGCCGGAAGCAGAGGGGCGGGGAATAGTCTAGAAAGAACATCAGGGGCGGGCGTAGTTTTATGCATACGCACTGTATATAAAACGCAACACACGTGTATCGTCCGTACGATCTGGGAAGAGAGTGAGGCGCGGACGCGACGAACGTGCAAACGAAGGTAAAATTTTTAACTTGGTGCTTCACTAGACTAGACTGCTTCTATATAGGCCGATGTTGGGACAAGATTAGGAGGGGTTTTAATGGCATTATTAGTATGTGAGGGTTTGTCTTGTGTTGTGTCTTGCAGACAATATGGATCCATTCCAAAATGAAAATTTTATGGGGCTATTCCTAGAACTCTACAAGGAGATGCCCTGCCTGTGGCAGTTCCACAACGAGTTTTATGCTGACATAACAAAGAGGAACGCAGCGCTGGAGAAACTGCTTTCTTTGGTGCGGATCATGGTCCCCACGGCAGACATGGCCTATCTGAATAGGAAAATTGGGGCCATGAGGATTACATATTTCAGGGAGAGAAAGAAGCACCTGGAGTCCTTGAGAGCAGGAGAAACAGATGTCGTTTATTACCCCAGGATGGTTCACTTTGACAGGCTGCATTTTCTGGTAGACCAGGGGGTACCCAGGCCACCACTCTCCAGTCTTCCTTCAAGGCATCCTTCACCCCCAGCTGAGGCTTCCAACGTCCAACCTGGGCCTTCCAGGCAGCAACATGTGGTGGGGCCCAGATTGAGACAGGTATTGCATTGTTAAACATATTTCTTGTGTTACATTGAATGATGTTAAATAGATGTTCTTATTGATCAGTAAGTTGTGATTTATCAAAGTGGTTTACATCTCAAGAGACAGTAGTGACCAAAAATGATTGGGATGGGAAAGAAAAATGCTGGGCTCAGAATGATAGTCTGTTTTATTTGGTAACATTCAATTATCAAAAGCCAGGAGCACAAAATGATGTGATTGATGATCAAAAAACTAAAACTATGTCCCCTTTTCATACACAGGAAGACCTCAGTCGGGGGGAGGCTGTGGCAAGTGGCATCCAGGAGGTCGACCAACGCCCTCCTTCTACTCCTCCTGCCCCAACTACAGGAGCACAGCCACAGCCTCGAAGGATGCCTGGTGGGAAGTGCCCAAGGAAGACCAGTGAGTGATGGCCTGGGTTCAGTCTGGTCTGCCAGAAGATGCCGCCTCTTGAAGATCCACATCCTGGGGACATAAATGGCATCTGAATTTCCTGTTCTCTAGGACTTCGGGACCAGACTTCTCTCCCTGAGATATGTACTCCTCAGGCCACCAATTTTTGATATTCTAATTTGTTCATGTCTGCCCTGGGGGCCAAAGGCTGCACCAAAGTAACAAGTTTCTCCAGCGCTGCATTCCCCTTTTTAGTTTATTGCGACCAAAATAAAGGTTTTTTTGATTGATGAAATACTTGTGTGTGCGTTTTCCTTCCAAAAGGCCAGTTTATTTGTGAGCAGGCAGGTACATTTCCAAAAAAATAAGTGAAATGAATAACAAGGGGTACCAACACTAAACAACCTCCTGTAGATTAAAAAATAAAAACAAAATATCAAAAATACAATAATGTTGTGGTAAGTTTACACACACAAAACACCCCAAAAAAAGGAGAAATGAGCAAACTGTCTTTAAGGCTGGGTTCACACTGAAGCGATGTGGGAACGCCGCAAATCCGTGGCGGGTTCCCGCATCGCATGCCTCCCGCCGGCAGTTCACACTGCCCTATGCGGACTGCTGGGAGTGTCAGTGAAACCTTAATGACATCCCCAGATCAGTTCGCATATCGCAGTGCGATCTGCAAACTCGGACAGGAATCGGATCACATGGTGTGAACACCCATGCGATCCGATTCTGCTGCGGACCAAAAAAAGGGTCCTGTGCGAGTTTGCGGCGGGTGTGATGCGAATTCAGCCATACTATCTGTATGGCTGAACTCGCATCGCACAGAGATCACATCCGGTTCTCGTAGCCGCTCCAGTGTGAACCCAGCCTAAAGGAGATTTTTAGGGAAACCAAAAAAAAAAAAAAGCATCCAAAAAAGAATAAACAAACTCTAAAATTGTGTAGATGTGACGCAAACTAAAATTGTATTGCTGAAATGGTTAAAAAAAAAAGAGTAATGAAATACAATCGGGAGAAGTGTGTGTGACTATGAGCATCAAAAGAAGTTCGTTCTTGCAGCATTGTAAAGAACAACAGAATGCGCTTCATGAAAGAATTTTTAACATTGCAGCGTGACGAATGTGCTATATCGCTTACGAGCAGTAGTTTTACCTGAACGAGCGCTTCCATGTCGAAATTTGAATGTGAGCATGCGTGGCACTTTGTCCGTCGGAGTAGGCTACACATGATCGGAGTATGTCCGATCGGACCAGTTTGTCGGAAAATATTTCCAGCAAGTTGGAAAACTTGGTCCGACGGAAACAGTCCGATGCATACCACACACAGTCGGATTATCCGACAACACGATCCGATAGGACACATTCCGACGGATTCTCCGACCGTGTGTACAAGGGCTAAAGATGATGCACAAAAAAGCCCACAGTTTACTGAAGACAAGCAGACTAAGAGAAGGATTCACAGGTAGCGACCCCCTCTGCTGGAAGCTGTGACGGAGATTGGTGTAACCGGACTAACTCGTGCCTGAGTAATGAAACCTAAATGTGAGTGTTTTTAATGCACTTTGTCAATTAAAACTATACAGTCTTAACTATGAGGCGCCTGCTTCCTGTTCGTTTTCTCTCTACATGTTTGCTTCAGCTCCCCCTGCAAGGCTGCCCTGTCTGCATAGACTGTTTCCTCACACGGAGCCTAACAGCTCAAAGGACATTTGTATGGACTCGAATCTCATGCTATATATATATATATATACACACACACACACACACACACACTATAACCTTCACTGCTATCCATTGTATTTCTCTCTTTCTCTGTCTCTGTGGGGAGATGTCAAGGGTCTGTTTAGACCCCTGACATGTCACCAAAGCCCACCCAACTGATATAAAAAAAAAAAAAACACAACAATAGATATTAAAAAAAAAATTGTAAAAAAAAAAAAAACACTATAAAAAAAAAAAATAATTAAAAAAAAAATGGGTAAAAAAGAACATAAAATAAAAAACTACTAACACCACCCCGCCCGCCCTACCGGCGCTGTCCACAGTCCCAACCAACCCCTCCCCTAAAAGCATTGTGAAAAAAAAAATGAAAAACAAATACATAAAAATTAAAAACTATTGACACCATCCACTGCTCTACTAACATAGTCCACTGTCCTACAGTCCATTGCACCATAACCCACCCCCTCCCCTATAAGCACTGTGAAAAAAATAAAGATAAAACAAAAAAAAAAACTGCTGACACCATCCACTGCCCTACTGTCACTGTAACATTACCACATTCTGCATTATGTAACTAACCTTGGACTCTGTTAAACCACACCCCTTTAAGCCACGCTGCATTTTATTTTATCAATGCCTGGGGCCCACTTTTTATCTTACACATGGGCCCACTCATTTCATGATACGCCCCTGCTCCCAGTGTTAGTGAGGAGGTGGAGTCTCAGCTCCTGGCACAGATAGAAAGGGCTGCAAGGGTTGGGACAGTGATAATGGGGGATTTAAACTCATGGAAATTTGCTTTGAGTAATGGCACTGCTGGAACAGGGCAAACATTTATAAACCTGTTACAACACAAGTTCATGGTGCAGTTTATTGAGGCTCCGACTAAGAATGATGCTCTGCTGGACCTGGTGGTCTCAAACCGTGCAGAGTTTATTACCAATTTTCATAAAAAGAACATCTGGGTAGCAGTGACCATAACATGATTTCATTTAATGTTAGCTGTAAGCAACAAACACATACGGGAAATATAAAAACACTTAACTTTAACCACTTGCCGACCGCCTCACGCCGATGTACGTCATCAGAATGGCACGGGCAGGCATAAGCACATATATGTACGTCCTTTGCCTCCCGCGGGTCGGGGGCCCGATCGGGCCCCCGCCCGGTGCCTGCGGCGGTCGGTTTTCGTTCGGGAGCGATCCCGGACGAGGGGACGGCCATTCATTCATGGCCACCCCCTCGCGATCGCTCCCGACGAATGGAAATCCCCGGTGACATCACTTCCTCTCCTGTAATGTAAACACAGGAGAGGAAGTGATGTATTCTCTCCTCCGTGTCGGTATTTTTCGTTCCGACACGGAGGAGAGCGGATCAGTGAGTTGCACCAACACATCCCACACACAGTAGAACATGCCAGGCACACTCACACCCCCCCTTTACCCCCCGATCACCCCCCCAATTACCCCTGCCCCCCAGTCACAGTGACACCAATGTCATTTTTTTTTTTTTTTTTTGCATTGGTGTCATTTGTGACTGTAATAACTGTTAGGGCAGTTAGGGTTAGCCCCCTTTAGTTCTAATGTACCCCCCTAACCCCCCCAATAAAGGTTTAACCCCGTGATCACCCCCCGTCGCCAGTGTCACTAAGGCTGGGTTCACATTGCAGCGGTTTATGAGAACGAATGTGATTCGCACCGCACTGCAGTGCAAATCACATCCGATCTCTGTGCGATTCGAGTTCAGCCATTCGCCGCACCCGCCGCACCCGCCACACCCGCCGCAAATTCGCACGGGACCCTTTTTTTGGCCCGCAGCAGAATCGGATCGCATGGGTGTTCACACCATGCGATCCGAGTTTGCAGATCGCACTGCGATATGCGAACTGATCTGGGGGTGTCAGTAACATTTCACTGACACTCCCAGCAGTTCGCATAGGGCAGTGTGAACTGCCGCCGGGAGGCATGCGATGCGGGAACCCGCCGCGGATTCGCGGCGTTTCCGCATCGCTCCAGTGTGAACCCAGCCTAATAAGCGATCATTTTTCTGATCGCCGTATTAGTGTCACAGGTGACGCTAGTTAGGCAGGTAGGTATTTAGGTTCGCCGCAGCTTTTTATAGCGCTAGGGACCCCCATATACTACCGCATAAAGCCCCCTGATTGCCCCCTAGTTAACCCTTTCACCAGTGATCACCATATAACTGTTACAGGTGACGCTGGTTGGTTAGTTATTTTTTTATAGTTTCAGGGCACCCGCCATTTATTACCTAATAAAGGTTTAACCCCCTGATCACCCGGCAGGTGTCATTTGTGACTAATAACTGTTAGGGCAGTTAGGGTTAGCCCCCTTTAGTTCTAAGGTACCCCCCTAACCCCCCCAATAAAGGTTTAACCCCGTGATCACCCCCCGTCGCCAGTGTCACTAAGGCTGGGTTCACATTGCAGCGGTTTATGAGAACGGATGTGATTCGCACCGCACTGCAGTGCAAATCACATCCGATCTCTGTGCGATTCGAGTTCAGCTATACAGATAGTATGGCTGAATTCGTGTCGCACCCGCCGCAAACTCGCACGGGACCCTTTTTTTGGTCCGCAGCAGAATCGGATCGCATGGGTGTTCACACCATGCGATCCAAGTTTGCAGATCGCACTGCGATATGCGAACTGATCTGGGGGTGTCATTAACATTTCACTGACACTCCCAGCAGTTCGCATAGGGCAGTGTGAACTGCCGCCGGGAGGCATGCGATGCGGGAACCCGCCGCGCATTCGTGGCGTTCCCGCATCGCTCCAGTGTGAACCCAGCCTAATAAGCGATCGTTTTTCTGATCGCTGTATTAGTGTCACAGGTGACGCTAGTTAGGCAGGTAGGTATTTAGGTTCGCCGCAGCTTTTTATAGCGCCAGGGACCCCCATATACTACCGCATAAAGCCCCCTGATTGCCCCCTAGTTAACCCTTTCACCAGTGATCACCATATAACTGTTACAGGTGACGCTGGTTGGTTAGTTATTTTTTTATAGTTTCAGGGCACCCGCCATTTATTACCTAGTCTCACTAGTGTACCCCTAAATTTAGGGGTGTCTACTTTCTAAAATGGGGTCATTTGGGGGGGGGGGGGTTTGTGCCATCTTGGCATTTTATGGCCTTCAAAACTGTAACGCCCTTAGAAAGCCTGAAGGCGGTGCTTGGTTTTTGGGGCCCCGTACGCGGCTAGGCTCCCAAAAAGTCCCACATATGTGGTATCCCCGTACTCAGGAGAAGCAGCAGAATTTATTTTGGGGTGTCATTTCACATATGCCCATGGCATGCGTGAGCAATATATCATTTAGTGACAACTTTGTGAAAAAAAAAAAAAGTTTGTAATTTTCCCGCAACTTGTGGCAAAATATAAAATATTCCATGGACTCAACATGCCTCTCAGCAAATAGCTTGGGGTGTCTACTTTCTAAAATGGGGTCATTTGTGGGGGTTTTGTGCCATCTTGGCATTTTATGGCCTTCAAAACTGTAATAGGTAGTGAGAAGTGAACTCAAAAAATTACGCCCTTAGAAAGCCTGAAGGCGGTGCTTGGTTTTCGGGGCCCCGTACGCAGCTAGGCTCCCAAAAAGTTCCACATATGTGGTATCCCCGTACTCAGGAGAAGCAGCAGAATTTATTTTGGGGTGTCATTTCACATATGCCCATGGCATGCATGAGCAATATATCATTTAGTGACAACTTTGTGAAAAAAAAAAAAAAAAAAAAAAAGTTTGTAATTTTCCCGCAACTTGTGGCAAAATATAAAATATTCCATGGACTCAACATGCCTCTCAGCAAATAGCTTGGGGTGTCTACTTTCTAAAATGGGGTCATTTGTGGGGGTTTTGTGCCATCTTGGCATTTTATGGCCTTCAAAACTGTAATAGGTAGTGAGGCGTGAAATCAAAAATTGACGCCCTTAGAAAGCCTGAAGGCGGTGCTTGGTTTTCGGGGCCCTGTACGCGGCTAGGCTCCCAAAAAGTCCCACATATGTGGTATCCCCGTACTCAGGAGAAGCAGCAGAATTTATTTTGGGGTGTCATTTCACATACGCCCATAGCATGTGTGAGCAATATATCATTTAGTGACAACTTTGTGTAAAAAAAAAAAAAAAATTTTTTTTTTGTCATTATTCAATCGCTTGAGGCAAAAAAATAAAATATTCAATGGGCTCAACATGCCTCTTATCAATTTCCTTAGGGGGTCTACTTTCCAAAATGGGGTCATTTGGGGGGGTTTTGTACTGCCCTGTCATTTTAGCACCTCAAGAAATGAGATAGGCAGTCGTAAACTAAAAGCTGCGTAAATTCCAGAAAACGTACCTTAGTTTGTAGATGTGACAACTTTTGCGCAAACCAATAAATATACAATTATTGACTTTTTTTTTACCAAAGACATGTGGCTGAATACATTTTGTCCTAAATGTATGACTAAAATTGAGTTTATTGGATTTTTCTAATAACAAAAAGTAGAAAATATCATTTTTTTTCAAAATTTGCGGTCTTTTTACGTTTATATCGCAAAAAATAAAAATCGCAGAGGCAATCAAATACCATCAAAAGAAAGCTCTATTTGTGGGAAGAAAAGGACGCAAATTTTGTTTGGGTACAACATTGCATGACCGCGCAATTACCAGTTAAAGCAGCGCAGTGCCAAAGTGTAAAAAGACCTCTGGTCATTTACCAGCAAAATGGTCCGGTCTGAAAGTGGTTAAGAGAGCAAATAAGTAGGCAGGTCAGATGAGCAGGAACAGTGAGATGAGAGCTGGCAATTAGCCGACAGCTGAGCATCCAGCCCAGAGAAGGAAGGGCTAAGCCAGCCCTGGCAATCATACCCCTACCCATTCACCCCTAAAAGCAGTGAAATGTTAAAAGAAACAGGAGCTGATTTTTGACAAGTCCTTTATTAAAAAAGAAGCCCTGAGCTGTCTTCTCCCCCGAGCTGTCTTCTTCCTTGCCGCTGGTTACCCACTAAAACTAAAAAAGGGTGCACTTCTTCTAAGTCTGTCTTCCTTCATTGTGTTGCCTGGCATCTCTTATATAGCCATGGGGCGTGACCATCGAATGACATCACCCGTAGAGCTCACCCCTTGCCATTTTAGGAGGAGGTAAGTAAAACCTTGGACAACGGGGTGGCTGTAGTATACTTGGATTTTGCAAAAGTGTTAAATGATATAGGGTCTGGGATTAAAAGTACTATTTCAGTCTTTGCAGATGACACTAAGCTATGCGGTGGAATAACATCCTTACAGTATGTCTTCAACTTACAAGCCAACCTCAATGTACTGTTTCATTGGGCAACTGTGTGGCAAATGAGGTTCATTGTTGATAAATGTAAAGTTATGCACTTGGAGGTAAGAATATGCATGCATTATACACACTAGGGAGAGTACAGGGATATTATCAACATGTACAAATACATAAGGGGTTCATATAGTGAACTTGGTGTTGAGTTATTCACTTTAAGGTCATCACAGTGGACAAGGGGCCTAACTTTACGTCTAGAGAAAAGGAGATTTCATCTCCAAATACGGAAAGGTTTCTTTGCAGTAAGAGCTGTGAAAATGTTGAGTTCCCTCTAGAGGTGGTTCTGGTCGGCTCAGTTGATTGCTTTGAAAAAGGCCTGGATTATTTCCTAGGTGCACATAATATAACTGGGTACTAACATTTATAGGTAAAGTTGATCCGGGGAAAATCCGATTGTCTCTCTGGAGATCAGGAAGAAATTTTTTCCCCTGCTGCAGCGAATTGGATCATGCTTTGCTTTTTTTTTTTTGGTTGAACTAGATGGACTTGTGTCTTTTTTTCAACCTATGTAACTATGTACCTTTCTGTCCCAGAAATGCAACAGGAAGTGCAAGAAAATCTAACAGATAAACCCTTACCTATTGTTCTGTGGCAAATGTAAAAAAATGTTTTTGCATAAAGTTTGCCCATGAACATCTAAATGATTGGGAGAAGGTGCTGTGGTCAGATGAGACCAAATTTTAAGTCTTTGACATTAACTCGACTTGCTGTGTTTGAAAGAAGAAAAATACTGACTATGACTCTAAGAACATGATCCAGTTCGGGTCTTGGTCCTCTTCCCCAGGCTAATTTAAAGTGGTTGTATACTCGAATTTTTAACTTTTACCTACAGGAAAGCCTATAATAAGGCTTACCTGTAGGTAAAAAAAATATCTCCTAAACCTGTACGGTTTAGGAGATATTCCCCTCGGTATGCGCCGCTGACTGCAGCGGCGCATGTGCACAAGGGGATTCTCGGCCTGAAAATCCGGCAGTGGCCGGCGGCCGGAATGAAATCTCCCGCGCGCATGCGCGGGAGTGACGATATCGCGGCTCCGGCCACTCACAGTGCCGGAGCCGCGATACCCGGAAGAAACGCTGAGGGAGCATGTCAGCTCCCTCGGCGTGGATCGGGCCAGATGTCGGGGCCTCGTTCTAAGGTAAGTATTTCATACTAGCTCATTATGCCTTTTGCTTTGCAGGTTTAAAAAAAAAAAAAAAAAAAATGTGCGGGTTTACTACCGCTTTAAGCTCACCAGAGCAGACAGCCTTTGCTCTCTGCCTGGGACATACAGACAAAATTGGTCTGTGAAGAGAAAAAGGTTGGTAAAAGCTGTTAAGCAGTTTATGTCGAAACTGACAAGCGGTAGGCTTGTTCAGCCTGGCAGTTAGGAGCTGCATATTGTATAGTTAGAGCCAAGACACGGCTAGGATTTGTGTTTTGCTATTTTTGTCCTTTATTTTCTGGAACACTGTACAGCACCTGTATATGGACTTGTATAGAACAGAAATAAACACAGCACTGTTTGTCACTACAGCACTGGATTTGGTATCTGTGCCTGAGCAACTGCTCATCCCAGGGAGCTTTGTACCTGATACCTGTCCCCCAAGTTACATATGGTGGAGAATGCGGGCAGCTGTAGTAAGTTACTACTTAAAAGGCCAGTACCTAGAGTGACTAAACATGGAGGAAATCCTAAAGCAATTGATGATATCCAATGCTGCACAGCAGCAACCGCTGCACAACAGCAAGCAAACACTGCACTACAGCAAGCTAATGCTATCGCACAGGAGCAAACCAAGGCGCTGTGCCAACAGATTAGTGCTGTACAGGAGCAAACAAACGCTGCAATTAATGCTGCACTACAGCAAGCTATTTCTATCGCACAGGAGCAATCGCAGAGGCTGTTTTAACAGCTAACCACTGATGCCAAAGCAGATAGGAAAACCTTAACTGAGGTTGTGGAGACGCTAGCACAGTGGTCACCTGCTAAAGTTGATGTTGTTGGAGACAAGCCCTCAGCCATCCATGTGGGTCGCTTTCTTTCTAAGATGACTACAGATGATGATCCAGAGGCCTTTCTGCTAACATTTGAGCGGACCGCTGAAAGGGAAGGTTGGCCTAAAACCCAGTGGGCAGGACTGGTCTACTATGATTTGGAGTCAGCAGAAGTGGGAGAATATGAAAAGGTCAAACGGGAAATCCTGGCACGACTTGGTGTTACTTTGGCAGTTTGAGCACAGCGGGTCCACAGCTGGTTCTTCCAAGATGAGAAGCCCCCAAGATCACAGATGTTCGACCTAATTCACCTGGTGAGGAAATGGCTACAGCCGGAGTCCCTGTCTGGGCCACAAATAGTGGAGTGTGTGGTCATGGACCAGTTCCTGAAGTCACTATCAATTCCCCTGCAGGAGTGGGTGAGTCAAGGAGACCCCAATTCGGCGGACAACCTGCTGGAACTCGTTGAAAGGTATTTTGCTGCAAAGAGTCTGGTCACCACCCCTACAGCCACACAGACTTTCCATCCAAAGCCACGGTCTTCCCAGGCAACCGGTAAGACTGTTCCTGGGGAAGTGGGTGGTGCCAGGACTGAAGTTTGGCGTCCCAAACAAGGGAAGCCACTGCCTGTCAGCAAACCAAATTGAGGAAACGTCAGGTGTTTTCATTGCCAAGAACTGGGACATGTTGGAGCAAATTGTCCATTGACAGATGAACCGATGCAGCGCAATTTTTCCATTAGGAGACAGTCTATGTTTGCAGCTGTTTCATACGCTGCAGCGCCAAATGACTGTTAATGATAAGCCTATTACAGCCTTGCTGGACTCTGGAAGTCTAGTGACTTTGGTTACAGCTGAAATGATTGAACCTGTGAATTGTCATGCTAAAAAAATTGCTGTGATCTGTATACATGGGGATACCCGGGAGTATCCTATAACCACTGTTCAGTTTAAAACTGGCTTAGGTACGGTGACTCATCAGGTTGGACTTGTCCCCCACTTGGTGCATAAGGCCATCATTGGTAGGGACTTCCCTAAGTTTTGGGAACTGTGGGATCATCCCGACCCGGTCACGGTACCTGACTCAGTGGCAGAGCCATAACTCCTGGCCACTACTGACAATGTGGGTACAGGGGATTCCTCTCAGGGCTCCCCGTGTTTTCCTCCATCAGTTATGGCAGAAGAGCTGGAGGAGTCTGAGGAAGTCCCCACCAGTAGAGCTAGACAGCCGTCTGCTGAATCTGAGCCTACGTTGGAGTTTGCTGACCTTAATGTTCACAAATAAAATTTTGGTACTGAGCAGAGAAAAGACCAGACCCTTGCCAGGGCCTGAGAAAATTTAATAGTGATTAATGAGGTACCTGTCAAACCAGGGGACAGGCCCTGTTTTCCTTATTTCAGCAGCAATGAGGATTTACTGTATCGTGTATGTAAAATGAATGATGAAGTGGTTGAACAGTTGGTGGTCCCTAAGCCATACAGACGGGTGGTGTTGGAACTTGCCCATGGGCACTTGCTAGGAGGCCATTTAGGGGTTGAAAAAAACTACTGAAAGGGTGTTGCACAGGTTTTACTGGCCCGGGGTACAGAAAGATGTTGAGAATTATTGTCAATCCTGTCCTGTGTGTCAGATGTCAGCCCCACTACCCCACTTCCGAAGTCCTTTAGTGCCCTTGCCTATTATTGAAGTGCCCTTTGAGAGGATTGCCTTGGACCTTGTGGGTCCACTCCCCAAGTCTGCCCGGGGTCATCAGCATATCCTCGTAATCATGGATTATGCTACCCGTTACCCTGAAGCAGTTCCCTTACACACCGCATCTGCTAAAAACATTGCCAAAGAGCTGTTTATGGTGATCAGTCGGGTGGGCATCCCTAAAGAAGTCCTTACAGACCAGGGCACCCCATTTATGTTGTGAATAACTAGGGAGCTGTGCAAGTTGTTTAAGGTGACACAGTTGCAAACCTTAGTGTACCATCCTCAAACGGATTGCTTGGTGGAGCGCTTCAATAAGACGTTAAAGAGCATGTTAAAAAAAGGTTGTTGACAAGGATGGGAAAAACTGGGACTTCCTGATAACATACTTGATGTTTGCCATCAGCGAGGTTCCCCAGTCCTCTACGGGGTACTCTCCATTTGAGTTGCTTTATGGGGGACACCCTCAGGGACTTTTAGACATAGCCAAAGAAACTTGGGAGGGGGAGCAGACACCCCATAAAAATGTCATTGAGAACATCGCTCAAATGCAGGAGAGGATTGCAGCAATCATGTCACTGGTAAAAGAACACTTACTGCATGCCCAGGCAGCCCAATAGAGAATATACAACAGGGGGGCCCAACTCCGGGTTTTCTCATCTGGTGACAGGGTCCTGGTGTTAGTTCCTACTGTTGAGAGCAATTGAAAGAGTTGGGGAAGTCAACTACAAGGTGTATCAACCATGAAAAAGGAAGTCCAAGCAGGTTTACCATATAAACCTGTTAAAGCCCTGGAAGGATAGACTGGCGTTAACTGCGGGGGCCCCTCCCGGTAACGCTTAAGGGTCCAGAGTCCCCTCTGATCCCTGAGGTCACGATTCCAGACACCTTGTCATGTTCCCAAAAACAGGAAGCTAGAGAGTTCCTGATAAGGAATAGAGAGAAATTTTCAGAGTTACCTGGCATGACTTCAGTAGTTCAGCATGATATTGTTACTGAACCTGGGGTACGTGTCAAGCTCAAACCGTACAGTATTCCTGATGCGAGGAGAAAAGACAATAGCAATGAAGTTAAAAGAATGTTGGAGCTAGATGTTATTGAAGAATCCAATAGTGACTGGTCTAGCCCCATCGTGTTAGTCCCAAAACCGGATGGCACTTGGAGGTTCTGTAATGACTTCAGGAAGCTTAATGCAGTGACAAAGTTTGACACATACCCAATGTCCAGAGTAGACGAACTTATAGACTGACTTGGCAAAGCTCGCTATCTTACCACTTTGGACTTGACAAAAGGGTATTGGCAAATACCCCTGACTGGTAGCGCCAAAGAGAAGACTGCATTTGTGACCCCGGAGGGTTAATTTCAATATAAAAAAAAATGCTGTTTGGGTTGCAAAATGCCCTGCGACATTTCAAGGGCCATGGACAGGACCCTAAGACCCCACCGACGATATGCATCAGCCTATTTAGATGATATAGTGGTATATAGCACTGACTGGGAGTCTTACTTGCCTTGTGTCCAGGCTGTCCAGGCTGTCCTCAAAGAATGTTTTACGGCAAATCCAAAAAAAAAATGTGTCATTGGCCTAGAGGAAGCCAAGTATTTGGGCTACACTATTGGCCGTGGTGTCATAAAACCTCGAGTAAAATAGAAGCCATCCAGGAGTGGCCGCATCCTGCAAACAAGAAGCAGGTCAGGGCCTTTCTTGGCATTGCGGGGTAGTATAGAAGATTTATTCCAAATTTTGCAACTATAGCTGCCCCTCTGACAGACCTGACGAAAGGTAAAGACTCTGTAATGGTGAAATGGTCCTCAGTAGCAGAGGAGTCTTTCCAACTCCTGAAGAAGGCTCTTTGTGCACAGCCAGTACTGTACTCCCCCCGATTTCTCCAAAGATTTTTTGGTTCAGACGGATACGTCTGATGTTGGTATCGGGCAGTACTATCGCAGGTACACAATGGGGAAGAATACCTCGTGGTGTACCTAAGCAGAAAGCTCAATGACCATGAGAAAAAGAATGCAGTCATTGAAAAGGAATGTTTATCCATAAAGTGGGCCGTGGATGCGCTCAGGTACTATTTGTTAGGGCGCCACTTTGAGTTAATAACTGACCATGCTCCCCTGAAATGGATGACCCAAAAGAAGGAGACTAATAGTCGGGTGAACCAGTGGTTTTTGGCTTTTTGGTTTTTTACAGGATTACTCCTTCACCGTAAAATACAGGCCAGGTGTTGAGATGGGGAATGTAGATGCCCTGTCCCGTGTTCACTCCTGTTGGGCCACAGGTGTTCCAACCCTGGGGTTGAAACAAGGGGGGAGGATATGTAGCAGAGCGTCCCAGAGAGAGCCAGGAAAAGTCCTGTTCAGGGTTTATACATCTCCCAGGCTCCTATCGTACACATTCAGAAATCTCTGATCCATGATCCAGTTCGGGTCTTGGTCCTCTTCCCCAGGCTAATTTAAGCTCACCTGAGCAGACAGCCTTTGCTCTCTGCCTGGGACATACAAAGTTGGTCTGTGAAGAGAAAAAGGTTGGCAAAAGATGTTAAGCAGGTTATGTAGAGACTGACAAGTGGTAGGCTTGTTCAGCCTGGTAGTTAGGGGCTGCATATTGTGTAGTTAGAGCCGAGACACGGCTAGGATTTGTGTTTTGCTATTTTTGTCCTTTATTTGTTTTCTGGAACACTGTACAGCACCTGTGTATGGACTTGTATATAACACAAAAAAAAACAGCACTGTTTGTCACTACATCACTGGATTTGGTATCTGTGCCTGAGCAACTGCTCATCCCAGGGAGCTTTGTGCCTGCTACCTGTCCCCCAGGTTACTATATATATGTATCAATTTAAATTAATTATAAATAATAATAATAAATCAAAACCGGAGTTAGACTTAACGGTAACTTTTTCTAGGAGTCCTCCAGGACAGCCTCTGACATATGGCTCCTCCCTCCGGGACAGGAAACACATTTACCCAAATGGTTAAAAGGAGGTTCTCCAGGCCTTCCCCTTCAGTTTCCTCAAGAACCGCCGGAAGGCTCTGAAAGACATAACACTGGTATACATTAGTATATCCCCTTTTGCACCAGCTATCAAACTCTGGGTGGGAAAACCAGGCTGTCCTGGAAGACTCTTAGAAAAAGAGTTACCGGTAAGTCTAACTCTGGTTTTCTCTTATCTTCCAGGACAGCCTCTGAGATAAGCAAGAAACTTACTGCCTGGAGGACCTGTCTCCCAAATGCCTGATCTTTATCAGCAACCAGGTCCAAGCGGTAATACCTTGCGAGCGTGGAGTAGCTGGACCACGTTGCTGATCTGCAGATGTCCTCCGGAGTGGCACCAGCTTTCTCTACCCACGAAGTTGAAACTGCCCTAGGCGCTTGCCTCCCTGCCAACTTGTATGCCTCTAAAACTGTCAACCTAATCCATCTGGCGATGGTGGATTTTAATTTCAATAGATTTTTATTGAATGTCACAAAGTCACAGCATCATACAAAAGTCAGATGTTTATACATTCAATGTTTACAAGAACCCATCATGGGGTAGCAATCCGTGATGTGCGGTAACACAAAAACTTTGAAAAGAAAGTCAAGAAAAATTAAAATAAAAGAAGATAAGAAAACCGGATGCATAACTAGTATTGTGTTGTTTCACTTAAGCTTGTTTTGTTGCCTCTCAAGAAATATATATTATTTAGTGTATGTGTGAATAGACATAAGATATCAGCAAAAACATTCTCACAAGAATTGTAAGACAATAATTTAACCCAGATATATCCAATGGTATTAGTAAGAAGCAGATTTATGCCAATCTAACCAGGGCTTCCATAAGACTCGTTTGGTTGCTAGGTTGCTCTGAGATGCTGCGAACATCAATTCATACCGTATGTGTAAGTCCACCTCTCTGATGATCTCCCCTATCTGAGGTACGTCTACGGTCCTCCATCGTCTTAGTATCGCTAGTCTAGTGCTCGCCAATATATGAAAAACTACCAGTCTGTATTTTTTCGGAAATCTATCGATCCCTAGTGATAACACCGCTAGGCCGGGATCCCCGCTCGTGAGGATACCAGTTATTGTGGAAATCAGGTTGAACACCTGGCGCCACACCGTAGTCAGTTTTGGGCACATCCAAAGTATGTGGCCCAACGACCCCCTATAACCGCAAAGTCTCCAACATAGCGGTGAAGCCTGGGGATGAAAACCCGCCAGCCTCACCGGAGTTAGATACCATCTGAGCAAGATTTTAGTAGAAAGTTCCCACAGATTGGCTGATTTAGTCTCCAAGTACACGACCTTTATAGATTCCTCCCATTGTTCCTGAGAATAGGAAGACCCCAACTCTAGTTCCCAAGATCTCATAGATGGGGACCTCCGGAACTCCGACTTGTGGTTTAAGAGGTTATAAAACAATGATATGCCTTTAATGTTAGTCTGCTCAATTCGGTAATACAAATATACTCTAACCGGGAGGGGTATTTCGGTTGTAGGGATTGTACTAAGGAGATGTGCTATCTGCATGTAAGTGTATTGGTCCATAGTCTCCAACCCAAACTGTAGTTGTAACGCTCTGAATGTTTTAATAGCTGGGCCTAACATAATATCTTGCACTGATAGAATCCCCCTCCTCTGCCAGCTTCCAACGGATATCTAAGGAAGGAAGGAGTCTTAAACTTGATAGTGTTAAAGGGATTGCTTTGGTGGGTTGATCTGGGGTGGCATTGTCTAGAAGTATTTTCCAGGCCATCAGCGTGGCCTTCATAGAAGGAGATAGGATACCCCCCAACCTCGGGGAGAGTGAGCTTGTTAATAATAAATCTGCCAGGGAATGCTGTGGGCATTGAGCTTGTTCTATTTCTAACCATCTAGTACCCTTGCCCTGGACAAACCAGTACCTTGCCTGAGCCAAAATAGCCGCCAGATAGTAATCCCGCAGCAGAACATGTCCCGCCCCTCCCGCTCTTCTCGTCTGAATCAGTTTCTTGAAGGCGCACCTAGCTTTTTTACCGTGCCATAAAAAGGAGTTAATCTTAGATTGTGCTTTAGCGAAAAAATCGTTGGGAACCGGAATAGGAAGGGTCCTAAATATATATAATATTTGGGGTAATATCAGCATCTTAAAAGCAGCCAACCTACCTGACCAAGTCAATTCTTTTTTAGAAATAGACAACAGTTTAAATTCTAGATCCTCCAGGAATGGCACATAGTTGTCGTTGTACAATTTACCTATACTCCCAGAGAGCACTATACCCAAGTATTTGATACCAGTAGAGCTCCAAGCATAAGGGAAGGATCGCTGTATTCTAGATTTAGTTCCACCATCTATCCCCAGTCCCAGAATCTGGGATTTTCCTTCGTTTACCTTATAATACGAAACCCTATTGAACAGTGTTAAAGATTCATGTGCCTCAGCCAGGGAAGTCTCCACATTAGTCAGCATCAATATCACATCATCAGCAAACAGGCTGATACTATGACTCCCTGACCCAACTCCGAAGCCCACTATACGTGGATGCGATCTAATGTGGATTGCCAGAGGTTCCATCAGTAGATTAAATATCAATGGAGAGAGAGGGCACCCCTGCCGTGTTCCATTCGAAATAGAAAATGGGGAGGACATAACCCCTGATACAAAAACTCTCGCCGATGGTTTAGAACAGCCGTCACTAAATGGCGGCCCGCGGTCCGAGTCCGGACCGAGCAGCACTTGTGCCCGGACCGCCATGCCGCCAGTTTAGCAAGCGACAGCAATCACTGGTTTGCTGGGACCGCGGGTTTCCCCAGCAACCAGTGACGCTGCGCGCATGCGCCCGCCCCCTGCTCCTGGCCGCGTCTCTCGGAGCTGAAGAGACACGGGCAGTGTGACGTCACGTGCGCGCCCCGCCCCCCTGCTGCCCGCTGTTCCCGGGTCCTGGATCTCAGGCAGCTTCAGTTGTGCCCACACTCCTGCAGTTAAGGTATGTGGGCACATTAGTTATTTATTAGTGATCAGTGTTCTGCACACTGTTGGGTATATTTTAAGGGGCTTTTTTTTGTAAAGGGCACGCTGATGGGAAAATTTTACGTTAAAGGACACTCTGATGGGCACATTTTATTTTAAGGGGCACGCTGATGGATATATTTTTTTATGTGCACACTGATGGGCATGTTTTGTTAAGGTGCCCCTTAACAAAATATGCCCATCGATGTGCACATTAAAAATATACCCATCAGCGTGTCCCTTAAAATAAAATGTGCCCATCAGAGTGCCCTTTAACATAAAATTTTCCCATCAACGTGCCCCTTAACATAAAATAAGGGTCACGCTGATGGGCACTTTTTATGTTAAGGGGGATTCCGATGGACAAATTTTATTTTACGGGGCACGCTGATGGGTATATTTTTAATGTGCATATCGATGGGCATATTTTGTTAAGGGGCACGCTGATGGGTACAACAAAATGTGCCCTACAAAATATGCCCACCGATGTGCACATTAAAAATATACTCATCAGCGTGCCCCTTAAAATAAAAATTGTCCATCAGAATGCCTCCTAACATAATAGGTGCCCATCAGTGTGACCCTTATTTCATGTTAAGGGGCACGCTGATGGGCAGATTTTATTTTAAGAGCAACACTGATGGGTACATTTTATATTAAAAGGGGCACTTTGATGGGCAAATTTTAAGTTAAGGGGCATGTCTTCTTATGTCCATCAGAGTGCCCCTTAATATAAAATGTGCCCATCAGCATGACACTTATTTTATGTTAAGGGAAATCTTGATGTGCGCATTTTATGTTAAGGGGCACTGTGATGGGGACACCTGATTTAAAGGGGCACTGTGATGGGTTAAAGGGGCACTGTGATGGGGACACCTGATTTAAAGGGGCACTGTGATGGGGACACCTGATTTAAAGGGGCACTGTGATGGACACCTGATTTAAAGGGGCACTGTGATGGGGACACCTGATGTAAAGGGGCACTGTGATGGGGACACCTGATGTAAAGGGGCACTGTGATGGGGACACCTGATGTAAAGGGGCACTGTGATGGGGACACCAGATTTAACTTGACAATAAATATTGTTGAAATGCTAAGGAAATTGTACATTTCTCATGTTTTTGATAGATATACAGTTACTACAATATTTCTGAGTTGTAGCACAGACTTGAGATTCGGACCTCGGCCCAAAGAAAATTTTGGCGACCGGACCTCCTTTAATTTTAATTCATTACCCCTGGTTTAGAATATAATGCCTTAATAGCCGAATCGATTCCGCCTTCAAATCCAAAGGCCCTCAGAACCTCACCGAGATACTGCCAATGAATGCGGTCAAAGGCCTTCTCCGCGTCTAGAGATAGAAGCAGAGAAGGCCTCCCCTCCGTCTCGGCCAGGTGAATTAAGTTAACAAGTCTACGGGTCACATCTGAGGCCTGTCTATTTTTTGTGAAGCCCGTCTGATCGGGATGAATGATCGTAGGTAGTATATCCACCATACGAGCGGCAATTATTTTGGCATATAGCTTCAAATCGCTATTGAGTAAAGAAATTGGTCTAAAGTTTGGCGGAGAAATCGGATCCTTCCCTGGCTTAGGCAAAGCTATAATCAGAGCTTCCAACATCTCTGGCGGGAAAGAAGCAGAGGCAGCAGCTTTATTGAAAATTGTAGTAAGGTGCGGGGTGAGAGTGGTTTTAAACAGTTTATAGTATTCACCGCTAAAGCCGTCCGGTCCAGGGGATTTATTGGGCGGTAAGGAATTAATTGATGACTGAATTTCAGCATCAGTAAATGGGGCATTGAGCAAAATCACTTGCTCCTGGGTAAGTCGTGGGATTGGGAGTCGGGAAAGGAAGTCCACAATGTGTTTCTGATTTGGCTGGTGAATCGAGGGGTCGTCTTTAAGGTTATATAGCGCGCTATAATAGGAGCTAAAAGCGTCCGCAATTTTCTTAGGGTGGGTTTCTTTTACGTTAGAAGTGGGGTGGAAGATAAATGGAATTTTAGATTTATACCTGTGGCCCTTGATTTTATGGGCTAGGAGTTTACCAGTAGTGATGGCCGAACGGTTCGCCCGGCGGTCGTTTCGCGGCGAATTTCCGACTTTCGCCGTCCGCGGGTTCGAACGCCTTTTTCCGTCGTTCGCCCCGGCGGACTTACGTGTTTAATGTATACAAGAACTTTAACCTTTCGTGACACGTTTATCATGTGTTACAGGACAACCAATTGAGACATGACAGCTCATGGACACTTGGACATTCCCCCTAACCTATAAATACACCCGATCCGGTGGCCATTTTACATTCTTTCTTCTGTCACTGTAGGGAAAGGATCCTGTGTGGAGTAGGGACAGAGAAAACGCTAGCTATTTGGTACACAAAAGTTCTTTTCAGGACTGGTATAGGTGTTAGGTCAGCAGCCTGAGTTTCTTTTGTCAGTTTAGATAAAGGGACAGAGCGCTGTATGCTGCTATTTTAGGGACAGCTCAGCCAGATTAGTCTTTCTTCATCATCATCATCATCATCATCATTAGCTGTTACTATCAGGTCCACAAAAGAGCTGTTCCAGCTAATCGTTCCAGCCTACTCTTTTTTGCCAATTTGTATAGGGACAGGCAGGAAGCAGTGTGTCAGGCAGTGAGGATAATTTTAAAGACTTGCTGTTACTATTAGTTCCACAAAGGTTCTTTTCAGGACTGGTATCAGTGGTACGGTAATAGGCTTGTACACGTATAATATTCTTTCTTCCAAATATAGAAAGAATATTATACTTGACTGCTGCCCTTCTGCTGCAGTCTGCTAATCATTCACAACTCACTTGTTCCACAAAGCTCTTTATCAGGACTGGTAACTTGGTCTGTCTAGGGTGCTACGGTACATAGGCTTGGGTGCGGTACAGTCTGCTGTTCTGTAAGGACCGCTATCGGTCCACAATACATAGGGTTGCCGTGCACTACTGCTGACCGCTGCCCTATACTGCAGCAGTCCTTCATTGGTATAGGGACTGACGTACAGTCTGCTAATCACTAACACACAACCTGCTTGGTCCACAAAAGTTCTTATAAGGACTGGTAACTTGGTATAGGGTGCTACGGTACATAGGCCTGAGTGCGTTACAGTCTGCTGTTCTGTAAGGACCGCTATCGGTCCACAATACATAGGGTTGCCGTGCACTACTGCTGACCGCTGCCCTATACTGCAGCAGTCCTTCAGCGGTATAGGGACTGACGCACAGTCTGCTAAACACTAACACACAACCTGCTTGGTCCACAAAAGTTTTTATAAGGACTGGTAACTTGGTATAGGGTGCTACGGTACATAGGCCTGAGTGCAGTACAGTCTGCTGTTCTGTAAGGACCGCTATCGGTCCACAATACATAGGGTTGCCGTGCACTACTGCTGACCGCTGCCCTATACTGCAGCAGTCCTTCATTGGTATAGGGACTGACGTACAGTCTGCTAATCACTAACACACAACCTGCTTGGTCCACAAAAGTTCTTATAAGGACTGGTAACTTGGTATAGGGTGCTACGGTACATAGGCCTGAGTGCGTTACAGTCTGCTGTTCTGTAAGGACCGCTATCGGTCCACAATACATAGGGTTGCCGTGCACTACTGCTGACCGCTGCCCTATACTGCAGCAGTCCTTCATTGGTATAGGGACTGACGTACAGTCTGCTAATCACTAACACACAACCTGCTTGTTCCACAAAAGTTCTTATAAGGACTGGTAACTTGGTATAGGGTGCTACGGTACATAGGCCTGAGTGCGTTACAGTCTGCTGTTCTGTAAGGACCGCTATCGGTCCACAATACATAGGGTTGCCGTGCACTACTGCTGACCGCTGCCCTATACTGCAGCAGTCCTTCATTGGTATAGGGACTGACGTACAGTCTGCTAATCACTAACACACAACCTGCTTGGTCCACAAAAGTTCTTATAAGGACTGGTAACTTGGTATAGGGTGCTACGGTACATAGGCCTGAGTGCGTTACAGTCTGCTGTTCTGTAAGGACCGCTATCGGTCCACAATACATAGGGTTGCCGTGCACTACTGCTGACCGCTGCCCTATACTGCAGCAGTCCTTCAGCGGTATAGGGACTGACGCACAGTCTGCTAAACACTAACACACAACCTGCTTGGTCCACAAAAGTTTTTATAAGGACTGGTAACTTGGTATAGGGTGCTACGGTACATAGGCCTGAGTGCGTTACAGTCTGCTGTTCTGTAAGGACCGCTATCGGTCCACAATACATAGGGTTGCCGTGCACTACTGCTGACCGCTGCCCTATACTGCAGCAGTCCTTCATTGGTATAGGGACTGACGTACAGTCTGCTAATCACTAACACACAACCTGCTTGTTCCACAAAAGTTCTTATAAGGACTGGTAACTTGGTATAGGGTGCTACGGTACATAGGCCTGAGTGCGTTACAGTCTGCTGTTCTGTAAGGACCGCTATCGGTCCACAATACATAGGGTTGCCGTGCACTACTGCTGACCGCTGCCCTATACTGCAGCAGTCCTTCATTGGTATAGGGACTGACGTACAGTCTGCTAATCACTAACACACAACCTGCTTGTTCCACAAAAGTTCTTATAAGGACTGGTAACTTGGTATAGGGTGCTACGGTACATAGGCTTGAGTGCGGTACAGTCTGCTGTTCTGTAAGGACCGCTATCGGTCCACAATAGATAGGGTTGACGTGCACCACTGCTGACCGCTGCCCTATACTGCAGCAGTCCTTCAGCGGTATAGGGACTGACGTACAGTCTGCTAAACACTAATACACAACCTGCTTGGTCCACAAAAGTTCTTATAAGGACTGGTAACTTGGTATAGGGTGCTACGGTACATAGGCTTGAGTGCGGTACAGTCTGCTGTTCTGTAAGGACCGCTATCGGTCCACAATAGATAGGGTTGACGTGCACCACTGCTGACCGCTGCCCTATACTGCAGCAGTCCTTCAGCGGTATAGGGACTGACGCACAGTCTGCTAAACACTAACACACAACCTGCTTGGTCCACAAAAGTTTTTATAAGGACTGGTAACTTGGTATAGGGTGCTACGGTACATAGGCCTGAGTGCGTTACAGTCTGCTGTTCTGTAAGGACCGCTATCGGTCCACAATACATAGGGTTGCCGTGCACTACTGCTGACCGCTGCCCTATACTGCAGCAGTCCTTCATTGGTATAGGGACTGACGTACAGTCTGCTAATCACTAACACACAACCTGCTTGGTCCACAAAAGTTCTTATAAGGACTGGTAACTTGGTATAGGGTGCTACGGTACATAGGCCTGAGTGCGTTACAGTCTGCTGTTCTGTAAGGACCGCTATCGGTCCACAATACATAGGGTTGCCGTGCACTACTGCTGACCGCTGCCCTATACTGCAGCAGTCCTTCATTGGTATAGGGACTGACGTACAGTCTGCTAATCACTAACACACAACCTGCTTGGTCCACAAAAGTTCTTATAAGGACTGGTAACTTGGTATAGGGTGCTACGGTACATAGGCCTGAGTGCGTTACAGTCTGCTGTTCTGTAAGGACCGCTATCGGTCCACAATACATAGGGTTGCCGTGCACTACTGCTGACCGCTGCCCTATACTGCAGCAGTCCTTCAGCGGTATAGGGACTGACGCACAGTCTGCTAAACACTAACACACAACCTGCTTGGTCCACAAAAGTTTTTATAAGGACTGGTAACTTGGTATAGGGTGCTACGGTACATAGGCCTGAGTGCGTTACAGTCTGCTGTTCTGTAAGGACCGCTATCGGTCCACAATACATAGGGTTGCCGTGCACTACTGCTGACCGCTGCCCTATACTGCAGCAGTCCTTCATTGGTATAGGGACTGACGTACAGTCTGCTAATCACTAACACACAACCTGCTTGTTCCACAAAAGTTCTTATAAGGACTGGTAACTTGGTATAGGGTGCTACGGTACATAGGCCTGAGTGCGTTACAGTCTGCTGTTCTGTAAGGACCGCTATCGGTCCACAATACATAGGGTTGCCGTGCACTACTGCTGACCGCTGCCCTATACTGCAGCAGTCCTTCATTGGTATAGGGACTGACGTACAGTCTGCTAATCACTAACACACAACCTGCTTGTTCCACAAAAGTTCTTATAAGGACTGGTAACTTGGTATAGGGTGCTACGGTACATAGGCTTGAGTGCGGTACAGTCTGCTGTTCTGTAAGGACCGCTATCGGTCCACAATAGATAGGGTTGACGTGCACCACTGCTGACCGCTGCCCTATACTGCAGCAGTCCTTCAGCGGTATAGGGACTGACGTACAGTCTGCTAAACACTAATACACAACCTGCTTGGTCCACAAAAGTTCTTATAAGGACTGGTAACTTGGTATAGGGTGCTACGGTACATAGGCTTGAGTGCGGTACAGTCTGCTGTTCTGTAAGGACCGCTATCGGTCCACAATAGATAGGGTTGACGTGCACCACTGCTGACCGCTGCCCTATACTGCAGCAGTCCTTCAGCGGTATAGGGACTGACGCACAGTCTGCTAAACACTAACACACAACCTGCTTGGTCCACAAAAGTTTTTATAAGGACTGGTAACTTGGTATAGGGTGCTACGGTACATAGGCCTGAGTGCGTTACAGTCTGCTGTTCTGTAAGGACCGCTATCGGTCCACAATACATAGGGTTGCCGTGCACTACTGCTGACCGCTGCCCTATACTGCAGCAGTCCTTCATTGGTATAGGGACTGACGTACAGTCTGCTAATCACTAACACACAACCTGCTTGGTCCACAAAAGTTCTTATAAGGACTGGTAACTTGGTATAGGGTGCTACGGTACATAGGCCTGAGTGCGTTACAGTCTGCTGTTCTGTAAGGACCGCTATCGGTCCACAATACATAGGGTTGCCGTGCACTACTGCTGACCGCTGCCCTATACTGCAGCAGTCCTTCATTGGTATAGGGACTGACGTACAGTCTGCTAATCACTAACACACAACCTGCTTGGTCCACAAAAGTTCTTATAAGGACTGGTAACTTGGTATAGGGTGCTACGGTACATAGGCCTGAGTGCGTTACAGTCTGCTGTTCTGTAAGGACCGCTATCGGTCCACAATACATAGGGTTGCCGTGCACTACTGCTGACCGCTGCCCTATACTGCAGCAGTCCTTCAGCGGTATAGGGACTGACGCACAGTCTGCTAAACACTAACACACAACCTGCTTGGTCCACAAAAGTTCTTATAAGGACTGGTAACTTGGTATAGGGTGCTACGGTACATAGGCTTGAGTGCGGTACAGTCTGCTGTTCTGTAAGGACCGCTATCGGTCCACAATAGATAGGGTTGACGTGCACCACTGCTGACCGCTGCCCTATACTGCTGCAGTCCTTCAGCGGTATAGGGACTGACGTACAGTCTGCTAAACACTAATACACAACCTGCTTGGTCCACAAAAGTTCTTATAAGGACTGGTAACTTGGTATAGGGTGCTACGGTACATAGGCTTGAGTGCGGTACAGTCTGCTGTTCTGTAAGGACCGCTATAGGTCCACAATAGATAGGGTTGACGTGCACCACTGCTGACCGCTCACCTATACTGCAGCAGTCCTTCAGCGGTATAGGGACTAAGAGTTTTGTCACAGGGTCATTTAAAAAATGACATGCAGAGGAAGAGGCAGGCCCTTCCGCAGGGGTGGTAGGGGTAGGGCAGGAGCAACAGGCTTGAGCCAAAGTGGGAAGTTGCAGAAGGTGCGTTCAATTACTTTAAAGGATGCACCAGACTTGGTTGAGTGGCTCGCTCAGCCTTACTCTTCTGCACCCTCCTCATCCTCTCGATCTGCACCCTCTTCTTCACTCTCTGCTATGTGCACCCCCAAAGACACTACCACCAACAACACGACCACCACCACCACCACCACATACCTTCCGCTTGAGTCACTGGAATTATTTTCCGATCCATATCAAGAGGACATTTCTGATGCGCAGCCACTCTTGGTATTGGATCAGGAAGAGGAGGTAGCAACAAGCGCTACTCAGCAGTCTGACGCCAGTACCCAGATCAGCCCAAGGAGGAGGTTGGTCCCCGGTGTTGCTGCCTACTCTACTTATAGCGGTGGGGAAGGTGACGTTGATGATGACGTGTCTAGTGATGTCACGTGGGTGCCCACAAGAGAGGAAGAGGAGGGGAGTTCAGAGGGAGATATGGACCAGCAGATAGGGAGGAGAAGCAGCAATGACTTACATTGCACAGCAGGGACAAAGCAGACTGCAAATGTATCAGGAGCGAGTCATCGACCATGTACGGTCACATCTGGCGCTCCCAGGACACCGGCACATGGCTCCGCAGTGTGGGCTTTTTTTAACGTGTCCGCTGCTGACAATAGCGTTGCCATCTGCAATCTTTGCAGTCAACGCGTTAGTCGCGGTAAGCCCAATACTCACCTAGGGACGACCGCCTTAAGAAGGCACATGAGCAGCCATCACCGAGCCCAGTGGGAGCAACGGAACACACAAAGCCACACTGCAGGCTCTCACCGTCCAGCCTCGTCTTCTACTTCTCCTTCTCCTCTCTCCTCACAATTGTCCTCCACTCCACCTTCCATCACGCCAAGCTCACATTTTTCTGCAAAAAGGCAGGCTTCCGTGGGCCTAATGTTTGAGCGTAAAAAAATGATGACGCCGGATAACCCTCTTGCCCAACGGTTGGCGGCTGGCTTGTCAGAACTCATAGCCCGCCAACTACTGCCATATAAACTGGTGGACTCGGAGGCCTTTCGCAAATTTGTGGCCATTGGAACACCACAATGGAAGGTCCCAGGAAGGAAGTATTTCTCAGAGAAGGGCATCCCAGAGCTATATGGCCATGTTCAGCGGCAAGTGAATGTATCTCTGGCACACAGTGTCGGTGCCAAGATACATCTGACCACAGACACGTGGTCTAGCAAACACGGGCAGGGAAGGTATATCAGTTTTACTGCCCACTGGGTGAACCTTCTGACGGCCGTCAAGCATGTAACCCGTGGCACCCGTGTAGATTTGGTTTTACCGCCACGGATTGCATGCAGGCCTGACTCTTCTTCTCCTCCTCCTACTCCATCCTCCTCCCTCTCCTCCTCAGCTGCCTCCTCCTTTTCCGCTGCTAGCGTCTCTTCCACTGCACCGCCCAAGCTCCCCAGAACCTATTCCACATGCCAGGTGAGACGTTGCCATGCCGTGCTGCGTCTGTTGTGCCTGGAAGCAAAGAGCCACACTGGCCCGGCACTCCTTTCAGCTTTGCGTTCACAGGCAGATGAGTGGCTAACACCGCTCAATTTGACAGTTGGTAAAGTGGTGTGTGACAACGGTGCCAATCTGCTTAGCGCATTGAAACAGGGCAAAATCACGCACGTGCCGTGCATGGCACACGTCTTAAACTTGGTCGTGCAGCGATTCCTTGTCAAATACCCTGGGGTCCAGGACATCTTGCGGCAGGCAAGGAAAATCTCGGCCCATTTCAGAAGATCTTACACGGCCATGGCTCGCCTTGCTGACATTCAGCGGCGACACCATCTGCCGGTCAGACGTCTTATTTGCGATTGCCCGACGCGATGGAACTCAACCTTCTATATGCTTGATAGGCTGCTCCAGCAGAAACGTGCAGTTAACGTCTACCTGTATGAACTCTGCGAAAGAAACGGTTCTGGGGAGCTGGGTTTTTTTTCACCGCGCCAGTGGCTGCTCATGCGCGACACATGCAGACTTCTGCGGCCATTTGAGGAGATCACCAAACTGGTCAGTCGCAGCCATGGCGCCATCAGTGACATGGTACCTTATGCCTTCTTTCTGGAGCGTGCATTGCGTCGTGTCATTGATCAGGCTGTGGAGGAGCAGGAGCGGGAAGATGAGGAAGTCGCAATGCTGGATGAATTCCCAGGGGGGGCTACTCTATCTGAGACAAGTCAACAACAGGAGTCTGATGAGGAGTCAGAGGAGGATGGTGCCGGGGCGGATGAGCAGGAGCAAGAAGAGCATGCTTTAAACCTTTCTGGGATCCCTGTTGTGCGAGGATGGGGAGAGGAGAATGAAGAGGACGACATTATCCTGGATGATGAGCAGGAGCCAGGCCACCACACCGCTTCCACTTTAGTGCAAATGGGGGCCTTCATGCTCCAGTGTTTTAATAGGGACCCCCGTATAAAAAGCATGAGGGTCAAGGACCAGTACTGGGTGGCAACGTACTTAGACCCCCGGTACAAACACAAAATGGCGGAAATGTTACCGCCGTCGCAGAGGGCTGTCAGAATGCAGCACTTCCAGGCCTTGCTTCGAGAAATGCTGCATTCTGCTTTTGCGTGCGCTGGCAGAGGAGCAATTCCCACTCCCAGAGAAGGATTTGCGGGTACCAATCCAACAGCGCCTGCAAGAAGAGGCCGGTTTGAAGATGTGTTGGTGACTTCGGATATGAGGTCATTCTTTCAGCCGACCCATCGACAGGTGTCATCCGGATCCAGCATCAGGGAACGCCTAGACCGTCAGGTGTCCGACTACATTGGGTTAACGGCCGATGTGGACGCTCTGAGGAGTGATGAACCCCTAGACTACTGGGTGGGCAGGCTTGACCTCTGGCCAGAGCTTGCCCAATTTGCAATCGAACTGTTGGCTTGCCCCTCATCCAGTGTCCTGTCCGAAAGGACGTTCAGCGCAGCAGGGGGGATTGTGACCGATAAGCGTACTCGCCTAGCTCACCACAGTGTTAACTACCTCACATTTCTAAAAATGAATGAGGCATGGATCTCGGAGGAATTCAACACATGTGATCAGTAGACCATGTATATGTCTATAAACAATTTTTGGAATCAAGCACACAGACCTTCTTAATTCATTTGGCTCACTTCCCTGACCCAAAAAAGCACACCGTACTATATGCCCCTACCCTCCTCTTTGAAGAGGTTGAGCGGTGTCATATTTCTACTGGGGCTGCTTATTATGAGGGGTTCCCACCATCCCTGTGCTGTGCTGACTTCCTCCTGGGTGTTCTTATTATGAGGGGCTCCCACCATCCCTGTGCTGTGCTGACTTCCTCCTGGGGGTTCTTATTATGAGGGGATCACACCATCCCTGTGCTGTGCTGACTTCCTCCTGGGGCTGCTTACGGTGCTGCTGTCAGCGCTGTATGTCACGGAGCTGCTGTCAGCGCTGTATGTCACGGAGCTGCTGTCAGCGCTGTATGTCACGGAGCTGCTGTCAGCGCTGTATGTCACGGAGCTGCTGTCAGCGCTGTATGTCACGGAGCTGCTGTCAGCGCTGTATGTCACGGAGCTGCTGTCAGCGCTGTATGTCACGGAGCTGCTGTCAGCGCTGTATGTCACGGAGCTGCTGTCAGCGCTGTATGTCACGGAGCTGCTGTCAGCGCTGTATGTCACGGAGCTGCTGTCAGCGCTGTATGTCACGGTGCTGCTGTCAGCGCTGTATGTCACGGAGCTGCTGTCAGCGCTGTATGTCACGGAGCTGCTGTCAGTGCTGTATGTCACGGAGCTGCTGTCAGCGCTGTATGTCACGGAGCTGCTGTCAGCGCTGTATGTCACGGAGCTGCTGTCAGCGCTGTATGTCACGGTGCTGCTGTCAGCGCTGTATGTCACGGAGCTGCTGTCAGCGCTGTATGTCACGGAGCTGCTGTCAGCGCTGTATGTCACGGAGCTGCTGTCAGCGCTGTATGTCACGGAGCTGCTGTCAGCGCTGTATGTCACGGAGCTGCTGTCAGCGCTGTATGTCACGGTGCTGATGTCAGTGCTCTGTATTACGGTGCTGCTGTCAGTGCTCTGTATCTCCTGCACCCTCTTGTTTGCCTACCCTGGTCCCTGACCTTCCCTCTCCTCCATTGCCTTCATTAGCTCCATAGTCCTGAATTGTCAGAACAATTTCCCAAATAAAAAAAAAATGCTTGTAGTTATCGATCCCAAATTCACCTCATACATGTATTATGCTATTGTCCAGGTGGTGGGACTACGTGCTACCCCCTAATAATTACCCCGTGGCCGCAAATTCGACCTAAAGGTTTGCGAAATTCGCCTCCCATTGAAGTCAATGGAGCCCGCGGCGAACGGTCGTTTTCGCGAACGTTTGTGTCCGTTCGCGTTTCGCGTTCGCGAAACGTCCCGTCGGAAGTTCGTCCATCACTATTTACCAGCCTTATTGTCAGAGGTATAAAACGTCATTTTCCTACGTTTGCTGTATTTCTCAAAGTTTTCAAGTAGCAGTACACGCAAGTCATGTCTATGCTGAGCTAGTTTCTGGGAAAGAAGGGCTGTCGGTTTAGCCTTATTAAGCGATTCTAGGTCCTCGATGTCCGACAATAAGCCTGTAAGTTTGCTTTGCCTCTGCCTCTTTAACCTCGCTCCCATTTGAATACAAATTCCCCTCATAAACGCCTTATGGGCATTCCATAACACAAATGGATCTGTAACGGAATTGACATCATCAGTAAAAAATTCAGTCAGATGCTTCTGGAGGACCTCCCTGCACTCCTTTCTCTGAAGCACGTAGGTGTTGATTCTCCATAGCGGGCTCGCATTAACAGTTGCCGAGCCCTCCATGGATAGCACCACCGGTGCATGATCAGACCAAGTTATGGGCTTGATAGCCACCGAAGATGTCCGCAACAGAGACTGCTGGTCAACCAAAAACAACTATTCTGGAATAAACTTGGTGTGGAGGGGAAAAGTAGGTATAGTCCCGCTCGTTTGCGTGCAGGCATCTCCAAGCGTCATAGAGGCCATATTGATGTATAGCGGGCTGCAGAGCCGAGCGCAGCCGTGTGGACTGAGATGTAGAATCCGATGCAGGGTCCGGGGTCAGGTTGAAATCCCCACACATTAACAGCAGTCCCCTTTGAATTTGCCGTATTTTTCGCATCAGGCTGTTAAAAAATCTCACCTGGTGATTGTTAGGGGAGTATACATTTACAATTGTGTAGGTAGTCAAGTTCACATCACAGATTAGTATCAAGAATCTTCCATGGGGATCACTAATAACTTCGTGCAGTTGAAAAGCCACAGAGTCCCTGATAGCCGTAAGGACCCCTTTCCTTTTGGTGGTTGCGTTAGCTGTGAATATGTGCGGAAAATTTTTGTGTGAACATTTGGGAGCTTTGGCAGTCACTAAGTGAGTCTCCTGGGCACAGACAATGTCGCATTTGTGCGATTCCGCTTCTTTCCAGAGCGAGTGACGTTTCACGGGGTGATTGAGCCCCTTAGCGTTAATAGATAAGATATTTAGAGCCATAGAGGGAGTGGATGCAAGGGATGCCGAAAAGTGTGCTGATCAACCCCACCATAGGTGAGCTCTCCGCTCCATGGGGGGGCCAAGACCCCTTCAAGCCTGCCACAAGGGCTGTTAGGTAAACAGTACTCACTATTGCGAGGAGGAATGTTCCAATCCTGGTGCCTTGTAGGTTCTATGATTCTTTCCATGAAGCAACCTGTGATGTTCGTCGAAGCCCCCATCCTCCACATGGTGAGTAGGCTACGGTTGGCAAGTGGTATAGCATCCAAAAAGAAAAAAGAAAAAAAAACAAGAGAACGTAACAGAAGAAATTAAAAGAGCACATTAATTAGTGAACGAGTTAGTAACGGCCGCTCTATGAGTTCTAGAGCAGGCCTAACAAAGAACAACCGTGGGCAGTGGGTGCTGCAAAGGTAACTGGGGGGAAGAGTTCAGCCTGAGGCTCCTCAGTAACTGAGACCATGGGGACCCAAGTTTAGAAGGATATATCCGTCCCGCCTCACGAATGTGATTTGGCGTTCTTTGATGTGACGGTTTTCCAATCCTGGTCAACCATTTTCGGAGCAGAAGACAGTGCTGCGCTTACTTCCAAGTCCGAAAGTATACCCCACTCTCTCAAGAGGGTAATGCCTTTTTCCAATGAGGTAATGTGGTACGTGCGATTATCCTTAGTCACAGACAGTTTTGTAGGGAATCCCCACTTGTATACGATCTTATGGTTTCTCAAAGCTTTGGTAATGGTATTCAGGTTTCTCCTCTTCTGAAGAGTGTATTGCGAAAGGTCTGTGAAAAAATGCAAGTGCTGAAGTTGTGGCGGAATACGTTCTTTTTGACGCATGGTTGCCATAAGCTCCTCTTTCGTTTGGAAGAAATGTAGCCTTAAAAGTACATCTCTCGGGACCTGATCAGACAAGTGAGTCGGTTTGGGAAGACGATGGATCCTGTCGATCATCACATCAAGATCCGACGCCTCTGGAAGTATTTGTTTAAACACCGTCACCACGTGTGCGTGTAGGTCGGCCTGTACGATCGTTTCGGGGATACCCCTAATTTTGATATTATTTCTTCGTGATCTATCTTCCAGGTCCGCAAATTTCTCCTTAAGTTTCTCCACCTCCCCTTCTCTCTCCTCATGTGCATCCACTAGATCGTTTATAGTCCCAGCATATTCTCCCATCTTAGTTTCTATGTGGTCCACTCTAACTCCAATAGCATTAAGATCTTTATGAAAACCGTGCATACATGCTGCCATATCCGACTGAATGGTGCTGCGGAGCGATAATAACATGTCTTTCAGAACAGTATCAACTACTGGTTGATTCTGAGTGGGATAGGATTCGATGGGTTCGGGTAACTCCCGGGTGTCATCCCCTGAGTCCGCGGATGGGCTGCCCTCCCCACTCAATCCGCTGCCATCCAGCTTGGGTTTCGATTTAACTGGGCTGCTAGTAGAAGGGGTGGGAGGGTAGGAGTGCTGGCCATTGGTGGGGGCCTGTTTGTGTCGCCGGTTACCTGCTTCTGCTCCCCTCGTGCACGGTGAAGCTCTCTGCGGAGAATAGGCCCGGGCGCCATCTTGGGCCTCCCTATCAGGGAGCCTAGTGTAGAAGTCCGTGAGCCGTTGCGGTTTTCCCGCGCCTCGGCGCTTACCGGGCATGGTCCCAGAGTGTTGGGAAGGTCTTCCACTGCTAGGTGAGGTTTCCAAAGGGCACGGATGATGTCGCTTTTAGCCGCTTAGATCCCCTGTCTCCAGAGCTCCGGGATTATGCGACCATCCGGAACTCGCGTCAGGCCACGCCCCCCCAGCGATGGTGGATTTTGGTGCTTTAAATCCTTTGCGTGACCCTGCAAAATTCACAAAGATTCTGTCTTCCTAAAGTCTTTGCTGATATCTAAATAAACCAAAAGGCTACGCCTGACGTCAACTAAACTGAATTCTCCTTCCTCATCACCTTCTGAGGAGGAGAAAAATGTTGGCAGTTGTCCTGAGTTCTATGAAAGGTAGAATAAACTTTGGGGAGGAAACTAGGATCTGTTTTAAGCACAACTCTATCCTCTAAAATCAATAGAAAATGCTCTCTAATCGAGAGTGCCTGCAACTCACTCACTCTTCTGGCTGAGGTGGTTCCAAGAGGGGCGGGCTCTGACCTTCACTGGCCCTGGAAAAGGCTTTAAAGAAATGCCGCGTACATTTGATCAAACTATCCGGCGGACTTAGTCTGGCAGACAAACCGCCGGAAAGTCCGCCAAATTTCCGAACGAGCGGACCTGTCCACACGTCGTACTTTTGAAATGAACGGACTTGCCCACACACAGAGGAAAGTCCGTTCATTTTGAACGCGGCTCCAGGTAGCCGGGACTAGCGAAGGAAGTCAATGTCGCTGACACGTCGCTGGCCCATCACCTTGTATGGAATTAAAGGGGAAGCCCTACACTGAAAAAACAACGTGGGGGTCCCCCCCTAGGTCCATATCAGACCCTTATCTGAGCACACAACCCGGCCGGTCAGGAAAGGGGGTGGGGACGAGTGAGCGCCCCCCCCTCCTGAGCCGTACCAGGCCACGTGCCCTCAACATGGGGGTGCTTTGGGGAAGGGGGCCGCGTGGCCCCCCACCCCAAAGCACCTTGTCCCCATGTTGATGAGGACAAGGGCCTCTTCCCGACCATCCTGGCTGTTGGTCGTCGGGCTCTGCTGGAGGGGGGCTTTTCGGAATCCGGGAGCCCCCTTTAATAAGGGGGACCCCAGATCCCAGCCCCCCACCCTATGTGAATGAGTATGGGGTACAATGTACCTCATACCCATTCACCTTTGAAAAAAAATGTAAATAAAACATAACACACAAGGGTTAAAAAGAATTTATTGTACAGCTCCAGGGGTCTTCTTCCATCTTGGGGGGGGGGGGTCTTCTCGCCGGACTCCTCCGCTATTCTTCTGCTAGCTCTTTTACTAGCGGAGGAGTCTGGCTTTCTCCTTAGTCGCTGCCCGGGGGTCTTCTTCCGACTTGGGGGGTCTTGTCCCCCTCTTCGGTTCTTCTTGCCAGGCCTCCGCGCCTTCTTCCAGCTGTTTTACAAGCGGTGGCCTGGTCTTCTATCGCCGACCACCTTCTCTTTTTCCTTGAGATGTTGACTCGACGCGCTCTCTGGCCACAATGACAGGGACGCGGGACCTTATATAGGGACATTGCCGGGTGATGTCCCCACCCATTATGATGTCACAGTCCCAGAGGATGCTGGGACTGTGACATCATAATGGGCGGGGACATCACCTGGTGACCCCGCCCATTGTCCCTATATAAGTCGCCGTGCAACATGTCCCTGTCATTATGGCCAGAGACAGCGACGAGTCAACATCTCAAGGAAGAAGAAAAGAAGAACAGAAGGCGGCGAAGACAGAGGCGACAGAAGACCGGGACACCACCAGTAAAAGAGCTGGAAGAAGGAGCGGAGGCCCAGCAAGAAGAACTGAAGAGGGGGACAAGACACCCCAAGTTGGAAGAAGACCCCCGGGCAGCGGCGACGAAGAAGAAAGCCGGGCTCCTCCACCAGTAAAAGAGCTAGCAGAAGAATAGCGGAGGAGTCCGGTGAGAAGACCCCCCAAGACGGAAGAAGACCCCCGGAGCTGTGCAATAAATTATTTTTAACCCTTGTATGTTGGGTTTTATTTACATTTTTTTCACAGGTGAATGGGTAGGGGTACATTGTACCCCATACTCATTCACATAGGGTGGGGGGCCGGTTATTAAATTATTAAAGGGGGCTCCCGGATTCCGATAAGCCCCCCACCCGCAGACCCCGACAACCAACGGCCAGGGTATCAACATGGGGACAAGGTGCTTTGGGGTGGGGGGGCCGCACGGCCCCCCTTACCCAAATCACCCCCCATGTTGAGGGCACACAGCCTGGTACGGCTCAGGAGGGGGGCGCTTGCTTGTCCCCACCCCCTTTCCTGACCGGCCGGGTTGCGTGCTCGGATAAGGGTCTGATATGGACCTAGGGGGCGACCCCCACGCTGTTTTTTTGGCGTAGGGCTTCCCCTTTAAGTCCATACCAGGTGACGGGGCCAGCGACGTGTCAATCTCGCCGATGTAGGCGGCGACATTGACTTCCTTTGCTAGTCCTGGCTACCTGGAGCCGCGTTCAAAATGAACGGACTTTTCTCCATGCGGAAAAGTCCGTTCATTTCAAAAGTACGGCGGACTAGCACACACACGGCCATATTGAGTCAAAACTACTTTCTAAGTCTGCCGGACTTTTGGGTAAAAAAAAGTCAGCCGGAGCCCACACACGGGCAGATTGTTTTTTTTTCCGCCGGATAGTTTGATCGTGTGTACGCAGCAAAACTCTTTACAAAATGATCTTGCTGCAGGGGGACCTGAAGAAAAACGCTCAAAGCGGCAGCCTTTACTTTCAGGGTGCTGATAGAAAGCCCCAATTCCACTGCTGCCTGGAAGAAGTCCAGCACTGCCGGAATTCCTGGTTCTTCCTGCCCCTTTTCTGCTAACCTGGAATTGAACCTCTTCCACACCTTGGTGTAAATAGCCCTGGTCACGGGCTTACGGCATTCTACGAGAGTCTTGATGACTCTATCTGAAAAACCTTGGGCCCTTAACAGCTGTTCCTCAGATACCACACTAAGTTTGAAGGTCTCTATTTGAGGATGCTGGATAGGACCCTGAATAACCAGATCCTCCCTCATCGGAAGACAAATCAAGGATATATAGCCAACCTTTTTAGGAGTGCAAACCAGGCCCTCTTGGCCAGAACGGGGCTATAAAAATTAGATCCGTTGCCTGGGTCTGAAATTTCTGGAGGACCATCGCGACTAGCCTTACTGGGGGGGGGGGGAGGCATAGCACAGATTGAAGTGCCATGCATTGGCGATGGCATCTATCCCTCTGGCTCGATCCCGCAAATGCAGGTAGAAGTACTGAGCAACTTTCTTGATGCTTTCTGAGGCGAACATATCTACTTCTGGTATGCCCCTGGTCCTCACAACCTGCACGAACACTTCGAGCGACCATTCGTCCTGTTTTACTCGCTGACGACTGAGAAAGTCCGCCAGAGAGTTTTGAGTCCCTTTTAAACGTACCGCTAACAGAGAGGCCAGGTTTGATTCAGCCCAAAGGAAAAATTTTGCCTGCTATCATCTGCAATGCAGGGCTCCTGGTCCCCCCATTGCTTGTTTATATATGCGAAGCACAACAGACCCTTGTCAAAGTGATTGTGACTGGTTCGCCACCACCAGTGTCCTTTTGACTCTGGTGGATATAGGCATAGGTTGATCCAAACCCTGCTGGCTGCCATCCCAGCACTGCAGAAGGAGAACCTACAATGGGCGCTGATGGAACCTTGCCCAAGGGATTGCTGGGAAAACAGGATGTCATTAACCCCATCACTCTCATGACATCCCTGACCTGGGCTTCCTGATTGGTCTGAAGCTGCACTAAAGCTAGACCTACTTTCTCTATCTTTTCTGATGGGGGGGGGGGGGGGGGGGAACGCCTTCCTCTCTACTGAATAGATTCTGTAACCCAGGTACAGTACTTCCTGGGTTGGGATCAGCTGGGCTTTATCCAGATTGATCAATCAACTAAGAGAACGCAGGAAGTGTTGTGCCTCCTGTATATTTATTTCTAGCTGCTGGAAAGACTGGGTGACAAACAGAAGATCGTCCAGACAGGGGATCACTGTAATGGCCCTGACGCGCAGCGAAGCTAGGGCTTCTGCCAGGACCTTCGTGAAAATCCTGGGAGAGTATGCTAGGCCAAACGGTAGTGCCCTGAATTGGGAATGGAGAATTTCCAAGTTCACCCTGACTTCCAGTCTGAGTAATTTCTGGAATTCCTGATGTATCGGCATAGGCGTCTCTGAGGTCAATCGTTGCGATATAGCAATCAGGAAACAGGAGGTTCGTTATCATGAAGATAGACTCCATCCTGAAACGCTTGTACCTGATAAACCTGTTCAGGGGCCGGAGATTGAGAATCAATATGAACTTGCCTGGCAGCTTTCGAACTACGAACACATGGGAATATACCCCCTGTCCGCATTCCGCATCTGGTACTCGGGTGAGGACCTGTTGATCCAACAACTCTCCCAACAGTAAACTCAGAGCTTCTGCCTTCTTCCGGTCTCTGGGTAACTGGGTTACTAAAAAGGTAGGTGGGGAAATGGCATTGAACTCCGACTTGTAGCCGTTGTCTATTAAAAATAATAGAAACTGACTTGAAATTGCATTGGTCCATTGTGGGAGGAAATCCCCCAACCTTCCTCCCACCGGAACACAAGAGTCACTGGGGCTTTGGGGTGGTTTGAGGAGGATCGAATAGTATTCCTCCTCTGCCACGTCCCTTGTGACCCGTCCAGTGTTTTTTAGGCTGACCCACTCTCTTCTGCTGGGTTTGCTGCCTAAACCCTTGAAAAAGAGGTCTGCCCTCAGGCTTCTTTTTCTCTGGAAAGGCTGCTTTCTTGTCCTGGGTACGATCCAGGGCCTCCTGGAGCCCAGGACCAAAAAGGTGATTGCCTGAGAAAGGTAATCCACAAAGCCTGAGTTTTGATGCTGCATCACCCGACCAGGCTTTCAACCATACGTTCCTTCTAGTGGAATTAACCAAAGCTGCAGACCTGGCCACTAGCTTTACCGACTCTGCAGAAGCGTCGGTTAGGAACCCAACTGCTTTAAATAATAAAGGAAAGGATTTTAGCAGCTGTTGTCGAGATGTGCATGCAGAATTGTGAGACTGCAAATGAGTTAGCCAGCATTCTAAATTTCTAGCCACACATGAAGCTGCAAGGGCTGGTTTAAGTACAATAGAGGAGGCATCCCAAGCCCTTTTTAGCAACACATCACCCCTTTTGTCTATGGGGTCCTTAAGGTATCCCAGATTGTCGAAGGCCAAATCAGTCTTTGTAAACCTTCGCTAGTGGTGCATTCAACTTAGGAACCTTGTTCCAAGGCTGGGCCACATCTTTTTCAAAAGGAAATCTACGTTTGAGACTGCCTGAAAAGAATGGTCTCTTCTCAGGGTGCTCCCACTCCAGTAAGATCGCTTCTACTAGAGACTTGTGCACAGGAAAAACTCAGGATTTTTGGGCAGAGACCCCCTGATACATGAGGTTATGCTTAGAAAGCTGTACCGACTCCTCTCTGATCTCTAGGTTGTCATAGATCACTTTTACTAAGTCCCCCACATCGTCCAATGTCAATTTGTACCTGGACCCTCTGGAGCAATCTTCCACCTTTTCAGTATCAGACCCTGAGTCTACTGGAGAAGAGGCAAGCGATCTGGGCTCCCTCTCCCTATCTTCCATATCCTCCTGACTGGGCTCCAGACAGGGATGGCAAACTTGCCGCTCTAGATAAGGGCACAGAGGGACCCTGCATCCTATCCATCATTCCTATAAATTACTTAAAACTGGATGGAATTTTATCTTTTACTGACGTAAGGATCTTATGACACTCTGCCATGGAGTCATCCTTAGTTAAATTGACACATTCGGCGCAAAGCGGTTTCAACCAATTCAGACTGAGTTTTGTCCCACAAAACAGCATACTTTCTCCTGGGAGGCTGTATCTGAGCTCTGTCCTGTGCTTTACCCTGAAAGCAAAAGAAAAGACAGAACAAACCATGAGAGCCTATCCGCAACCCCCACCACCACTGTGCTCAGGGGGAAAGAGAGAAGTGCCCAGCCCTTCACCTGTGGTTCCCCACCCAGGGAATGGCTTTGATCCCAAGGACCTTACCTCCTCCCAGAGTAAGCCATGGTCGGCCCTCACCATGCTTACCTGAGAGGTGCTGGTGCCAGAAGAACCGGAGTCGACCGCCTGAACTGCTGCAGTGCCCTCCATGGCTAATTAGTGTTGTCACAGCCTCTGTTGGATCTACACAGGCTCCGGATGCCCAGCAAGCCACATGCTGCGCCTGGAGACCGGAACCTTGTCTCCTGGCACCCCCTGATGATGCGGTTCTGCCGAAAGCTGTATCACTTCCATTCGTTGGACCGCAGATGCCCCTCCTTGGTCACACGCACGCTGCTATACGGATAAGGATACTTCAAACACCTGGTGTTAGCACTTCAATCATCCCGGCACCATGGTTGGTATGTTGTCAGGATGATTGAAGTGCATTATTATTTCTATTATTACATTGTAATATAAAATGAAATCATTCAACTCACCATAATGCCGAATCAGTGGGATCCCTGAGCGTGTCACCTGCCACGTCGCCTGCCACCAGCAGAGTCCATCCTTGCATCAGGTGTCCCCAGCAGAGTCAGTCCTTGCATCAGCCATCATTACCCCACTCTACATAGTTAGTCCCCCCTCCCCTCCTGTACATAGTTAACCCCCCCCCCCCCCCCTGTACATTAGTTACATCGCTGCCTGGGCTTTACACTAAGAGGGAGGGACAAGAGAGAGCAGAAGAAACTCCAGGAGCGGCTGGCACCTTGTGTTCAGTGGAGAGGGGTGGGGCCGATCCGTGCAGCAAACCCTGGCTTCAGTATTGTGAAGAGAAAAGCCGATTCATTGGCTGCACAGATCGAGCTCCCTTCCTCTCTCCACTGAGGAATGATCTAGTGGCGGTGTCGGTGGCCATTTTGTTTGAGCCAGCTGCTGCAAAACCTAATATTCCCTGGACAAAAAAGGCAAAATCCCAAATCGGCGTGGCATCCGATCGGGACGAGGGTTCCAAAATCGGGACTGTCCCAGGAAAAATCGACTGTTGGCAACTATGCACTACGGGACAGTGCACCTCCACCACACAGATTGCGTGCTTACCAGAATGCAAGCTCTTGTGAGCCTGTGGCTATAAACCCAACCAGGGCCTCTGTCCGGAGGAGTGTAGATAAAACAATTCACATGGTTGGCAGGGAAGGTCTTGGGCTAGGTTCCAGGCGTCCAAGGAGACTCAATCAACATAGCGTAAAAACGTACCTTAAAAGGTTTATTAAAGATAAGAGTTGCACTTACAGGAATGATGAGTAAAATAAGCAAGAGAAAAGCCGGCTGGCTTGCAAACACCCTTCCACTGCTTCAAAAAGTTGATCAATTGACATTGAATCCTCATCAGCTTCTTGTAGTCCTTGTACAGCAGAGATCAGCCTGGGAGAGGGAGGAAGTAGTACTAAGTAGCAAATCAGAACTGCAGTAAAAAGAACATGCTAATAGGAGAACAGTGTAGAGGTATTTATTTTATTTATTTTTTATTTAATTCACACATAGCCCATTTTTATTAAAAAGGCAAATAAAAGTCTGTAACATAAATGTTTCCAATGCAGGGGTTCTTCTCCAGCAAATAAACACAACAGAAAATGCTAGCCCACCTGGCTCTTTAGCAGTACCTCTGCCCTTTATCCTGGTCACACAGACCACAGGATTCCTCAGTGTGCATGGCTTCACTTTAGCGCCTACATCTGCACTCTGTCCTTAGTCCTCAGGTCGTTGCACTGCCTTTTGCAGTCACATGTTCTGGCTGCCTCCTGGAGACCATTTGTCTCTCTGGGTGTGCAGCAGTCTCCACCTGGGAGCGATTAGGTATTCCCATACTCTCATTATAAGTGCTGTGCTCACCTGAGCACATACCCTGCTGGTAATCTGCAAAGTCTGGACACAGCTGCGACAGCTTTCTCCAGACAGCTTGCGGCTTCACAGCCAGGTCCACACTGCACGAGTCACGCTGCACATCCTGAATGGCCAGGCAAGCTTCTGGGACCTGTGATGTGTCTCAGAAGATTGTAGGGAGGGAGGGGTTGCCTAGGCGGCCTGAGCAGAAGTGTGAGCTGGGTACCTGTCAAAATTGGGGACCACCCGCTCCCCCACAAAAAAAATGTTGGCATGTCAGGGGGTCGTTCCACTTTTGGGTGGAACTCTGCTTTAATGTTATACACATTCTTATGATCAGTCTGCAGCCCCCCAATCTCCGCAGTCCAAACCATTTTTTTTTTTGTGCAATTAGGCATCACTCCGCCAGCACTGCTATGTCATTCATTCATAGGAATCCATGAATGGAAAAAGACTACAATTCCCATCTGCCCCTATGGCAGAGGGACTGTAGATCTCAATGGAGCGCCAGTCATCTAACTTGCAGTCCATGGACACTTTCCCCCAGATCGGTGTATGATGTTTGAGTAGAGTCTGCAGGCAAAAGAGCATCGCACCCACCATCCACTAATCACAGTGACAATGCTTTGCAGGCTCCAGTGCAAAGAACATAATAAATGCACCATTCATAATCATTAATATGGGGGCAGCTATTTATTTATTATTTTATTTATTATTTATCTATTTATTTTTTACAAAGGTTGAAGCACCAGAAATCTGAATTTCTCACTTCCATCGTCTCACCACACCTTCCTAGATTTGTGATAGAAATGAACATATAGAGACATGACGTCAGAACAGGCTGAATATCTGCAACATTATCTCTTCCACACACAGCTCCATCCCTCAGCTCAGCACCCTCATCCCGGCTTCTCTCTCCGAGCACACACGTGTTATTGGCAGAGCTTAGTTACTTCCGGAAACGCCCACCCCCGTGACGACAAGTAGCTATGGTTGTAGTGATTGGCTAGCGAGTGGAGGCGTGTCAGGAATGCCGAAGGTCACATCAGCAGAGATCTCTGAGCTGGTGGAGTGACAGCGGAGAGAAGCGATCATCATCATCATCACCACTATGCCGTACATACTGATCAGCACCCAGATCCGCTTGGTGAGTTCACAGCACATGGGGCGTGTATTACTGTACACTGCCCGAGCAGGTGAAGGGTTACAAGAATTCTGTGTAGGACTTCTTATTCTCAGGATGTGGGGCTGGTAGATGGTGATTGGTGCATTATTATTATTATTATTCCAAGAACAGGCGTTCCAATGTTTCATTCCTGTTCTTAGGATCACTTACACAGAAGTCATATATTCCTGCTTCCCATTGTAGCATTAAAGCAGAGCTCCACCATAAAAAAAATATTAAAAGTCAGCAGCTACAAATACTGCAGTTGCTGACTTTTAATAAAGGGACACTTACCCGTCCAGGATGCCCGCGATGTCGGAAGCAGATGATGAGCAATCGCTCGTTTCTCAGCTGCCCCCTGTCGCCATTCTCTGTCAGGGAATCAGGAAGTGAAGCGTTGCGGCTTCACTGCCCGGTTCCCTACTGCGCATCCGCGAGTTGTGTTGCGCGTCTTCACTGGTCCCTGTTGTGTTATGGCAACTGTGTGTTTCCCAGAACACAACGGGGTGGGGGAGGGAGCACTCATCTGCGGCTAGCTATGCCCGGAAGTGGGTGCAAATACCTGTATTATACAGGTATTTTCACCTCCCTCCCCCCTGAAAGGTGCCAATTGTGGCACCGGAGGGGGGGAGGGGGAATCCACTAAGCGGAAGTCCCACTTTAAAGCGGAGCTCCACCCTAAATGCATTACAACCACTTTAACCTACAGGTAAGCCTAGATTAAGGCTTACCTGTAGGTGCAAGAAGTATCTCCCAAACCTAAAAGGTTTAGGAGATATTTGCAAGAATAGTGGCACCAATGTCTACAGCGCATGCGCCATAGACATCCGGCGCAGGCACACTGAGAGTGCCGTTTCTAACGGCGATCATGCCGTTAGTGGCAGCACCGGCGTGCATACGCGGGAGGGACGTCATTGCGGCTCCGGGCAGTCACAGCGCCGGAGCCACGGTACCCGGAAGTCACTCTGGGTTAGATGGCGGCAACAGAGGTGATGAGCGAGGACCGCTGCGGGAGCTTTGATCTCAGGTAAGTAATTTATAATGAGCTAGTATGCTATACATACTAGCTCATTATGCTTTTGCCTTGCAGGGTGACTTTTTTTTTTTTTTAAGAGGCTTTACTTCCTCTTTAATATTATAGTACAAACATCTGGTGGCAAAGTGTACCCAAAGCCAAGAACAAAGATTAGTGTTAGTTCAGCTTCACACTTTTCCCTTTTATTCTCACCTGGAGATCTTTCCATGCTCCAAATTTCTTTCCTTTTTTTTTTTTTTCTATTGCTGCTCTGGCCTGCCTATCATGAGGTTCACCAACATATGGGTCAGGGAACGTGTTTCCCAACTGACAGGCAAACATGCTCCCCCTAGGTATGTGCAGCCTATTGCATTAGGGGTGCCAGTAGATAACAGATTGCGCAATAGCATGCAATGTCAAGCTGCAGCTACCAAAGCCGGCAGAATCGTAGCATGCATTAAAAAAAAGAGATATACTCCAGATATAAAACGATAATCTGGCCACATCTGCAGTATTCCATCCAGTTCTGGTCACCAATCCTCAGAAGAGATGTGCTGGAGAGAAGCCAAAGAAGGGCAACAAAACTAATAAGGGGATTGGAGGATCTCAATTACGAGGCACGACTGAAAACACTACATTTATTATTTATTATTATTTATTATTCCTGGAGAAAAGATGCTTGAGAGGGGACATGATAGCAATCTACAAATACCTCAACGGGGATCCCAGCATTGCAAATAAACTATAAAAAGTGGGGGGAAATACTGCGCCAAACCTAAAATGGTGAAAAAAAAGCTGCTAACACTCAAACAGAGTCTAAGAGATCTACATATATATATATATATATATTTCTCTATCCCCTACATACAGTTTAGCTAGAACTCACTGCGGTCCGTTCCTGGTGTACTGTTTCTAATATACTTCAGGCAGGTGATTCACTGAATTAATCTTTTATTTATTTTTTATAATTTGTTAGAAGCCCCATTAAGGGGCTTTGATGAAAGAGCAGAGAAAGGCACTGAGGACAGAGATTCCCTAGTTCTTTCCTTTGTAGCCTCAGCTACCATGGGGGTAGGGGCGTTCAGCGGGGGAATCTGTGTCGCACAGGGTGATTAGGGCGTGCCCACGCCTATGGTGCGCTGCTCTTTAGCAGACGTGTGGAGATGCCATTGATTCTTAATGGAAAGCCCTTATGTATTGGAAAAGCATCGCATTTTCACGTATGAGAAATCGCATGGTTCAACAGCATCTTGCAGTTCTGTGCAGCTGCAGCTTTGAAAAGGGTTGGGGACTTTTTTTTTCATGTTTCCCACAGGTGCAGCAGCCCTTTCAAATGAATGCAAACACACCCACACAGAACCCCAAAGATGTGACCCTAGGCTTAGATGGTGGCTACATTCATTCTCCATGGTCCCACTGTATGTAGGCATGTAGCCACCCTCTCTTGCTCCTTCTCAAGATGAACTATGGGATGTGTAGTGCCGTGCCCATGACCACAACTAACCCACACTGCTTGTTCCAAACAAACAGAAATGAGGAGGGAGAAGAAGGGGTTTGGGAACTCACAAAGCATATTAGAAAGGCAGAAAAACAAGAAAAGGCTTGATTACACTTGCTTTGCTCTCCTAAAGAGTGATCCACATTTGGATCGCTCTTCAGAGAGCAATTGACAAGCAGTAAGGAGGCATTGTATCGCCCCTAAATGCTGGATCCCCATCCCACAACCATGTGCATTGTGCACAGCAGGGTTGTTGCAGCGTGACCTCAATTCTATTGAGGATATAATTACTGTTATGGCCATAAAGCATAGTGTTGCAGCCATGGCATGTGTACACCCCCATCCACCACCTTTCTAGGTAAAGGGGAAGCATTGAGGGGGTGATAAAACCACAGCTCAACTGCAGGATTTTACCACCAAACAGGCTAAACAAGCCTTTAGAAATGATTTCATAAAAAATATATTACAGGTCCATTTACTAGTGTATGTGTATTAGAGCGGGGCGATTTTGTAAAAAAAAAAAAAAAAATGAATCTGTGATTAAAAAAAAACTCGATTCTCGATTCAAATAATTTTTTTTTTTTTTTTATGGACACCGTGCTGGTCCTGGGGAGCTGTGGGCAGGAATTTTTAGTCGAGGCCACGGCTTCGGCCTAGTCCGCGGCGTCCAGCCTCGCAGACTAGGCCGAAGCAGTGGCCTCGCCTAAGAACTCCTACCCACAGCTTCTCAGGACCGACATGGTGGTGAAAAAAAAAAAATCTAAAGAAATCGATTTGCTTAAATTTTTAATCGATTTGACCTCTCGACTCGATTCAAGATTTAAATCGATTTTTTTTTTTTTTCCCCAGCCCTAATCTGTACGGAATCTTTTTGTGGAATAAGGATGTCATTTAGTATCACTCTAACTTCCTGTCCTATGGTGACAACCGTACTGAGCAGCTTTGTCACCCTAGGACAGGCAGAGTGTGTTAGGGCTATAATATATATATATATATATATATAATTATATGAACAACAAACCGAAAGGCAACAATCAGGAGAAATATACACTATAAGTAGTGGTACATAGATTCATATTAGTCAATGGTGTGTTAAAATTTTACAAACATGCATATAAACTATTAGACCAATAGACTAAAAATTTGCCTAATACATTTTTTTTCTGCTCATCACACTCCAAAACTTTTTAATCTTTTTAGCAACATTTTGCTGCTCTATAAGAAATATTGTACTATTTTTTTTTTTGATACTTGCATTCAAAGTATAACTAAAGGCAAACCATTTTTTAATTTTGTAGAGTAGAGAGGTGTTTGAACACCTATCAGGTTTTTAGTGCGATCTGCGAGATTCAATCTCCCTATTTGCCCTGGTGCCCATTATCACCGAGGGGGAAAGTGAAAGAAAATTTCAAATTTTGGGTTGTCACCAGAACAATAATAGAGCAGAAATCTTCCAATGGGGACAGCTTTTTCTGGTGACAACAAAAGATTCCTTTACTTGGAGGGATTTCTCCTTACTTTCTGTTTTGGCATTGGGGCAGGCAGTGAAGGAAAATCTCCCCAATTTGGACACAGTGGCAGAAAATCCCTCTTTCTCTATTCTATATGAAAAAAAAAGTTTTACCTTCAGTTCTACTTTAACCTATCATGATATGGCTTTTTTTTTTTCTCTTATATTCACCGACTGACACAGCTCCTCTCTGTAACAAATGGGTTGTTAGTCTTATCACTAGGAGAATACTAGGCATAGTTGTAACACAACACTCAGAACTCTTAGTTCCGCCCAGGGGGCGGTCCCTTGGGCTGCAACCCTCCACCCTGCCAAGCAGCCTCAGTTTTATTTTGCCTAGTAAAGGAGAAGGACCTAGAAACCCTGCGGGCCATCGGTCCTTGCTTTTTTACGCAGAAGCTTGGGTTTTTGCGCAAGATGAATGATCCTGTGATCTACTAACAGCCGGCTGGGTGACAGGCTGGATACCCTTATTCTTTTAGTCTCCCCAGTCCGGCCATTGAGCGTGTGCAGGTCGCAGCTACAGCTCGGCAGGCCATGACAAAACCTCAGCTCCAGAGGTGGTCGATGAGCTTTTATGCTCCGGGGCGTACATATGACTGGGCTACTGATGTCTGCATCACAGTATGCCGAGGCCAGTAGCTACCCTGTACTGATCAGGAGTAGATCTACAATGGAATGTCTCCCAGCTCTTCAGGACTGGTAAGTACAGCTCTCCCTGCCCCGGTGGGGCTGAGCAGCTGGGCATTCCCTGGGAGGTCGATTCGGGGGTCCCTCTCTTCTCTCCCCTGTCCCTATCTTCCTTCCCCTACCCCTCACCTGGGGGGATGCTGCATGTGGTGCTGAGCGGTGTGTGTAAGATCCCTGAGTGCTCTCATCTGGGATAGGGGGCTGGCTGGCTGGTGGTGGTGTCCTGGATCCTGTATGTTAAGCTCCCGGAAGGTGCCTGTGAGGGTCCGCTGTGTTTTCGGTGCAACACTGTGTCTTTGTCACATTCTGTCTCTGTCCCTCATGGAAGCTGGCCGGCGGGCATTTTAGGTGTGGGCGAGGGCAGCATGTCTTTCTGGGCTTCAAGCGGCCATTTTCCCAGTGCTCTCCTATTCAGGACACTGGCAGCCTTTTTCTAGAAGCCCGAGCACGTTTTCCGTGTTCTCCAGCAGCAGCTTGCATGTGCTCTCACAGCCATTTTCCCTGTGTTTCCTGTCTGTTTACTGGATGCTGGGCGGCCATTTTATTGAAGCCTGAACACGTTTTTCAGATCATTTAGTGCTCATTGTGACGACTGCCACCGACACAGTTTTTGTTTCCTCTGCACCTAGGAGCACTCGGGGCCTACAATCACTACTTGTGAACAGCACAGAACTCCTCAGGGTGCTGAGTCTGGCAGGTTAGAGCCCCTCAGTCAGCGGCAGCAAGGAGGGTGGGACTGTCACTGTCCTAAGTCCCCTTCGGTTGGCAGACAGGGTAGGGTCAGCATGGCTTCAGACTGTGCGTTTCGACACTATACTGAGTATGCCCCTGTTGAAGACCGATAGTGTTGAAATGCGTCGGGCAGCATTACTTGCACCCCACATTGCTTTTTACATGTTTTATTTTGTGATCACTTCTTCATCTTGTATATCATATCATATATTTTTTAATAAACCAACCGTTTTTTTAAAAAAATTTATCTGCACCATCCGGAGCCCTTTTTGCTTTTTCTTTTCCCATATGTCATTCATACGTGCTCTTACTTGCAATTTGAGTTTGGATATGCCTGGTCCCTGAAACACCATCCTTCCTGGAATTTGGAGACTACCGGACGGTGGTTGTCTGGAATATTTACCTCTATCCATGACCCAGGATGGTTACATGAGGACTACATACCAGGATCCATCCTACTGAAGGCCAGAGTAAAATCTTCTGTGCTTACAAGCCTTTCAGACCCACTGTCATACAACAGGTGGGTCCAACATCATTGGTAAGAGTACCCATCTTGTGTTCATAGAAGGTTGTGCATAGAAACGCCACTTCAGACAAACAGATTGTTGCTGCCGGTTTTCCTCTCTCCTCTTGTTATATTTTGGATGAGAAGATTGGGCTTTTTTGTTTAGCACGATAAGAGGACATTCTTACAGATTGATGAACTGATAACAGTTTCCTTTTAGTATTTGACATGCAGCCCTATTTGCACTGTATTGCATAACAATCATTTACGATATACAGCCTCGTTTGCACTGTATTGCACAATAATTGCTTATGATATGCAATTCTATTTGCACTTTATTTCACAATAATTGTGAGATCTTTCCCCCAGCACTCATTGTTTATATTTATCTTTTCATTTGTTTTTCACGCATATACATTTTTTTCACAATTTTAGCGCTACACTATTTATCTCATATTCGTCTTAACTTTGTTTGTTGGAGTGTTAGCTGCTGATTTCATTGGAGTAGCTCAGTGTTTTTCCTTCCTATTCTCATTATTAAAAATGTACCCTACTCCCACAGGCCAGAAAGGCCGCTCACAAACGTCTTTTTCATCCTCCCGGATCTTCGACAAAACGTCCCCAGCCCGACAGGACGCCCACGGACGATAAAAAACGTCCCTGGAACCACAAGCCTAACAAGCCTGTGAAATAAAGTGCTACTGTATGAAGGCTTGTCCCCACCCATGTCTCGGGTGGGGGGTCGCCTTCGCGAGTTTTCAGCATGGTGGTCCTCCACGGTTATCCGACCAATGGGTTTGCGATCTGATTTCCACAGGCTACAAGATAGAGTTTCTCTCTTGGCCGCCAAACAGATTCTTCCCCTCCAGCATACCCGTATCCCCGATTCACCGGGAGGCCCTGTTGGGGGAGGTAAGGGATTTGCTGAATTTGCGGGGTGATTGTACCTGTTCCGGAATCGGAATGTTTCCAGGGATTCTACTCAAATCTGTTTGTGGTCCCCAAGAAGGAAGGGGTACATCAGATCTTGAATCTAAAAGCCCTCAATCACATTGTAAAAGTTTAGAATAGAATCAGTTCGCTCAGTAGTCGCTGCACTCCCTCAAGATGACTCCCTGGCGTCCTTAGACATCCAGGATGCGTACTTGCACATACCCATATACCTTTGGCATCAAAAGTTCCTGCGCTTTGCAGTCGGGGAATCCCACTACCAGTTTGTGGCTCTTCCTTTTGGTCTGGCATCAGCCCCGAGTCTTTACCAAGGTATTGGCTCCAGTTTTGGCGTTGCTGCGACAATGTAGGATTGCGATCGTGGAATACCTAGACGATCTCCTCCTGAGGGCATCTTCCGCCTCAGAATTAGAGGAGGATGTGGTGATTACCATGCAGATCCTGCAAGAATTTGGGTGGCTGTTGAACCTAAAAAAGTCGGGAGTCGTTTCTCCCTTCAGACAAATTGCAGACTCTTAGATCTGTGGTAAAACTGCTGATGCAAGTGGTTGTTGCTCCGCTTTTGCATGCGAGTACTGGGGCTCATGGTAGCCTCCTTCGAGGCAGTGCCTTATGCCCAGTTCCACACCAGAGTGCTGCAGAAGGAGATTTTGACAAAATGGGACAAATCTCAGTTGTCCCTGGATCGACAGATCCAGGTGAGCCAGTCTGTCAGAGACTCACTGATCTGGTGGTTGAGGTCCCCGGTGATTCAGTCCGGGAAATCGTTCCTTCCTCTGAAATGGACGGTGATCACAACGGACGCCAGTCTATCCGCCTGGGGTGGAGTGATGGGGGTTCAGTCGGCTCAGGGCCTCTGGTCGACAGAAGAATCCAAGTTGCCGATCAATCTGCTCAAATTGAGAGCAATCAGGCTGTGCCTCTACACATGGTCGATGAGACTGCAAGGGCGTCCGATCAGGATCCAGTCAGACAACGCCATGGCTGTGGCATACATCAATCACCAAGGGGGAACAAGAAGCTCATCCGCTGCACGGGAGGTCACTCACATACTTTGGTGGGCAGAGCGACACGTACCGGCCCTGTCGGCCATTTACATCCCGGGAGTGGAGAACTGGCAGGTGGACTATTTGAGTCGACAGATGCTGGCCCCCGGGGAATGGGCGTTTGCATCTGGAGACATTCAGGTTACTGTGCCTGAGGTGGGGCACACCAGACGTGGATCTGCTGGCCTCCCGTATCAATTGGAAGGTTCCAAGATTTGCGTCCAGGACAAGAGATCCATGGGCCGACATGTCAGACGTGCTGGTGGCTCCGTGGGATCAGTACCAGCTGATCTATGCCTTTCCTCCACTGAAACTGTTACCACGTCTGCTTCGCAGAGTGGAAGCCGAGGGGATCCTAGTGATACTGGTTGCCCCAGATTGGCCTCAGCGTCCCTGGTACGCAGACTTGGTGCGTCTGATGGCAGACGCTCCCTGGTGACTGCCGCTGCAAGAGGACCTTATGTCTCAAGGTCCGATACCCCATCCTGCTTTACCATCGCTGGCTTTAACGGCTTGGCTATTGAGAGCCAGCTGTTGAGGAACCGGGGTCTGTCGGACTCTGTGATTCCGACTATGTTGAGAGCACGGAAATCTTCTTCTCAGAAGATATGCCATCGTACCTGGAAGGCCTACATCTCCATGTGTGAGGAGAAAGGATAAAATCCGTGCTCCTTTTCCATATCCAGGATCCTGCTGTTTCTCCAGCAGGGAGTTGACCAGAGATTGGCATTAAGCACCATCAAAGGGCAAATTTCAGCCTTTGGCTGTCTTTTTTCAATGACCCCTGGCGTCGCACTCTTTAGTGAGTACCTTCATTCAGGGGGTACGACACGTAGTCCCTCCGGTGCGTCCACCGTTACCCCCATTGGATTTGAACCTGGCGTTGTCGGCACTTCAAAGACCGCCATTTGAAAATATCAGGGAGATTCCCCTGTTGACTTTTTCCCAGAAAGTGGTCTTTCTAGTGGCCATCACATTGGCCAGGAGGGTTTTGGAACTGGTGGCCTTGTCCTGCAAGTCGCCTTATCTGGTTATCCACAAGGATAACTGCCTAAAGTGGTCTCGGCTTTTCATATCAATGAGGACATTGTATTACCATCTCTGTGTCCTAAGCCGAAGCACCTAAAGGAGGTGGCCCTTCACGCTCTTGACATGGTTAGGGCTCTGAAGGTGTATTTGTCTGTCACGACTCCTTTTCGGAAGTCAGATTCACTGTTTGTTTCAGTGGCTGGTCCAAAGAAAGGCATGGCAGTCTTGTCGGCCACCATTTCCAGGTGGATCAGACAGAAAGGTGCCCCCCTTTCCGGTCACGGCCCACTCCACAAGGGCAATCGGAACGTCTTGGGCCTTCCGACACCAAGCGTCGGTCGCTCAGGTGTGTAAGGCGGCGACCTGGTCATCTGTCAATACGTTTACCAAGTTCTACAAGGTAGACGTCAGTGCATCGGCTGATGCCTGTTTTGGCCACAAAGTTTTGCAGGCGGCCGTGTAGTTGCAATTGAATATGCAATATATATTTTTTTTCCTGGTTTTTCGATAAAAACGCAGTACTGTTAATGCACTGTTGCATTACTTCCGCAGTTTGGTACGGTCTTGTGTGATCACTCAAGGTACCCTGTTTTTTTGTGGTGGTTTTCCACGCACACACCGACACAGCACCTGCCCCTCCTTTTATATTTACATTATACTGCTTGTTGATGTACTGAGGCTGCTTGGCAGGGTGGAGGGTTATAGCCCAAGGGACCGCCCCCCTGGGCGGAACTAAGAGTTCTGAGTGTTGTGTTACAACTATGCCTAGTATTCTCCTAGTGATCATGCTATACAACCCATTTGTTACAGCTGTGTTGGTCGGTGAATTACAGAGAAAAGGACTTTACGGTGAGTACAAAAAATGGAAAATTGTATACTCACCTTTCCGTTATTTTCCTTTCCTGACGCATCTTCATGGCAGCACACACTGGGTTGTGACTCCGCCCCCACAACCTGACAGGATTGGATTAACTATAAATTTGAAGGGGAGACACCCTGCTGCATTCTCTGTAAATATCATCACAAAAGAAACTGGGAGGGCAACTGTGTGCTGCCATGAAGATGCGTCAGGAAAGGAAAATTACGGAAAGGTGAGTATACAATTTTCCATTTTCCTGACGCCTTCATGGCAGCACACACTGGGAAATAACTCGCCAGTTGGGTGGGTGCAAGTAAAATAATATTTATTCCTTATAATGCTGAAGAATTGGCTCTAATGACGGATCTGCCGAAGTCGGCCATGGATAAATGAGCAGAATCCACCTTGTAGTGGGAAATAAAGGTATTCCTGGAGGACCACGTTGCTGCCCTGCATATTGTCTCTGGTGAGACCCTGCAATACACTGCTCAAGAGGTAGCCACTGCCCTAGTTGAATGAGCCCTGATGTCTTCAAGAATCGCCGTATGCTGGGTGGAGTAAGCTTTTTTTTTTTTTTTTAATGGTTCTGACTAACCAGGATGCAATAGTGCATGAGGAGGCGGCTTGCCCACGCCTGGTTCCATGGGGAATGATCAAAAGAGAGTTAGTTTTCCTAAAAGAGGTGGTAGCAGTTAAGTAGTTCATGATGGTTGTTTTGACATCTAGTGGATGAGGATTACCCTGATCGTCCGTGAAGGATGGAAGGATGATGGTTGTAATGGAAGGAAGTTGCCACTTTGGGTATGAAGTGTTTGGAAGGTCTGAGGACTACTTTGTCAGGAAAGAGAACTAACTTAATGCTTGGATCTCCGACACTCTCCTAGCTGATGTAATCACAATGAGAAAAGACATATAAAAAAAATATACCAAAAATTGCAACTTTTAAAAGAAGTCCACTTTTTCATATATAGCAGCGCATGCACACTCTTAAAAATTTTCTATATAAGGTGAGTTCATTAGAATTTTGATCAGTGTCCAGAAAAGAAGGTGCTTATTCTATCCGTTCTTTGTTGTGATTAAACTGCAGCTTCCACCATAAAAGTTCACCACTTGTGGGGCACACACGATCCCCTTTGGGGATGTACTCACCGAACACCAAGATCAAAAAAAGCCTTTAAACTGCCAATCAACAATGCTTCTTATGGCCACTAGATGTCTCTCTTGTTGGAATCCAGTTTTCTGATATAAAAAAGCAGAGATGCCCAAACATAGTGTGATATTGTTTAACACTATTTATTAGACAAAAAAAACCAACATATACATGCGTACCAAATAAACAAGATGTTTAAGCATTGAGAAAGTACTGTGCCTTATCCCACTGGCTCAGTTGCGCTCGAGGAGGAACGAACGTTTTCGCTGTATCCTGCCTTTCCTCCGCTCGCTGAAATGCAGGGATTGAGGCGCACTCGTCACTTCCGGTATAGTTACGCCCTGACGCGTTTCGTCATATCCGACTTCATCTGAGGGAGTAACTTGTAATACCGGAAGTGTCCTTTTATCTACATTACGGACCAATCAATCCCCATCACCGCATGATGTGCGGGGCGCTGCACCAATCACTAATTTTGCCCACAAAATAATCCATATCTAGAGCAACTGTGACCTGTGCAAACCCACCCCAAATGCAGAGATGTTCGTAAAAATATTTGTAAACAGTATGCGCAATGTTTAACAATAATTAATACCCAGAATCACATGGCTATAAACCAATTTAAAAGATATTAATTAAAAAGAGAATTAAAAAACGATCGTATATGCCTATGAACACATACGTTAGATCTGATCGGCCGATGCGACCGTTCATATTGTATAGTTACAGATTCCTGAATTTTCATTTTAAATAGAAGTTTTGTGTGAAAAAACGATCAAACATAGCCATGTACCGATCACACTTGGCTGTGGGCCACAACGTAATCCAACGTAATTGGCTAAAGCGATCGTGCTTAAACCGTAATCGGCCGATGCGATCGTGCTTAAACACAATAAAGAATCCTTACATGATTATTTAAAATTGAAAACTATAAAGTACAAATATAAAATGTAAATTTTAAAATATCCAAAATGAACTACCCATGTAGATGAAAAAATTAGAAAAATATTTTTACGCACGGGACTACAAACATATTAAGCGGGACTATGTTTCCCTAAAAACACCTGAAAAATTACATATATGGAAAATTATATACATAAACAATTATATATATATATATATATATATATATATATATATAAATAAAAAAGCGCTAGACAGATCAAATATCCCATATAAAAATTCGAAAAAATAGTTATCATTATTTGGAATGAAACATCTCTAAAGGATTTTTCTATAGAAAAAATGATTTAAAATAGTTAAAAATGATTTAAAAGCACCAACAAGCCACTAACCACAAATTTAAAACAAAATCGGCCCAATCGTCTAGAGTGCCACACATATGAAGCAATTATCTATAAATTCAAGTAAATGGCAAACTATATATGTGACCCTAAGTGTCGCTTATAAAACAATTGATGTCAAGTTCTATATTCAAGCCCTTAGGGCTAAGGACATCGGCAGAATATATCCAATAGGTTTCACGTTTTGACAATTCCCGAACTAAATTTATGCCTCTCCAGTGTGATTTAAATTGTTCTACTTCCCAAAAACGCAAGCCCGTGGCATCTGTTGTGTTTGAGCTTGAAATGTAGTGACACATTGTGGTCTTTGTATCCAATTTTTATATTGTGTATATGTTCGGCTATTCTTACTCGCAATTTCCTTTTTGTTCTGCCGATATACATAATGTCAGGAATCCGTCCGTTCCGTACGATCGACCTTCCGTACGCGCACACGCATTCGTGCCGCGGGTCGTCGTGGGCACGAGCGTCGTCCAACGCGCGCGGGTGCACGTCGATCGTATGTGCGCGCGGTACACGCACGCACGGACGAGCGTTAGCTCGATTGGCGCCAGTGGCCCTTTTTAAAGGCGCAGTTGCAGTGGTTCTGTGCTGTCTCGTCTGCAGCTAGTGCCTGAGTATACCTGTTTACCTACCTGCTACCCATCTGATATCTGACCCGGCTCCGTCTGACCTTGCTGACCTCTCCTGCTCCGACCCCGGCTTGTTTGACTCTTCTTGGACTGATTACCTGTTGCCGAACCTTGCTTGTACCTGATACCTCTGCTGTCTCCTGCCTGTTCCTGTATCTGCTACCTTACCTCCGGAGGATCCATCCATCCTGATCCAGTGGCCTGCAGCCTTCTGCTTCTCCGCTACAGAGAGTTCCTGCTTCAGAGGATCCTCATCTCCTGACACCTGCTGCTGCACCTGGCTGGACTCTCCTACCCCACTGTGCTCCGGTCTCCCTGTTTCCATTCCAGTGAGACCAGAACCAGAGCCGTAAGGGAGGTCCCCTTCCACTAAGTCAGACTCAATACCCGAAGTTCTTAACAGTACGAGACAGCCATGTCTGAGTCTGCGGAAGGGGCCTCCGCCATGAAGGAGATTTGCTCTCACCTTGCGGCTCTCACCCAGGCCGTGAAGTCCCTGCAGGATGGCTACACCAGATTGGAGGAGCGGGTCCAGCATCTCTCCATTTCAGGGTCTCCAGACACCACACCTCAGCCTCCTCCTGCCCAGCCTGCAGCTCATTCGACTGTCATGATGCTCCCACCTGAGCCTAGGGTTCCCATTCCGGAAAGGTTTTCTGGGGATCGCTCCAAGTTCCGGGCTTTTTCGCAACGCCTGCCAGCTTTACTTTGCCCTCCAGCCCAGGACTTTTTCGCTGGAGGCAACTAAGGTGGGTTTCGTCATTTCTCTCTTGCAAGAAGAACCTCAGTCTTGGGCCCACCATCTCCTGGAGAATGACAGCCCCCTTACACAGACTCTCTCCACCTTCTTCGAAGGGATGGCACAGCTTTACGATGACCCCCAACGGGCTGCCACCGCAGAATCTGCATTAACTGCGCTCCAGCAAGGCCGTAGGACGGCCGAGGACTATGTCTCGGACTTTAGACGCTGGAGCGCAGATACCCAGTGGAATGAGTCGGCCCTTAGACACCAATTCCGCATGGGCCTGTCTGAAGGTCTCAAGGACGAGTTGGCTCGCGTTGGCGCTCCCGACGCCTTAGAGGACTTGATTGCTCTAGCCATTCAGATTGACCGCAGACTTCGCGAGCGTAGGGCCGAACGCTCCTCCCAACCACTGAGACCTGCCTGGATGACGGCCAGGACCCCATCTTCCACACCCTTCTTCTCTCCTCTCCCTCAAAGAGGACCTGCCAGCGTGCCTCCTGCTCCTGAGGAACCCATGCAGCTTGGACTTCTCCGACCTTCCCTGTCACCTGAAGAGCGAGCCCGCCGTCGTCAGATGAACTTATGCCTATACTGTGGCGGCTCCGGACATTATGTGGCCAACTGTCCGGTGAAGTCACGTAAGTGCCTTTCTTCAGTGTCTCGCAGTACCTGTATTTCTCCCTCCAACTCTCTCCATGTCGCCCTTCTGCTCTCGTTTCAGCTTTCGGGAAGAACGATCCACGTCAACGCCATCCTTGATTCCGGAGCCTGCGGTTGCTTCATTGATTCCGCCTTCACCGACCTACACTCCATTCCACTTAAGCAAAAGACCCATGGACTCGCTATCTTCTTGGCTGATGGTTCCCAGATTAAGTCCGGCCGTGTCACCCAGGAGACCCTTCCAATACCTACCTCCACCTTTTGCCAACACACGGAACTACTGATCCTTGATGTAATTTCATCCCCACTTTTTCCTGTGATTCTGGGCATCCCATGGCTGCAGGCCCACAATCCTTCCATTTACTGGACTTCGGGGGAGGTGAAGTTCCTCTCCTCTTACTGCCTGGACCACTGCTTTTCAGGGGCTTCTGAACAATCCGGAACTCTTCTCAGCCTAGACCCAGATCTGGACTTATGTCAATCCGTCCCCGAGCCTTACCATGAGTTTCTGGACGTTTTCAGTAAGCGGGGGGCTGATTCCTTACCCCCGCATCGCCCCTATGACTGCCCCATTGAGCTCCTCCCTGGGGCAGAGATCCCGTTTGGACGAGTCTATCCGTTGTCCGAGAAAGAACAGGAGGCTCTGAAGACATACATCTCTGAGAACCTCCAAAAGGGGTTCATCCGGCACTCTACATCTCCTGCCGGGGCTGGAATATTTTTTGTTTCTAAGAAGGACCAGACCCTTCGACCCTGTGTGGACTACCGGGAACTGAACAGGGTCACAATTAAAAATCGCTACCCTCTACCCCTGATTCCAGAACTCTTCCAAAAGCTAAGGTCGGCCACCATCTTCACTAAGCTAGACTTGAGGGGAGCCTGTAATTTGGTCCGCATTCGAGCAGGTGACGAATGGAAGACTGCATTCCGAACTCGTTTTGGGCACTACGAGTATCTGGTGATGCCTTTCGGGTTATGTAACGCCCCAGCTACCTTTCAGCACCTAATTAATGACGTCTTCCGGGACTTCTTGGATATCTTCGTCATCGTATACCTCGATGACATCCTGATCTTCTCTGGGTCCCTGGAGCAGCACCGGGGACACGTTGGCAGAGTATTGCTTCGGCTCCGACAACATGGCCTCTACGCCAAAGCCGAAAAGTGTAAATTCGAACAACAGGAGATCCAGTTCCTCGGCCTTGAAATCTCTCCAGCGGGCATCAGGATGGACCCGCAGAAGGTCGCTGCTGTCCTCGAATGGCCAGCCCCCTCTGACAAGAAAGGCATCCAACGCTTTGTGGGCTTTGCTAACTTTTATAGAAAATTCATCAGGGGCTTCTCAGCCATTATCTCGCCCATCACCCAGCTCACCAAACTGAATACGCGCTTCCATTGGGGCCCTGAAGCCCAGGCCGCCTTCAAAAGACTTAAGGACCTGTTCACCTCTGCTCCTATCCTTAGCCACCCGGATCCATCTAGACCTTATATTCTGGAGGTAGACGCCTCCGAGATAGCAGTAGGGGCAGTGGTCTCCCAACGCTTAGGTAAAGACGACCTGATGCACCCCGTGGGGTTCTTTTCCCGAAAACTCTCTCCAGCGGAGAAGAATTATGATGTGGGCGACCGGGAGTTACTTGCCATCAAGTCTGCTTTGGAGGAGTGGAGATACTTACTCGAGGGGGCGGTACACCCCGTACTCATCTACACGGACCACAAGAACCTCGAGTACCTCCGTACCGCAAAACGCTTAAAACCTCGGCAGGCCCGCTGGGCCCTCTTTTTCTCCCGGTTCTGTTTCCACATAACCTATCGCCCTGGATCAAGAAACGTCAAACCTGATGCCCTTTCCCGTATGTTTGACAGCCCCAAGGACATCACACCCCGGATACCATCCTCCCTGCCAACACCTTCCTACTCATTCAGCCAGATCTAGTGTCTCTGCTAAGGAGTGCTTCCTCCACATCTTCCTGTCCCCCGGGACTCTCATTAACATCCAGAGAGGGTTTGTTTTGGAAGGATAACCTGATCTTCGTCCCCGAAGATGTGAGAATTAAGGTTCTGGGCCTCCTTCACGACCACCCACTTGCTGGGCACTTTGGTGTCCGTAAAACTTTTGAACTGGTACAGCGCTCCTTCTGGTGGCCAGGAATGAGGGAGTTTTGCAAGCAGTATGTAAGTTCCTGCCCCGTATGCAATCGGAATAAAGTTCCCAGAATTCGGGCTTGGGGGCTGCTTAAACCTCTTCCCGCACCCGACCGCCCTTGGCGGATGATCACTATGGATTTTATTGTGGAACTTCCCCCGTCTGAGAACTGCACTGCCATCTTTGTAGTTTGTGACCGTCTGACCAAGATGGCACACTTCTTACCCTTAAGGGGAACCCCCTCCGCGACCGAGACTGCCCATGTCTTTATTAAAGAAATAGTCAGGCTCCACGGGGTGCCCACCAATATCGTGTCTGATAGAGGGGTTCAGTTCACCTCCCGTTTCTGGCGAGCCCTTTGTGAGTCTTTAAAGATCGATTTGGCCCTGTCCTCTGCCTACCACCCACAGACCAATGGGCAAACGGAGCGCACCAATCAGACCCTCGAGCAGTATATTAGGTGCTTCTCTTCTTTTGTCCAAGACGATTGGGTGTCCCTGCTACCACTGGCGGAATTCGCCTACAACAATGCCAGCCATGCCACCACCGGGCAGTCCCCGTTTTTTGCCAATTAAGGTTTTAACTTGTCTTTTCTCCCCGATGTTCTTACAGAATCGCATGTGCCAGCAGTACAGGACACGGTATCCTTTCTCCAGCAGAATAATCGGACCCTGCAGGAGGTCATAACCAAGGCTCAGGCTGACATCAAGAAGAGTTTTGACCGTGGAAGAAGGGGTGAATTGATCCTTCAAGTCGGGGACCAGGTATGGCTGTCTTCTTCTAATTTAAAACTAGCATGTCCCTCCAGGAAATTGGCACCCAAGTTTCTGGGCCCGTTTCCCGTTAAGAGGAGGATTAACGAAGTGTCTTATGAGTTGTCCCTGCCTGATTCCATGCGAATACACCCAGTTTTTCATGTAGCCCTTCTCAAGCCTGCTGTACCTGATCCCTTCCCTGGTAGAGAAACAAGGCCACCTGATCCCGTGCTGATTGATGGCAGCGAGGAATTCGAAGTGGAGGCCATTCTGGATTTCAGAAAACGACGGGGACAAGGTCAGTTTCTAATTAAATGGAAGGGCTACGGCCCAGAGGATAATTCTTGGGAACCCGCTTCCAATATACATGCCGATAGACTGATCCGAGCCTTCTTTGCTACACACCCGGAGAAAAGAGCCACTTGGGGCACCCGGAGGTTGCCCCTTGTGGGGGGGCAATGTCAGGAATCCGTCCGTTCCGTACGATCGACCTTCCGTACGCGCACACGCATTCGTGCCGCGGGTCGTCGTGGGCACGAGCGTCGTCCAACGCTCGCGGGTGCACGTCGATCGTATGTGCGCGCGGTACACGCACGCACGGACGAGCGTTAGCTCGATTGGCGCCAGTGGCCCTTTTTAAAGGCGCAGTTGCAGTGGTTCTGTGCTGTCTCGTCTGCAGCTAGTGCCTGAGTATACCTGTTTACCTACCTGCTACCCATCTGATATCTGACCCGGCTCCGTCTGACCTTGCTGACCTCTCCTGCTCCGACCCCGGCTTGTTTGACTCTTCTTGGACTGATTACCTGTTGCCGAACCTTGCTTGTACCTGATACCTCTGCTGTCTCCTGCCTGTTCCTGTATCTGCTACCTTACCTCCGGAGGATCCATCCATCCTGATCCAGTGGCCTGCAGCCTTCTGCTTCTCCGCTACAGAGAGTTCCTGCTTCAGAGGATCCTCATCTCCTGACACCTGCTGCTGCACCTGGCTGGACTCTCCTACCCCACTGTGCTCCGGTCTCCCTGTTTCCATTCCAGTGAGACCAGAACCAGAGCCGTAAGGGAGGTCCCCTTCCACTAAGTCAGACTCAATACCCGAAGTTCTTAACACATAAGACCGCAGGGACATGTTAAGGCGTATACCACGTGTGTACTATTGCATGTAATAAATTGTTTAATTGGGAAGCTAGAGTTGTTTGATGGTGAGCAAAAATTCTCTAAAGATCTGATTGGGCTTGCTACTTCACGGCACGCCTTACATCTGCGACAAGCAAAAAAAACGTTTTTCTCCCAAAAAGTGGGAGGGGGTTTAGGAGGGTTTATGACCTTTTTTTTACAATTTTATCACCGAAATTTGAAGCTTTTCTGTAAATGAACTGAGGTCGGGTAGGTAATACAGAATACAATTTTTTATCTAGCATCAGAACATGCCAATGGCGTTTAAAGATGTTTTCTACATCTTTATATTGTGAGTGAAAGTTAGAAATAAATCCCCATTCTTTATCACATTTAGTTTTAACAATCAATTCTTGATCTACGCTTAATTCTTCCTCTCTTTTGTCTTTTAGACATAATGATCTAGATGTATTCCCCACATCTCTGATTGTTTTCTGCAATACCTGATGGTCATATCCTTTCGCGGAAAACCTATTTGCTAAAATATTGGCTTGCTCGATGTAATTGTCAAACTCTGAACAATTTCTCCGTACACGAGTCATTTGTCCTTTTGGAATATTGCGTAGCCACTGAGGGTGGTGGCCACTAGAAATGGGTAAATAACTATTTCGATCAGTGTTTTTAAAAAATACCTTAGTTTCCAATCTGTCATTTTTTCGATACACTGTCACATTTTCTAGATGTATCTCTTTCCCGCTCCACTCAGAAGATAGACTAATATTCCGGTCATTGTTATTTCATTTATTAATAAAAAGATTTAATTGTTCTTCGTTTCCCTCCCAAATCAAAAACGCATCATCAATGAATCTTTTATAAAAAATTAATTCAGAAGGAGGGTCGTTAAAAATCACTTTATCCTCCCATTCCGCCATAAACAGATTGGCTATGCTGGGTGCAAATTTTGCACCCATTGCCACACCTCTTCTCTGCAAATAAAATGTCCCATCATACCAGAAATAATTATGGCCCAGACAAAAGTCTAGTGCATCTCTTAAAAAAACTTTTTGGTTGTGGGGAAGATCATCTCTTTTGCTAAGTGCCCAGTTTAGTGCTAAAAGGGCATCGTCATGCTGTATGATCGAATAAAGTGATGTTACCATTAAAACCTCCCTTTTCTCTTTCAGATCTACTTTCTGTAGAGAGTTTAGAAAACGTTTTGTGTCCTTTAAATATGATCTCGTGTTTGTCACGCTTTTTTGCAGAAAAGTATCCAGGTATTGGCCCAGTCTTGATGAGACCGAATCAATACTGTTTACAATGGGTCTGGCTGGTGGATTTTTGGTGTCCTTATGTATTTTGGGCAAAGTATACAGTGTAGGTATCCTGTTGCTCAAAGGAAGAAGATACCTTTCCTCCTTATTCGTGAGCACATTCATTCCTGCCTTAGATTTCACCAATTTTTCCAACTGATCCTGATATATTCGTGTTGGACCTGATTCCAGTTTTGCATACATTTGGTTGTCAGATAGCATCTCCACAATCTGACAATGATAAAATTCTTTTTTGAGAATGACCACACCCCCTCCTTTGTCAGCTGGGCGGATAATAATATCTTTCCGTTTTTCTAACATTTCAATACCCTCATTGATGTGCCTATATTGTGGTAATTTTATGGGCTTTAAAATTTCTAAATCTTTTAAAACCAGACCTTTAAAAACCTCTATTTGATGGTTAGGCAAATTAGGTGGATTAAAAAGAGATTTGTTTTCTAGACCACTATTAATTGGCTTGTTAGTGTAAATTACGGGTGGTCCCACCCGTGGTTGGCTCCCTAAAAAATGTTTCTTTATATTTAATTTACGTATGTATTTGTGTACATCCACAAATACATTAAATTTATTAACTGGTTTTTTCATTCCACACTTTAGGCCTAGATTTAAAATATTTTGTTCCTTATGGGATAAAACTACTTGTGCTCAATTAAAAATACCATCTACTCTGACTCTCTCCTTCTTTTGTTGGATCCTACGGCCGGCCCTACAACCCCTGGTTTAGATCTTTCCACATAGGAAACACCCTGTTGTTTGGTATTGGATCCTCTTTCTGGGGATAATTCAGAGGGCGCCCTGAGTTTTCCGTGTCCTTTTGACGATTGTATGTGTATTGTTGGTATGGTGGTTTTCCCCTGTGTGGATGGACACCCCGTCCTCTCCAGTGATTTCCCCCTCCCTCTTCCTAAAAAAGGACGTTGTGGGGGAAAAAACTTGCGATTGTTATATGGTTGGAGAGATTGAAACCTATTATGTACAGGGACATTATAAGGTCTGTGCGGGAATTTTCATACTGTTCATGAATGTATGTAGGGAAGTTTTGAGGAACTCCCCAAGGGGTATTTTCCAAATGTCGCTGGTTACCCACCCCTCTTTTTCCCTTTACTTGTTTGAAGGGTGTGGAAGAATACGTGGGGGGGTTTAAGAATGAACTATTTTTTCACTCATCACCTGTGCCTGTAACCTGGCCGTTCCAAATTTAGATACTTGGTCAAGCGGTCGTGGGGGTGGAGGTGGTAAACCTAGTCCTTCATGGCTAGAATTATCTGTCTGTTGTTGCCAAGCATACACAATATTTGTCTTAAAATCATTTAAATCCCTATGGTATTTCTTTAATTTCTTTTTTTGTGTGTCCCTATCTACTTTTTCTAACTTCTTTTGTACTCTATCATTAAAATCTTTTAATTCTTGAGATCCCTTAATGGAGTCCAATTGTTCATGTAAGTCCTTAATTTTATTCTCAATTTTTATCATTTTGCGCTTTTTACGCTGTAAAACTAGTTGTTGCAGTTTAAAACCTACACCATTAAAAAAATCCAGCCACTCCTGAGTGGAGTCTATGTCATTTAAACCGTCCTGCGGGGCTACATCCCACCTTAAACTTCTTTAAGATAATCTTATCTTTAGCATACTGTTCCAGGATACAAATATCCCACCAGGTCCGTACCTGTTTTTCTAATGTATTACTAAGTGCAGACATTGCTCCATTATAATTGATTTCAGTACTTATTGGCTCTAAATTGGTAAACAACAATTGAATATCAATGTTCCTATTTCTTAAAAATTGCAAGACATCCATAGCAGCAGAGAAAGAAAACGATAAAACACTATAAAAGAGTGTACTATAAAATTATTATAAATGCCTGCCCAAATGGTACACCACTCTGCGCTTTTGAAAACCACTATGCAAAATAAGAAAACAATATAAAATAAAAATATGATTTAAAAGTGGTACTCTACTGACGTAGAATATCCACTCTCCAGCTGCTGCTTTTTTAAAAACACAGAAATATAAAAAATATACCAAAAATTGCAACTTTTAAAAGAAGTCCACTTTTTCATATATAGCAGCGCATGCACACTCTCTTAAAAATTTTCTATATAAGGTGAGTTCATTAGAATATTGATCAGTGTCCAGAAAAGAAGGTGCTTATTCTATCCGTTCTTTGTTGTGATTAAACTGCAGCTTCCACCATAAAAGTTCATCACTTGTGAGTGCATCCCCAAAAGGGATCGTGTGTGCCCCACAAGTGGTGAACTTTTATGGTGGAAGCTGCAGTTTAATCACAACAAAGAACGGATAGAATAAGCACCTTCTTTTCTGGACACTGATCAAAATTCTAATGAACTCACCTTATATAGAAAATTTTTAAGAGTGTGCATGCGCTGCTATAAAAAAATATACAAAAAATTGCAACTTTTAAAAGAAGTCCACTTTTTCAAATATATTTCTGTGTTTTAAAAAAGCAGCAGCTGGAGAGTGGATATTCTACATCAGTAGAGTACCACTTTTAAATCATATTTTTATTTTATATTGTTTTCTTATTTTGCATAGTGGTTTTCAAAAGCGCAGAGTGGTGTACTATTTGGGCAGGCATTTATAATAATTTTATAGTACACTCTTTTATAGTGTTTTATCGTTTTTCTTTCTCTGCTGCTATGGAGGTCTTGCAATTTTTAAGAAATGGGAACATTGATATTCAATCGTTGTTTACCAATTTAGAGCCAATAAGTACTGAAATCAATTATAATGGAGCAATGTCTGCACTTAGTAATACATTAGAAAAACAGGTACGGACCTGGTGGGATATTTGTATCCTGGAACAGTATGCTAAAGATAAGATTATCTTAAGAAGTTTAAGGTGGGATGTAGCCCCGCAGGACGGTTTAAATGAGATAGACTCCACTCAGGAGTGGCTGGATTTTTTTAATGGTGTAGGTTTTAAACTGCAACAACTAGTTTTACAGCGTAAAAAGCGCAAAATGATAAAAATTGAGAATAAAATTAAGGACTTACATGAACAATTGGACCCCATTAAGGGATCTCAAGAATTAAAAGATTTTAATGATGGAGTACAAAAGAAGTTAGAAAAAGTAGATAGGGACACACAAAAAAAGAAATTAAAGAAATACCATAGGGATTTAAATGATTTTAAGACAAATATTGTGTATGCTTGGCAACAACAGACAGATAATTCTAACCATGAAGGACTAGGTTTACCACCTCCACCCCCACGACCGCTTGACCAAGTATCTAAATTTGGAACGGCCAGGTTACAGGCACAGGTGATGAGTGAAAAAATTCCAAATAGTTCATTCTTAAACCCCCCCAGGTATTCTTCCACGGCCTTCAAACAAGTAAAGGGAAAAAGAGGGTGTTTCCTATGTGGAAAGATCTAAACGCAGGGGTTGTAGGGCCGGCCGTAGGATCCAACAAAAGGAGAGAGTCGGAGTAGATGGTATTTTTAATTTAGCACAAGTAGTTTTATCCCATAAGGAACAAAATATTTTAAATCTAGGCCTAAAGTGTGGAATGAAAAAAACTGTTAATAAATTTAATGTATTTGTGGATGTACACAAATACATACGTAAATTAAATATAAAGAAACATTTTTTAGGGAGCCAACCACGGGTGGGACCACCCGTAATTTACACTAACAAGCCAATTAATAGTGGTCTAAAAAACAAATCTCTTTTTAATCCACCTAATTTGCCTAACCATCAAATAGAGGTTTTTAAAGGTCTGGTTTTAAAAGATTTAGAAATTTTAAAGCCCATAAAATTACCACAATATAGGCACATCAATGAGGGTATTGAAATGTTAGAAAAACGGAAAGATATTATTATCCACCCAGCTGACAAAGGAGGGGGTGTGGTCATTCTCACGAAAGAATTTTATCATTGTCAGATTGTGGAGATGCTATCTGACAACCAAACGTATGCAAAACTGGAATCAGATCCAACACGAATATATCAGGATCAGTTGGAAAAATTGGTGAAATCTAAGGCAGGAATGAATGTGCTCACGAATAAGGAGGAAAGGTATCTTCTTCCTTTGAGCAACAGGATACCTACACTGTATACTTTGCCCAAAATACATAAGGACCCCAAAAATCCACCAGCCAGACCCATTGTAAACAGTATTGATTCGGTCTCATCAAGACTGGGCCAATACCTGGATACTTTTCTGCAAAAAAGCGTGACAAACACAAGATCATATTTAAAGGACACAAAAAGTTTTCTAAACTCTCTACAGAAAGTAGATCTGAAAGAGAAAAGGGAGGTTTTAATGGTAACATCAGATGTGGCATCACTTTATTCGATCATACAGCATGACGATGCCCTTTTAGCACTAAACTGGGCACTTAGCAAAAGAGATGATCTTCCCCACAACCAAAAAGTTTTTTTAAGAGATGCACTAGACTTTTGTCTGGGCCATAATTATTTCTGGTATGATGGGACATTTTATTTGCAGAGAAGAGGTGTGGCAATGGGTGCAAAATTTGCACCCAGCATAGCCAATCTGTTTATGGCGGAATGGGAGGATAAAGTGATTTTTAACGACCCTCCTTCTGAATTAATTTTTTATAAAAGATTCATTGATGATGTGTTTTTGATTTGGGAGGGAAACGAAGAACAATTAAATCTTTTTATTAATAAATGAAATAACAATGACCGGAATATTAGTCTATCTTCTGAGTGGAGCGGGAAAGAGATACATTTTCTAGATGTGACAGTGTATAGAAAAAATGACAGATTGGAAACTAAGGTATTTTTTAAAAACACTGATCGAAATAGTTATTTACCCATTTCTAGTGGCCACCACCCTCAGTGGCTACGCAATATTCCAAAAGGACAAATGACTCGTGTACGGAGAAATTGTTCAGAGTTTGACAATTACATCGAGCAAGCCAATATTTTAGCAAATAGGTTTTCCGCGAAAGGATATGACCATCAGGTATTGCAGAAAACAATCAGAGATGTGGGGAATACATCTAGATCATTATGTCTAAAAGACAAAAGAGAGGAAGAATTAAGCGTAGATCAAGAATTGATTGTTAAAACTAAATGTGATAAAGAATGGGGATTTATTTCTAACTTTCACTCACAATATAAAGATGTAGAAAACATCTTTAAACGCCATTGGCATGTTCTGATGCTAGATAAAAAATTGTATTCTGTATTACCTACCCGACCTCAGTTCATTTACAGAAAAGCTTCAAATTTCGGTGATAAAATAGTAAAAAAGGTCATAAACCCTCCTAAACCCCCTCCCACTTTTTGGGAGAAAAACGTTTTTTTCGCTTGTCGCAGATGTAAGGCGTGCCGTGAAGTAGCAAGCCCAATCAGATCTTTAGAGAATTTTTGCTCACCATCAAACAACTCTAGCTTCCCAATTAAACAATTTATTACATGCAATAGTACACACGTGGTATACACCTTAACATGTCCCTGCGGTCTTATGTATATCGGCAGAACAAAAAGGAAATTGCGAGTAAGAATAGCCGAACATATACACAATATAAAAATTGGATACAAAGACCACAATGTGTCACTACATTTCAAGCTCAAACACAACAGAGATGCCACGGGCTTGTGTTTTTGGGGAGTAGAACAATTAAAATCACACTGGAGAGGCATAAATTTAGTTCGGGAATTGTCAAAACGTGAAACCTATTGGATATATTCTGCCGATGTCCTTAGCCCTAAGGGCTTGAATATAGAACTTGACATCAATTGTTTTATAAGCGACACTTAGGGTCACACACATAGTTTGCCATTTACTTGAATTTATAGATAATTGTTCATATGTGTGGCACTCTAGACGATTGGGCCGATTTTGTTTTAAATTTGTGGTTAGTGGCTTGTTGGTGCTTTTAAAACATTTTTAACTATTTTAAATCATTTTTTCTATAGAAAAATCCTTTAGAGATGTTTCATTCCAAATAATAACTATTTTTTCGAATTTTTATATGGGATATTTGATCTGTCTAGTGCTTTTTTTATTTATGTATGTATTTTTATATATATATATGATTGTTTATGTATATAATTTTCCATATATGTAATTTTTCAGGTGTTTTTAGGGAAACATAGTCCCGCTTAATATGTTTGTAGTCCCGTGCGTAAAAATATTTTTCTAATTTTTTAATCTACATGGGTAGTTCATTTTGGATATTTTAAAATTTACATTTTATATTTGTACTTTATAGTTTTCAATTTTAAATAATCATGTAAGGATTCTTTATTGTGTTTAACCGCTTCCTGCCCGCCCTATAGCCGAATGCCGGCCTTAGGGCGGGCGGCTTCCTACGCCTGGCCGTCCCTGGACGGCCTGGTGTTTACTTCCGCAATGCGCGCCGCCGCGGGCGCGCATCGCGGAAGTTCTGTGTTTGCCGTGTCCCCCGGGGACAGGCAAACACAGATCGCTGTAAACGGCCAATCACAGCGGCCGTTTACAGCGTGATCGGCGTGTCCAATGGGAGATGATCTCATATGTAAACATATGAGATCATCTCTCAGCGCCGCTCTCCCTCCTCACACAGACAGCGTGTGAGAGGGGAGAGAAGAACGGCTGCAGCAGCCGTCAGTGTAAAAAAGAAAAAAAAAAAAAAAAAAAGTAAAAAAAAAGTTTAATAAAAAGTGCCATCCTCCCCCAGAGCCATCCTCCCCCAGTGCCACCCCCCCCCAGTGCCATGCCCCCCCCCCCAGTGCCATCCTGCCCCAGTGCCATCCTGCCCCAGTGCCATCCTGCCCCAGTGCCATCCTGCCCCAGTGCCATCCGCCCCAGTGCCATCCGCCCCAGTGCCATCCGCCCCAGTGCCATCCTGCCCCAGTGCCATCCGCCCCAGTGCCATCCACCCCAGTGCAATCCACCCCACCCCAGTGCCACCTGCCCGCAGTGCTATCTGTCCCCAGTGCCACCTGTTGTCAGTGCCATTTGTCCCCAGTGCCATCTGTCATCAGTGCCACGTATAAGTGGCATCTGTCATCAGTGCCACGTGTTATTAGTGCCACATAGTGCCATCTGTCATCAGTGCCACGTATTAGTGCCATCTGTCATCAGTGCCACGTATCAGTGCCATTTGTCATCAGTGCCACCTGTCAGTGTCACGTGCCATCTGTTGTCAGTGTCACGTGTCATCAATGCCACTTATCAGTGCCATCTGTCATCAGTGTCACGTGTCATTGGTGCCACGTATTAGTGCCATCTGTCACCGGTGGCACGTATTAGTGCCACGTATTAGTGCCACATGTCATCAGTGCCACGTATTAGTGCCACGTGTCATCAGTGCCACATATTAGTGCCACGTGTCATCAGTGCCACGTATTAGTGCCACGTGTCATCAGTGCCACGTATTAGTGCCACGTGTCATTAGTGTCATCTGTCATCAGTGCCACGTGTCATCAGTGCCACGTATAAGTGTCATCATTGCCACGTATCAGTGCCATCTGTCATCAGTGTCACGTGTCATTGTCCTGGTATTTCAAAAGTGTAATAAGTAGTCAACAAGTTAGATGTGTAATTTATGCTCCTAGAACACGTGATGGCGCTCCCTGCATGTTGGGCCTCTCTATGTGGCCAGGCTGCGAAAAAGTCCCACACATGTGGTATTGTAATACTCAGGAGGAGTAGCAGAATTTTTTGGGGGGTGTCATTTGTGGTATACACATGCCACGTGAGAGAAATAACCTATTACAATGACAATTTTGTGGAGAAAAATAAAGAAAATGAAAAATCTTCATTTTGCAAAGAATTGTGGGAAAAAAATGACAACATCAAAAAGCTCACCATGCCTCTTACTAAATACCTTGGAATGTCTACTTTCCAAAAAGGGGTCATTTGGGGGGTATTTGTACTTTCCTGACTTGTTTGGGTCACAAGAAGCGAGATAGGCCACCAGTACATCAGATGTGATCAATTTTGTGCGATTCGCACCACAGCTTGTAGACTCTCTAACTTTCACAAAGACCAAATAATATCCACTAATTTGGGTTATTTTTACCAAAGATATGTAGCAGTATAAATTGTGGCCAAAATTTATGAAGAAAAATTAATAATTTGCATAATTCTGTCACAGAAACAAAGAAATATGCGTTTTTTTTCAAAATTTTCGGTCTTTTTTCATTTATAGCGCAAAAAATAAAAACCCCAGAGGTGATCAAATACCACCAAAAGAAAGCTCTATTTGTGGGAAAAAAAGGACACAAAATTCATTTGGGTACAGTGTTGCATGACTGAGTAATTGTCATTCAAAGTGTGAGAGCACCGAAAGCTGAAAATTGGTCTGGGCAGGAAGGGTGTTTAAGTGCCCAGTAAGCAAGTGGTTAAGCACGATCGCATCAGCCGATTACGGTTTAAGCACGATCGCTTTAGCCAATTACGTTGGATTACGTTGTGGCCCACAGCCAAGTGTGATCGGTACATGGCTATGTTTGATCGTTTTTTCACACAAAACTTCTATTTAAAATGAAAATTCAGGAATCTGTAACTATACAATATGAACGGTCGCATCGGCCGATCAGATCTAACGTATGTGTTCATAGGCATATACAATCGTTTTTTTAATTCTCTTTTTAATTAATATCTTTTAAATTGGTTTATAGCCATGTGATTCTGGGTATTAATTATTGTTAAACATTGCGCATACTGTTTACAAATATTTTTACGAACATCTCTGCATTTGGGGTGGGTTTGCACAGGTCACAGTTGCTCTATATATGGATTATTTCGTGGGCAAAATTAGTGATTGGTGCACATCATGCGGTGATGGGGATTGATTGGTCCGTAATGTAGATAAAAGGACACTTCCGGTATTACAAGTTACTCCCTCAGATGAAGTCGGATATGACGAAACGCGTCAGGGCGTAACTATACCGGAAGTGACGAGTGCGCCTCAATCCCTGCGTTTCAGCGAGCGGAGGAAAGGCAGGATACAGCGAAAACGTTCGTTCCTCCTCGAGCGCAACTGAACCAGTGGGATAAGGCACAGTACTTTCTCAATGCTTAAACATCTTGTTTATTTGGTACGCATGTATATGTTGGTTTTTTTTGTCTAATAAATAGTGTTAAACAATATCACACTATGTTTGGGCATCTCTGCTTTTTTATATGAGAAAACTGGATTCCAGCAAGAGAGACATCTAGTGGCCATAAGAAGCATTGTTGATTGGCAGTTTAAAGGCTTTTTTTGATCTTGGTGTTCGGTGAGTGCATCCCCAAAGGGGATCGTGTGTGCCCCACAAGAGGTGAACTTTTATGGTGGAAGCTGCAGTTTAATCACAACAAAGAATGGATAGAATAAGCACCTTCTTTTCTGGACACTGATCAAAATTCGAATGAACTCACCTTTTTATATAGAAAATTTTTAAGAGTGTGCATGCGCTGCTATATATGAAAAAGTGGACTTCTTTTAAAAGTTGCAATTTTTTGTATATTTTTTATATTTCTGTGTTTTTAAAAAAGCAGCAGCTGGAGAGTGGATATTCTACGTCAGTAGAGTACCACTTTTAAATAATATTTTTATTTTATATTGTTTTCTTATTTTGCATAGTGGTTTTCAAAAGCGCAGAGTGGTGTACTATTTGGGCAGGCATTTATAATAATTTTATAGTACACTCTTTTATAATGAGAAAAGACAGTTTTAAAGTCAAGTCCCATAAAGAGATAGTTTCAAATGGAACAAACGGAGGAGAAGCGAAAGCATGGAGAACTATTGAAAGATCACATAATGGAAAGACTGGCCTCCTGGGGTGTTTAATGTTTAGATAGACTCTGTAAATTGGATTACCAATGGGTGTAATGCCCACTTAGTATCTGTTTTAGCTGACAGAGCTGATACCTGAACCTTTTAGGGTACTTAAGCTTAGACCCTTGTTGACCCCCCGACTGGAGGAATTCCAGGACCTGAGAGGGTTGCGGAGAAAGGGAATTCCATCCTTTCTGTTGTGCCATGAAGCAGAATCTTCCCCAAACCTTTGAATAGATGGTATTCGTAGTGGCTTTCCTGGCTTGCATCAGGGTTGACTTCATGAGAACAGCCTTGCGCTCTTAGTCTAGCCCTCTCAATCTCCAGGCCATCAGGTGCAATTTCTCTGATGCAGGATGTAAAAATTGACCTTGAGACAGAAGATCCGGAGTTATTGGGAGAGGAACTGGAGGTTGAAGGCTGAGCTGTAAGAGTCGTGAACCACGGCCTCTTTGGCCACAGTGGAATAATCGTAAATACCGTCACCGAGGATCTCCTAAGCTTGGATAGGAACCTCACAATTAACGGAGTTGGAGGGAATATATACCCCAACTTGAATTTCCATGGGTGAACTAGACAGTCCACTCCCTCCACCGATGGGAATGAACCTCTTGACAGGAATCTGTGGCACTTGGTATTCGTCGGAGTGGCTGCTAAATCTACTTCCGGTGTTCCCCAGATTTCCGTAAGGAGGGAGAAAGTCTGAGGGTTCAACCACCACTCGTTGTTGGATAGCGTTTCTCGACTCAGGCAGTCGGGTAGTATGTTCTGTGCCGCTGGGACATACACTGCTTTTAAACTTGTTAGATGTATCTGAGCCCATTCCAAGATGGGCCGAACTTCTTCCATCAAGGTGGCACTCCTGATACCCCCTTGCTTCTGAACATAAGACACTGCTACTTGGTTGTCCATTCGAATGAGCACATTCTTGTCTGTCAGAAATGGTGCAAATGCCCTTAAGGCATAAACGGCTTCCCTGAGCTCTAAAATGTTCGAGACCAAACCTTGAGCCTGAATATGCCACTGGCCCTGGGCTGCCTGGTCTTGATAGTGGGCCCCCCAACCGCTCTGGCAGGCATCCGAAGTGACTACTTCCGGGTCTGGAGGGACTATCGGTTTGTATTTCCTGAGATTGCTCGGGCGCGTCCACCACCATATCGATTGCTTCACCTATCTGGAGATGAAGATGGGCTGACGCATTGAGACTCCATCCCACTGCCTGAGGAATGAGTTCTGTAAGGTTCTCATGTGTCACTGTGCCCATCGCACCATGGGTAAGGTTTACTGACATGGACCCTAGTACACTCAGACAGGCTCTGGCTGGTATGTGATTCCTTGATAGCAACTTATGCATTTTCTGTATCAGAGGCTGGATCTTCTCTTGTGGGAGCTGTATCTTGTTTGTTTTGGTGTTTAGATCTGCCCCTAAAAATATCATATTTTGTGTGGGTCGCAGACAGCTCTTTTCCCAATTGATTATCCACCCACTTCTGGAGGGTTGTAAGGAGGATCTCTCGGTGATGAATCAACGTCTCTTGATCCTTTGCTAAAAGTAGGATGTCGTCCAGATAATGGTCGACACGTAATCCCTTTTCTCTGAGGAAAGCCACCAACGGTAACAATACTTTTGTAAATGTCCTGGGTGCCGAAGAGATGCCGAATGGGAGGCACTGGAATCGGAAATGATGTTGGTTTATGGCTAACCGGAGAAACTTTTGAAAGGCCGGATGAATTGTTATATGCCGATAAGCGTCCGATAAATCTATTGAAAGCATCCAATCGCCCAGATTTATTGCTAGAAGTATGGATTGAAGGTTTTCCATTTTGAAAGCCTCCACTTTGATATCCTTGTTGAGCATCTTGGGGTCTAATACAGGACGCAAATCCCCTGTCTTTTAGCAGAAACAAGGAAGAGTAGAACCCTCTTCCCTTTTGGCATGATGGGGACCTCCAGGATCGCTCCCTTTTTGTTTTCAATTTTGCTACGTACTTTACTAGCAGAATCCTTTGGGGTACTGAGGATGGTACTCTGGTTGCCTGGAAATGATTTGGTGGGAGTCTGTTTTTGAATTTCCACCTGTGTCTGAATCGGAGTGTGGACAATGTCCATAAATCCTTTATATGGTCTGACCAGATCTTGGTGAAGTTCCTTCTGTTCCCCTGCCGGGGTGGCCTTAGATTTCTGTATCCTTAGAAAATAAGGTTTTGTGTTTTTCCAGTCCCTTCTAAATTCCCTACCAGGAGAGTAGGACCTGGACTCTCTATATTTGTCCGGAAGTTTACGTCTGTAAACAGGTCCCTTCTGCGTCTTGGGTCTCCTGTCGGAGGGGATCAGGCCTGACTTCCCTCCTGTTACCTTGGATATGGCAGAGTCTAACTTGGCACCGAACAGATTTGCGCCATCATATGGAATTCTGCACCAATTTATTTTTGATGCTGTATCGGCCATCCACGGTTTGAGCCATAGCGCTCTTCTCGCTGTTACGGAGGCCAGCATAGCCTTGGCTGAAGATCTTATAATATCTACTGATGCCTCTGCTAGCTTGACTTCTTGCAGAGAGGAAATAATCTTTCCCATTGCAATGCCATCCTGTAGGTCTTTTTCTATTTTAGATGCCCATCCTGAGATGGCTGTGGCCACTGTTGCTGTGGTAATTGCTGGTCTAAAGGCTCCCCCAGCCATGGAATATGCCTTCTTCAATTCTAGGTCCATCTTTCGGTCAAGCACATCCCGAAAAGAAACAGCATCCTCGATTGGTAGTGTGACGTGGCGGGTGAGGCACATTAATGAGGAATCGATGATGGGAGCATTAATTAAAGGCTTCACTTTTGACTCTTTTAAAGGGTACATCTTGGCTAATCTGTTTGTAAGACTAGATCTTTTGTCAGACCTCTCCCACTCGTCTTTAATGAGATCCTCCAGCTCCACTATAAATGGGAAGGATAACGGATCTCTTTTTAGGTTTGGAAAATTATTTCCGTATTTTGAGGTTCCGCCGCATCATCTTGCCAGCCGAATGCTTCTTTAACGCCCTTTGCAAAGGGTTCCACCAGGGAAAAATCAAAGCCCACTGACATCTCCTGACCCTCATCTTCAGAGGAAGATTGTGATGCCTGAGTGAGATGGGGGTCTGCTGAAGATGTACTGGGAGCAGCTCTATCTAATGCTGGTGTTGTTCCTGCTAGACGTATGGCTAGACCTTCTCCCATGGCTGGAACTTGCGCCTCTTGATCTAGACGGGCTGCCAAAAAATGCAGCATTTAACGTCTGGCACTCTTTTTTTTTTTTTCTCACCTTCAATACTTACCTTGCCCGGTAAAGCCTCTTACCTAACTTGCTGATGGTGGTCTGTGTGGGCAGTGGACTCCATAGAAAAAAAGGGGTGAAGGACAGTCTGAGATATAGAGAGAAATAATGTGTACATATATACATATATACACACACACATATATATATACATACACACATACACACACACACACACACACACACACACACACACACACACACACACACACACACAATTCACTTAATAAATAATATATATATTTATAACAAAGTTTATCTGCAAGAAACAATATAATAACAATAATAATATATATATATATATATATATATATATATATATATATATATATATATATATATATATAGGAGTCCCACAGGGACTTACCTGGAGACTGCAGAGTGATCTACATGTAGAGGCAGCAACCTTCCTTAAGTTTTGCAGATTGCACAGCAGAATCACAGAGAAATACAGCTCTGTATTTGAAAATAGCGCCATTGTGGCGGCTAATTGACGCTCTGCGCATGTACAGAAGCGTCCCGAGTGTTCCGGCGCCATTTTGGATAAGGGAACACACATTGAAAACATAGAGGGGAAAGAAAAAAAACACTAGCACTGCATGTGCTCAGAGTGGCCAAACGGTGCCATCTAGGCTGGAATTACAGCATAGAGAAAACACCACTGAAGGAGAAACAAATGGCGGCCATGACAGGGGACTACAAGAGACAGCAATCCCAAAGGTAGAGAAAAAAGGGAATATAAACCACCACTTACTATAGGAATAAAAGATGGATATTATTTAAATAAGAGGAATTAATAGGCAAAGGAAGAAGGAGTCCACTGCAAAAGTAAAAAAGCTTCTTTAAAGCTTTGGTAATGCCAGAAATCCAGTAGCCCCTTGAGACCACCAGAGCGGGGGTTCCCTCCATAGAAGCTCCTTTAGAGACTGTACAGGAGGGACTTCCAAACAGGAGAGGCTTGAACCTGCTGGGGCGAATGCGGTAGAGGCTTATTCATCTGTAACAGGAAAACTCCGTCCGTCCAACCTGTCAGGTGAGGATAAAAAAGAGAATGCAGCAGGGTGTCTCCCCTTCAAATTTATAGTTAATCCTGTCAGGTTGTGGGGGCGGAGTCACAACCCAGTGTGTGCTGCCATGAAGGCGTCAGGAAATCCTATTTTTTTTTTTTCTTGCACCGAATGTACTTAGCATAGATTGTATATAGATGCTGCATACATGGCATATGCATTGCCTTGAAAATGTATTCATTCCCTTTGAAGATTTTCACATTTTGTCATGTTACAACCAAAAATGTAGGCATTTTTTTTATTGGGATTTTGTGTGATAGACCAGTGTTTCTTCAGGCAAACAGTGTTTAGACATTAATGGCTGTGTGTTGACTTATTTTGAGGGGACAGCAAATTTACACTGTTACTCAAGCTGTACACTACTTTACATTGTAGCAAAGTGTAATTTCTTCAGTGTTGTCACATGAAAAGATATAATACAATATTTACAAAAATGTGAGAGGTTTACTCACTTTTTTACATACTGTATGTACCCAATCCTATATATACAATCCTATACCCACAGTTGATCTGGAGGAAGTAAAAAAAAACAAAAACAATAAAGCATGATCCAATTTGCTCCAGCATGGGGAAAAAAATCTTCCTGATCCCTCAAGAGGCAACCTATCTGTTAACTTTCTGCACATTTTTATTGGCAAGTTGTACACTTGCAGAGCACATGAACCACAAGTTCTAGTTGACACTTTCCCAATTTGTAGACAATTTGTGTGGCAAGCCTCCAGCAAAAGCAAAGTTGCAGTGGTGAGTCTACAGCAGGGTTTCTCAACTCCAGCCCTCCAGGCGCCCCAACAGGTAATTTTTTCAGGCTATCCATTATTTTTACAGCTGATTTGATCAGTTTCACTGTCTTAGTAATTACCACACATCTGAGAGGAATCCTGAAAACATGGCCTGTTGGGGTGCCTTAACTAGTTGCTGACCGCCGGCCGTCAAATGACGGCCAGGCGGCGCAGCTATTGTGGCGGGAGGCCGTCATATGACGGCCTCCCGTTTAAACAGGGATGCGCGCGATCGTGCGCGCGCATCCCTGTTTCTTCGGTGGCGGCGTGTCACGGAGACACCGCTCGCCACCGAAGGGGGTGAACAGCCATTCGTTATGGCTGTTTACCACGTGATCGGCCGTGATGAAGTCACGGCCGATCACAGATAGTCACACCCCCTACGTGCACGGCGCATGCGCGCGATCGCGAGCGCGCTGCGCGTGCACGCCGGTGGCGGCGTGTTCCCCGGGAACACTGCTCGTCACCGACACTGGTAAACAGCCATTGGCTGGCTGTTTACCCACGTGATCGGCTGTGATCCTTTCACAGCCGATCACTAAAATGTAAACAAACCGTGGTAACGGGATGTTACCGGGTTCTCCTCCTCACACACCGATCGTGTGTGAGGAGGAGATTGCGGTAACATCTCGTTACCGCATACAGTGTACACCAAACATACTGATTGCCCCCCCCCCAATAAAGAGGACCTGTCACCACCCCTCATAGTACCTGTCCCAGCCCATCAGAGTACCCGAGTACCTGTCCCGGCACATCAGAGTACCCGAGTACCTGTCCCGGCACATCAGAGTACCCGAGTACCTGTCCCGGCACATCAGAGTACCCGAGTACTTGTCACGGCACATCAGAGTACCCGAGTACCTGTCACAGCCCATCTGAGTACCCGTCACCGCCCTTCAGAGTACCCAAATACCAGTCACCAAACCATCAGAGTACCTGTCACCAGGCCATCAGAGTACCTGAGTACTTGTCACCAGGCCATCAGAGTACCTGAGTACTTGTCACCAGGCCATCAGAGTACCTGAGTACTTGTCACCAGGCCATCAGAGTACCCGAGTACCTGTCACCAGGCCATCAGAGTACCCGAGTACCTGTCACCAGGCCATCAGAGTACCCGAGTACCTGTCACCAGGCCATCAGAGTACCCGAGTACCTGTCACCAGGCCATCAGAGTACCCGAGTACCTGTCACCAGGCCATCAGAGTACCCGAGTACCTGTCACCAGGCCATCAGAGTACCCGAGTACCTATTTGCAGCCCATGTCTCATAGAATATACGTTGGGGTGTTTACTTTCCAAAATGGGGTCATTTTGTGGGTAATTTCACTGTCCTGGTGGTCCAGGACCTTCAAAAGTGTGATGGGTAGGAATGAAATAAGATGTGTCATTTATGCTCCTAGAACGCCTGAACGTACTACTTCAATGTTTGGCCCATCTATGTGGCCAGGCTGTGTAAAAGTCCTACACATGTGGTATCGCCATACTCGGGAGGAGTAGCAGAATGTATTTTGGGGTGTAATTTTTGCTATATACATGTTATGTGTTAGAAATATCTTATAAATTGACAATTTTGTGTAAAAAAAAATGCGTTTTAATTTTTTTCCACATATTCCAAAAACTTCTGGAAAAAAATTAACCATTCAAAAGACTCATTATGCCTCACAGATTATACGTTGGGGTGTTAGCTTTCCAAAATGGGGTGATTTTATGGGAAATTCCATTGTCCTGGTACTCCAGGGCCTTCAAAAGTGTAATAGGTGGTTGAGAAATGAGATGCGTCATTTTTGCTCGTAGAACGTCTGAAGGTACTACATCGATGTTGGTGCTCTGTATGTGGCCAGGCTGTGTAAAAGTCTCACACATGTGGTATCGCCGTACTCGGGAAGAGTAGCAGAATGTATTTTGGGGGGAAATTTGTTGTATACATATGCTGTGTGTGAGAAATAACCTGATAATATGACAATTTAGTAAAAAAAAATAAAAAAAAACTCACCATGCTACTTACTTAATACCTTGGGATGTCTACTTTGTAAAAAGGGGTCATTTGGGGGGTATTTGTACTTTCCTGACTAGTTAGAGTCTCAAGAAATGAGATACACCTGATGTACTGAAGGCCTGATCAGAAGTGATGAATTTTCAGTGATTGGCACCATAGATTGTAGACTCTATAACTTTCACAAAGACCAAATAATATATACTAATGTGGGTTATTTTTACCAAAGATATGTAGCAGTATAAATTTTGGCCAAAATTTATGAAGAAAAATTACTAATTAGCAAAAATTTATGACAGAAACGAAGAAAAAGGCATTTTTTTCACAAAATTTACGTTTTATTTTATTTATAGCACAAAAAATAAAAAACCCACTAGTGATTAAATACCACTAAAAGAAAGCTCTATTTGTGTGGAAAAAGGACGCAAGTTTCATATGGATACTGTGTTGGATGACTGAGTAATTGTCATTCAAAGTGTGAGAGCGCTGAAAGCTGAAAATTGGTCTGGTCAGGAAGGGGGTGTAACTGCACTGTACTGAGGTGGTTAAAGGGGTGTTCCGGCCGTTTAAAAAATAAAATAAAAATCAGCAAATGTGTGTATGTGTATGTGTATGTGTATGTGTGTGTGTGTGTGTGTGTGTGTGTATATATATATATATATATATATATATATATATATATATATATATATATATATATATATATATATATATATATATATATATATATATATATATATATATATATATATATATATATATATATATATATATATATAAATTTTATATTTATTTTTTTAGGGTGGCCCTCCACTTTAAGGACTGGAGTTGAGAATCGTTGATAGACCAACACAAAATGGCACATAATTGTGAAGTGGAAGGAAAATGATAAATGGTTTTCAAAAATTTTCACAAATAAATATCATCTGAAAGGTGGCGCACATTTGTATTCGGCTCCCTTTACTCTGATACCCCTAACTAAAATTTAGTTGAACCAATTGCCTTCAGAAGTCACCTAATTAGTAAATAGAGTGCACCTGTGTGTAATTTAATCTAAGTATAAATACAGCTGATCTGTGAAGCCCTCAGAGGTTTGTTAGAGAACCTTAGTGAACAAACAGCATCATGAAGGCCAAGGAAAACACCAGGCAGGTCAGGGATAAAGTTGTGGAGAAGTTTAAAGCGGGGTAGGCTATAAAAAAAAAAAAAAAAAAAAAAAAATATCCCAAGCTTTAAACATCTCAAGGAGCACCTTTCAATCCATCACCGAAAATGGAAAGCGTATGGCACAACTGCAAACCTACCAAGACATGCCTGTCCACATAAACTGACAGGCCAGGCAAGGAGAGCATTAATCAGAGAAGCAGCCCAAGAGGCCCGTGGTAACTCTGGAGGAGCTGCAGAAATCCACAGCTCAGGTGGGAGAATCTGTCCACAGGACAACTGTTAGTCGTGCACTCCACAACTTTATGGAAGAGCGGCAAGAGGAAAGCCATTGTTGAAAGAGAGCCATAAGATGTCACATTTGCAGTTTGCGAGAAGCCATGCGCGGCCGAGTGACGTACAAAAAGTCCTGCCTCTGGGACGCGGCTCCTACAATGGATGTCCCACTGCTTCAATGCCGAGACTGCGGGACGTGTGACGTCCATCATATGTGCTCCCGTGTCCAGGAGGAGGTGGGAATGACACTGCGGCCCCGCTGGGCATTGAGAGATCCCCGCTCGCTCTGTGTAAATGGGCAGGGAGTGGCTGTCCTATCCTGGCTCTCTCTCCCTGGTGCGTGCAGCCTGCTGTCTCGAAGTGGTCATGAATGTGATGATCAACACTACACAGGTAAGGCTGACCTGCTGCAGGAGTGTCTGGGGGTCAGTGTAGGTGTCAGGGGGGAGGGTCAGTGTAGGTGTCGGGGGGGGTCAGTGTAGGGGTCGGGTAGGTCAGTTTAGTGGTCAGCATGGATGGACACTGGTGAACCAGGCAGCAAGTGAGCCTAGAGACATCCCCAAAAAGACTTGCAGCTGTAATTGCAGAGAAAAGTGGTTCTACAAAGTATTGACTCGAGGGGGCTGATTGCAACACTTTTTCGCATATTTTTTTTGAAAACCCATTTATCATTTTCCTTCCACTTCACAATTATGTGCCACTTTGTTTTGGTCTATCACATAAAATCCCAATAAAATACATTTAGGTTTTTGGCTGTAACGTGACAAAATGTGGAAAATTTCAAGTGGTATGAATAAGTTTTCCAGGCACAGTAGAACAGAATAAGTAGTTCTGTGATATATCATTGACTGATCCCTGCAGGTTTAACCACTTGCCGACCGCCGCACGCCGATGTACGTCGGCAGAATGGCACGGGCAGGCATAAGGGCTTACATGTACGTCCTTGCCTGCCCGCCGGTCGGGGGCCCGATCGGGCCCCTGCCCGGTGCCTGCGGCGGTCGGTATTCGTTCGGGAGCGATCCCGGACGAGGGGACGGCCATTCATTCATGGCCACCCCCTCTCGATCGCTCCCGGCGAATGAAAATGTCCGGTGACATCACTTCCTCTCCTGTAATGTAAACGCAGGAGAGGAAGTGATGTATTCTCTCCTCCGTGTCGGTAGTTTTCGTTCCGACACCGAGGAGAGAGGTTCGGTGAGTTGCACCAACACACCCCACATACAGTAGAACATGCCAGGCACACTCACACCCCCCTTTACCCCCGATCACCCCCCAATTACCCCTGCCCCCCCAGTCACAGTGACACCAATTGCTTTTTTTTTTTTTTCTTTGCATTGGTGTCATTTGTGACTGTAATAACTGTTAGGGCAGTTAGGGTTAGCCCCCTTTAGTTCTAATGTGCCCCCCTAACCCCCCCAATAAAGGTTTAACCCCGTGATCACCCCCCGTCGCCAGTGTCACTAAGGCTGGGTTCACATTGCAGCGGTTTATGAGAACGAATGTGATTCGCACTGCAGTGCAAATCACATCCGATCTCTGTGCGATTCGAGTTCAGCCATACAGATAGTATGGCTGAATTCGTGTCGCACCCGCCGCACCCGCCGCAAATTCGCACGGGACCCTTTTTTTGGCCCGCAGCAGAATCGGATCGCATGGGTGTTCACACCATGCGATCCGAGTTTGCAGATCGCACTGCGATATGCGAACTGATCTGGGGGTGTCATTAACATTTCACTGACACTCCCAGCAGTTAGCATAGGGCAGTGTGAACTGCCGCCGGGAGGCATGCGATGCGGGAACCCGCCGCGGATTCATGGCGTTCCCGCATCGCTCCAGTGTGAACCCAGCCTAATAAGCGATCGTTTTTCTGATCGCTGTATTAGTGTCACAGGTGACGCTTGTTAGGCAGGTAGGTATTTAGGTTCGCCGCAGCTTTTTATAGCGCCAGGGACCCCCATATACTACCGCATAAAGCCCCCTGATTGCCCCCTAGTTAACCCTTTCACCAGTGATCACCATATAACTGTTACAGGTGACGCTGGTTGGTTAGTTATTTTTTTTATAGTTTCAGGGCACCCGCCATTTATTACCTAGTCTCACTAGTGTACCCCTAAATTTAGGGGTGTCTACTTTCCAAAATGGGGTCATTTGGGGGGGGGTTTGTGCCATCTTGGCATTTTATGGCCTTCAAAACTGTAACGCCCTTAGAAAGCCTGAAGGCGGTGCTTGGTTTTCGGGGCCCCGTACGCGGCTAGGCTCCCAAAAAGTCCCACATATGTGGTATCCCCGTACTCAGGAGAAGCAGCAGAATTTATTTTGGGGTGTCATTTCACATATGCCCATAGCATGTGTGAGCAATATATCATTTAGTGACAACTTTGTGTAAAAAAAAAAAAAAAAAATTTTTTTTTTGTCATTATTCAATCGCTTGAGGCAAAAAAATAAAATATTCAATGGGCTCAACATGCCTCTTATCAATTTCCTTAGGGTGTCTACTTTCCAAAATGGGGTCATTTGGGGGGGTTTTGTACTGCCCTGCCATTTTAGCACCTCAAGAAATGAGATAGGCAGTCGTAAACTAAAAGCTGCGTAAATTCCAGAAAACGTACCTTAGTTTGTAGATGTGACAACTTTTGCGCAAACCAATAAATATACAATTATTGACTTTTTTTTTACCAAAGACATGTGGCTGAATACATTTTGGCCTAAATGTATGACTAAAATTGAGTTTATTGGATTTTTCTAATAACAAAAAGTAGAAAATATCATTTTTTTTCAAAATTTGCGGTCTTTTTACGTTTATATTGCAAAAAATAAAAATCGCAGAGGCAATCAAATACCATCAAAAGAAAGCTCTATTTGTGGGAAGAAAAGGACGCAAATTTTGTTTGGGTACAACATTGCATGACCGCGCAATTACCAGTTAAAGCAGCGCAGTGCCAAATTGTAAAAAGACCTCTGGTCATTTACCAGCAAAATGGTCCGGTCTGAAGGTGGTTAAGGAGTTGGTACATTATCGGACCTTTCTCTGCAAATTAAAGGAAAGCTGTACGGCTGATGACACACAGACAAGTCTGCCGCTAGCTATCCTGATGCTGACAAATTGTCAAAATCAACAGCAGCAGGATCACTAATGCCGCGTACACACGACTGGACTTTCCGGTGTCTTGTCAAATAGCGTCCTCCATCAGATAGTGTCCCCTGCGTACTGCGCATGCGCAGTACACAGGAACACAGATTCCGAAAATTGCTGAGGATGAACGGCGCCTGCGCCGTGAGTCCAGGTTCTATCCCCACTATCCAAGTGGACATAGAGTTAGAATAAAAAAGAGCCTAGCGCAGCGAGGCCGAGCCCGAAGCATGGCGAGCGAAGCTCGCCCGCGAGGGGCCCTCTAAAATTCACAACCCTATGTCCGCTTGGATGGTGGGGCTACCACCTCCACTCATGGCGCAGGCGCCGTTCAGCTTCGGAGATTTTCCGAAGCTTCGTCTGCCCCGTACTGCGCATGCGCAGTACGGAGTGGACACTATTTGATGCCCGGACTCTATACGCCAGAACACCGGCAGACTAGGTCCGACAGTCTTTCGGCGGGACTAAAAAAGGAAGTTCAATCGCGAGTAGCCAATAGCTTCCCTTGCGTAGTATTTGGTCCGTTGGACCAGCATACAGACAAATTTTTTTTCTGATAGAAATTGAGTCCGTCAGACAGATTTGAAACATGTTCTATTTCTAGGTCCGTCTGATTTTTATTTTTATTTTTTCACAAAAAATGATTGGATTATCCCACACACGATCGGATTGTCCGACTAACTGATTGTGGCGGACCTTGTCTGCCGGAAAGTCCAGTCGTGTGTACACGGCATAAGAGTCCACCTGTTTTGTTTTATGGAACTGCTCTCTGTAGCTAAGGCAGCAGGATGTTGCTCCCGTCACTAGCGATTAGGATTCAACAGCATTAGGCCAGCCACAGAGTGACCTCTCACTACGTGTGGCCGCAGAGGGGGCCATTCCATAGGGATACACAGGCAGCCTTTTTAGGGATCCTGCTGCTGGCAATGTGTCACTAGAAGAAGAATTGCTCATGTATCATCAGCCTAAAAGTACTTTAGAACTTGATGGCTGTGTGACTGTTTTGTCAGTCCTCTACCTTCATTACTTTTTGAGACCCTAACCCCCCCCAAAAAAAGTTCTGACTTAGGCCCTGTTCACACCTGTGTATTTTATGTACATTTTTATGTACATAAAAAATCCTGCATTCTTCATCCATGGTGTGCTTTCATGAATATTTCACTTTTTATATAGAGTTGATTGGTAATGCGCCTAAAACACAACACACCTAAAGCCCCAAGGACAGATTTGAACTGGACCTTAAAGCCCAACTCTGCGCTATTTTTTGTTTTATATGGGCCCCAAGGCAGAATAAAGATCAGCTAAGGCTTTAATCCAGGGGTGTCCTATTACGTCTCAGTGCAGGATAAGGATTTGTCCCCTGAGAGGGTGTCACTATGTAGGCCTCATTCACACGGGTGCACTTAATCATACATCCTTGCAATGGGCCGTCTTTGCTCGCACTGGATGCATGGGTGTTTTCCTGTATCCGAGCACAGGCAGTAACATTCCCAGCCCCTGGTCCCAATTTAACAGCCATGCAGGTGCGGGTGTGTCATAGTTGGCAACATTGTAAAAAAATTTAATAGGGACACTTTTTTGCTTTTAGATGGAGTCTTATTATAATTAGAGGCGGCCATTTGTAGGAGTGACATAGCGGGGAAAGAAGATGTGCAACCACAAAAAAGTAGCGTAGTTTAAGCAAAATAACAGGCATGGCTTAAAGTGGAGGGCCACCCTGAAAAAAAAAAAAAATAAAGAAAAATATATATATATTTTTTTTACTTACCAGTAATGCCTGTTGCTAGGCACATAATCCTAATCTTCCTCTTCCTCCTACGCGGAGATCTTCTTTCTTCTCTCCTCGTCGCGTTGTCTTCTGGGTAATGGGTCGCGCTGTGTTCTGGGAACTGTGTGTCCCAGAACACAGCGCGTCCCATTCACAAAGCGCTGCGCGACTCGCGCATGCGAAGTAGGAAACGGGCAGTGAAGCCGCAGCAGCAGCTTAAGTCAGCAGCTGCAGTGTTTGCAGCTGCTGACTTTTAATTTTAATTTTTTTTTTCAACGGCCCTCCTCTTTAAAGGGGTGTGGTTAGCGTCTGAGATGAACGAAGGATGGAGGGAGAAAGAGTGGGACAGACAGGCGACAGGCCCAGAGCCTACACCACAATGGAAATATGTGTATTCCAGAAAGTTTAACAATCAGCAGATAAAGATACTCCAAACACGCGCTTCAATCATCCCTGCACCATGTTTGTTATGGTGTCATTACGATTGAAGAGTATTTTTTCTATTATTACATTGTAAAATTAAAGAGTTCAACTCACCATAATGCAGCATCAGTGGGATCCCTGAGCGTGTCACCTGCCACGTCGCCTGCCATCAGGTGACCCCGGGCAGCGGAGTCCCTCCTTAACTCAGGTGCCCCCAAGCACCGGAGTCCCGCCTTACCTCGGGTACCCCCCGAGCAGCGGAGTCCCTCCTTACCCCAGTTGCGCTCCGGGCAGCGGGAGCCCTCCTTACATCTGTGTCCCCACCAGTGGCAGCTACACAGTTCCCAGCTTTCTCATTTGTTCAGAGGAGAGGGGAGGGGCCTTTGGTTGCACGGCCCGATCGGCTTCAGTGTACAAGAGAATTGTCTACTTGTACACTGAAGAGAGAAGCCAATTGGCTGCCCCTCCCCTCTCCATTGAACACATGGGGATTAGTCCTCGTGGCGGCGGCGGCGGCCATATTTTTGTAGTACGCCGGGCATTTTTGCCTAACGCATTCCTAATTTTAATCAGGACGAGGGTCCCAAAATCGGGATTGTCCCGGAAAAATCGGGACTGTTGGCAAGTATGGTGTGTGTCCTTGAACGCAGACAGTATGCATTCAGGGACACACACCCACACGGCTGTTAAATTGAGACCAGTGGCTAAGTCTGTGCAGCCGCAACATCCCAGTAGATATGAAGGTGACTGCCTGAAATGGATGCACAGGTTACCTGTGCATCTTGTGTGGACAGAGACAGCCCTTTCCACAGATGTATGCTTAAGTACGCCACTGTGAATGAGGCCTAAGTCACAGTGTACTGATGCACAGCACTGTGTTGTGATCATGTCCACAACACTGTTTGGATCTCTGAGAAATGCCTAACCTAGAGAAGAATCAAAGAGGAAGAGGATCCTGGATGCTGTTATGTAACATGCCTGAAGATATTTAAGGGGATCACAAGGGGGAAGGGGTTAATATAAGGGGGGAGCACTTAGGCTGGAGTTGGGTTTTAAAGTGGACTTCCAATGTTGTATATAAAACTAGTAGAGGTTTTGTAAGTACCTCTTTAAAGGAGAAGTAGGGCCAAAGCTCTTTAGATCCTACTTCCGTGGGTCACATGTGTGCACCTAAATCTGCACTCCTCCTGTGACCCATGTTGAGCTGACAGCAGGCTAAAGTCCACCGTTGGCTGACGTCACTGAACTGGTCCAGGTGTTCTGGCAAAATGTACAACCCGTGTCACATCCTGTGATGTGGAATCAGCTGGAGCTCCAAACCATGCAGGTGCAACGTGTCATACATCTCTTCAGTGCACAGAGGAATTTGCCTGACAAAATGGTTGACTGACTACTGCGCATGCGCATGGTGGAAATCAACAAACGCTTACGAAATTTACGTTCTTAAGGCCATTTTGATACACCTTACACTCGACCTCATCACACCTACAGTAAGCAGGCGGGGCAGCGGACATCTTGCTACACCAAACCCCGTTTTGAATTGGCAAACTAATTTCAGCAATCGAGTGAGCTTCCCTATATATATATATATATATATATATATATATATATATATATATATATATATATATATATATATATATATATATATATATATATAATTACTCTGATTTAGATAAGATTATTTGTTGTTTATTGGTTTGCATGCTGCAGGTAGGGCTATACTGCTAAGGCCCAATGCTCAAGGATGTGGAGGCCCAAAAGTTCTCCCAGCGCTTTCCCACATTGAGGAAGCAGCAGGTTGCACATGCAGGCTGTGCATTGGTTTTTACCCATGCATGTACATACGTTGTATTTCTGAATGTTCCAGTCTCCTGATAGGATAAATACATCATACTCACATGTGCGATTTAGTACCAATATACCAGAGTACTGGCATTTACATGATTACGGCCATGTACAGCCATCCAGTTGTATGGCAAGCTGTACATGCCAACTGTGGTTTACTGGGTGGGAGAAAGCACAGAGAATCTTATGCTTGAGCACTTTTTAGCCTCGAAACACCTGTGTGCATGAGGCCTTTTTTTCAAAAGCATCAGGCAGAAATGGGCTGTGGATGGGGAACTCATAACACAGTACTCGCCATTCACGTTCCAAAACTGCCACCTTTTAAACTGACCAATTCCCATAGATTCATGGGACATGTAGTTTCAGGAAAGGATGTCAGCAGCATGCTGCAGCTTCCTCCTAACACCCTGGACTTGGAGAGAAAACCACCCCGCTAGCGGCCAAATAGCGCCGCTAAAACAACGGTAAAGCGGCACTAAAAATAGCGCTGCCTTATCGCTGATGAAGGTGGCAGCACAGTTTGAAAGGGGTCTTAGGGTGTCCCATCCAAGAAGGAGATAAACTGCACATGAAGGCACAGTCAGCTGAGCTGATAAGGGGGGGGGGGGGGGGCGGTGGTTGCTGGCGCAGTGATCTACACTTGTTTCTCCTCCTCCTCCTTAGCTGATAAGCGGCTGCACATGTTTCCTCTCCTCCTCCTCAGCTGATAAGTGGGGGGGGGGGGGTGCTGTGCTGGCGATGATATGTGATCCCTTTTTTTTTTTTCCTCTGCTCGTCTCTGTGGGGGGGGGGGGGGGGGAGCCACGGCTGGGCCCCTTACAGGTGTAATGCCTGTACCTCCCTGTTAATGGCACACCACACCAAACACAGAAGCAAACGCACATTTTGCCATGTGAAAAAATTAGGGGCAAATGCTGCAAAATGCACAGTAAAGAACACACATAACCCACAAAATGCCAAAATGTCCCATTAACCACATGTAGTGCAGCCCATTGAAATCAACAGGCTGCCCTATTCATGTCACAGGAAAAACAAGCCACAAAATGTTTGCTCCCACTATGCTAGAGGTGAATGGGTCCTGAAAGTGAAATTGGTGCGTTAACACGAGAACAATGAGGCTTCGTTCACTTCTGTGCATTTCCTTGCATTTTAGAAATGCACTGCACCAAAAATCACAGTAAAAACGCACCAAGCTCCGCTATAAAACGTTCTGAAGCTTCTTTGGGGTGATTGATGTGTGTAGGGCAGCCCTTTCAGGTGGATTGGCTCCCCTATGTGTGAAGAGTGAAAATGCTCAAACTCCTCTCCACCTTGCTAAAAAAAGAAAAAAAAAGACGCTTTTGTGGGAATGTGAGTTCCCGCTATGCAGAGAGGTGAACGGGGCTTGACAGCTGAGTGTATCTGTCCACTGCATTCTATGTACTTGTATAAAGATGGCCATACACTATGCAATCTGATTGTTTGTTTATTTAGCAAGAAGGGTGATCACTGATTGCATTTCATTAAAAAAAATGTGCAGCTGGGGATGGGTGGGTAGATGATGCAGGGTGTGTGCTAATGAGGTCAGCTGGTCAACGCCTTCCTGTGTCATAACCTATAGTCTGACCAGGAAGTAAGACATTACAAATGAATACATCTGGAAACATGGATGAGGACAACTAAAGTAAGTGTATGTTGAATTAATAGAATGCGTTAATATTTTGGCAAAAAAAAGTACACGAATGCTCAATTGGTACATAGGGGAGCTGGAATTTAGAAGAAAAAATGTGAACAAAGGTGAAGTTATCCTTTAAAATTAATTGTGTACTTATTTGGGTGTCAGCCAATGGATTAGTGTGACAGCCAGGCAGCTTGCATTTCCATAAGTAGATCAATCCATAAGACCCATTGGCATACTAAAAACCATCATATGTATTAAAGAGAGAGAGGAAGGATCTACCTAAGCTTTAAACTAAAATACTATAAAGTGTACAACTAGTATACCATCATATATTGGATCATGCTTGTAACCGAAAACACAAATGTATAAGTGCTCCAAAAGTCCAGTGATGAATCAGTGAAACTGACAAAGTTTGTGACAGTTCACTAGGTAAGTTGATATAGCAATTCTGTCAAAATTCACTAGGTAAGTGCTTCAACCAATCCATCGAAACGTCAAGTGGATAATGTTTCACCAGTGCACCACATAGATCACACCAGTGGTGTATTTAGGTTTTGTGCTGCCTTAGGCCTAACTAAAATTTTGCACCCCCTAATTTAAATATGACCCACCCCTTTATGTCAATGTCACACCCCTTCATGTTTAAGATCTGCCCTGTCACCTGTAAACCACAGCCCTTCCTCTTTACGCTCCACTTTTTCCTCCTAGAGCCCCACCTCTTCTTCTCTGTACATTAAAAGTGGGTACCAAGTGCAGCCTCACCAGTGCCCATCAAGGCACCCTCACCAGTGCCCAAAAAGGGTCTCCAATTGGATTCTAACCATACCAAATTATGTGAACAGACTCCAGTTACACCGGGCCGATTTTGGCATGTGATTTAACATGTCAAATCAGCGGCTATTGCTGGCAATGGCACCGTCTGAATTGGTACAATGCTGACTTTGCAGCGCTGCACCGATTCCCAAAAGTAGTTCCTGCACTACTTTTGGCGACTTTGTGGTGTGATTCGTATAGACATCTTTCCTGCACAGATATCTGTCAAATCGCCCCTGAAGTTGGACTGCATTGCCAGTTTGAAATTCAGCAAGTTCAGCTGAACTTACACAATTTCTAACCCGCATCAGTGTGAACCTGGGCTTAATGTAGTCAACAGAATGGGTAATAAAATCCAGACTATACTTAATCTATGATCAGAAATGACACTTTTCTTCATATGTCAGAAGGCAGCATTAGCCATACAGGTAGCTATGAAATGTTAACCACATCTAGACCCCTTTCACACTGCCAACAGGCTGTGTTAGTGGTAAAGTGACGCTAGTTTAGCGACGCTTTACCGTTGTTTTGGAGGCGCTTTTTGGCCGATAGCGGGGCACGTTTAACCCCCGTTAGCGACTGAAGAAAGGGTTAAATGTGCCCAAAAAGCGCCACTGCCGAAGCACTTTGCAGGTGCTTCGCAGCCGTGCCCATTCATTTCAATGGGCAGGGGCGGTGGAGGAGCAGTGTATACAGCACCCCAAGGATGCTGCTTGCAGGACTTTTTCTAACGTCCTGCAAGTGCACCGATCCAGTGTGAAAGTACTTGTACTCTCACGCTGGGGCTGCAGGGGAGGTGTTTTTCAGACACTAGTTGTAGCCCAAAAGCACCTGAAAAGCCTCAGTGTTAAATGCCATTGATTCCAGAAGCACCAGTCTGCAGATATTAAGCTGTAAAGAGTTAATCATGTATGTAAGCAGCAGTGTACATGCGTCCATTGATGCAGAGAAGAAAAGCACAGTCCTCCCCCAGCACCAAGGACACAGAGGGTTAATTACCAGACAGTTGTCCCTATTTCAGATAAAAGGGGGATAGGAGAAACAAAGTGAGAGCTGGAGCATAGATAAGCCTTGAGGTTTAGGAGACACAGTGAGGAGGCTCAGTATCTTAGTTACCCTCCTCCAGAATATGCAGAATGTAGCTGCTAGCTGAAGCCGCAGACAGACCCTGCAGGCTCCATGTGCACCTGCTGGAATCGCAACACAGGAGCCTGACCAGTTCTCTCTCTGCTCTCCTGTCTGTGTGGAGGGGAGGGGAAGGGGGAACTGTCACCACACACTCTGCTCTATGAGAGACGCTGCAGCCAGCAACCTCGGCAGTGAGTAAATGGTCTGAGTGGGGGCTTTTTCTCATGGGAGGAGGGCCATCCCCTCACAAAGTGCCACCCTAGGCCTGGGCCTTGTCAGCCTAGGCCAAAATACAGCACCAGATTACACATTCACCAAAGCTCCACGACCCATTTATCTCTAAAAGGGACTACTTTCACTTTAAAAGAGTACACTTCCAATATACCAGTTCTCAATGGGTGGTCCCGGTGATTCCTTAGCATACCTCAAATAGAAGTATGAACAAGCCACAAACTGCCATCATAGTGCAACATGTTTATTGAAATTCAAATCCCCCTTTAAAAACTATATTCCTATACTCTCACATTAAGAAGTGCCCTTACACCGGCACCTAGTATATCCAGCATATAGCAAAGCCGTAGTCGCAGAGTCTGACATCACGTCCAGGCACTTCTGGTAATGTCACTTCCTTTTGAGTGAAACTCACGCCAGCTCAGATGGGTGGAGCAGCTGTGTTTGCGGGTTTTACTATATGCTGGATATACTAGGTGCCAGGGTAAGGGCTCTTTTTCGTTGGGTGAAGAGATGATTCCAATTTTATTCGTAGGAGATTCTGTTTTTTGGTGTTCTTGCTACTTCAAGACTAATTGACTGCTAGTACCTTCTTGACTCAATTTACAATGCAATCTATCTACAGTCTTTGCGCCATAGTACCTTTCTCAGACTAATATTTAAATATCAAGAAAGTTTACATAATAATATAACTTTAATAACAAAGCTGGTTTGCCCCAGGTTGCTTCTCCACTTAGGGCACTATGAGGATGCAGGACCCCTGGCCCTCTGTCTGTACAGTTCTGATTGGCTCTTTCGCTGATCACATGCACACTCCCAAGAAAAAATTCTTTCTAGCAATACACACCAAACTGAGCATGTGTAGCTTGCCCCAAAGCTCTGTACTACCAGAAGATGTACTACCAGAAGATGGTTTGCGGTCTGTGGAAGAAGGGGCTGGATCAGAGAAGACAGGATCAAACAGCCTTTTTACACAATACATAAGATTAACCCCTTAGGTTTCACAGGGAGTATAACAAGCATGCTTTACTGCATATACAGACTGATTTTACTGTTGTGGGTTTAGTAACGCTTTAAGACTGGTGTGGCAACAATCAGAGGCACTGTAACTGGTGTGGCAGAGATTTTGGACAGTGAGCTCCATTCACAAAAGCATTTCACATGTGGTATTTAGGTGCCCAGGCACATTTCTCCTAAATATCGCATGCTACTGTGAAACCTGCAATTCACTATACTGTTGCGGTATTTACAGCAAAATACGCACAGAAGGAAATAATTAAAGTATAACTAAAGACTTGGACAGAATGGAGAGGGATTAGGGCCCCTGTCAGTTTTTATTTCTGTCTGTGCCCTTGTTAAGGAGATTCACCCACTGTATGTCCTGTTTACCATTATCATTGAAAGTAAAAAGAAAACCCCAATTTTTGGGTTGTCCCCGAAAAGTAATAGATGGGAAATCTTCCAATGGGGACACTAGTTCAGGTGGCTGGGGGTCCCAAAAAAATTCCTTTTTAATTTTAAGAGATATCCTCTCATTCCTTTTTGGCTATGGGACAGGAAGTGAAGAGAAATCTCCGCAATGGGACAGATGGCGAAAAAACAAACAAACAAAAAAAAAACTGGCCAGTGTTATTACCCTCTTGTAACGGCACCCCTAATATAAAGGGGGTTAACGCCGTTTACGATGTTCCCTCTCCTAGACACACATCCACTCGCTACCAATATCCACAGCTAAACGACCCATTCCTATAGGAGCCGACCCCTCTGGCAAAAAGACGAGACGCACTCTGTCTCTTCTGTAGTAGAAATGACATTATTATTGAGAAACATTGTAACTTTATACACAATTCAAGGCACATGCTTTAACATGAACAAGGGCCCAGCTCCACCCACACATCCCAAGACTCAACACCTCATCCTGACGTCTGCTAGGCTTCAAACAATCCCACCCAATACACATCTTTTCACAAAGGGTTGGCAGACAGTCTGTCTGGCACTTTACAATACACACAAGGACAGACTTAAATGAACAATAGAAATGCAAAACAACTTAATTCCTCACAGCAATGATACTTAACCCCCATATACAGTATACATCCAATCTATATACAATGTATATACAGCCTTGAATATGGCTTTCACAGACCATATCGGGGGATTCTTTTATTCACCCTGTGTCCAAAGTGACCCCACTGTCACACATCTCCCCTTTCGGCAGGGGACTAACAGAGGAGGGGACCCCAGATGGGTTGACTCCGCAGTTAGCCCATGGGTCCATTCTTCCAATACTGGATAACCCATCAACATTGCACTAGGAGCCCGGGAGGGCGTCAGTTTGCCGGGACAACCCATCAGCATTGCCGTTTTGCTTACCGGGTCGGTAGCTGATGGTGAAGTTGTAAGGTTGTAGGGCTAAGCTCTACCGCAGCAACCTGCCATTATCTCCGGAGACCCGGTTAAGCCAGACCAATGGGTTGTGGTCGGTGACCAGTGAAAATTCCTGTCCGTATAAGTAAGGGTTCAGCTTTTTAAGGGCCCAGACCAGGGCCAAACACTCCTTCTCCACTGCCGCATAGCTCACTTCCCGGGGTAATAGTTTTCTACTCAGGTATGCGACAGGGTGTTCTCCTCCATCCTCCCCAACTTGGCTCAGCACCGCCCCCAGTCCAAACATGGAAGCATCTGTGTGGACAAGAAAACGTTTGTTAGGTACTGGGGGAGCCAAGACGGGGGCATTTACAAGTGCTTGCTTGAGGGCTAGAAACGCGGATTCACAAGCTGGAGACCAGAGGACTTGGCTAGGTAAATTCTTTTTCGTCAGGTCAGTCAGGGGTTTGGCGATAGCACTATAATTAGGGACAAAACGTCGGTAGTACCCTGCAGTTCCCAAGAAGGCCAATACCTGGGTCTTAGTACGGGGCGTGGGCCAGTTAGCTACTGCCTCTACCTTGGCTGACTCGGGTCTCTGGTTCCCACACCCCACTCGGTGTCCCAGGTACTGCACCTCCGCCATCCCTAGATGGCACTTGTCTGGTTTCAAGGTCAGGCCTGCGGGCCGAATTTTGTCCAGAACCACTCCTACGTGAACCAGGTGCTCCTCCCAAGACCCACTGTAGATCGCAATGTCACCCAGATATGCACATGCAAAATCCTGGAAGCCATCGAGGAGCCTATCCACCATATGTTGGAAGGTCGCCGGGGCATTTTTCATTCCAAATGGCATGACCTTAGACTGGTACAGGCCAAATGGGGTAACAAATGCCGACTTGGGGATAGCATCCTCGGCCAGGGGGATCTGCCAATAACCTTTACACAGGTCTATTATAGTTAAATAACGTCCCCTGGCTATACGATCTAGTAGTTCGTCTACCCTGGGCATCGGGTAGGCATCGGTGGTGGTCTTCTCGTTGAGTTGCCTGTAGTCCACGCAGAACCGTGTAGTCCCGTCTTTCTTAGGCACCAGGACTACAGGCGAGGACCAAGGGCTGTCAGAAGGCTCAATGACTCCTAACTGAATCATCTCCTGTATCTCCTTCCGCATTTCCTCTCGGACTGCTTCAGAGATACGGTAGGGGGGCTGGCGGAGGGGTGCTTGTCCAGGGGTCTCTACCTTATGTACAGCCAGGGTCGTATAGCCCGGTCTTTGGGAGAACGTCGCCTATTTCTCCCACAGAAGCCGCTTAGCCTGTTCCTTCTTTGTGGGGCTTAACTGGTCTCCTAGCTGTACAAGGCTAATGAGGTCAGTCTGGGGCTCTCTCTCTAGTAAGTCAGGGAGGGGTAAATCTTCTGAGTCGTCCGCAGCAGGGGCACATACTGCAGCAACATCCTCCTGCCGTTCCTGATACTCCTTCAGCATGTTCACATGAAAGGTTCGCTGGATTCTTTCATCTGCACAGCTGGCAATGACATGGGTAGTATCACATACCTGGGCTACTACTTTATAAGGGCCCTGCCAAGATGCCTGCATCTTGTTGGTCTTCACAGGCTTGAGCACTAAGACCTTCTGCCCAACCTGGAAGACCCGCTGTCGGGCCCCCCGGTCGTACCATCTCTTCTGTCTTCCCTGGGCCACCTGGAGATTCTCTCTTACCATCAGAGACAGTTGCTCCATGCGGTCCCTGAGTTCCAGAACATAGGGTACTATGGGGGTCCCTTCTTGCTCTGTCTCCCTCCCAGTGTCCTCTGATGAGATCAAGGGGTCCGCGGACCCTTCTTCCATAGAGCAATTCGAAGGGCGAGAACCCAGTAGATTCCTGGGGTACCTCTCTGTACGCAAATAACAGGTGAGGCAGGAATCTCTCCCAGTCTCTGCAAGAGTCCGAAAAGGTCCTCAGCATTTGCTTGAGGGTCCCGTTAAAGCGTTCGCAGACACCATTAGTCTGGGGGTGGTAGGGGGAGCTCAGTAAGGGCTTAATATTGCACACCTTCCACAACTGCCGGGTGAGTACCGCGGTAAACTGGGTTCCCTGGTCAGAGAGAATCTCCTTAGGGAACCCCACTCTGGTAAAAATCTTAACCAGGGCATCAGCTACTGTCTCTGCTTCAATGTTGGACATAGCTACTGCCTCTGGGTAACGGGTGGCGTAGTCCACCACGGTGAGAATATACTTCTTTCCGGATGGACTAGGCCGGGCCAGGGGACCCACAATGTCAACGGCTATGCGGTAAAAAGGCTCCCCAATAATAGGCATGGACATGAGTTTAGCCTTAGGGTGGTCCCCCCTCTTCCCTATCGGTTGACATGTGTCACACGTTTTGCAGTATTGTCGCACATCCTGGCTCAAATTGGGCCAGAAGAAATTCTGTGTGATCCTATGGGCCGTGCGACGGAACCCTAGATGTCCTGCTAGCGGCACATCATGCCCGATTCGCAGAATCTCCAGCTGGTATTTCTTAGGTACCACCAGCTGTCGTTTCTGCGAAGGGGTCTTACTTCTCTGAGATGGCTTAGGGATCCTATACAGTCTATCCCCATCCCATTCAAACAGCTCCCCATCTATTCCCCTTTCCTGAGTATCTGCCTTAGCCCTATACTTGTGTAAGGTCGGGTCCTCCCGAGTTTCCCTCCCGAATGCTTCTGGGGTATCCCAGCCTAGGCGCGCCTGATCTAAGGTACGTGTCGGGGAGGATAGTCTCACCTGGGTCTCTGCAGCAAGCGGGCCGGTTCCAGCAGTACGTGTCTGTGCACGGGTAGTCACAGGGTTGACTTCATCGGGGCCCATCGGGGTGTAAGCAGAAAGGAGGGGGGCCAAATCATTCCCCAGTAGTACATCCGCATGCAAGTCCTTCATCACCCCCACATTCACGTGTCCCGAACCAACCCCCCAATCCAGGTGAACACGGGCCACGGGTAGCCGGAAGATGGTACCTCCCGCTACTCTTACGGCTACAGTGTCTCCGGTGTGTTGGCTCTCTGGGATGAGGTTCTTCTGTAGTAGGGTCATGGTAGCGCCGCTATCACGTAAGCCATTGGCTACCGTTCCATTAACCCTGCCTGTGTTGTTGCCTGTTGTCCCGGTTAGCTGCTTGTATTGGATCAGCCTCGTGCAGGACGCCCCAATGGTCTTCCTCCTCAACGCAGTGGGCCGCAGGCATGGGTGTGCGGGGGCTCCCCCTTGCTGGTTGTCTCCATGACTGGGACTGGATGGCTGGATTTAATGGACAGTTTGGCTTTTTGTGCCCTAGCTGTTTACATCCGAAACACCTGATGGGTTGTGCAAAGTCCTGGGAGTTGAACCTGGGCTGCTGAGGATAAGTGGCCGCTGGGGTTGGTGCTGAAGCTGTGTTAGAGGCTGATAAACTGGGCCGAGATGGTGGATAGCGCTCGCTTCCGCCTGACCTTCGAGAGTCCAGATATTCATCGGCCAAAGTAGCCGCTTGCTGTACAGTCCGTGGTTTCTTATCTCGTACCCAATCCCGTAGTACCGGAGGGGTGTGGTTAAAGAACTGTTCTAAGAGTACTAGTTGGGTGATGTCCTCTATGGTATGAGCGTGGCTTCCCTGGATCCAGCCCTTAAGGTCTCGCTGCAGACGATGTGCCCACTCCACGTATGTTATGTGGGTTTGTTTCCGGGATTCTCGAAACTTAATCCGGCTGGCTTCGGGTGTAATGGCAAATCGGGCTAGCAGAGCTTCTTTTACCCGGTCATAGTCTTTAGCGTCCTCATCCTCCAGGGCCCGATACGCATCCGCCGCTCTGCCAGTAAGGCGACCCAATCTTGGGGCAGTACTTCATGTATCTGGCATAGTCTCTCAAAGTCCTGCAGGAATGCTTCAATTTCCTCCTCTCCCTCCTTAAATAGTTTGAACGCCCGAAAGGGCAACTTACGGACAGGCACTGCATCTTTAGGTGTTGTCTCCGATTGCCGTATTTCTGCCATTCTCTGCTCATGTTGCCGCTCTAGTTCTCTCTCCTGTCGCTCATCCTGAAGCTGGATGTCTCTAATGGCATTCTGTATGGCGGTCTCTGATGGGTTAGCACCATATAATGCCACCCGCTGTCGAACTCGTTGCTGAAACAAGTCTTCAACTGACCGGGGTCCTGCATCCCCATCCCTCTGATCCATCTCGGTTAGTTCCCTGATCAAGGTGGCCTTGTTCTTTGTCCCACTGGTCCCTCCACGGCTCTCAAGTAAGTCTTTCAGTGTGGCTTTCCTGCAGGCTGCATAGCTGGTCATTTACTGTGGTGGTTTGAAGTGTCCCAGTAACTGGAGGGAAGATCCCACTGCTGCCACCAATGTAACGGCACCCCTAATATAAAGGGGGTTAACGCCGTTTACGATGTTCCCTCTCCTAGACACACATCCACTCGCTACCAATATCCACAGCTAAACGACCCTTTCCTATAGGAGCCGACCCCTCTGGCAAAAAGACGAGACGCACTCTGTCTCTTCTGTAGTAGGAATGACTTTATTATTGAGAAACATTGTAACTTTATACACAATTCAAGGCACATGCTTTAACATGAACAAGGGCCCAGCTCCACCCACACATCCCAAGACTCAACACCTCATCCTGACGTCTGCTAGGCTTCAAACGATCCCACCCAATACACATCTTTTCACAAAGGGTTGGCAGACAGTCTGTCTGGCACTTTACAATACACACAAGGACAGACTTAAATGAACAATAGAAATGCAAAACAACTTAATTCCTCACAGCAATGATACTTAACCCCCATATACAGTATACATCCAATCTATATACAATGTATATACAGCCTTGAATATGGCTATCACAGACCATATCGGGGGTTTCTTTTTTATTCACCCTGTGTCCAAAGTGACCCCACTGTCACACCTCTCTTATTCTATCCAAAATGAAAAAATACGTTTTGGTCATAGTCCTACTTTAACTACTTCCGGACCCGCTGCACGCTGATGTACGTCCCTACTTTGGGGACGGATATCGTTGTTATGACAGCAGCTATCTACCATAACCCCGGTATCCCCGTGTTCGGCCGGTGGTCCGACACAAGACAAAAGTGGTCTCTGCGGTGTATTCGCCGCAAGAACACTTTTATCTATGGCGGGAGAGGGCCCCCCTCCCACCGAGATCCAGTGTCTTCCAGCGTTTACTGGAGCCGCCAGCAGCGGTGTAGGAGGCGATCGCGTCTGTTGCCTGGGCTGACATGGAGACGAGTGAGGGGACGATGGCCCCCACTCGTCTCCATGACACTGCAGGGCGGAAGCGAGGTCCCTTCCACCCATAGCTTTTAAATGGGGCATTTTATATATATTTTTTTTTTTTATGACAAAAAAAAAAAGTTATTGCATTTTAGTGTAAATATGAGATTTGAGGTCTTTTTGACCCCAGATCTCAGATTTAAGAAGTCCTGTCATGCTTTTTTTCTATTACAAGGTATGTTTGCATTCCTTGTAATAGGAATAGGATTTTTTTTTAAGCACACATGTGAGGTATCGTGGCGATCGGTAGAGCGAGAGCAATAATTCTAGACCTCCTCTGTAGCGCAAAACATGCAACCGGTAGAATTTTGAAATGTCCGATATGTCCGCCATAATGTCGCAGTCACAATAAAAATTGCTGATCGCCGACATTACTAGTAAAAAAAAAAGATTAATAAAAATGCCATAAAAGTATCCCCTATCTTGTAAACGCTATAATTTTTTCAAAATTGTCGCTCCTTTTTTTGTTTATAGCGCAAAAAATAAAAACCTCAGGGGTGATCAAATACCAAAAGAAAGCTCTATTTGTGGGGGAAAAAAGAATGTCAATTTTGTTTGGGAGCCACTTAGCACGACCCACAATTGTCAGTTAAAGCGTCGCAGTGCCGAATCGCAAAAAGTGGTCTGGTCTTTGGCCAGCAAAATGGTCTGGTCTGAAAGTGGTTAAAGAGGCTACAGTATGGGATCATTGCTGTTTGGTCTGCAGCTTCTGTGTTTGATTCCTGTGTTTGACCTCTGATCCCAACCCAGCTTGCTTCTGACCTGCGTTTGTCTGCTACCTGCACCGACCTCAGCTTGTCGCTGGATTCTGCTTATGCCTCCTGTTTTTGCCTGATCTACCTCCCGTTGCTGACTTGGCTTGTGACCCAACTATCCTGCTGTATACAGTCTATGCCTGTTGCTGTCCTGGCTTGACTGACCCTGCCTCCTGCTCATCCAGTCTGTTACAGCTTTTCAGTCCAGAAAGCTCTTATCTGGCTCCTGCTTCTGGCTGCTTACCCACAGTCTGCCAGCCAAGCGCCATGCCAGCTCATCTGCCACCAGCCTGTTCTGCTGCCACATCCGCCTGCTACCGCCACGCCACTCTTCCGTGGCTGCTCTCTCACTACCAGTGGCCCTCGAGCCAAGGCTGTACGAAAGGCCTTCCTCCTTCACATCAGGCTCACTGAACAGGTACACGACGGTATGATTTTAACTGGATGTTAAGGAGCAGGCAGCCACCGGCGTCCTTAACAACCAGTAACTGACATGGTTGTTAAGAAGCGATGAGTCATCAGCTGCCAGCGGGGTTCCCCGTTGAGACAGCTGAATGTGAAGAAAATTAATTAAATGCTTGCATAAAAGAATCATGGAAAAAAAATGGCGTGGGGCCCCCCCCTCCAATCCATGCCAGGGGCTTTGGGTCTGGTATGGTTTTTATGGGGAACCCATGTGCCAACCCTTTTTATTTTTATTTGAAATTGCATGGGGTCCCCCTAAAATCCATAACAGATGCTTACCCAAAGCAAGCGGTTTCTTTGGGACAGGGGGGCTCCTCCTCATGTTTTTGCGGTCTGGGGGCTTATCAGAATCTGGAAGCTGCCTTTTTACAAGGGGTCCCCAGATCCTGACCTCCTCCTGTCAATGACATAGTATCTCTGCTCATTCACAAAAAAAAGTTCTCAAAAAGTAAAAAAAAAAAAAGGCTGACTGTTTTTGACAAGTCCTTTTACTGAAGGAGAAAATGATCATGATGACCACCAACCCGGTCTGACAGCTCCGTTGCCTTCTGCTGCTAAATAAACTAAGAGGTGATGTCACTGGGTGGCCCTGCCCCCTTATAGCGGCACCAACCGGGCCATACCCCATACTCATTCACATGGGGGGCCAGGATCTAGGGGCCACCTTGTTAAAGAGGACTGCCAATTTCCGATAAGCCCTCTGCCTACAGACCCCAAGAACCACCCGCTACCAACATGGAGATAAGGTGCTTTGGGGCGCAGGGGAGGCCCTCTACCCCAAAGCACTCCCCCCCCTCATGTTGACCGCACGTTGGCTTGTATTGTTAAGCTCGTTGTCGCCCCCCCCCCCCCCCTTCCTGACCTGCTGGGCTGCATATTTGAATGTGTCTAGTATGGATCTTGGAGGGGGAAACCACGCAGTTTATTTTTTGGCATGGGGGATCGCTGCTGACAGCTGATGACTCATTGGTTGTTAAGGACATGGCGCCTGCCTGCAGTTGTGGGTCTTTGGCCTGAGAAGAGACCCGAATCTTTGTTTGCAGTGCTTATATTGGTTTACAAATAGATATGCTTTTTTTTTTTTTTTCTTCTGGGGGGTGTTCATATAGCCCAAACCCACACCCCACTAAGGCTGTGATTTACTGAGTATAGTTTTGCATTAAAGGCCCATACACGCGATACGAAAATCGGAAGTAAAATTTCGTCTGATCTGCCGATTTTCGGATCGTTGGTATGGCTTTTGACAGCTGATTCAGTTTTTTTCATCCGACAAAAGCTGGATGTGCAGATTATAAAATTTTTGTTGTACATGAACTCAACATCCAATTTTCGTTTTAATTAGTACGGTTGTCGTATGAAAAAATCGTAAGAACAAGACTACGCATGCTCAGAAACAAAAGAATACATACAAAACTCAACACATTACATCATTTCTGAAGTTGTATTCTGTTATCTGTGAATTTTTGTATGGTGAGTAAGCTCTTCGCTTTCGACATGAGACTTGCATACGACAAAAACGGACGTCCAGTCGTCCGAAAATCTGATCGTGTGTTTTTGTGGGCATGGTTTTTCTTTGTGCGCTGCCTTTTTGGATTGTGTATTAATTTTGTCTGTTTTCGCTTATGATCCTGCAATTTATCTTTTTAGGGGTTTGGGGCAAGGAGCTCTGATCACCAAAAAGGTTTGTCATGGTTGTTCGCTTGATTTATATCCCTGCTTTTCTACCTTGTAGATTGTAAGCTCTTTTGAGCAGGGCCCTTCTAACTATATTGTCAAATGCTGGAGCGTCATTTCCATTTTTTTTTTTTTTGCCCAAGTACATAAACCACTTCAATACAAGAAACTTTCCCCCCTTCAGTGCTGTTGCTTTTTAAATGACAATTGCACGGTCATGCTACACTGTACCCAAACAACATTTTTATAATTTTGTTCCCACAAATAGAGCTTTCGTGTGGTGGTATTTGATCACCTTTGGAATTTTTATTTTCTGCTAAAATAAAAAATATAAGACCGAAAAGTTTTTCTTAGTTTCTGTTACAAAACTTTGTAAATATGTTTTCTCCTTCACTGATAAGGTGGCATTGATGGACACCAATGAGGTGGAACTGATGAGCACTGGATAAGCGGCACTGATGGGCATCACTGATAAGGAGGCACTGGCAGGCATTAGTGTTGGGCATTGATTGGCATCAATTGTGGGCACTGATTGGCATCCCTGGTGGCCATGGGTGGCATACCTGGTGGTCACAAGTGGTGGGCATCCACGGGGGGTGGCTGCACTTATAAACAATCAGCGCAAATCCCCCCGTCAAAGGAGCAGCCAATCAGCTTTCCTCTACTTGGGTCTGACAGACGCAAGTGAGGAAAAGCTGCTACATGGCTTTTCCTGTTTACCACGTGATCAGCTGTGATTGGACACAGCTGATCACATGGTAAAGAGCCTCCATCAGACTCTTTACCTAGATCGGAGTTGTGTTGTGTCAGACTGACACGCCACACCACCGATCAGCACGCCGGCTCGTTATCCTGATGACATCTGGTCAGGAAAACTAAACCACTTTACGCACGTCATATTGCTATATGGCGAGCGGGAAATGGTTAATGTACCAAATGTTTATGCTAATGTTGAAATAAAAAGTTGAATCTTTTTTGCTTTGTGTTTGACTTGTGCAAACTATAAATACATATTATATATATGCAAACTATTCATATCCCTTGAAATCTGTATTAAATCTAGTTGCATATAAAAGTATTTGGTTGTGCACACATGCAAGTTCTTGAAAAGAAATTGTAATGGGGGGGAGGGGGAAGAAAAAGGAAGGAAAGATATATATATTTTTTTAAATCCCTGCTCCAATGCTGAATTTCAGGGCTTTATTATTTTTTATTGACTAGTTAAACCATGAAATATGTCAACTAAATGTGAATTCTCTGTAAGCACCATATTTAAAAGAAAAAAAAAAGGGGGTGTGATGTCCCCCCAAAATCCATACCAGGCCCTTTGGGTCTGGCGTAGATTTTAATAGGGATGGGCTGAACACCCCCCCGGTTCGGTTTGCACCAGAACACCTCGAACAAGCAAAAAGTTCTAGCGAACATGCGAATGCTATTAAAGTCTATGGGACAGGAACCTGAAAAGTCCTAATTTTAAAGGCTTATATGCAAGTTATTGCCATAAAGTGTATGGGAACTCTGTTACTGACCTAGGGGACATGTATCGATGCAACAAAAAGTTTTTCAAATTATCATTTTTAAAGGAGCAGTGATTTTAAAGATGCTTAAAAATGTAATATTCCTTTTATATATCGGGCCTGGGGGCCACCCCTAAGTCTGCCTATAAAGTGGTGCATATGTGCGATGTGTAGAACATGCTGCAGCAATAATGCCATTTCTAAAGGAAAAAATGTTATGTAAACTTGCTTGCGGCTGTAATGTATTGCCGGCTCCTGGCAATATAGATGGAGGGGAAAAGAACGCACCCCAGTCCATGCCAGGCCCTTTGGGTCTGCTGTGGATTTTAGGGGGAACCACATGTAAAAAAAAAAAAAGAAAAATCCATACCAGACCCTTAGCTGAGGATGCAGCCTGGCAGGTCAGGATGGGGGAGGGGGGCAAGCAAATTAAAACATTTAAATTAAATAAGAACACTATAAAATTAGCCCACTTTTTTTCTATATTCCGAAAGATATTGCTATGCCAAGTAAATTGATATGTGATAAAATAAATGTAGCGCTAAAGACATGTACTTATATAAATGAGAAATCAAGTGGCAAAGATTGAAACAATAAATTATAATAGTGGTCCTACAATGGTGATAGTAAACCGTCAATGCACACAAATAAAATCTTGTGAAATAAAAACATCAATTGTGCCCGTGTAACAAAATGGAATGTGAAACAAAGTCCATATAATGCATGCATAAAAAGTGGAAAAAGGTTCTATACTCCATTTCCGGATGAGCTGGCACATATCCGGTCTTGATACACCAGTTGGTATGCTTGTAAACACTTCCAAACAGTGGGATATGAGAGGTAGGGCACTCTTACCAGATATGGTGGACACACATACCGTACGGCAGTGGGTAAAACAAGCTCATAATCCTGCTGAGAATATCACACTGGAGATGATGTTCAATGGACCATTCCAAACCATAGGACCGGAAAGGACCGACAGCCAGCAGTCAGATGGATCCAAGACCCGTCCATGAGAGAATGGTGAATGGTAGGCAGAATCCAAATGGAAGAAAAAGGTGCTCCACATGGTGTAGATCAACCCAACATAATTTTATTGGGGCATAAAAAAAATTCACAATATGCAAGACATGCGATTAAAAGTGATCACAATAAAATTAGATAAAAGCAATGTGAGGGGCAAAAAATTAACAAACCCGACTCATTTCGACTGCAAAGTCTTCAACAGGAGGCATCAAGTATTTTGATACCCAATGTGTCATGCTTCAAAATTATGCCCGCTGTGGAATGGCGACAAACTTTGGCACTTGAATCTCATTGGCAACGTTTAAAATTTTCAACAGGCTACCAGTTTTGAGTTAGAGGAGGTCTAGTACTAGAATTATTGCTCTCGTTTGTTTTTTATATTTTTACTCTGCCCTTTTAAAGGAAAAAAAAAAAATTGGATCACTTTTATTCATATTACAAGGAATGTAAACATCCCTTGTAATAGAAAAAAAAAGCATGACAGGACCTCTTAAATATGAGATCTGGGGTCAAAAAGACCTCAGATCTCATATTTACACTTCAAAGCAATGAAAAAAGTGTCCCTTTTTTAAGGCTGTTGGGCAGAAGTGACGTTTGACGTGGGGGGCATCGTTCCCTCACTCAACTTCTTGCCTGTCGGGGAATAGCATTGAATCGTCTCCACCACTACCGACGGATCCGGTAAGCAACGGAAATGACCGGGACGTGGGCACTGTCAATCACGCCACCTGACGGACCTGAAAAATAGCAAAAATAATGCTCCACCTCGATGAGAGGCCTTCTGCCGACTGCTCTCTTCACTTTGATAGCTCTTAAAAATAGGCAAGGGTGGGGCCACCCGGGGACATAACCGGGTGACCTCGCTCCCTTCTGTCGTGATGTGTGTTTTTTGTTTTGTGTGTTTTTGTTTTTTAATAAAGGATTTGTCTAAAACTGTCTCTTGTGGTTTTTACTTTTTTGACACTTTTTGTTGGTGAATGGGTAGGAGTATGATGTACCCAATATTCATTCACATGGGGGGGATCTGCGGGGCCACCTTGTTAAAGGGGGGCTTCCAGATTCTGATAAGCCTCCGCCTGTAGACCGTGGCAACCACCTCCAGGGTTTTCGGGAAGAGGCCCTTGTCCCCATCGACATGGGAAGAAGGTGCTTTGAGGTGGGGTGGAGCAGAGCCCCCCATGTTGCAGTGACCTAGTATGGTTCAGGAGGGTAAGGGGGGGCACTTGTCCCCCCCCCCTCTCCCATCCTGACCTACCAGGCTGTTTGCTCAGATAAGGGTCTGGTTTTGATTTTGGGGGGGACCCCAAGCCGTTTTTTTTTTGGCCACTAGGTGTATGACCATTGGATGTACTTCAAGTACATTCCTGCTTACACAAAAGAAGCACTCGTCACTGGTTCATTAAGTAAATCTGAACAGAAATGCAAATGCAGTGGTTACTTTTAGTGAAAACCATGTTTTCCAACTACTGGTAGATCCCTGGATTTATACTATACGCTTAGGTTGAACTGACTATGCAAAACTTTTTTTACATTGTAAGCTCTCCCCATTTTGTAAAGTGCTACACAAATGGTTAGTAAAAGAAAAATAAAACCGCGCTGAAACCCTCAAAAAAACAATTCCTCTTTCTTAGTTTTTCCTCTTGCACGATAAAATATCAAGCAAGAAAAAATAGGTATTTTCCTCAAATAAATATCCCCAAAAAGTTCATCTTAAGCCGCGTACACACGGGCGGACTGTCTGGCCAACTAAGTCCATCAGACAATCCGACGGACAGTCCGTCCTACTTTTGAATGAACGGACTTGACCACACACGATGAACAGACAGTCCGTTGAAAGCTTGCGCGATGACGTGTACAGCACGTACGACGGGACTAGAAATACGACGTCCAATACACTGCAATGCAACCTTCGGCCGTGTAAATCCTTTCTGAGCATGCGCCATACTTAGTCCGTCCAACTTGCCTACTCACGAGCGGACTGTCCGCTGAAACCAAAGTTGGACGGACAATATTACGGAAATTCCGAAAGACTTAGTCCGCCAGACTGTCCGCTGAAAAAGTCTGCTGAAGCCCACACACGAGCGGACTGTCCGCTGAAATGTGTTTCAGCGGACTAAGTTGGACAGACAGTCCGCCCGTGTGTACGCGGCCTTAGACATAAATACAAATAGTCCAAAAAATTACAAATGAATGTTTCACAAAATATAAGGTTGCTGCTCCACAGTGGGATACACACACACATAAGTATATATAGAAAAATGAACAAAAGAGCTGCGCCAAATAATCTAAAAAAAAATAAAAAATTATAAAGAAGAGTCCATGAAAACTGTATGTTATCCAAAAAAGGAAAACTATCGCACCACAGTGATTCCACACTTCCTTATCGCTATAGTGTCCCACCACCGACAAAACAGTGCGCTTACCAGATGGTAAAAGCACAAGGAGCGTTTAAAGTACCAAGCCACAGGCAGCTCCTCGCTTCCACCGAACACTTTATCCTTGATCCCTCAGGAACGAATGATCCATACACTGTAGCCGCTCCACAATCTCATAAGTAACCCAGGTACACGTTCGTAATATAAAAAGAAAAGAAGCCTCCCATAGTGTAAAAAACTTCAATGCTTGTTTAATTAGTAGAAATACACTTACATAAAAGCGAACGTTTTTCGCATGTAAAATCAAACCGCCCGGAAAAAAACAAGAGCCCGTCCTCCTCTCGTAAAAAAAAGGGGTGACGTCACAGGGCACGCTGTGACGTTACCACGTGTTACGAGAGGAGGACGGGCTCTCGTTTTTTTCCCGGCCGGTTTGATTTTACATGCGAAAAACGTTCGCTTTTATGTAAGTGTACTTCTACTAATTAAACAAGCATTGAAGTTTTTTACACTATGGGAGGCTTCTTTTCTTTTTATATTACGAACGTGTACCTGGGTTACTTATGAGATTGTGGAGCGGCTACAGTGTATGGATCGTTCGTTCCTGAGGGATCAAGGATAAAGTGTTCGGTGGAAGTGAGGAGCTGCCGGTGGCTTGGTACTTTAAACGCTCCTTGTGCTTTTACCATCTGGTAAGCGCACTGTTTTGTCGGTGGTGGGACACTATAGCGATAAGGAAGTGTGGAATCACTGTGGTGAGATCGTTTTCCTTTTTTGGATAACATACAGTTTTCATGGACTCTTCTTTATAATTTTTTTTTTTTATATTATTTGGCGCAGCTCTTTTGTTCATTTTTCTACAAATGGTTAGTGCTATATAAATCCAGTATAATTCTAATAGCTTTTATAGGAAGATGCCAATGAAAGATGATTGCCAACTTTAGGTATATGCATTGCACAGCAGAGTAATAAGGATGTGTCTTACACAGGAGATTGGCCCTACAATAGTTGGAGATGAAAGTTCTGATCCGGAGTTGATGGAGAAGCTTGGAGCCACCAGAAGAACTGTACTTGGGAATAATTTGTAAGTGTATCCAGGAGGACAGACTCAAGACCATCGTTTTATAAAGTAGACATACCATGTTTGCAAGACCTGTGAAATTTTTTGAAATATAACGTGGTTAATGCATTCTCTTTTCTATTCTAGTGCAGAATATTTTGTAAATGAGCCTCCACGTGTGACACTGAACAAACTGGAGAATTTAGGATACCGTGTTGTTAGTATGACAGGAGTTGGGCAGACTCTTGTATGGTGCCTACATAAGGAGTAGACATGCTGTGCCTCACCAGCACCAAAGACTGCTTCAGATGCCCATGTGAACAGCATCTTGTGATCCTGAAGAATTTTTCACAATGATCAGTCCAAGATGGGGTTGCTGAGTTTAAAAAGAAGTATAATCCTTACACATAAGTTTGGACCTTGCTTCCATGTTGCATTGGTGAATTTACCACAACAATATTAATATAATGCCGGAGTCGATTCATGTTTTTATGGCTTGATTTCTTATGTTCCTTCAGTGTGATTAACACATTTTGTATTTCTATTTCTTTCTTTTTTTATAAAAAATGTCTTTAACCACTTCAATACCAGGCACTCCCCCCCCCCCCCCCCTCCTGCCCAGGCCAATTTTTAGCTTTCAGCGCTGTCACACTTTGAATGACAATTGAGCAGTCAAGCAACACTTTACCCAAACAAAATTGTTATTTTCTTCCCACAAATAGAGCTTTCTTTTGGTGGTATTTGATCAAATAGGTTTTTATTTTTTGCGCTGTAAACGAAAAAAAGCACTGATAGGTGGCACTGGATAGGCAGCACTGATGAGCTAATTGAAGGGAATGTAGATTGTCTAGGTGTGAATTAACCCTTGATATCTCTGGTAAGATGTGACGTTCAATCCCCACAGGCCTATGAGATTAACCCATTGAGACAATGACACAAGACAACAAAGTCTGAGCAAATCTAATCTTTGTTCTTTGAACGCGTCATATAGATTATCCAATCATATACAAGTACAGCATATGACAAAAGTGAAACTAGTGATTTCTCAAAAATCAATGTGATTTACAAGAAACAAAACTAAAGCTAGATAACAGTAACATGATTTCCAGTGTGCATCTAGTTATATATAGTAGAGTACAAGAAAGAAACCAAATGGAAGCTAATTATAAGAAAATAGATGCAGTTACCGTATATACTCGAGTATAAGCCGAGATTTTCAGCCTCTTTTTTGAGGCTGAAAGTGCCCCCCTCGGCTTATACTCGAGTCATCGCTGTCTGCCCGCTCGATCAGCGTGTCGAGCAGACAGACAGCGGCCATTCTAGAATTCAAAAGCCGCGCCTCCGGCTCCGCCTTCGCCTGTGATAGGCGGAACACTGAATTTCCCAGCAGCCTGTGTTCCGCCTATCACGGGCATCGTCTCATCCTCGTACTACGGACGAGGATGAGACGATGCCCGTGATAGGCGGAACACAGGCTGCTGGGAAATTGAGTGTTCCGCCTATCACGGACATCCGATAGGCGGAACAGCAGTCAGTGGGAAATTGAGTGTTCCGCCTATCACCGACGGAGGCGCGGCTTTTGAATCCTAGAATGGCCGCCGACGAAGAGCTGAAGGACGGAGGCTCGGCTCGGGACGGGACGGGCCGGGACGGGACGCAGGCTGGACGGGACGCAGGCTGGACGGGACGCAGGCTGGACGGGACGCAGGCTGGACGGACACAGGCAGGCTGGACACAGGTAGGCTGCACGGACACACACACACACACACACACACACACACACACACACACACACACACACACACACGGATGCATGGACACACACACACACACACACACACACACACACGGATGCATGGACACACACACAGGGATGGATGGACCCACAGGGATGGACGGACACACAGGGATGGACAGGCATGTCTCACCCTCGGCTTATACACGAGTCAATAATTTTTTCCAGTTTTTTGGGGGTAAATTGGGGGCCTCGGCTTATATTCGGGTCGGCCTATACTCGAGTATATACGGTAAGCTAAATATCCCTTAAATCCCCTCTTAGTTCATATAAGATGATCTCTACATTCTGTGTTGTGTTTTAATACTTCTTTGGGATTGTGGCATTGATTGCCTGATGACTCTTCATGTATGTCTTGTAGGATAGAATCTTATCATCGGGAGATTGAAGGCATGCAATTATGCAAGTGCAACACTTAAAGCAGAGGTAAAGAATCAGAGCAAGGATAAATATCATAACAAGGACAATGTCTTTTAACCATGAAAATATACCTCCAAGCCCAAATCCTGCATTGGCAAATGGGCTCCATGTTTTAGCAATGTCCCTAGCTACCTGCTGGAGCTGGCCTCTAGGGGATGTTAAATATTGACCTGCTGCAGAAAGAGGGGTTAGTCTGTGTCTCATTCCCTAAATTAAAACACCAATCAGGGGAATGATTTCTACATAAAACCTGATAAGATTGGAAAGGTAACAATGTTGTTTATGTACAGAGTGGATATGTTAGTCAAGAATACAGGAGGAGTCTCGTTGAGAAAGGAGGAAATATTTAAAGGTACAGTGCTAGGATGTAATTTGCTACATAGCCAACATTCTTCATACCCTGATTTTTGAGCATAAGCATACTTACATTTTAGCAAAAGCATCTTATCAGTAAAACCATCTCCAGTCTCTCTCTTGATTCTAGCTTGTTTCACTGTAATGTTCGTGTGTGTGTGTGTGTGTGTTTCCACAGATACTTTAAATTGCACCCAAATCTTCAGGGTGGTAGATACAGTTAGTGATGATCCAGGTGGGTAGGAACACTGTCAGAGAGATCAGGAGGCAAAATGCCTTGCCAGAAGTCTGTGGTGAAATAAGCGAGGTCATCTTCTCTGGCCGGACCTGCTTTCCCAGGATCTCCTCCTTCATCTGTTTGGACTTCTGCTTGAGGGCCTCCTGTATCCAAGATCTCCTTCCTGCTATTGGGGCTTTGGTCAACCTTTTTCACTCTGTTGGCATGGATCCAGGACTGGCAATTTTCCACTAGGATGGCTGTTCTGGTCACTGCAACCACTGTGGTAGGAGGTCCAAAGGGATACTCTTGCTTCTTATTTCTGTTCAGCTGTTGGATCACCACATTGTCTTCCACCTTGAAGGGGTGAGTAGCTTGCTGTGAAGAAAAAGAAGAGGTGCGAGAAACATTTCTCTCAACTGTATCCAATGTTTGAACCAATATCCTTACATATTCTTCCTATGCTAAATCTAAATCTCCCTTTTCTATCATTAAATGTGCTCTGGCCCATGGGGTGGGGAAAGGTTGACCCATCAAGACTTCAAAAGGTGAATACCCTGTTGTCTTGGAAGGTGTCATTCTTATTTCTGCCAAGACTGCTGGGAGGACCTTCTTCCTTTCTACTATCCCTGAGCTTTGAGGGTGGTAGGGAATGTGAAACTTCCATTCTATCTTGAGAGTTTTTACCAAGTCCTGGCAGACCCTTGATACAAATGCAGGTCCATTGTCTGAGTTTATTTGAAGTGGGCATCCCCATCGAGTAATGATTTCCTGAACGAGGATCCTCACTACTGTTTTGTGCATCTTCTTTTGTGGTTGTAAGGGTAGGCAGAGTCACCCTTTAAGTTTATACTCTTATTACATTTAGACTCTGCTTGAACAGATATATACTGAAGGTTAGCGAAACTGCTTCCCACACCATGCTACCATGCTTTGCAAGTTTCTTCTGAAGTCTGCAAGAAACAGGATGCATTTGTGGTCACAGCTAACATTTAGAATTTTACAGACACAGAATATTGTAAGGCGAAATGAAATATTGCGGTTTTATGTTCAAATTATTATAGACAGTTTTAAGGTCATAAAACATATTTTTATACATATATGTCTGGGGACCTTTTTATCAAAAATTCCCCTAAAAAATTCTGCTTAATGTATGATGCACATAAATGTGGATGTTTATGATTGGTCAAAAGGCCATTATGTCTTGAATGTCTTGTATAATCCTGATTGGCTGACAAAAGGCCTTTCTTCTGTCTCTGCAATGTTAGAAGCACATAAAAGTGGTAACAGGAAATAAAGACTTTGTATTCATGATTAAACAATCAGCATGGTTTTTCTGATTTACCCCAATCAATTGAGAGAGCTCTCCAGTGACCACTAAAGTCCAGCTCAAGCTAATCAAGGAGGGGCGCACCTTACAGTGGTTACAAAAAGTTCAACTCATCTTGAGAACATGTTCACAATTACCAAAAGATATTCCTGACTTTTGCCTAGTTTGGGCATGTGTGTGAAGTCAATCTGCAAATGTGTAAAAGGAGTTGTTGGATATATCAGGTGTTCATGTCTGGCCTTGTGTGGGTTGTTTGGATTGTTCCTGATACATGTGATGCATCATAATACATAATCTTTAACCCTCTAGGAAAGTAATGTAAAATAAAAAATCTTTCTTCAATAGTTCACAGGTGGCTTTCCAGCCTCTGGGAAATGAAAAGTGATGCACTAGCTACTGGTATACATGGCTTCCCCTCTCAAAAAAGGGCAATTCTGGTGCTAGCATGGGCATTTGGATCTGTGCATTTTGTGAAATAGCAGCTTGTTTAGCAGCTAAATCAGCCAGAGCATTTCTCTTGGCTATCTGTTTTTTGGCCTGTGTGTTCTGCAGTGTTGTGGAAGATAAATCAGACCTGGGTGATGTGTCTTGGTGAATGAGGTTTATGCAATCATGTTGTGGCACAACCTCATCCTGCTCTCCTTTTAATCCTAAAAGGGCATTTAACATTGGTGCTAATCCTGCAGTGGGAGAAGCATATTTGATGTGCAATTTTGGATTGGACAGCAAGATTACCTCATAGCTGCTCAACCTTTGAACAGACATGTGCTGTGTATGTACATTTTTCAACAGGATTAATACATTGTGGGTGGTGTGAAGTGTGGTGTCGTGCTCCAGAGTGAAAGAAGTGGCCATCTCAACCATCATCGCACAGGATCCTAAAGCTCTGGGACACACAGGCATGCCTTGAACCTGCGCCGGAACCATCTTTGGGGGGAAAAAAAATAGGGTGCAAATTGCCTCCATGCTCCTGAGTGAGGACACCTGACAAAGTCTTACAATTTTCCCTTGCAAACAAATGAAACGTCTTTCCATAGTTAGGGAGGCCGAGCCCTGGAGCCGTTACATAGCATTTTTAAAATACACAAAAGCATTGCACATTTCATCTGACCATTTTATACAGTCTGGCATGACTGAACTTATGGCTTGTCTCAGGAGACTTGTCATAGTAGGAATAGTCAGGTATCCATTGGCGGCAGTAACCAATCATACCAAGAAAGGTGAACATGTCTTTCTTAGTAAGTGGGCAGGGCAGACCCACAAGAACCATAGCTCTTTCATGACTGACTTTCCTTTCTCCTTTTGAGAGTACAAAACCAAGATATGCAACCGTTTCCTGACACCATTGCAATTATTTCTTTGACACTTTGTGACCACTTTCTAAAAGACATTTCAAAAGATCCCTCCCATCCTCCAGGGTGGCCACCTGAGTAGAACTGCAAATGAGGCACCACATACTGCAGCAGGGATGAACAGTGTCCTGGTATCCAAGCTCTGAGAGTAGTTTGGAGGACAATGGAATAGACTGCAGAGGAGTCTATATAGCCCTGGGGCACTATACATCATGTTAGTTAGAAAGCAAAGAGTGGCTGTGTCTCCTCATCCACAGGGATGGAAATAAAAATGCGTTCAATAAATCAATCACAGTAAAATACTCTACATCGGGTGGTATGGCAGTAAGTCTTGATGACACATCAGGCACTATTGGGGCAATCAGTACCACTAGGCTATTGATGGCCCTTAGGGGCCTGTACAAACCTATAGTCACCATTTGCCTTCTTTACTGGGTTAATGTTAATGTAGGGCGAGACAATTTCCCTTTAAGATCCCCTTCTTTAAAAAATCCTCAACTATTGGCTGTAAGCCACCCTCTTGGTTGTCTGTGTGTTTTTTTTGTCCTTGCCCCTTCCCTCTGTATCCCCCTCCTCTCTTTTTTATAAAAGTTTCCCCTTTGATTTCCTGAGAAATCATTTTGATAATGTGTCTGCACTGGTGTTTGCCTAAAGATGTCAAAACATCCTGCAACATCCTACGCTGTCAGCGCAGAAATCAGTTATTGTGCTTGTAGCCCACTCTCATATATGCTGTGTGTCCTCATGTGATGAGGTCTTTCGTGCAGTTCTTGATCTGGTTGTGGAATGTAAGGGGGAGGAGGTGGGGCGCATGGTACAGGCATAGAGAAGGTTGATCTAACCCTTAAATCCACCATCCCATGTCTCTGTTAAACACATCGTGGACAATGTTTGGGCTAGGATGCTATAGGGAGCCTCGGCACAGCCAGGGATCTCCACAGCATTTTTATTTTCATCCTTATTTTTCTTTCTAAACATTCTGGCTTTTATTTATTTTTTTCTTGGAAAAATGACAATAAACACTCCTTATGGCCAGAGGTTCCCCTGATCACAAGCAATCTTTGTGCGTTATTACTTTTCTTATTTTTATAACCAAACAATTTTTATTTATATTTCAAATTTTTGGCAGAGCGCTAACAGGTTCAAACAGTACTTTCAATTGCTGTAGTACCAATGCTGCAAACAATTCCCCACTATCTCATACTTTAGAATCAAAGCATTCATATGTAAATCCTCAAGAGTAAACAAATACATCACCGGATACTGTAGCATCACTCTACGTTTCGACTAGGGAACTTCCATCAATCACAAAAAAGGAGTCAGGAGTTTACCGCAAGACACGTCTGTTGCCTTTTATTTAAGTCCCATTATAACACAGTGCAGTGGAAGGCGTCATCTTACCTTACAACGCTGACAAATTCCACACAGACAGTTAACAAATTATCTTACAAACTTCTACGCGATAGATAAGATAAGCATGGGTTTTGTCCGGCGCACCTTATCAGACTTTCTTATAATTTCAGTACTGTATAAATCATTTTCCTACGGACTTCTCAGAGTCCTGCAAAGCCCCCCCAGGGCTTTCTCACTGTTCATCCGGAACAAATGCTTCTTAAAGCAGTCTTATTCATGGACTTCTCAGAGCCCATAAAGCCCACCCCGGGCTTTTCTCACTGTTAACTCAGAACAGCCTTTTATTACTGCTTCTCTGAGCAGTTAACATATTATCAAGGTCTGAAAACAACTTCTACATAAATTACAGGTCCCTTTAACCTCTAGAGATCTGCGCTATAGCCGAATGACGGCTACAGCGCGGACCTGCTTTGCCGGGACTACGTCTATTGACGTCGTCCCGTGCACGAGCGGCCTGCGCACCCCCTGTGCACCCCCTCTGTGATCGGCGAGTCTATGAGACTCTCCTGATCATGGATCCGAGCAAGGGGTCGATCCTGACCCCTTACCACGTGATCAGCTGTCAGCCAACAGAGCCGGTAATCGGCTATTTTTCCTCCTCACGCTGACAGCGCGAGGAGAAAAAAAAAAGCCGATCACCGGCGGCCGTAATCGGGACATCAGTCCCGATCACGGCCAGCTTACCAGTGCCCACCTGCCCCCTCACAGTGCCACCTATAGAATAAAAAAGTGCCCCCCATTAGTGCCCACAATCTGCCGCAAAAACAGTGCTGCACCTCAGTGCCACATATCCGTGCCCAGCAGTGCCACCCAACAGTGCCCAGCAGTGCCACCTATCAGTGCCCATCAGTCGTACCCATCAGTGCCCATCCGTGCCGCCCATCTGTGCCCATCAGTACTGCCTTATCTGTGGCCATCGGTGCCACCTTATCTGTGCCTATTAGTGCCAACTTAACTGTGCCTATCAGTGCCCAACAGTGCAGCCTATAAGTGCCCATCAGCGCATTTCAATAAAGGAGAAAAATGACCTGTTTGCAAAATTTTATAACAAACTATTAAACATGATTTTTTTTATTTATTTTTTATTTTGCATCTTTTTTTTGTTTGTTTAGCAAAAAATAAAACTCCCAGCTGGAGTTAAATACCACCAAAAGAAAGCTCTATTTGTGGGAAAAAAAATGATAAAAATTTCATTTTGGGTACGGTGTTGTATGACCGCTCAATTGTCATTCAAAGTGCATCAGCGCTGAAAGCTGAAAATTGGTCTGGGCAGGAGGGGGGTTTAAGTGCCCAGTAAGCAAGTGGTTAAAGGACACGATTTCTAAATGGGTGTCAAGGTGAGAGAAGATAAATATATCAATTCAACTCACCAGACAGACATATATTATAATCGACCTGGACAGACGAGCCCTCATCTGAAGGGAATTTAGATTGTCTGTCTAGGTGTGAATTAACCCTTGATATTTCTGGTAAGATGTGACGTTCAATCCCCACAGGCCTGTGAGATTAGCCCATTGAGACAATGACACAAGACAACAAAGTCTCTCCTAGCAAATCTAATCTTTATTCTTTGGTATGAATATTTAAAGGGGGCTTTCAGAAAGTACCGCCCTTTGAACGTGTCCTACAGATTATCCAATCATATACAAGTACAGCCTATGACAAAAGTGAAACTAGTGATTTCTCAAAAATCATGTGCTTTACAAGAAACGAAACAACTAAAACTAGATAACAGTAACATGAAAAACTAAAACCTGATTTCCAGTGTGCATCTAGTTATATATATAGTGGAGTACAAGAAAGACAAAATGGAAGCTAATTATAAGAAAATGGATGCAGTTAAGCTAAATATCCCTTTACTAATGACAAGCATTACTGAGTGGCACTGATTGGCATTGTTGTGGGCACCGACAGGTGTTTATTATTGGGACAGGCTGGCAGGTGTTGGGCACTGATTGGCAGCTGATGGGCACCTTTTGATCGGGGCTGTGCTGATAATCAATGCGCTGATTATCAGCACAGAGCTGCCGATCGGCTCTGCCTGTCAGCGTGAACTGAGGAAAGCTGTTTACCGGCACTTCCTGGTTCACGCGATGATCAGCTGTGATTAGTCACAGCTGATCACGTGGTAAGAAGCCTCTGTCAGAGGCTTCATACCAAGAGCGGAGTTACAGTGTGTCAGAGTGACGCACAGCACCTCCGATCACAGCACGCCGGCTGTGTTATCCTGATCACGTCATATGACGTCCGGTCAGGATATCACAACCACTTTGCCACTGTCACTCAGCTATATGGCGGGCAGCAAGTGGTGAATTATAAGTAGCTATCCTGCCTTTAGTACTTTGAAATCATCAGTCCAATGAGATAGAATAGCCTATGGCGACCTATTTTTGAGTAGTTTAGTATTGTCAGAATGATGAAAGCACATTTCTTCCAAGCCAATGTTATGCATTGCTAAAAATCAATGCATTTGTTATAGAGCAAAGCCTGTTGTGTCAAATTCTGGGGCTGTATACTCCTGTCCTGCGATTCTCGGGCTGTATACTCCTGTTTTGCTATTCTGGGGCTGTATACTCCTGTTCTGCGATTCTGGGGCTCTATACTCCTGTCCTGTGACGCTGAGGGCTGTATGCTCCTGTCATGCGATGCTGAGCTCAATACCCCTGACACTATGGGTGGAAGCTAGTGGAATACAGGGGACAGAGTGGGTGGATTCTAGAAGGGCTGGGGATTATAAGTGGGGGGGTGGTCAAAAGGGAAGAATGGGATCTGGTGCCCCCCATCCTAAAGCTTCCCCAACTACCACTGCCTAAAGTGATACTAAACACGCACTGTTTAATTTTACATTATCCCTTCTCAACCAGCCCATTTGCTGGAAATATCTGTGGGAACAGCTTCTAGTCCTCTGCTAACGATCACATTTTCTTTTCCAATGACTTTTATTGTTTTATAGTACATGCACAATACAAGTACAAACTCTTATAGAATCAGTTGGGTGCCACATTGGAAGAGACATACACGTTTACAAATGTCAGACATTGCTTTTCAGCTAAAAAACAAAACAAAACAACCTTTGAAATGCAAAAGAAAAATTCACAAATGATACCAAATAAAGGTCCTTAAATTGTCATACAAATGTTTTATATGTATCATAAAAATTTAACTAAAAGTGTTGTGGGCTGTCAGGATGTTCACAGCCTGCTTCATGCCTCTCCAGCCTGTGTTTATATGTTCTTAGAATTACAGGGAGGTGATGACTCTGTCAATTAATATTTAATATACAGGCACCATTGTGTAGGCAGGTAGGAGGAAGGGAGGGGGCTGTCATTTATCTGGGGTATGTACACCCACATGTGTGACTCTATAGTCACATGGGCTGCACATATAAGAAAAGGAGGAAATCAACAACTTAGCAGCTCAGACTGGAGCATGCTCAGTAGATGTGGCAACAACTGGCTTACACAATCTCAGACTGCAGTGGGAACACAGACAAGGGTGTAGGGACAGTGAACAGCAGGATCATTCAGTTTTTTTTGTTATTTGGCAAAATACAGAAAAGATATCTGTCAGGGCTGGCTTAACCCTTCCTCCTCTGTGCTGGCCGCTAAGCTGTCGGCTAATTGCCAGCTCTCTTCTCTTTCCACAGTTACCAGATGTTCTCGATGATGCTCGTCTGACCTGCCTATTTAAAGCCTTCTAGCTCACTTTTTCCTTTGCCTTCGTGTTGGTCACATTGCAAGGAACCATCTCCTGCTGTTTGTTTCTAGACTGGCTTGCTGACATCCCTCCTGGCTTCTTATCCTGCTTGCAGTTGCTCTCCTTGGATCCCTGACTTCAAGCCTGGCTGATTACCCGATCTGGTTTATGAACTTTGGACTGGCTGACTACCCGATCTGGCTACTGGACTCTGGCTATGCTTTACTACGCTTTTTTTCTATTTACCTTTTTATTTTTATTAATAAACAAGTGTGATTTGATTGTACTTCTGTCTCAGTCTGTTTCATGGTTTCTGACAGTACGTGAAGGCCATGAATTCAGAAGATACAGTCAAGCCACTTGTTGGTAAAGTTTTTTCCAGATTGGATGAGCAAGATCACCGCATGGATCAGTTTGCCTTGGCGTTACAAACGCTCCTGAATCGCGCGGCTCACCTGGTATTACCTCTATAAGAGGTATGTCTGGTTCTGCTCCGCTTCCCCAGCGATTTGGGGGCGATCCAGTTCAATGCAGAGGGTTTCTCAATCAGGTTGAGATATACTTCGAAATGCTGCCCCAGGAGTTTCTCACGGACAGAAGGAGATTTCGTGATATCTTTGCTTTCTGAGAGAGCCTTGGCCTGGGCTAACCCTCTATGGGAGACGCAAAAACCTGTTGTCTTGAGTTACCCTCAGTTTGTGGCCTCCTTTAAAAGGGTTTTTGATGTTCCCGCATGCTCTGCTTCTGCTGCCAAGTGCCTCATGTCCATCAGGGTATGAGAACTGTTGCCGACTACGCCATTGAAGTCCGTACTCTGGCAGCAGAGGTTGCTTGGAACAATGAGGCCCTCCTGGCTGATTTTTCTCATGGTCTCTCGGATTCCATCAAGGATGAGATAGCAGCCCGAGATATACCCATTGAGCTGGAGAGCTTGATCTCGTTTGCCATCCTCATTGACTCCAGACTCAGAGAAAGACTTTCTCTTAAGGAGCGCTTGCGGAAGCCTCCTGTAAGTTTACCTCCGAGCTTTTTAGTCCCACCCATGCCTCCTGGTACCGAGTTGGTCAGTGAAGATGAACCCATGCACCTGGGCTTCACGCCTCTCCGGATGAGAGAGGCTTTAGGAGGAGGGAGAGATTGTGCCTTTATTGGGGCCAGGCAGGTCACTTTTTGAAATCTTGTCCTACCCGTCCAGGGAACGCCCGAACCTTGAGGTCCTGTCATGGACAGACCTTAGGTGGCGTTGTTTCATCCCCAGTTATCCAGAAGGATAAGCCCCTGGTTTTGGTCACCCTTTCTTGGGCTGAGTCGTCCATCGAGATACAGGCTCTAATCGACTCTGGGGCTGCAGGCCTGTTCATTGATGCTGCATTTGTTTCGCAGCACTCGATTCCGCTGCAGCTGCGTGACACTCCACTTGCCATTGAGGCTCTTGACGGGAGACCTTTACAGCCTGCCCATGTGACTCATGAGATGGTTCCGTTGTCCATGGCCGTAGGGGCTCTTCACCATGAGATAATCCAATTCCAAGTTATTTCCTCACCCAGATTTCAGCTGGTTATTGGTTATCCGTTGGTTACAGAGGCACAACCCCTCTTTTGATTGGCTCCGTGCTGAGGTTCTCTCCTGGTCACCATAATGCAGTGAGACATGCTTCCTGAAGGTATCCAAGGTCCTGTGCACCGCTTCACTCCCCTCCCTGCCAGAGGAGTACCGTGATTTTGGCGATGTCTTTGATAAAGGTCAAGGCGGTAGTTTGCCTCCACACCGGCCTTATGATTGCGCAATTGACCTTCAACCTGGTGCCATACCTCCTCGTGGCCGGGTTTACCCTTTGTCGGTCTTGGAGGATAAGGCCATGGAGGAGTATGTTGCTGACGCACTTTCTCGAGGTTTCATCCGCAAGTCCTCGTCTCCTGCTGGTGCTGGTTTCTTCTTTATGAAAAAGAGCAGTGAACTGAGACCTTGTATAGATTATAGGGGTCTCAATCATGTCACGATTAAGAATGCCTACCCGATTCCATTGATTAGTTATTTGAACGCCTCAAGGGAGCAAACGTTTTCACAAAGCTTGACCAGAGAGGGGCATACAATCTCGTGCGCATTAAGGAGGGCAACGAGTGGAAAACTGCGTTTAATACCAGAACAGGCCATTATGAATACCTGGTAATGCCTTTTGGCCTCTGTAACGCCATGGCAGATTTCCAGGAATTTATTAACGATGTCCTTCCAGATTTGTTGCAATTGTGGTGGTTTATCTCGATGATATCCTCATAATTTCCAAGTCCCTGTAGAGCCACCACACAGATGTCTGTTGTGTACTTCAGAAACGAAGAGAGAACAATCTCTATTGTAAACTGGAGAAGTGCGAGTTCCAACGTGAACAGGTTACATTCCTGTCATTTCCACTGCTGGTTTTTCGATGGACCAAGAGAAACTGTTGGCAGTCCTACAGTGGCCTCGACCCGTGAGTTTGCATCCTCTGCAGCATTTCCTGGGCTTTGCCAACTACTATCAGAAGTTTATTCATAACTTCTCGTCTCTGACTGATATGATCAGAAAGGACGGTAACCCACAGAGTTGGTCTCCGGAGTCCATTAAGGCCTTTGAGACTCTCAAGGCTGCCTTTGTTTCTGCTCCTGTGTTGGCAAATCTTGATCCTACGTTGCCTTTTATCCTAGAAGTTGATGCTTCTGAGACTGGAGTTGACACCCTTCTGTCTCAACGTCCTAACTCAGAGCGCTATGCATCCGTTTGGCTACGGGCTGATGTTACTGCCTTCGTAGCTGCCTGTCCCGTGTGTGCTCAGAGTAAAACTCCACGACACCTTCCAATGGGCCTCCTACAACCCATACCCAAGGGAGAGAGACCCTGGACTCGCCTGTCTATGGATTTCATTGTGGAATTGCCCAACTCCCAAGGCAACACTGTTATCCTTATGGTGGTTGACCGATTTTCAAAGATGTGTCATTGTATTCCACTTAAGAAGTTGCCCACCTCTAAGGAACTGTCTTCCACTTTTGCTCGGGAGATCTTTCGCTTACATGGGCTACCCAAGGTGATTGTCTTGGATAGGGGCAGTCAGTTTGTCTCCCGGTTCTGGCGAGCCTTTTGTGCACAGTTGGGAATCCAGCTTGCCTTCTCTTCTGCATATCACCCGCAGTCTAATGGGGCCACAGAATGAGCCAATCAGTCCTTGGAGCAATTCCTACATTGCTATATTTCTGACCATCATAACAACTGGTCTGACCTATTACCTTGGGCAGAGTTTGCTCACAACAGTGCCTTGAATTCTGCCTCCCGATTGTCTCCATTTATGGCGAATTATGGTTTCCAACCTTCTATGTTGCCTGACTCGTTTGTTCCGCAGAGTATTCCTGCATTAGAGGAGCATCTCTGTGGTCTTCGTTCCACTTGGGTACAAGTCCAGGAGGCATGGCGTCATGCCAATGATACTTACAGACTCCATGCTGACCACAGACGCCTGCCTACGCCTTCCTACCAGGTTGCGGACAGGGTTTGGCTGTCATCTCGCAACCTCCGGCTTCGTGTTCCCTCACTGAAGTTTGCACCTCGGTTTATTGGGCCTTTCCGTATCCTTCGCAGGATTAACCCAGTAGCTTGCGCGTTGGACCTTCCTCCTAGTATGCACATCTCAAATGTGTTTCATGTCTCCTTATTGAAACCGTTGGTCTGTAACCGATTTACCACCTCGGTGCCACGTCCTCACCCTATTCAGGTTGAGAGCCATGAGGAGTATGAGGTACAATCCATTGTTGACTCCCGTAGGTTCCCTGGGAGCATACAGTACCTGGTGCATTGGAAGGGGTACGGTCTAGAGGAACGCTCCTGGGTTTCACCCTCCGACATACATGCTCCTGTCCTTCTCCGCGAGTTCCATAGATGGTTTCCCCTCAAGCCCAGTGGCCCTCCGAGGGAGAGGGGTCATTGAGGGGCGGTACTGTCAGGGCTGGCTTAGCCCTTCCTCCTCTGGGCTGGCCGCTCAGCTGTCGCCTAATTGCCAGCTCTTTTCTCTTTCCAGTTACTAGCTGTTCTCGATGATGCTCGTCTGACATGCCTATTTAAAGCCTTCCAGCTCACTTTTTCCTTTGCCTTCGTGTTGGTCACATTGCAAGGAACCATCTCCTGCTGTTTGTTTCTAGACTGGCTTGCTGACATCCCTCCTGGCTTCTTATCCTGCTTGCAGTTGCTCTCCTTGGATCCCTGACTTCAAGTCTGGCTGATTACCCGATCTGGTTTATGAACTTTGGACTGGCTGACTACCCGATCTGGCTACTGGACTCTGGCTATGTTTGACTACGCTTTTTTCTATTTACCTTTTTTATTTTTTATTAATAAACAAGTGTCATTTGATTGTACTTCTGTCTCAGTCTGTTTCATGGTTCCTGACAACATCCCACACTGACTGGGCGAGTGCTTTAATACAGCTTTAATACAGCATGTACTGACAGTTTTTAATGATGTGGGTTTTTGGCACATTAAGGGTCATAAAACAAGTGGAGAGTTTCCATCATACAGCTTAAGGTGGGACATTGTTTAAAACGTGAACTTTTTTTTTTTTGTGTGTGAATTTTTTTTTCCTTCCATGTACAATTGAAAAATATTGGTTGGAAATAATCTATCCTGTACTTTTATGTGTTCCTGCTGGTCTTCCTACCTATACATTTATACAGGGTATGTGGTGAATCCACATTGAATGCCACAGTTGTGTTTTACCACAAAACTTGCCAAATGACCTAGACAAATCCTACACATATATGCAAAAATTGCACAATGGGCTTAATGTACAAAGTATTTTATCTCTACTGGTGCGATTATCACATTTGTATATAATTTTTTTAGCACTTATGATAAAACCAACATGAAGCTATTTCACAAAAATGACCACTCCTTTAACCCATAGTAAAATGGCGGCTGGGTGGGTGCAGTGTTATTCATGGTGGATGTCATGAAGTTGATAAACAATCATAGTGTAATAAATACTGATCACTGCTCTGGTCTTAGTATGTAGAAGAAAAAAGTGTAAAAAAAAAAAAAACACCTTTTATTTTCTTCTTTTTTTTTTTATAACTTCTTAAAAAACAAACATACAATAGGCGTGCGCACAGAGTGTGCCTGGGCACACCCTAATCGGTGCACTTTAGCATTAAAGCTCTTTTTTTAGCAGTGGAGATGGGAACAGTTTCCCTCTTATCAGCTTACGCACTTCTCCTCTTTAAATATTCTTTATTCAGATTTTTTACATTGTTTACAAACATAGATATAAAAACAATTTTATGATTGATATATTCGTGTAGGCATTTTTAACAATAGCCATTACCTTATTCCTTTCAGTTATCCTCTTTATTACCCATTCCCTTTCTTGAACTTTCACTTTTCTCCTCCTCTCTCCCCTTTCTTTATCCTGTGTTAAATATTAGAGCAATGTCCTGTTTTATAATAAAACTTTCCTATACCTGCGCATATTTTATATCTCATATCATTCTCTCAAACTCCTTGTAGTTCCTTCTTTGGGTATAGACTACTTTTTCTCTCAAAACTTTGTTTGCATGTTACTGTGTTAAACCATTCCTCTACAGTACGGGGGGGGGGGGGGGGGGGGGTGGGGGGTCCTAGCTTGCCACCGCTGCGCTATTTTTCTAGCCTGGAAGAGGCATCTCAACACTACTTTTAATTGTTGTTACTGTACTAATATTTTCTCCCAATCCTAATATACATTATCTAGGATCCATTTCTAACTTGGTGTTATAAGTTATATTTATAGTGTCAATCACCCCTGTCCAGTAGCGGAATAATTTTGGACATCTCCATACCATATGTAGTAGATCCCCCGTTTCCTGGCATCTAGGACAGTTGGCATTTGTTCTCCGTCTGAACTGGAAAGTCTCTTAGGAGTATAATATGCTCTATATATTAGCAATTAAAGCTGAGATTTTCTGTCCTGGGGAGACCGATCCCATGTATCCCCTCTCCAAGACCTTCCTCCACTGCTCTTCCGTGATTTCCCCTACGTCTGCTTCCCATTTTCCCCTACTTTTCCGGCTTTCTATACCTTCAATACTGCCACTATGGATGTATGGATGTAATTCTGAGATAAATCCTTTCCTCTTAGCCTTAAATACTTTCTGCAAAATAGGAGATTTATTCCATTCCGGACCCTGGGTACCAAACTGCATTCAGGGCATGCCGGATTTGTAAGTATTTATAAAACGACTGGTTAGGGATTTCAAATTCTGTTTTCAAAGCTAGGAACATTTTTAAATGGCTTCCTTCATATATGTGGATTACTTTATCTATCCCCTTTGTTTCCCACTCCTTAATTTTTCCCATAGGGGCCATTTCCTGAAAATTCCTATTGTTCCATAATGGAGTAAATTCTGTCATTTCCCCTGGCCTTTTAGCAGCTTCAGATCTTTCCACACCTTTATAACTAATTTTACTGTGGGGTTTCTGTAGGCAAAGGAATTTGCCTCTAGTACCTCTACCAGGGTTTTGTGGGCCGCCCCCATCGTCATTAACCAACCTTCCTCAGGGTCTTTATTACCCCAAAAGTGTTGCAATTGTGCAGCCAGGAAGAAACTTCGGGGATGTGGCACCATTCCTCCCTCCTTTATTGGTAATTGTAAAGTTTGGAGGCTTATTCTGGCCTTCCCTCCTTTCCAGATCAACTCTCTGAACAATGTGTCAATTTTTTTTGAACCATTTCTTATCCACCCATACTGGTGTATTATGTAAAAGGTATAAATTGTGGCATCCATACCATCTTAATAAGATTGCATCTCCCTGCCACTGATAATGGGAGGTGACACCATATATCAGATTTCTTTTTGAATTTGGTCAGGAGGGGTATAAGATTAGAATTCATTAGGGTCTTTTGTAACATATATTCCTACATATTTTAGTTTCTCCACCACTTCCAATTGGGGTATCCCTGACATTATTAAATTCTCTATGTGATCGATCGGCATTATTGACGATTTCTCCCAATTTATTGCCAGGCCCGAGAGTCTTCCAAATTTGCCAATGATGTTCATCCCCACTCTAAGGGAGTTCCCCATGTCTCCCAAGAAGAGAAGCACATCATCTGCGAATAATGCGTTTTTTTTTTTTTTTGTTCTGTTGGCTGTCTCACAAACCCTGTCACACCTGGACTTGTTCTAATTGCCATAGCCAACGGTTCCATAGCTAATGCAAAAATAAGGGGTGATAATGGGCACCCTTGCCTTGTCCCTCTTTCCAGTTATATCTTACCTGAATAATCGTTATTAACCCTTATTCTACCGCTTGCTCCAATATACGTTATTTTCAACCACTTAATAAAAAGAGGGCCAAACTCCCTCAGCACTCGCCATATATACCCCCACTCCAGGCTATCAAATGCCTTAACCACATCCAGAGACACGATCGCTCTTGTTCCCGTATTTTCTATGGGTAGCTGCAAGTTAAGAAATGCCCTCCTGATGTTCATGCTTGTCGATCTCCCAGGAATAAATCCTGTTTAATCTGAATGTATGATTTTAGAGATTATTTTATTTAGCCTAACTGCCATTACCTTGGCAAGGATTTTTGCATCTGAACAAAGCAGGGAAATCGGTCTATAGGAGGTAACATCTAGAGGATCTTTCCCTTCTTTAGGTAATACTATTATTGTAGCTTCTGTCATCGATTCAGGTAATTTCCCCTCCTCTTCTGCTCACTGTAGTACTTTGAAAAGTTCCGGGAGCAGTACCTTCCCATATTGTTTGTAGGTTTCCACCAGCAGGTCGTCGGGCCCTGGGGATTTCTGATTGGCCATCTCCATCAATGCTTGTTGTATTTCCTGTAGTGTTATCGGGGCCTCGATTCCCTCTCTATCAACCTCTGTAAGTACCGGTGTTTTTATATTGGTCCATCTCCTCGCATGTTGCCGTCCCCCGTGAACTATATAATCTCGTGTAGTATTCTTTAAATGTATCCGTTATCTCCGGTACTTGAGATAAAATTTCTCCATTTGTCGTTTTAATCGCGGGGACCACTGAGGGCGAGGAGTTGGCTCTCACCAAATGAGCAAACATCCTTCCCACACTTTCCCCCTCTCCAAATGCTGCTTGTTTCTGAAATAATCTCTTGTTTTCTGCTTTCCTGGTTACTACTGCTCTATAATCTCGTTGTTTGTTTAGCCAAGCGCTTTGTTTCTCTGGGGATGGATCTTCCACATATTCACTTTCTACTCTCACCAAATCCTTCCTGATCTAATTTTCCCATTCTCTCAATGTCTTTTTAATCTGTGCCACCTGTTGGATTAAAATGCCTCTAAGAAAAGCCTTCAGTGCATCCTACATTCACACCCCTTGTTACAGATCCTTCGTTAAACTCCACAAACTCCTTTAGTTTATTATGTATCTCATCTGGATTCTTCATCAGATCAAACCAAAAATGTTCAACTTCCATATCCCAGGGGATCTTTTCCCTTCCAAAATCACTGATACCAACAACAGTGAATGATCTGATACCCCTCTTGGTTGATATGTTATATTTCTTATTATTTGTGCTGTTTCTGCATTTCCTAGGATCAGGTCTATTCTAGAAAGTGATGAATAGGAGCTTGAAAAGCAGGAGTACTGCCGGGAATCTGGATTCCGTACTCTGCACACATCAAGTAGTCCTGCTTCTTGAGAGAACATAACTGACTCTCGGGCCTACTATATACCTGTATGCCTGGGGGGAACCTATCCATATTTTCCCTAATCGTCTTTCAGGACAGCCACTATGAGAGATAGACTCCTCCTCTTCCTCTGGAAACACTGCGCCAGCCCATAAATTCTTACTTCCCCTGCCGGACCTCAGTTATTAGTGTTTCCTCCGGCGGGGAGACACTGTGCAAGGAACCAAGCCGATCAGTCGGGGAGGCTGTGGCCGTTTTGTCGTTAAAGAACCCGGTTGAAAGAAGCAGGGGCTTCGTTTGGAGAAAGCTGGGTTCAAACCGTTCGAAACCAACGTCCGCGTGTCGGACGGGTCGAACGGTTTACTTACCTCACCAGGTACTGCCACCCCTTCCGAGTCGAGCGCGGCTTCAGGTCGTGGAGGACTCCTATCGTGTCTACAGGGACGCAGCTGGCAAGCTGTTCGGAAGATTTCCCTGTACAAGGGTACAGTCCGCCCCTTTTTTTCTTTGAACCGAGCGGGCCGAACGACGGGCGACGTCGTATCCGGCGGAAACGAAGGCTTGACCTCAAATACGAACGACTTCCGGTTCCAGGTCGTGGAGCTGATAGGAGGGCCGGGCACAAGCTGGAGATGAGTTCAGAACGTGCACAGGCAGCGTGGAACTCTGTAGTAAGCAGCCACCTGCAGTCATGTCGGAAGCTGAGGCTCAAACTACAGACTCTATCTCCAGCATTCCTAAGGTAAGAGCACCCTGGGGAGGGGTACTCTCTATCTAGGATCCCCCCACCCCAATGTATGGTTCTATCATGGGGGGGGGGCAGACCCCCTGGGTGGCCAGGGGGGAGGGGAGGCTCAGATCCCTTCGTTTTAAAAAAGGGTCTAGTGCACTCCCAGGGTTGTATCCCGAGCTTTTGATTGACTGTCTTTTTCTGTTTTTTTTCTTTTTTCCTTTTTTTTTTTTTTTTTTTTTTTTTTAGAAAGCTACGGAAAAAACTAGGTCTACGCATAGCTCTAAAAAGAAGTGTGCCTCCTGTAGGGACATTTTAGGGGAATCTTGGACCAAAGTGTTGTGCAAAGGCTGTATTGACTCCCTCGTTAGGGAAAGGGAATTTGAACAGGAGTCAGGACTAGCAGCTTCAGTCAAAGAGCTCTCGTCCACCTTCTCTTCTCTTGGGTCCCTTTTTGAAAAATTTCAGCTTCCCACGGGTCCATCTCCCCAGGATACAACCCCACCTCTAGCACAGAGTTCTGCTCCGGTCCAACCTGCTAGTACAGGGGGGACAGAGGTTGCAGGCCCTTCAGGGACAGGTAGGGAACTTCCAGACAGTTCCTCTTCCGATTCCCAGGAGGGTTCCGAGGGGGAGGACCAGGACGGGTCCAGGAAAGCCTCCAGATATAAATTATCCCTTGATGAGGTAGAGGACCTCTTAAAGGCAATTTATGCAACCCTCGGTATCCAGACGGATAAAAAGCCCCTAACCCTGCATGACCAAATGTATTCAGGTTTGGGGGAGCCAAAAAGAAGGGTGTTTCCAGGGCACGAAGTTTTAATGGAAACAGTTAAAAAGGAGTGGCAGGATCCGGAGAGAAAACCCTTTATCTAGATCCCTCAAAAGAAGGTTCCCATTTTCAGAGGACCCGGCATGCCTTTGGAATAAAAATCCCAAATTGGATGCCGCTTTCTCCCAGGTCTCCAGACACACAGATTTGGCGTTTGAAGACATGGGGGCCTTGGCAGATGTCATGGACAAAAGGATTGACTCTCTGCTTAAAAAGACGTGGGACTTGGCTATCGGCAATTTAAAGCCTGAAATGGCAGTTACAGTTGTGGCTCGCAATTTAGAGCACTGGCTCTCACAGATCCAACAACATATTGAGGCAGGCACAGATAAGGAAACCATTCTGTCATCCTTCCCTACTATGCTGCGAGGGATCACTTACATAGCAGATGCCTCTGCTGAGTCCGTCCGCATGTCGGGCAGAACGGCGGCTCTAGCCAATTCGGCCAGAAGGGCCCTCTGGTTAAAAACATGGCCAGGGGATAATGCCTCCAAGATAAAGCTATGTGGGACACCCCTGACGGGGGACCTCCTTTTTGGCCCAGGGCTAGAGACTGTTCTAGAATCCTTTCCTCTTAAACGGAAAACCCCCGTACCAACTAAAAAGGGGTTTCGTCCGCAGGGGCGTAGGGAAACCTCTAAACCAGAGGGGAAAAAGAAAACCTGGCCCCAAAAAGGCAGGGGCAGAGGAGGGGCGATTTTTCGCCCTCCTGTCCAGCCCCGTAAAACCCAGTGACATTCCAGCTACAGTGGGAGGAAGGCTGGGGGCCTTTCTACCACAGTGGGAGACAATATCCCCCAATCAATTTATTTTAGGGGTAATAAGAAGGGGGTACCTCTTGGAATTCTTAAGACCACCCCCTCAAAGGCTCCTTGTCACGCATCTACCCAGGTGCATGGTAAAGGCCGAGGCCTTGCTAGAAGCTCTGAGGGAATTGGAGAATCAGGATGTTATTCTCAGGGTCCCAAAAGCAGAAGAGGGAAGGGGGTTTTATTCTCACATCTTCGTAGTGAAAAAACCCTCAGGGAAGTTCAGGTTGATTCTGAACTTAAAGCCCCTGAATGCTTCAGTGACATACAAAAGATTCCGCATGGAATCGATCTTTTCAGTAAAGGCGCTTCTGCCCCGCAACTGTTTCATGGTATCTCTGGACCTAAGGGACGCGTATTTACACATCCCTATAGCGGAAGCCTCGCAGAGTTTTCTACGCCTTGCCATAGATTTAGGGGGAGAAACAGTACACTTTCAGTTTCAGGCCCTGCCATTCGGGCTATCCTCTGCACCCCGCATTTTTACCAAGGTCCTGGCAGAAGCCATGGCCTTTCTTCGGCTCCAGGGGATATGTATAATAGCCTACCTGGACGACCTGCTTTTATTTGCAGCATCCCCAACACAGTTGGTCAAGGATCTCGATCTAACCAAAGGGGTCCTTACAGACCTGGGGTGGCTTCTGAACTTTGAAAAGTCCAGCCTGATCCCCTCACAACAGATCTCCTATCTAGGTTTCCTGTTGGACTCAACACTGTTGAGAGTTTTTCTACCAAGAGAAAAGGTACAAAAACTGGACAGAGCGGTGGCCTCTCTTCAGAGCAACCAGCTGGTTTCCATAAGGGTTCTGATGTCAGTACTGGGTCTCCTTACATCTACCCTCCCAGCAGTGCAGTGGGCAGGGCTACATTTTCGTCCCCTACAGACCTTCATCCTAGGGGTGTGGGACCACAGTCAGGAGGCTCTAGACACCCTAGTACATATTCCACACCAGGTAAAGAGATCCCTCTGGTGGTGGAGGAAAATGACAAATCTGTCGCAAGGGCGTCTGTGGCTCATCCCGGTTTCTCGGGTAGTAACCACAGATGCAAGTGGAAAAGGTTGGGGGGCACATTTGGGTTCCCTTCTAGCCCAGGGCACTTGGGAGGACAGCGAGTTGACTCGATCGTCCAACTGGAAAGAATTAAGGGCAGTGGGACTAGCCCTCAGATTCTTCAAAAAAGAGCTCCGGGGTCACCACATTCAGGTGCGGTCGGACAACTCTTCCGTAGTGGCCTATTTAAACAAACAGGGTGGCACGAGAAGCGGAGCCCTGTTGTCTTTAGCGACAAAGATCCTGTCCTGGGCCGAAACCTACACCCTTTCGCTCTCAGCAGTTTTCCTGAGGGGAGAGAAAAACGTGGTAGCAGACTTTCTCAGCCGAAAGAGGCTGAGGGAGGGCGATTGGGTTCTCAACCAGGAGGTCTTCAATCTCATAATAAAGAGATGGGGGTCTCCAGAGGTGGACCTGTTCGCATCCAAAAATAATGCAAAAACCCCCTGTTTTTTCTCCCTAAAAAGGGGAGAGGGAGCCTTAGGGGTGGACGCTTTGAGCCAGAATTGGCACTTCAGAACTTGCTATGCCTTCCCACCTCCAGCGTTGTTGCCAGCAGTTCTGAGAAAGTTTCAGATGGAAAGCACATCTCTGATTCTGGTGGCTCCACATTGGCCCAAGAGAGCATGGTTCTCAATGCTAAAGCAGTTGGCGATAGAACCTCCCCTACTCTTGCCCCCTCGGGACGATCTCCTCTCTCAGAGGCCAGTCCTCTGCCCACAGGTACGCCAGTGGAAGTTAGCGGCCTGGCTACTGAGGAGGGTTTATTAAAATCTAAAGGATTTTCAGAGAGACTAGTTTCTACCCTCCTGGACAGTAGGAAGAAGGAAACTCGCCAGATCTATCAAAAGGTCTGGTTGCGTTTCAACAAGTGGTGCGCAGAGAGCTCTTTCCCAGTACGGAGCTCCTCCGCAGTGTTGGAATTTTTACAATGTGGGGCAGATAAGGGCTTATCCATTAGTACCCTTAGGGGTCAAGTATCAGCCCTCAGTGTTTATTTAGAAGATCATTTGGCTGCCAACCCATGGGTAGTCAGGTTCTTTAGGGCCCTGTCCAGACAGAGACCGGTCCAAGGTCTGTCCTTTCCCAGATGGGATTTATCTTTAGTTTTGCAGAGCTTAACTGGACCCCCCTTTGAGCCTTTAAAGGAGTGTTTTCTGAGAGAGCTTACTCTGAAGACAGTGTTTCTGGTAGCAGTAACAACTGCCAGGAGGGTCAGTGAGATGGAGGCCTTATCAGTCAGGGCTGCTTTTTGCGTTATTTTTCCGGATCGGATAGTTTTAAAGACCGATCCAGCCTTTTTGCCGAAAGTGGCATCCAGCTTTCGTAGAAGCCAGGAAATTGTTTTGCCCTCTTTTTGTCCCAATCCCTCTGGTGAGAAGGAACTAAAATTTCATTATTTGGATGTTAGGAGATGTATCCTACACTATCTGGAACTGACCAAGACATTCAGAAGGTCAGATTCCTTATTTGTTTTGTTTTCCGGGGCCAGAAAAGGTTGTAAAGCATCCCGGCGCACTATTGCTAGGTGGCTCAGAGTAGCCATCGAGCAGGCTTATTTAGTTGCAGGGAAAGAAATCCCAGTGGGTATTAAAGCACACTCCACTAGAGCTATGGCAGCCTCCCAGGCAGAAAGAGCGGGAGCAACGCCAGAGCAGATTTGCAGAGCAGCAACATGGTCCAGCTATTCCACTTTCGTAAAACACTACAGAGTGGATCTGGTGTCGGCAGGTGAGCAGACCTTTGGGCGAAAGGTTTTGCAAGCTGTAGTCCCACCCTAACTGGTAAGTGCTCGCTTATCCTCTCATAGTGGCTGTCCTGAAAGACGATTAGGGAAAATTAGAGTTACGCTTACCGGTAACGTCTTTTCCAGTAGTCTTTCAGGACAGCCCTAGTTCCCACCCGAAAATTGGGGGGAGTCTTACAAAAGACCAGAGCGCAGCAAGATAATGGTATTTGATAAATATGTTATTAATGTGTTCTTGTGTCTCCCCAGCTGGCCGGAGGTATTCTCGATATAAACTGAGGTCCGGCAGGGGAAGTAAGAATTTATGGGCTGGCGCAGTGTTTCCAGAGGAAGAGGAGGAGTCTATCTCTCATAGTGGCTGTCCTGAAAGACTACTGGAAAAGACGTTACCGGTAAGCGTAACTCTAATTTTTGTTCATTACCTCATTGAAGTCACCTACTACTATCGGCATTCCTGTTTTTCCCAAAATTAATTCCATTAATCTATACATTACTTCTAATTTAAACGTGGTGGGATATAGATATTTGCCAGAACATATTCCATATTCCTTATTCCTTATTTTCTATTACACATTGCATAAAAATGTACCACCCCTCCTCATCTATGCTTATTTGCCTGCAGGAGAACATTACTCCACTTCTAGCCATCACGCTGACTCCCCTTGAGTAAGAGGAATATACAGAATGGTATTGATGTTGACATTTTTTGGTTCAAAGTTGTGTCTTAGTAGGCCCTGTTAGAGCTGGTTTGCCTGCAGGAGACACACCTATCTTGTATACATCTAGTGCATCAAACACAGCTGTCCTCTTAACTGGGCTACCCAGCCCTCTGACATTCCATGATCCTAGATTTAATATTCTGGACTCCATAACATAATATATAAAGATAAACACAAGGGGGAGAGTGTTTCCCATAATACTGCCTCTTCTATAAATCTTCTAGATCCGTGTATCCAGTCATATCCTATCTTTATTTTACCAACCAGAGTGCTCCTATTTTTTTGTCCATCGCTTTGTGCAGTAAATTTAGTTTTTTCACCCACTCGTGTTTTAAATTGCTTTATCTCTATTTTTATACTGTTAATTTTTTTCCCGCCCCTTACCACCAACATAAATATAGAAAATACCATGAGTGTACTACCTTTATTCAATCCCTTCGATATACCACCCCCCCCCCCCCCCCACACCGCTCTAGGTTAACCTTTGGGGCTTTTCTCATGACCGGTGCACACATTTCCATGCTTCTCACACCTATCCATACTACACTCCCCACCCTCTCCCCCTTCCCCCAACTCCTCCCCCCCCTGCCCACCCCCTCCCCCCTTTCTCCCCTCAAACAAACATTTTTTATTTGAATCTTAAACCTCTCCCAGATATTCACTCTTCTGGATACTCCTGTGTGTCTCCCTCCTCCCCAACTTTATATATAAAATCATATTTGTGTACACACAAAAAAAAAAAAACCTGAATTCCTCTCTTTTCCCCTCCCCCTCATCTCATTGTCAGTTGGTCCTTTTTGTCTTCCAACCACGCTGTTGCTCCTGCAGGAGTGTCAAAAAACTGGGTTCCACCCAGTGCTACCACACGTAATCTAGCTGGATAAATCAGCGCATATGTGACATTAAATTTTTGCAGTCTTTGTTTAATTTCCACATATTCAGCCCTGCGCTTCTGCAGTTCATATGAAAAGTCTGGGTACATTGAGACTTTAGTGCCTTTAAAGTAAAGTTACCTTATCATTATAGTTTAAAAATTTCAACAGCATTGCTCTTGGGTACCCACCCGTGGGTGGGGTCTAAATGGGACTATGTGCTCTCTCTATCAAAAATGATTGTGAAAATATATCTTTACCGAACAAACCATTTTTTCAAAAACTCAATTGGATTCTGCCCCTCACTTTTCTCCGGAAACCCCACCACCCTTACATTGGACCTGCAAAGTTGATTTTCCATTTTATCCGCTTTTTGCTCCATTTTACACATCTGATCCTTCAAGATTGTAACCTCCTGTTTTATTGGATGTAAGTCATCCTCCACTTGATCTATTCTCTCTTCTACTGCCATTGTTCTTTCAACAGTTTTTTGAAGGGCCTGTCGCACCCCACTTAATTCTTTCTTAATATCCTTCATTTGATCACATAACTCCCCCAAAGCTTGTTTGCATGAATTTACAGCAGTCAATACGTCATTCAATGTTGGTACTCCCTCCGCAGGGGGGTATGAACTGGTGTTGTCTCATGTCCTTTCACTACTGGGGCCTTATTAAACCCTGTCTTATTTGCTACTGCTGCTGCTACTGTCTGCACTGTCTGACCTTGACTCCTCCTGTCTGAGGTAATTTTTAACTGGGGCTGTTGGCCCCATTTAGTTGGAGTATGATCCGGGTAGTGTGCATATTTCTCCAAGTTAGATGCTGTAGTTATCCCCTGGGCCCCCTTCTCTTTATACAAAAAAAAACAAAAAAACAACTTCTCCTGCGCTCTGGTGTCTTGGTCTTTGAAGTGTGATACCGAATACTGGAGAAAAACAAAACAAAAAAGGAAGGCGCACTGACCTAGTGCATTACCATAAAAACAGCTTTATTAAAAATAGAACAAATAGCAAAAGGTCTACTCAAACGAGTATTGATCAAAGGCAAAATCAATACAATTGGATCCATCACACCGAACATTGACACATCCAGATCAGATGTCAGATGACTTGACAAATACCTCAACGAAAACAGCTAAAGCGTTTCGGGGGTGAACCCCTTTCTTCAGAGCCAAAATAAGCAATGGTTCCTCACTGGAGGCTAGCGAGATTATATATATATATATATATATATATATATATATATAATATATAATGTGGAGGTTTCTAAAAGCGTGTGGTCAGAAAGGTCATGGAGCTCCACCCACAAAAAAAGAAAAAAAAGAGGGGGTTTTAAATAAATAAAAAGAGTGGCATATGGGTGAATGGAGGAAAAAAATGTCTATAAAAGGTGTGTATTGTGTGTATTTGTTTTCCATTTACCATTACTCCCATATAAGAAACGTTTTCTAAAATTGTCTTATAATATAAATATACAGGAAGTGCGGGTGGAAATGCATTCCACCCGCAACTTCCGGGCACACCAATATGGACGCTTCAGTGCTCGGCTTCCGCTCCTGCGTACACCAGAGTCGCTGGAGCACACGCTATAACCAGAGCCCGGAAGCGCGGGCGGAGTCAACTCCGCCCACAGCTTTAGGCCGCTGGACCCAACCCCTCCGCCCACATGTACACCAGCCGAATGCCTGAGCGTTGGGGCAACATAGCCACAGTGTAAACTCTGCTAGAGCGTTGGTAAAGATGAAAAAGGGGGGGGGAGGGTTGGGGGACCGGCACCTGGATCCAAATGTACACAAGGAAGAATTCATATATAAAAAAAAATAATAATAAAAAAATTAAATAAAAAAAAAAACAAACAAAATAACATAAATAAACATAAATAAACCAATAAATAGTAATTGCATCAAAATTTAAAATTTTAAAATAATTTATATATAAAAAAAAAAACAGCAAACCTCCAAAAGGACACACTAACTCACCAGCGAGAAGCCGCATGCCCATTTGTCAATGGCTTGGAGCGATAAATACTATCATATTATTAGTATTGTAATTAATAATGTTACAGATGTAAAATGAAAAACAGAGAAAAAGATTAAAAAACAACTAAAATAGAATTAATTAGAAATAATTAAATAATTGGTTAAAAACTAAACCAAGACTAAATCTGTCTAGCCAACAAGTCTTATACCTAAGGCCAAGTCTACCACTATTTAAATATGTATACTGCATCTAAAGGGATATAGCCAGAATACATCACCCTATCTTAAAGCTTGGGCCCTCATATAAAATGAACAACAGACAGGGAAAAAGATTAAAAAACAACTAAAATAGAATTAATTAAAAATGAATTAAATAATTAGTTAAAAACTAAACCAAGACTAAATCTGTCTATCCAACAAGTCTATACCTAAGGCTAAGTGTACCACTATTTAACTATGTATACCGTATCTAAAGGAATATGGCCGGAATACATACACCCTATCTAGAGGTTTGGGCCCTCATGTGACCGAAGGACCCCATAGACTGATCCCATGGGCTTCATATAACCTCAATTGAATGAACAAATTGCCTAAGCTTCATACGACCTTAACCCACCCCAGGGCTCACAGGAACCACCAATCTTACAGGAGGTTGTGTAGTTCAATTTCTTCATTTAGGCCCTTAGGGGGCCATAGTTCCTAGACAGAATATCCAGTAGGCCGCTCTATTACAGAGTAGCTGGTGTTTTTTGCCATTGTCCACATCGTTTGGCATAGCCTCGATCCCGAAGACCTTTATGCCATCCACACTACTGGCATGAATCTCTTTAAAATGTCTCGGTAACGAATACTTGTCCTTCTCCGTCTATGTTCGTTCATTCTGGTTCTCATCTGTCTTGAAGTACGGCCAACGTAGAGGAGGCCACAAGGGCATAAAACACCATAGATGACATGAGGGGTCCCACAATTAATGAACTGCTTAACCACTTGCTTACTGGGCACTTAAACCCCCCTCAGTCCCAGACCAATTTTCAGCTTTCAGCACTGATGCACTTTGAATGACAATTGCGCGGGCATACAACACTGTACCCAAATGAAATTTTTATAATTTTTTTCCCCACAAATAGAGCTTTTTTTTGGTGGTATTTAATTACAGCTGGGAGTTTTATTTTTTGCTAAACAAACAAAAAAAGATGCAAAAAAAAATCAAAAATCAAATCATGTTTAATAGTTTGTTATAAAATTTTGCAAACAGGTCATTTTTCTCCTTCATTGAAGTGCGCTGATGAGGCGGCACTGATAGGCTGCACTGGTGGGCACTGATAGGCATAGTTAAGGCGGCACCGATGGGCACAGATAAGGCGGCACTGATGGGCAAAGATGGGCACAGATAAGATGGCACGGATGGGTGGCACTAAGGGGCACTGATAGGTACCACTGATAGATGGGACTGATGGGCACTGATAGGTGGCTCTGATAGGTGCCACTGATGGGCACTGGTAGATGACACGGATATGTGGCACTGGGGTGCAGCACCTTTGTTGAGGCAGATTGTGGGCACTGCTGGGTGGCACTGTGGGCACTGCAGGGTGGCACTATGGGCACTGCTGGATGGCACTGACGGGGGGCACTTATTTTTTAATCATCTTTATTGATGAGGGGGCAGGTGGGCACTGGCAGGGCTGGCCGTGATCAGGACTGATGTCCCGCTGACGGCCGCCGGTGATCGGCTTTTTTTTTCTCCTCGCGCTGTCAGCGCGAGGAGGAATAATAGCCGATTACCGGCTCCGTTATATCACATGATCAGCTGTCATTGGCTGACAGCTGATCACGTGATAAGGGGTCGGGATCGACCCCTTGCTCTGATCGGTGATCAGGCGAGTCTCATACACTCGCTGATCACATTCGGCTATAGCGCGGGTCTCAAGTGGTTAATCATGTGGACTTTTCTGTCAGTGCCTATTACATCCTTTTTCCTATGGCACATATATGTACAGTTGGCACAATTGGTGCTCCCGCATTTATAGCTACCCTTTTGATCGAATATTGTGGTCCAAATGCTATTTAGGCTTTTACTTTTGATCTTCTTTACCCTACTTGGGGCAATAATGCTCCTCAGATCTTTGGGTCTCCTGAAGACTACATTTGGGCGTGAGGGGAGGCTAGTTTTCTTGATGGGATCTGATTCAAGTATCCTCCAGTTTTTCTTAAGGATCCTTTGTATTGCTGGAGCCCTATTATTGAACCTAGTACAAAAGCGTGTCTGAGAATGTTTGTTACTGTGGGATGCTATCTTCTCCGCTTCTTCTCCAGCCTTGTCATACAATAGCAGATACTTTGAGAAGGCTTCCTCGATATGCTCTTCCTTATATCCCTTTTCTTTGAATTTGTTCCTAAGAATAAGGCTCTGTGTTTCGTAATCTTGTTTGAGGGTACAAGTCCGCCTTAGTCTGCAAAATTGCCCAAAAGGGACATTCCGGATCCATCTTGGATGGTGGTGGCTATGGGCATGGAGATACGAATTTCCAGAACTTGGTTTTAAGTGGGTTTTAGAATAAATCGATCCTTCATCGTCGACACGCAGTTGTAAGTCTAGGAACACCAAAGACACCTCATCCACCACATGCGTGAATGTGATTCCAAAAGGGTTTTCAGCACAGTGCGTTAGGAATCCTTCTAGATCTTCGTCGCTACCATTCCAGATGATGAGGACGTCGTCAATGTATCGAGAGTATAGGACTAGATTCCTTCCAAATGGGTTATTGATCCAGATGTACTTGTGCTCCCAGTAGCCCATAAAAAGATTAGCGTAGCTTGGCGCAAATCTAGCTCCCATCGCAGTACCTTTTACCTGTCTATAGAAGCCTTCCATAAACATGAAATAATTGTGGGTTAAGGTAAATTCAGTGCTGTCGTAGATGAATTTAGCCTGGGCAGGGTTGAACAGAGGTGCTTCTGCCAGGTAGTGTTTGATTGCTCTTAGGTCAAACTCTTGTTGAATGGAAGTGTATAGTGATACTACATCCCCCTTCTCTTTAACCCCATCTTTTGAAGATCGTAGTGACCAGCATTTTCCTGGGCCGCTTGTTCCTCTCCTTTTACGTCTTGACATTTTCAACTCTTTTGCAAAGAAAGGGAGAAGGGGGAAAAAAGGGGGGGAGGTAAATAGGGAGGGGGATAGATCTTAGCCTCAAACTATCAAGTTATTATATACCATGAGGCAGGGAAAAAAAAGAGAAAATTTAAGCAGTCTATAGGTCTTGCCAGTTTTTCATACACTGTTTCCCTTTACTGCTGTCCAGTATACCTCTACAGGGCAGTATGCTGGTAAATAAATTACCCTTGTAAAGCGCAGTGCAGTAAGGTGCAGCAGAGCAATACACTTTCAGTCTCTCTCTCCCCCTATGCACACACTTTTATCTCTGCGGAGTCAAAGGGGGGGTTAAGGGAGGATTTGCAATTCAAGCCGTGCAGTTAAAAAAACACATGGTTCTCTTACTCACAGCCCTTTCCCTTTTTCTTATTTTTTTTTTTCCTTCTCAAAAAAAGATCTGGGCTCCATAAACCGGAAAATAAATGCTGGACTAGACTCCGTTTGTCCAAAAAAACAGAAACCGGTTCTCGGTGGCAGCTCTCTCTTTCGGGGGTTCCCGATGGTACTCACCCCCCCCCCCCCACGGACTCAGAATCTGTTGGTTTCCACCGTCAATCCACTCCAGCAGCTGCCATTCACACGGCCTCCGGATTTCCTCGGCTCTCTCTGTTCCACCGCCACCATTGCTGAAGTCTCGCGAGAATTCACACGGGATTTCCGCTGCCCTTCACTCTCCTCCCTCACTACGGACGGATGGGCGATCAGCCAGCTCCCACAGCTATACCAGCGGAATGAGAGGGACAGGGCATATGGCACTTCGTCCAGGTATCACTATGCTTTCCGAACTCCATTACTGCCTGATCTTTAGAAGTGCATAGGCAGGGGCAAAAAACATCCAGGACCACTAACAGCTCATTAGGAGAGGAAGCATAGGGTCAGAGGAGAAACTTACATCTCCTCATCCACACCTCCATCTTAATCCGGCCACATCCCGGGTAGCTTACGCACTTCTATTTCAATGTGCCTGCAGGGAGATTAATGTGCCTGGACCATATATACTGTACAGTATGTAGACACACACCCATGGGTGTTTGAGCTTTGGGGTGCACACCCTAATGTAATAGGCTGCACACACCTATGAAACATACATAATAATGAAAAACAAAGATAATACATCACATCTCCGCAGGAGAGTAATCCAGTTGAATCATACAGAGAGAGTATAGGGGTACAAAAGGAAAAATATTGCAGTAGTAGATGTGAGACATCTAGTGTGAGTATGTGAGTAATCTAGAGCGATGGAAGCAAACTAATGTACCATGTATATGCTTATGGAAATTTCATACTCTCCGGGTGATAAGGCGTAAAGAATAGAGTAAACAGAAAGCAGATAAGAAAGGAGAAAAGAAGGATTGAAGAGTAGAAATAGATAAACCAGTGAATAAACAAGTGAATGAGAATTGGCAGTGGATCTCACACTACGATGAGGATGAGTGAGGGATTCCCTAGTGATAGCAAAAAGTGCTAAAAAAGTGGGTGTGAAGCTAGAGTGAAGCTCTTGCAGAAAGTTTGTTCCCGGTCAGTGGCTGAGGACTTCCGGGCTTTTGGTGGCATCACTTCCTGGCTATAGTCCCTTGGAGCTTCCCTATCGTGGCTGGCAGCCATCTACAGTATCTCACAAAAGTGAGTACACCCCCTCACGTTTTTGTAAAAATGTTATATCTTTTCATATGACAACACTGAAGAAATTACCTTTTGCTACAATGTAAAGTAGTGTGAGTGTACAGCTTGTATAACAGTGTAAATTTGCTATCCCCTCAAAATAACTCAACACACAGCGATTGTTGTCTAAACCATTGGCAACAAAAGTGAGTACACCCCTAAATGTCCAAATTGAGCCTAGAGTGTAAACATTTTGTATGGCTACCATTATTTTCCAGCACTGCCTTAACACTCTTGGGCATGGAGTTCACCAGAGCTTCACAGGTTGCCACTGGAGTCCTCTTCCACTCCTCCATGACGACATCACAGAGCTGGTGAACGTTAGAGACTTTGCACTCCTCAACCTGCCATTGAGGATGCACTACAGATGCTCAATAGGGTTTAGGTCTGGAGACATACTTGGCCAGTACATCACCTTTACCCTCAGCTTCTTTAGCAAGGTAGGGGTCGTCTTGGAGGTGTGTTTGGGGTCGTTATATTGGAATACTGCCCTGGGACCCAGTCTCCGAAGGCAGGGGATCATGCTCTTCTTCAGTATGTCACAGTACATATTGGCATTTATGGTTCCCTCAATGAACTGTAGCTCCCCAGTGCCAGCAGCACTTATGCAGCCTCAGACCATGGCATTCCCACCCCCATGCTTGACTGTAGGCAAGACACACTTGTCTTTGTACTCATCACCTGGTTGCCGCCACACACGCTTGATACCATCTAAACCAAATATGTTTATATTGGTCTCATCAGACCACAGGACATGGTTCCAGTAATCCATGTCCTTAGTCTGTGTGTCTTCAGCAAACTGACTGAGGGCTTTCTTGTGCATCAACTTTAGAAGAGGCTTCCCTGTGGGATGACAACCATGCAGGCTAATTTGATCCATTGTGTGGCGTATGGTCTCAGCACTGACAGGCTGACCACCCACCCCTTCAACATCTGCAGCACTGTTGGCAGCACTCATACATCTATTTGCCAACCTCTGGATAGGACGCTGAGCATGTGCACTCAACTTCTTTGGTCAACCATGGGGAGGCCTGTTCTGAGTGGAACCTGTCCTGGTCTTGACCGCCATGCTGCAGCTCAGTTTCAGGGTCTGGGCAATCTCCTTTAGCCTAGGCCATCTTTTTTTTCGATCAAAACTTTATTGACAAGAATAATGGGTAACTGAGTTACAATAAGGGGGTAAACATATTCCCCCACAGTTGAATTGTACACAAAATCAACATGTATGTACATATAATGCAGTTACCTAGTATTAGGCACATATAATGTTTTTCGTAGAGCTTAGAACAAAAAAACAAAAAAAAACTAAAAAACTTAAACCAATAGAAAGAGAAGATAAAATTAAATAAAGTAAAATTAGAATATTATAAGGAATAGGATCCTTCCTCCAGGCTTGTCTATAGGCCTTTTTACCACATGAGTTACCATCTGCACAGCGTATGCATTATAGGAGAGGCCTCAAGCCCAGGAGGAGATCCTATCAACAACATTAGGGTCTATAACCGTAATAATCTATCATTAGCTGGGGGGAGCAAGGTTGGGGTTGTCTAATCAGTTCTGCCATATAAGGTCAAATTCTTTTGGAGCATTTTGGTGTCTGTATGCCAACTGTTCCGTAAGGAGGAGGGAATTGACATATGCAATCCACTGGGCCTTTGTAGGCACATTAGTCGCAAGCCAGCAATGTGCTATGAGTTTCCTGGCCAGGTATAATAGTCTAGTTACCATTATATAGACGCCTTTTGGAAACATTTCAGCATCAACTGATCCCAGGAGGCACACCAGTGGCGTGCATGGTATGGGGGGTATCTCTTCTGCCCCATTCATAAAGTTGTATGGGTGTATGATATGACCTATGAAGTATAAACAATTGTGTGAGTTTGAGATGCCGAGACTGGCACCACCGGAATTGATTCCAGGGTCATGTCCCACTGGTCACCGTCTGTCTCCCACGTCTGTGGATCAGTGCGTTCTACATTTAAGTAGGGCAGGATTTTGAATTGTGGATACTAAAGTAGAATAGGCTTTTGATATCACACCCTTGCAGTTGCTAGCTTGTAGGACCTCCTGTATCAGAAAAGATTTAGTGATATTCAACCACTTAAGCCCGGACCAATTGTCAGCCTAAGGACCAGAGGTCTTCTTACAATTTCGCACTGCACTGCTTTAACTGATAATTGCGTGGTCATGCAATGTACCCAAACGAAATTTGCGTCCTTTTCTTCCCACAAATAGAACTTTCTTTTGATGGTATTTGATTGCCTCTTATTTTTTGTGATATAAACAGAAAAAGACCGAAAATGTTAAAAAAAAAAAGATATTTTCTACTTTTTGTTATAAGAAAAATCTAATAAACTCAATTTTTGTCATACATTTAGGCCAAAATGTATTCAGCCACATGTCTTTAGTAAAAAAAAATGTCAATAAGCTTATTTATTGGTTCGCACAAAAGTTATAGCGTCTACAATCTAGAGTACATTTTCTGGAATTCACACAGCTTTTAATTTATGACTGCCTATCTCATGTATTGAGGTGCTAAAATGGCAGGGCAGTACAACCCCCCCCCAAACGACCCCATTTTGGAATGTAGACCCCCCAAGGAAATTGCTGAGAGGCATGTTGAGCCCATTGAATTTTTTTTTGTCCCAAGTGATTGAATAATGACAAAAAAAAAGTTACAAAAAGTCACTAAATGATATATTGCAGAGCACATGCACGGGATCTCGGACGCAGATGTGCTCTGAGAGAGCTCCGCACGATCCGGCCCAAATACAGCTATATTGAGCACAGCCAGCGGGACAGCGGCAATGGAAAAGGCAGGGGGAAGTACCGGAGACGGTAATGAACCGGTGGGCTCAGGGTCAGCCAAAGAGGGGTCAGCGCAAAGCCTCAAAATCTTCCGGAGGGACCGGGTTCTCCCCTGAACGCAGGCAGCAATCCAAGATGGTGCCGAGACACACGAGGCCCTGCCTCCAGAGCAGCAGCTTTCCTGCAGGAGGGAGACAGTAGAATCCCCCTGGAACTCCCCAGGGATCCATTCTCTTCACAATCTTCCGGGGACATGGAGGATGACCAGCAGGGTGAGTCTCGTTCACGTCCCTCTTCCCCTGCCATAGATGAGGATGCACATGAACTGGTGGGCTCCCCCGGGTCCTCTATGGACAAAAATATGGCAGAAATGGCGGAGGCCATGTCCAGTCAGCTTAGCTCTGCTAACGTAGCACCACAGCAAGCATATTACTCCGGGGATACGGTGTTACTAGCCCGGTTCTCCACAATGCTACAACAGGAGCTTTCTAAGGCCTGTACTTTGATTACAACAGATCTTAAACGGGACATTCATAGTATTGGTGAGAGATTTGACATGGTGGAAGCTAAGGTTGAAGGCACTGTCAAAAGGGTTAACCAGAACACCCATATGCTTACAGACCTCCAGGACAGACTAGAGGATGTCCTTACAAAAATTGAGGACTTGGAAAATCGCTCTCACAGGTACAATGTGCGCATTCGTGGCCTACCCGAAACGCATACAGATCTGGAAGGGGCTATGAAGGAACTGATGAAGGAATTGATCCCAGACATTGCCCCACATCACATGGAAATTGACCGCATCCATAGGGCCCTCACTGCCCCTAGATCTGATGGCCGACCTCGTGATGTAATTGTCAAACCGCACTATTATCAGGCAAAGGAAAAGTTGATGCTTGCTGCTCGCAATCGGCAGGACTTGACACTTTGTGGGTCATCAATTCAGCTATTTACCGACCTTGCTCCTTCTACGGTGCAAAAGCGCAGGAATCTGAAACCCCTGTTACAACACCTCATCAACAAGCAAATCAGATATAGATGGGCCTTTCCCTTCAAACTATCTTTTACCTATAATGGCAAATCCTATTCATTTTCCACGTTGCCGGAGGGCGAAGATCTCCTACTTAGCCTGGGTATTATCACGAGGGACTCACCGGCCTCCTCCCCTTCGACTCAAGCCCACCGCTCTCTCTCCCCGCTTTGGATGGAGCGAAAGCGGAACCCAACCAGGGGTACCCCCCGGAAGACCTGAAAGCGTACTTTAGTGCCCCCCATGCAATCCAGGACATACTACACAAAGAAGAAGTGATACTACCATTTTTGACCTGATGGACGAACCTGAGTCCGCCTTTGACTGCGCAATTGCATGGTCGCCCTGTTAGCACAACCATAGTGCAGTTTCCTATTTTTCGGAATAATTTTTTCTCGAAACAGTTCCCTCGTAACTGACTTGAAGTTACTGTTTTTTTTTCTATTTTATTTTTATACATGTTTTTATAGCATTCTCTCTGTTTACTGCCTGAACCTTATTTTTGTTATCCTGAGGGTGCAGAGTCGGTCCTGGCATGGGGCCCGTTAGGGTCCCCCCCTGGGGGGGCAGACGCTGGGGCTGGGGGTGCCATTTGGTGCCGGCTCGCCCTGGAGTTGTTGCCCTCGGGGATAGAGAGGCTCGCACGGCCAGTGTACAACTCAGACCGACAGTATGCGGGACCCGAGCCCGTCCTGCTGGCCTGCTTTGGAGCTAGGGCCATTTGGGCTGGATCGGAAATCCATGCTGCTCTCTTGCAAGACTACCTTCCCTCCGTGAAGTGAGGTACCCTTGCCAAGTCCGGATAGGTTATCAAATCCGGCAGGGATTATTTCCAATATTGTTATGCGATTTGCACAATTGGTATATGTTTGCGCATAATGTACATGGCTTTAATTCCCCAGCTAAAAGGACTAAAGCCTTCCAATTCTATCACAAACAGAAAGTAGATATATTGCTATTACAAGAAACACATTTTTCTAAGACGTCAGCCCAAGGTTATCTTAATGTTAAATACCCGCAGTTTTACTTAGCTAACGGACCCGATAAAAAAGAGGGGGTAGCTATTGCTTTTTCTAGACGAACCCCATTTACGCCCATCACCATAATTAAGGACAAGGGAGGCAGATATATCATGGCAGTAGGACGCATTCATGACCAACTCGTTTCCTTTGTGTCTTATTATGCCCCAAATTCAGGACAGGTGGACTTTTTTAGTAAGATGTTGAGGATACTGATGTCCAAGGTCCAGGGACAGGTGATCATGGGAGGGGATAGCAACATGCCGCTTGACAGAATTATGGATAAATCCAACCCTGATAGACCTGCTCTCAAAAGACCGCCGACTGGGAGCAATAGGGTAGCTAGACTGTTACATCTATATGATTTAATCGATGCATGGCGAGAGAGTAATCCCACTACTAGGGATTATACACATTTTTCACAGGTGCACCGCACTTATTCCAGGATAGATCATCTATTGGTCCGCACACTTCTACTCCCGCATCTGACGTCGGTGAAAATACTGTCCACCCCCTGGTCGGACCATTCTCCAATTAAACTGTCTTTGACAGGGTTGTGGTCTAAAGCTTCCCCAGCCCCGTGGCGACTAAATGCCAGCCTGTTAAACGACCCCATTTTGCACACTGAAATAGAAAAAGAACTACAAAAGTACTTTACTGTTAATAAATCCTCAGATACGTCACCCACGATCAATTGGGCAGCCCATAAGGCCTCGATTAGGGGCATACTGATACAAATAGGCGCTAGGCAAAAGCGGGGCCGCGAACATGCGATTCTGCAACTAGAAGCCAATTTAGACTGGCTAATGCAGGAACAACATACTCACCCGCACTGCGACATAAGACATAGGATTACATAGTTACATAGTTACTTAGTTAGTCAGGTTGAAAAAAGACACAAGTCCATCCAGTTCAACCCAAAAAATATAATTAAAAAAAAATTTAATAAAACAAACATACTACATTTTATATATACATACATACATACATACATACATACATACATACATACACCAGCCCATATACCCAATTCTATACCCACAGTTGATCCAGAGGAAGGCAAAAAAACCCCAGCAGAGCATGATCCAATTTGCTAAAGCAGGGGAAAAAATTCCTTCCTGATCCCCCGAGAGGCAATCGGATTTTCCCCGGATCAACTTTACCTATAAATTTTAGTACCCAGTTATATTACGTACACTTAGGAAATAATCCAGGCCTTTCTTAAAGCAATCCACTGAGCTGGCCATAAAACCACCTCTGCAGGGAGTCTATTCCACATTTTCACAGCTCTTACTGTGAAGAAACCTTTCCGTATTTGGAGATGAAATCTCTTCTCCTCTAGACGTAAAGAGTGCCCCCTTGTCCTCTTTGTTGACTTTAAAGTGAATAACTCGACACCAAGTTCCCTATATGGACCCCTTATATATTTGTACATGTTGATCAAATCCCCCCTTAATCTCCTCTTATCAAGAGTGAATAAATTCAGTTCCTCTAATCTTTCCTCATAGCTGAGTTGCTCCATGCCTCTTATCAGTTTGGTTGCCCTTCTCTGCACTTTCTCCAGTTCCCCGATATCCTTTTTGAGAACTGGTGCCCAAAACTGAACGGCATATTCCAGATGAGGTCTTACTAATGATTTGAACAGGGGCAAAATGATATCTCTCTCTCTGGAGTACATACCTCTCTTAATACAGGAAAGGACTTTGCTCGCTTTGGAAACCGCAGCTTGGCATTGCATGCTATTATTGAGCTTATGATCTACCAAAACCCCCAGATCCTTCTCCACTATGGATTCCCCCAGTTGTACTCCCCCTAGCGTGTATGATGCATGCATATTCTTAGCCCCCAAGTGCATAACCTTACATTTCTCAACATTAAACCTCATCTGCCACATAGTTGCCCAATTAGACAGAGCATTGAGGTCTGCTTGTAAATTGGTGACATCCTGTAAGGACGTTATTGCACCACATAGCTTGGTGTCATCTGCAAAGACGGAAATGTTACTCTTGATCCCAGACCCAATATCATTTATAAAGATATTAAAAATTAAGGGTCCCAGCACTGAACCTTGGGGTACACCACTCATAACCTTAGACCATTCAGAGTAAGAATCATTAACCACTACTCTCTGAATTCTGTCTTTTAGCCAGTTTTCTATCCATCTACAAACTGATGTTTCCAAACCTGTAGACTTTACCTTACACATGAGCCGTGTGTCCGGAACTGTATCGAACGCTTTTGCAAAATCCAAATATATCACGTCCACCGCCACCCCTCTGTCCAAGGTTTTACTTACCACCTCATAAAAAGAAATCAGGTTTGTCTGACAACTCCTGTCTTTCATGAATCCATGCTGTCTGTTGCTCAAAATATTTTTTTTCTGCAAGAACTCATCTATGTGGTCTTTTATTAATCCCTCCAGTATCTTCCCAACTATAGAAGTTAAACTAACGGGTCTATAATTACTTGGTAAAGACTTCGTTCCCTTTTTAAATATAGGCACCACATTGGCCCTGCGCCAATCCAGTGGTACTATTCCTGTCATTAATGAGTCCCTAAAAATTAGATACAATGGCTTTGAAATTACAGAGCTCAATTCTTTTAGGATCCGTGGGTGGATGCCATCAGGTCCAGGTGCTTTCTCCACCTTTATTCTGTCCAAATATTTCTGGACCATATCACTTATGAGCCATTGTGGATTAGGGGCTGCGTCAGTACCACCCCCATTGTGGACATGAGCTCCCCCATGCTCCTTTGTATACACAGAGCTGAAGAAAGTATTTAATAAGTTAGCCTTCTCTTTGTCCCCAGTCACCCACTCCAGATTATTTTGCAAAGGGCCTACATGCTCAGACTTAACCTTTTTACTATTAATATATTTGAAGAATTGTTTGGGGTTTGTCCTACTGTCTTTTGCAATCTGTCTTTCATTTTGAATTTTTGCATCCTTGATTTCCTTTTTACATATTCTGTTAAATTCCTTGTAACATTTAAATTACACTAGTGTTCCTTCATTTTTATATTTTTTGAAAGCTCTTTTTTTATAGTTTATAGCTTTTTTAACTTTGGCCGTGAGCCACATCGGCTTTATTTTTAACCTTTTAACCACTTGCTTACTGGGCACTTAAACACCCTTCCTGCCCAGACCAATTTTCAGCTTTCGGTGCTCTCACACTTTGAATGACAATTACTCAGTCATGCAACACTGTACCCAAATGAATTTTGTGTCCTTTTTTTCCCACAAATAGAGCTTTCTTTTGGTGGTATTTGATCACCTCTGGGGTTTTTATTTTTTGCGCTATAAATGAAAAAAGACCGAAAATTTTGAAAAAAAACGCATATTTCTTTGTTTCTGTGACAGAATTATGCAAATTATTAATTTTTCTTCATAAATTTTGGCCACAATTTATACTGCTACATATCTTTGGTAAAAATAACCCAAATTAGTGGATATTATTTGGTCTTTGTGAAAGTTAGAGAGTCTACAAGCTGTGGTGCGAATCGCACAAAATTGATCACATCTGATGTACTGGTGGCCTATCTCGCTTCTTGTGACCCGAACAAGTCAGGAAAGTACAAATACCCCCCAAATGACCCCTTTTTGGAAAGTAGACATTCCAAGGTATTTAGTAAGAGGCACGGTGAGCTTTTTGATGTTGTCATTTTTTTCCCACAATTCTTTGCAAAATGAAGATTTTTCATTTTCTTTATTTTTCTCCACAAAATTGTCATTGTAATAGGTTATTTCTCTCACGTGGCATGTGTATACCACAAATGACACCCCCCAAAAAATTCTGCTACTCCTCCTGAGTATTACAATACCACATGTGTGGGACTTTTTCACAGCCTGGCCACATAGAGAGGCCCAACATGCAGGGAGCGCCATCACGTGTTCTAGAAGCATAAATTACACATCTAACTTGTTGACTACTTATTACACTTTTGAAATACCAGGACAATGACACGTGACACTGATGACAGATGGCACTGATACGTGGCAATGATGACACTTATACGTGGCACTGATGACACGTGGCACTGATGACAGATGACACTAATATGTGGCACTGATGACACGTGGCACTAATACGTGGCACTGATGACACGTGGCACTAATACGTGGCACTGATGACACGTGGCACTAATATGTGGCACTGATGACACGTGGCACTAATACGTGGCACTGATGACATGTGGCACTAATACGTGGCACTAATACGTGCCACCGGTGACAGATGGCACTAATACGTGGCACCAATGACACGTGACACTGACAGATGGCACTGATAAGTGGCATTGATGACACGTGACACTGACAACAGATGGCACGTGACACTGACAGGTGGCACTGATGACAAATGGCACTGATACGTGGCACTGATGACAGATGGCACTAATACGTGGCACTGATGACAGATGGCACTATGTGGCACTAATAACACGTGGCACTGATGACAGATGCCACTTATACGTGGCACTGATGACAGAAGGCACTGGGGACAAATGGCACTGACAACAGGTGGCACTGGGGACAGATAGCACTGTGGGCAGGTGGCACTGGGGTGGGGTGGATTGCACTGGGGTGGATGGCACTGGGGCGGATGGCACTGGGGCAGGATGGCACTGGGGCGGATGGCACTGGGGCGGATGGCACTGGGGCAGGATGGCACTGGGGCAGGATGGCACTGGGGGGGGGGGCATGGCACTGGGGGGGGGGGGGTGGCACTGGGGGAGGATGGCTCTGGGGGAGGATGGCTCTGGGGGAGGATGGCACTTTTTATTAAACTTTTTTTTTACTTTTTTTTTTTTTTTTTTTCTTTTTTACACTGACGGCTGCTGCAGCCGTTCTTCTCTCCCCTCTCACACGCTGTCTGTGTGAGGAGGGAGAGCGGCGCTGAGAGATGATCTCATATGTTTACATATGAGATCATCTCCCATTGGACACGCCGATCACGCTGTAAACGGCCGCTGTGATTGGCCGTTTACAGCGATCTGTGTTTGCCTGTCCCCGGGGGACACGGCAAACACAGAACTTCCGCGATGCGTGCCCGCGGCGGCGCGCATTGCGGAAGTAAACACCAGGCCGTCCAGGGACGGCCAGGCACGGGAAGCCGCCCGCCCTAAGGCCGTCATTCGGCTATAGGGCGGGCGGGAAGCGGTTAAACTTATTGCCCATGGGAATATACTTTGCCGTGAGATCACAAACAAGCTTTTTGAAGAATTCCCATTTCTGTTCTGTGCCCATTGATGACGTTAGACTGGAATTAAACTTGGCTTTAACGAATCAGGCAGAAAAACATATTAGCTGGTCTAAACATAGGTACTATACAATGGGTGACAAACCGAACACCATGTTAGCCAGGAAACTAGTTCCCGACCCCACACACCCACATTACCTAAACTAAGGCTCTCCACGGGTCACTCCACTCAAAACCCCGAACTTATTCTGAAGGAATTTCACAATTTCTACTCCAAACTATATGGTTCACAGACCAAGTATGATCCTCGTTGGGCCGATACCTTTTTCCGTGACGCCCCGCTACCCCAGTTGACGCGAGCCCACGCAGACCTGATGGATGCTGAATTCACAGACTTAGAGGTCAAAATGGCGATTAAATCGTTACACCCCTCAAAGGCCCCTGGACCAGATGGTTTTTATTATAGGAAATACCAGGATATATTGATTCCTCACCTGTGCTCTTATTTTAGCGAGCTTCGGAGGGGAAGCAAGATACCCTTACATGAAAATGTAGCATATCTCAGTGTCATCCCGAAGCCCGACAGGGATCATGGGGACTGTGCAAACTATCGTCCGATTTCCTTGATCAACACGGACCTAAAAATTCTAACTAAAGTTTTGGCGTTTAGACTTAACACCTTCCTGCCGAACTATATTCATCCCGACCAGGCCGGCTTTGTCCCGAACAGTCATCGGACCAAACCCGTAGATTAATCAATCTCATATCAGCAGTGCAATCGGACTGGGACGGTGGGGGCACTAGACTGGGTATGTTGCTTTCGTTGGATATTCAGAAATAGTTTGACTCCCTTTCTTGGGAATATTTATTTGATGTACTACACAGATATGGCTTTGGCGAACGCTTTTTGACTCTTCTCAGAACGCTTTATGACACTCCGGCATCGCTGATACTACTCCTCTCGGCCTCTTCCGATTAGAAGGGGCACGAGACAGGGCTGCCCACTGTCCCCGCTCCTGTTGGTCCTTGCAATAGAGCCACTGGCTATTAGGCTCAGGGAGTGCCAGGATGTCCTGGGGATTACGTGTGGAAATCGAGAACATAAATGCTTACTCTTCGCTGACGACCTACTGCTAACACTGACATCACCAGTTACTTCCCTCCCCAATTTACATGCGATCCTACAACCCTTCTCTGAAATTTTGAGGTTAGAAATTAACCAGTCTAAATCTAGAGCGCTCAATCTCTCATTGTTGGAGGCCACGCGGAAGGCTCTTGAACGCTCATATCAATTTAAATGGGAGCCACAGGCACTGCCATATCTTGGTATCTATCTGACCCCGACGATTCAGTCATTGTATAGGAAAAACTATCCCCCACTTTACCACTTTATAAAAAAGTAACTGAGGATCTAGCGAAATGGCAGGTTCATCCCCCATCGTGGTTCGGCAGACTACACTCCATTAAAATGAATGTGTTGCCTAGAATACTATATTTGTTCCGCACTCTACCGGTAGCTTTACTACGAAGGGATCTTCAATTACTGCAGAATGGAATCCTTCGGTTTATTTGGGGAAATAAGAGGCCCAGGGTGAACAGAAGCACAATGTACACTTTAAAAAAAACATGGGGGGCTGGGCCTGCCTGATCTGCAGAAATACTTTCATGCGGCTCAGCTGGCCCACCTCTCCAGATACCACTCACACCAACCACATGCTATATGGATGGACATGGAATCTTATTCCTGCCGTCCCTCACAGATTTTGCAGATAATGTGGCTTCCAATGAAGGATAGACCACTGATATTGTGTCCCACTCTGTCACTGGCTCTGGCTATATGGGACAGACTGTCGAAAATACATAAGTTCAAGTCACCCCACAATCCACTAGCATAACTTTGTCTATACAATCACGGGCCTGAATCTAAAAAAGTCGCCTAAGCTGGCCCTCTTGGGAGGTAAAGCGGTAGAGGCCTCCAAGTATCAGCAGAGGCTCCTCACTTTTCTATTTATTTCAGCTAAGATTACCATAGCACGTAACTGGAGGTCTGCAAACATAAAATGTCATGGTTAATGCTTAACGAGCGGCTATCTGCGCTGTCTCAAGACAGGATGGGAATGTTTCACAGAATATGGGACCCATGGATTGTCTACCTAACTAACGATCCCAGGGCACACGTTGCTTAATGATATTATAGCAGTAAGGACTCGAGAATCTAGGACCACAGCTCTCCCCCAATTCTCTTCCTTCCCCACCCTCTCCTATTCTTTACTCCTCTCTCCCCTTCTACTATTGGGTCTTTCCCCTCTTCTTTTCTGCTCTTTGTTTTCTCCACATCTCTCATTGAGCGGTGCTAGTTGCACAATTAGATACCTATAAAACACAAGAGGTAACAGCATCGGCAGGTGGGGTCATGTGTGATCCAGAGTCTTTGGCTGTAGGACTTGAGTTGCCACCGACAGAGTATTTTAAGAAATGACCGGTGAATTACTCAATTGTGCATTGTACTAGCTGTAATACTTAACCGCATTGATGAGTGTTTGTTTTGTACTGAAAACCTTTAATAAACATATTGAAACATAAATGATATATTGCTCACGCATGCCATGGTTATATGTGGAATTGCACCCCAAAATACATTTTTGCTGCTTCTTCTGAGTACGGGGATACCACATGTGTGGGACTTTTTGGGAGCCTAGCCACGCACGGCACCCCGAAAACCAATCACTGCCTTCAGGATTTCTAAGGGGGCAAATTTCACTCCTCACTACCTATCACAGTTTCAAAGGCCATAAAATGCCAAAATAGCATAAAACACATGTGATGTGTGACATAAGCTTCTAAATGTTGTGCATAAAATGCCAGGACAGTTCAAACCCCCCCCCCCCAAATGACCCCATTTTGGAAAGTAGACACCCCAAGCTATTTGCAGACAGGCATGTTGAGTCCATGGAATATTTATATTTTGCCACAAGTTGCAGGAATATTACAAACTTTTTTTTTATTTTTTTGCACAAAGTTGTCACCCCAAGCTATTTGCTGAGAGTCATGGTGGGTATTTTACAGCTCTCATTTGTTTTTGAAAATTGAGAGTAAAGAAAAAAACATTTTTTTTTCTTTTTTCAATTTTCAAAACTTTTCTCAAAAAAACTTTTTTCAAAAAATGTGATCTGCAAAATACTCACCATACCTCTCAGCAAATAGCTTGGGGTGTCTACTTTCCAAAATGGGGTAATTTGGGAGGGGGGGGGGGATTTGTGCCATCCAGGCATTCCATGGCCTCTGAAACTGTGATAGGCAGTGAGGAGTGAAATAAAAAATTTACACCCTTAGAAAAGCCTGAAGCAGTGCTTGGTTTTTGGGGTCCCGTACGCGGCTAGGCTCCCAAAAAGTCTCACACATGTGGTATCTCCATACTCAGGAGAAGCAACAGAATGTATTTTGGGGTGTAATTTCACATATGCCCATGGCATGTTTGAGTAATATATCATTTAGTGACAACTTTGTGCAAAAAATAAAAATTTATTTTTTTCGCAACTTGTGTCAAAGTATAAAATATTCCTTTGACTCGACATGCCTCTCGGCAAATAGCTTGGGGTGTCTAATTTCCAAAATGGGGTCATTTGGGGGGGGGGGGGGGTTTGAACTGTCCTGGCATTTTATGCACAACATTTAGAAGCTTATGTCACACATCACCCACTCTTCTAACCACTTGAAGACAAAGCCCTTTCTGACACTTTGTTTACATGAAAACATTTTTTTTTGCAAGAAAATTACATTGAACCCCCAAACATTATATACTTTTTTTAAAGGAAAGGCCCTACAGATTAAAATGGCCGGTTTTGCATATTTTTTTCCCACACAGTATTTGCGCTGCAATTTTTCAAACGCATTTTTTTGGGAAAATTTTTTAATGTACTAAAACACACTATATTGCCCACATTTTTGATTAAATAAAAAAGATGATATTAGGCCGAGTACATGGATACCAAACACGGCATGCTTTAAAATAGCGTACAAACGCACAGAGGTGACAAACTACATACATTTTTAAAAGCCTTTACAGGTTACCACATTAGATTTACAGAGGAGGTCTACTGCTAATCATTTATTTTTATTTTTTTAAACTGTTCCTTCCATTTTTTATTTTTTTTATTGTTATCTTAGGAAATGTAAATATCCCCTATGATAGCAATAGGTAGTGACAGGTACTCTTTTTAAAAAAAAAAAAAAAATTGGCGTCTATTAGACCCTAGATCTTTCCTCTGCCCTCAAAGCATCTGACCACACGGTTCGGTGTGATAAAATGCTTTCCCAATTTCCCAATGGCGCTGTTTATATTTGGGAGGGGGGACATTCCCCCCTACTGCTTGTAAAAGCAGTCTAGAGGCTAATTAGCCACTAGGATTGCTTTTACATGAAAGCTGATCGCTGGCTGAAAAGAATGATACCAAGATGATACCTAAACCCACAGGCATCATTCTGGTATAACCATTCAAAGTCCAGCAACATACCAGTACGTTGCTGGTCCTTGTTGGACATATATTGTAATCTTTTTTTTTTTTTTTTCATGCAGCCTGTTGGCTGAACGAAAAAAAGAGATTGATCGGTGGGGATGCCCACCATTAGAATACCTACCTTCATCCACCCACTTCTAATGATGGGCATACATGCACCATTTATATATGCCAAAGCATGGGGGCATCCTCCCGCAAAAGTTATGCTGCGTACACAGGGCTCGACAAAACCCGGGCGCCAGGTCGCATTTGCTATTAGAATTAGTGACCTGGCACAGCACAGCTGGGGGTATCCTGTCTCCGTGGACCCCCCGCGTGATCGAGTCGTGCCGTTACGCCGACGGCCGGTAATTGAGGCCATGGCTTTGAGGCCTTCTGCGGTCATATGATTCCTTCTGGAATCTGGCGCCCTCTTGTGGTGGCCATTGGTATGACAACCAGCAATGCTAATGGAGCTTCCCCTGCCTGTTTTTATTGCCTGCCTATCTCCTTCCCTTTATTTAGAACCCCTAAACATTATATATATATATATTTTATTCTAACACCCTAGAGAATAAAATGGTGGTCGTTGCAATAGTGTCCGTATTTGCGCAGCGGACTTACAAGCGCACTTTTTTGGGGAAATTTATTTTATTTAATAAAAAAATAAGACAACAGTAAAGTTAGCCCAATTTTTTTTATATTGTGAAAGATAATGTTACGCCGAGTAAATTGATACCCAACATGTCATGCTTCAAAATTGCACCCGCTCATGGAATGGCGACAAACTTTCCCCCTCTAAAATCTCCATAGGCGATGTTTAAAAAATTCTACACACGTTTTGAGTTACAGAGGAGGTCTAGTGCTAGAATTATTGCTCTCGCTCTACCGATCACGGCGATACCTCACATGTGTGTTTTGAACACCGCTTTCATATGCGGGCGGGACAGGGCGCGCTTAAAAAAAAATTGTTTTTCTTATTTTAACTTTTATTTTTTTCACTCTTCTGTTAAAAAAAAAAATTGTGTCACTTTTATTCCTATTACAAGGAATGTAAAAATGCCTTGTAATAGAAAAAAGCATGACAGGTCCTCTTAAATATGAGATCTGGGGTCAGAGAGACCTCAGATCTCATATTTACACTAAAATGCAATAAAAAAAAAAATTGTCATTTGAACATAAATAAATTAATAAAATGTCCCTCTAAGAGCTATGGGCAATGATTTGGAGACAGGTGGGGGGGCACACACTCTCATCCCCTCGCTCGTCTCCATGTCAGGCCATGGACAGGTCCGGATCGCCGTTACCGACCTGGCTCCTAACTTTTTTAGCTGGCTCCTAGATTCCAAGCAAATTTGCCAAGCCCTGTGCGTACACACATTTGGACTTTTCCATGGGCAAGCCTCCGTCGGAATTTCGACCGTATGTATGCAGCATTAGGAGCAAATCGCTCCTCCACCCCTGCTGCCCCCATGCTTCGGCATATATGCTCTTTTTTTTAACTGTGGTGGTAAAATCACCTCCTACAGCGTTGGAGTCATGGCTTTATGTATCATGGGAGCAAACGTTGTTGCTGTCAAGATAAATAAATCCACGCTGCAGCTGAATGGTGCACCTAAAAACAAAAAAAATGGTTAACAATAAAACGCAGTAAACAGTAAATTATACAAAAAATTACATACCTGAAAACCCAAGCATGATAAAACATTGCAGAATAGAATACAGTAAAAAAAGAGCAACAATAGAGAGAGAGAGAACAATAAAACTACTTTGTTTTTTTTTACTTTTTTTTTACATTTTTTTTTCACTTTTTTTGTAACTGTAATTGTAACAACCGTAACGGTTCGGGTCTCTCAAAATGCGATGGCATCTTGGGAGACCCTGTGCAAGTGTGTCCTAGTCTGTGAAATGCTGTACCCTACACTAAAACTTCACTAGTGTGTGGTAGCGTTCAAAACACTCACCAATGCAAAGACCAGGATTATCAGGACTTGGACAATAATAATGGGTGTCATGCCTATATCCGCGCTTTGTACAGACACGACATCTTCTTTGGGGGGCTCGTTGGGTAGGGGGTACTCTTGAGGACATACGGAAAATGCCTCTCATGCAGCCGGCTTACTGCATTTGGTTGGGAATGGTGAGGTGCAGAACCGTCTGGATACAGAAGGTCTGTGATAATCTCTTTCTGGAATGTAAGGAAGGATAAAGTCCCGCCTGAAGCTCTATATAGCACATAAGCGTTCAGCAAAGCCAATTGAAATAAGTAAACAGACACTTTTGTACCAGCGTCTGGCCTTATGGGCAACTAGATATGGTGCCAACAACTGGTCGTTGAGGTCCACCCCTCCCATATTTTGGTTATACTCGTGGACACAGGGGGGTTTCTCCACAACACCAGTCCCCATAGTAATTTGGACTGTCGTGTCTGCATCGAAGTAAGAACGAAAACATTCTTATCCCTCCACTTCATAGCAAGCAAGTTATTACACTGCAAGCAGGCTCTCTCCCCCAGCCTAAGACGAGAATCTAGAAGCTGCTGGGGAAAGCCCAAGCAATTAGGTCGCACGGTGCCACATGCTCCAATCTGCTGCTCAAACAAATGACTAAACAGTAGCACGCTCATGTAATAATTGTCCACGTACAAGTGGTACCCCTTTTCGAATAAGGGTGACACCAAGTTCCATATTATCTTGCCAGCGCTCCCTATGTAATCTGGGCAGTTCTCCAGCTCTACGTAACTATATGTTCCCTCATAAACCGTAAAGCTCCATGTATAGCCTGTTGTCCTGTCACAGAACTTATAGAGCTTGACCCTGTATCTGGCACGCTTGCTGGGAAGGTACTGTTTGAAAGACAAGCGACCAGAAAATTTAATCAGGGACTCATCAACGCAGACAACTTGATCGGGAATAAACAAGGCTGCAAAACGTTGGTTGAAGTGGTTTATGAGGCATCGAATTTTGTAGAGCCGATCGTATTCAGGGTCTCCACGAGGACGACAAAGTTCATTGTCGTTGAAATGCATGAACCGTAAGATCTGCTCGTATCGTTTCCTGGACATGGAGGCAGAGAACACGGGCATATGGTCAATTGGGTGCGTGGACCAATATGTCCGCAACGTCATGAATTTATGTATGCCCATGTTGAGGGAAAGGCCCAGAAAAGTCTTAAATTCGGAAACCGTAATTGGTTTCCAATCTCTGGCAAGGGAAGGCAACTGGGGATTAGCGGTGATGTGTTGGCCAGCATATAAATTAGTTTGGTCCACAATAGATCTATAGAGATCTTCCGTGAAAAACAGCGAATAAAAATCAAGTGGCGCAAAATCAGCTGTTTCCACCTCAATACCGGGTTGGCCAGTGAATGGGGAAGTATGGGTTCTGCAGAAGTGGTGAGCACCCAATCAGGATTGCCGAATTCTGCAGGAAGGACACTATGGGAATGATGGGCCTGCCTTTGTCTTCTTCTTGGTGGCAGCGGGACACTACTTGTACTTGCCACCTCGCCAGCTTGAACTGCACTTATGGGACTCGCCACGTCACCACGTGTTACTGCAGTGCTGGATGTATGTCCAGGGTATACTAGGCCGCTGGTGTTTGCCAGTTCACCAGAAGGAATAGCGGCACTAGTACTGGCTCTCTGCTCCATATGAGGGACCTGCGTTTCTTGCACCTCAAGAACATCAGAAGATTGGAATCGGGTACGCCTGACCTTAGCAGGGACCTCACCTTCGTCGTCAGAGCCATCTGTCATGGAGCCGCTGTCCTCTACAGGATCGTATTCTGAGCCTGAATCTGACAGATGAGTGACCTCCTCTTCACTATCTGTCATGCTCAGAAACGTGTAGGCCTCTTCACTAGTATACCTTTGATTTTCCATTTTGGGCTCTAAATTTACTGGTGCAACTAGTGAGATTCACAGGTAAAAAAGCACCTAGGCTGTCAACTGTATAAAAAGCTACCAAAAAAATGTTAGCGATCGCAGGGATCAGGCCTGACTCTGCGAGAGCGCTGCAGTAAAGTGTGTTGTGTTTTGTAATTGACAGTGATCGATCGATACTGCACTTGGGTGGGCTGGGCAGAAGTGCAAAACGCAGGTGCTAGCAGGTATCTGGGCTGATCCCGCTAACAATGCTTTTTTTGGAATCCTAAACTGCTGGGGACGCTAGTATAGATCTGATCAGATCAGATATTGATCTGTTCAGATACTATACCACTAAGGGAGGTGTATGCTTTGCGCGTGGGTGTTAGCGATACTGGCACTAACCTAATGCTGCCTGGGGTGACGCAGACTCCATCTGACCCTAAAACCTTATTGATATCACCCGCCAGGCGATCAAGGGGTTAAACCTTTATTGGGTAATAAATGGCGGGTGCACTGATGCTATAAAAAGCAAATGAACTAACCAGCGTCACCCGTAACACTTATACGGTGATCACTGGTGAAAAGTTTAACTAGCGGCAATCAGGGGGTGAAAACCTTTATTAGGTAATATATGGGGGTACCTGACGCTATATAAAAACCTGACGGGGAACCTATATAACTAACTGGCAAACCAGCGTCACCAGTGATACTTCTACGGTGATCACTGGTGAAAGGGTTCACTCTAGGGGCAATCAGGGGGTTAAAACCTTTATTAGGTTGTATATGGGGGTACCTAACGCTATAAAATCCTGGCGGTGAACCTAAAAAAAAAACTGGCTACCTAGCGGCACCCGTGACACTAATGCAGGGATAGGCTTAGTGACACTGGCAAAAGGGGGTGAAAGGGTTACTTGGGGGGCAATCAAGGGGTTAAACCTTTATTAGGTGGGGTAGGGGCTACCCTGGACCTAAAGGGGCCTAAAGCTAACTGCCCTGTAACTTTTTACAGTCACAAATGACACTAAATGCAGTGATCAGTAAATAAATGACCACTGCAATCAGTGACACTGTGGCTGGGGGGGGGGGTGACTTGTGTGCCTATGTGTGCCTATGTGTCAGTGTAATGTTGGTGCACTTACTTGGATGTCTTCTCTCCTCACCATTCTGGTCAAAAAGACCGCCACAAGGAGAGTGACATCACTTCCGCCTGCCTGTGTTTACAGTTCACAGGCAGGGGAAGCTTCTCATTCGCCAGGAGCGATTGCGAGGGGGTGGCCAGAAATCAATGGCCGGCCCCTCATCATGGATTGCTCCTGAAGCGAAACAGACTGCCGCCCCCCAGCGGGTGGGGGTCCGATCGGACCCCCCACCCGCTGGAAGGCAGGCACCTACAGGTACGTTGATGTGCCTGTCCGTGCCATTGTGCCGACGTATATGTACAGGCGGTGGTCCTTAACTGGTTAAACTGACAGTCTGTGTCTGGGTTTGTAACGCATGCCTGAGTTGGAGGTATTGGTAGAATTGTTTCCGTGTTAGAGGGAATTCCCTGCATACATTTTCAAATGATTTGAGTACATTACCATCATATAATTGTGTGAAGAACCATATCCCTATTCTTGACCAAAGGGAGTAGCCCTGTTTGGATAGCTCAGGGTAGTTGGGATTGTTCCAGATGGGAGTAAACTCCATTGGACCATCTATGGTCAGTGCACTTTTAACTGCCTTCCAAACCTTCTGGAGTAGTATTGCTGTTGGGGAAGACGAAGGGATACCCAGCAGAACCATCTCCAAATGAGAGCAGCTGCATAATAGGGTCATCTGAATCATGTAGATCCCATCCTGCAAGCTGTTTAAGCTGTGATGCTAAAAAGTACATCTTAGAGTGTGGTACCTTTTTTCCAGATAAGATTGCGAAATTGGGAATCAATCTTGAACCATTTGTTACAAGAAAGTTCCCCCTCGGATGGGACTTTAAAAGCCACATACATTGAATAGCATAGAAAAATGTTTATTGATTACATAAAACAAGTGAATCAAACAATGATTGAAAAATCCTATCATAAAATGTCTAACAACCAATGTTGTATAATAAAACAAACATGCCCACAAAACATGATAAAACAGTACATATAAAATGATACAAGTACTCTCCAGTGGAATGGCGATCCCTGGTACCTGACATGTTTCCAGTCTAATACCTTCGTCAGGTGAAGAGAGCAGGAGTAAGTACGATCAAAAACATATATTTTAGCTCTAAAACAATAAGAAAAAAACATAAGTGGAACATAGGGCATGTGCAATAATCAACAATATTTTTTACTGGTACCAACTGCCCAAGCTGCAGATTACATACCAAATAGAGAAGCTTCATATCACGAGCAAGTGAGGCAACTGTCGGGATGGGGGATGCAGATCAAATGTCAGCTTAAAATCAAGATCTAGAACACTGAATTCCCAAATCCATTAAGTAACATATAAGCAGCAGCAGGTGGACTGGTGCTAAACAGGGACATAATATCAGTGTCATATATGCACATCAAGAATCCAGGACTACAGTACATATATCTATCGGTCAGCGGGAAGAAAAAAAGAAATACCCACCCTTATATCAATAGAAGAGGCTAATTCTAACTGCAATGGAATGAATAAAGAAACAAAAAACACCTACTGTTCTTGTGTTTCGGGTGTATGCTCAGGTAGGTAACAGGGAAGGAGCTAGCCAATGCCTTAAAATAAGGCTCCCAAATCAGTGGGTACCCCAATAGTCCCTATCTTCCTGCATGCATCCTGTATAGAACATACCACTGGTTAGGGACATTCATCTTTGTAAAGTATACAGTAGGCTACAATAGTTCAAACTGCAGGTTCACTTACATATGTAAAGGTTGGTATCTGTCTCAGTGACGTATCCCCTCTCTGCAATGCTTAATTTGTACGGTGTCCATCCTGCTCTATTTGTATAATGGCGCTGAACGCCGGCGCATGCGCTCTAGCGTAACGTCGTGGCAATTGTGTGACCCAGCAGCATCCGTACGCGGGCGCATGCGCAGATGGGTCCCGTCAGTCAATTGGAACGCAGCGTTCATGTCACGTTGCATGTGGCCCAAGCAGGGCGGCCCTATGTGTCACCACCTGGAAATGGTGGCCAACGAGACCGCCATACCCTTCTTTGGACCAGCCACCGAAACAAACAGTGAGTCTGACTTCCGAAAGGGAGCCGTGGCAGACAAGTATACCTTCAGAGCCCTAACCACATTGAGAGCGTGAAGGGCCACCTCCTTGGGGTGCTTCGGCTTAGGACACAACGATGGTATTGATATGAAAAGCCGAAACCACCTTCGGTAGAAAGGACGGTTGCGGACGCAACACCACCTTATCCCTGTGCATGACCAGATAAGGCGACTTGCATGACAAGGTCGCCAATTCCGAAACCCTCCTGGCCGATGTGATAGCCACTAGAAATACCACTTTCTGTGAACGGTGGCTTTTGAAGCGCCAACACCAGGTACAAATCCCACAGAGGTAACGGTGGACGCACCAGAGGGACTACATGTCGCACCCCCTGAACGAAGGTACTCACTAATGAATGAGACGCCAGGGGTCGCTGGAAAAAGACAGCCAGAGCTGAAATTTGCCCCTTAATGGTGCTCAACGCCAACTTCTGGTCTACACCTTGCTGAAGAAACAGCAGGATCCTTGATATAGAAAAGGAGCATGGATGCCACCCTTTCTCCTCACACATGGAGATATAGGCCTTCCAGGTACGATGGTATATCTTCCTTGAAGAAGATTTCCGTGCCCTCAACATAGCTGCAATCACCGAGCCCGACCAACCCCGGTTCCTCAGCACCTGGCTTTCAACAGCTATGCGCTAAAGCCAGTGACGGTAAAGCAGGGTGAAAGATTGGACCTTGAGATAAGAGGTCCTATCGCAGCGGCAGTCACCAGGGAGTGTCTGCCACCAGACGCACCAGGTCTGCGTACCAGGGACGCTGAGGCCAATCTGGGGCCACCAGGATCACCGGGATTCCCTCGGCTTCTACTCTGCGCAGCAGGCGTGGCAACAGCTTTAGTGGAGGAAAGGCGTAGATCAGCTGGTACTGATCCCATGGAGCCACCAGCGCGTCTGCCGCATCTGCCCACGGATCTCTTGTCCTGGACATGAATCTTGGCACCTTCCAGTAGAGGCGGGAGGCCAATAGATCCACATCTGGTGTGCCCCATTTCCGGCACAACCGCCTGAATATCCCCGGATGCAATGCCCATTCTCCTGGGTCCAGCATCTGTCGACTCAGATAGTCCGCCTGCCAATTTGCCACCCCCGGGATGTAAATGGCCGACAGGGCTGGTACGTGTCGCTCTGCCCACCGAAGTATGTGAGCGACCTCCCGAGCAGCGGCTGAGCTTCTTGTTCCCCCTTGGTGATTTATGTACGCCACCACCTTGGCGTTGTCTGACTGTATCCTGGTCGGATGGCCTTGAAGACACGTCGACCATGTGTGGAGGCACAGCCTGATCGCTCTCAATTCGAGCAGAGTGATCGGCAACTTGGATTCGTCCGTCGACCAGAGGCCCTGAGCCGACTGAATCCCCATCACTCCACCCCAGCCTGAGAGACTGGCGTCCATAGTGATCACCGTCCATTTCAGAGGAAGGAACGATTTTCCGGACTGAATCACCGGGGACCTCAACCACCAGATCAGAGAGTCCCTGACTGGCTGGCTCACCTGGACCTGTCGATCCAGGGACAATGGAGATTTGTCCCATTTTGTCAAAATCTCTTTCTGCAGGACTCTGGTGTGGAACTGGGCATAAGGTACTGCCTTGAAGGCGGCTCCCATGAGCCCCAGTACTCGCATGCAAAAGCGGAGCGACGACCACTTGCGGTTCATCAGTAGTAGATCTGAGAGTCTGCAATTTGTCTGAGGGGAGAAAGACCCTCGCTTCCCTGGAGTCCAATAGTTAAACCCAGGTGCTCCAGACGCTGGGTCGGCACAACCACCGACTTCTTTAGGTTCAACAGCCACCCAAATTCTCGCAGAGTCTGCATGGTGATCGCCACATCCTCTAATTCTGAAGCGGAAGATGCTCTCAGGAGGAGATTGTCTAGGTAACCCACGATCGCGATCCTGTGTTGTCGCAGCAACACCAATACTGGAGTCAGTACTTTGGTAAAGACTCGGGGGGCTGATGCCAGGCCAAAGGGAAGAGCCGCAAACTGGTAATGGGCTTCCCCGACTGCCAAACGCAGAGATTTTTGATGCCGAAGGCATATGGGTATGTGCAGGTAAGCATCCTAGATGTCCAAAGATGCCAGGGAGTCCCCTTGATGGAGAGCAGCGACTACTGAGCGAACTGATTCCATTCTGAACCTCTGCACTTTTACAAAGTGATTGAGGGCTTTTAAGTCCAAGATTGGACGTACCCCTTCCTTCTTGGGAACCACAAACAGATTTGAGTAGAACCCCTGGAAGCGTTCCGATTCTGGAACTGGTACAATCACCCCGATTCAGCAAGTCCCTTACTGCCCCTAACAGGGCCTCCTGGCGAAACGGGGACGCGGGTATGCTGGAGGGGAAGAATCGGTTTGGCGGCCAAGAGAGAAACTCTATCTTGTAGCCTGTGGAAATCAGGTCGCAGACCCATTGTTCGGATAACCAGGAGGTCCACAGGGCTGCAAACTCCCGAAGGCGACCCCCCACCCGATACATGGGTGGGGGCAAGCCTTCATGCAGTAGCACTATTGTTAGGCTTGCGGGTTCCAGGGACGCTTTTGACCGTCCGTGGACGTCCTGTCGGCCTGGGAATGTTTTGTCGAAGCACCAGGCGGACGAAAAGGCTGATTGTGAGCGGCGTGGCTCCTTAGCCTTCCTGGCCTGTGGGAGTAGCGTACTCCTACCACCCGTGGCATTTTTAATAATGTCATCCAATGAAGCTCCAAAGAGCCGGTCGCCAAGGAAGGGAAGATCCGTCAGGGCTTTTTTGGATGCCTGGTCAGCAGACCAGCATTTAAGCTAAATTAGGCGCCTCAGCACCACAGCTGACACTGAAGCCCTGGATAACAGAGGGAGAGTATCCAGGGCCGCGTCAAACGTACTTAAGGCCTTGCACTAGTTGGTCTGCTAGTTCCATGCAGACAGGGGAGGCGTTTTGCTCTCCCAATTCGCAGTGCAAATGTTTTGCCCACTCAATCCGTGTCTGCGACACCAGTGCGGATGCCAGTACTGGTAGCACGGCTGACCCCACAACCGTAAACAAGGAACGAGCCACCGCCTCGGCCTTCCTATCTGTGGGGTCCTTGAATGCCGGAGTCTCCTCAACCGGGATCGTGGTTACTTTAACCTAGATACTGGGAGTCCACGACTGGAGGAGTTGACCATTTTTTTAGAAGGCTTTCCTCAAAGGGGTAACGCACCGCCATGTTTTTGGGGACCGAAAAGGTCCTTTGCGGCCGGCCCCATTCCCTGTAGATGAACTTGTCAAAATAAGCCAAACACAGGAACACCTTAGGTGAACGTGCTGGCTTGCGGGACCCAAAAGGGACCAATACCTCAGCAGAGGGATTTGCTGGCTCTAGGATCTTCAGAGTATCGCGCACAGCTGTGATATGTGCTCCAACAAACGCTTTGTCGCGCCCGGACCCAGACGGGGAATCATCCTCACTGTCCGAATGGTCCTGGTCAGTCTCATCTGATCAGAGCAGGGGTCACCAGCCACAGCAGGGCCCGAGTCTGCATCAGAGCTCTCCCCAGAGGACGGAGGGTAGGGGCCTTTTACGTGCACCTTTCCTTCCACGCACTGCTTATATTTTAGCAACAAAAGAGTTATGGACCGCCGTCAGGGTGTCCATGGGCACAGCGCTATCTACAGGTGACCCGGTTGCAATAGCCTGGATTTCGGGGGAAGAAACACCAGTTTCTGAAGCCATGCTGATCCTACCCTGTCTGCCACCTGCAAGGGAACTTAGGGCAGTGAAGGTCCCACCCTCCTGCTGCCGCCACATGGGGGGGTACCTAGCGCCAGACTCGCAACCCTGGGGCGTTCTGTGATTGTTACTAGCCGTGCCTGTAGTTCCCAGGAGGTTACCCAGTTGCAGAGTGAAGAAACTGTCGGCAGCAGCTGTATAGAATAGCGGTGAAACGATCTGCAGAGCTTGCACCAGCATACAGGGAAGAGCCATCCAGTGTCCTGTATACACAGTGGACACAGGAAACAGCATGTGAGCACCTGTAATGCTGCCACAAGAGAACTGCGGTGAAAAGAGTGCTTGGGCTTCAAAAAAATGGCCGCCAATGCAACTAATAGGAAAATCCCATAGAAAATGGCTGCTGAGGCTCACAAGGGGAACCTGCTTTGCCCACAATCAAAATAGCTGCCAGACAGCGCCATGAGATTACAGGAAAAAAAAATCACAGAACAGTGCTGCTTGCATTCAGCAAGAACACCTCCACAGACACCTTTTGGGACCCCCCAGACCGGCACCAGGACCAACGCTAGCCGCACAGAGCCCCTTACAGGTGAAAGACCCAGCGAGCCCCACACACACACACACCGCCCCCAGCACATGCAGCCACCCCCCCCCCCCCCCGGAGGGGGGAAGGAGGGGGAGATAGGGACGTGGGAGAGAATAGGAGGAGGTGAGGTGGCCCCCGAATCGACCTCCCAGGGAATGCCCAGCTGCTCATCCTACCGAAGCAGGGAGAGCCGTACTTACCAGTCCTGAAGAGCTGGGAGACATTCCATCACAGACCTACTCCTGCGCAGTTACAGGGTAGCTGTTGGCCCAGTATACTGTGATCCAGACATCAGTAGCCCGGTCATATGTATACCCCGGAGCATTGAAGCTCACCGACCACCTCTGGAGCTGAGGTATGTCGGGGCCTGCCGAGACTTAGCTGCGGCCTACACATGCTCGATGGCCGGACTGGGGAGACTACAAGGATAACTTAACCAGCCTGTCACCCTGCCGGCAGTTGATAGAGGATCCCAGGATCTTTCATCTTGCGCAAAAACATCAAACCTGCATAAAAAAAATGGACCAAAGGGCCCGCAGGGTTCCTAGGTGATTCTCCTTCACTAGGCAAAATAAAACTGAGTTCTGCCTGGGCATCAGGGAGGGTTGTTAGCACAGGGTCCGCCCCCTGGGGCGGGACTAAAGTTCTGTGTATTGTGTTACAATTTTTGCCTAGTTCTTCTAATGGCAGGCTAACAAACCCATTTAGTTACAGAGAGGAGCTGTGTCGGTCGGTGAATATAAGAGAAAAAAAAATTATCATAAAGATGTCATAAAACTATCCCCTATTTTGTAAACGCCATAACTTGCGCAAACCAATCACTCACTTATTGTGATTTTTTTTATTTTATTTTATTTTTACCAGAAATATGTAGAAGAATATGCATCGGCCTAAACTGAGGAAAAAAAAAATACTAACCTCTGCAGCCGTTCGCTCTCCCCTCCTCACACACTGTCTCTGTATGAGGAGGGAGAGCCGGCGATGAGCGATGATCTCATATGTTTACATATGAGATCATCTCTCATTGGACACTCAGATCGCACTGTAAACTGCCGCTGTGATTGCCCATTTACAGCGATCTGTGACTGGCTGTGTCCAAGGGATACGGCCAGCACAGAATTTGCCCGATGCGCGCTCGAGGGAGCACGCATTGCAGAAGTAAACAGGAGGGTGTCCAGGGACGGCCTCCCGGCAATTGGCTTCCGCGCTGTAGCCGTCTTTCGGCTATAGCGTGGGCGCCTAGTTGTTAAAAGCCACATACATTGAATAGCATAGAAAAATGTTTATTGATTACATAAAACAAGTGAATCAAACAATGATCGAAAAATATGATTTTTATAACAGCTTACCTGTAAAATCCTTTTCTTTTGAGGTACATCGCGGGATACAGGGACTCAGTAATTACTGATGGGTTATAGGGTATCACTAGGTGATTGGACACTGGCACACCCTAGACAGGAAGTTCAATCCCCTATATAAACCCTCCCCCTACTGGAGGTACCTCAGTTTTGTAGCAAAGCAATATAAGTGTATTAGAAGAGGGGAGGGACCTCTGTGTCCTGTGATGTACCTCAAAAGAAAAGGATTTTACAGGTAAGCTGTTATAAAAATCCTATTTTCTTTCTCACACATAACGGGACACAGAGGACAATTACTTGTCGAATCCATTTAGCAATGGTAGATTTCGACACTGCCTATGCTCTCTTAGGACCCTCTGGCAATACGAACAAAACTAGGATGAGGGCGTAACACCACTCTATCCTTGTGCATTATCAGATACGGTTCTTTACAAGAGAGGGCCCACTAATTCTGATACTCTTCTGGCAGACGAAAGGGCCACCAGAAAAATTTATTTCCTTGTCAACAGAACTAAGGGAATTTGATGTATCAGTTCAAAAGGCTGCTTCTGTAAAGCTGACAGAACCAAATTCAAATCCCAGGGGTTCAGAGGCGCCCTAACTGGAGGATTAAGGCGCGTTACCCCTTGTATAAAGCTTTGGACCAAAGAGTGCGAAGCAAGTGGACATTGAAACAGAACCGATAAGGCAGAGACTTGGCCCTTGATGGTACTCAAGGCCAGTTTCATCTAACCCATTTTGCAGAAATTCGAGGATTCTGCTTATGACATATTTTCTGGGGTGCCAACCCCTGGATTCACACCAGGAGACATATGCTTTCCAGACTCTGTGATAAATCATTCTGGAAGCTGGCTTTCTTGCATTAATCAAGGTAGATATCACAGGGCCCGAAAGCCCACGATTCTTCAGCATGTGGGTTTCAATTTAATTTAGAGCTTGTAAGGTAGGATGGAATATTGGTCCCTGGGATAGCAGGTCTGGATGGGAATGCATAAATCAGAGAGAACTGATGCCACGGAGTTACCAATGCATCTGTCCCGCATGCAAGAGGATCCCTCGTTCTTGACACAATGTAGTCAATCTTGTTGTTGAACCTGGACGCAAAGAGATCTACATCCGGAACCCCCCCATCTCTGGCATATGACCAAGAAGACGTCGGGGTGAAGAGACCATTCGCCTGGGACTAACTGCTGGCGGCTCAAGTAGTCCGCCTGCCAGTTCTCTACCCCCGGAACGAAGACTGCCCATATGCATGGCACATGTCTTTCTGCCCAGATTAAGATCTGGTTTACTTCTCTCTGAGCTGCACGACTCTTGGTGCCCCCTTGGTGATTGATATAAGCCACTGCTGTGGCATTGTCAGACTGGATCCTGACAGGGCAACCCTGCAACCTGAGTGTCCAGGCTTTTAGGGCTAGATACACCGCAGGGATCTCCAGAATGTTGATGGATAAGGCCCTCTCGGTCTTGGACCATCTCCCTTGGATAGTCGACTGTTCTAGGACTGCCCCACAGCCCGAAAGACTGGCATCTGTTGTTACCACTGTCCAGGTAACTGGTAAAAAGTATTTTCCTTTCTGCAGATTTTCAAGTATCAACCACCAGCTGAGGCTCCGACGCATTGTAGGGGACAGATGCATCGGAAAATCTAACACCTGAACCTTCTTGTTCCAGGCCGATAGGATACTGTTTTGCAGCAGCCTTGAATGAAACGGAGCATAGGGAACTGCTTCGAATGAAGCCACCATCTTCCCCAACAACCTCATACAAGACGAATAGAAGGACCCTTCTTTGCATTGACTGCCTGAATCCGTTCTCTTATAGCACTGATCTTTGCTTGGGGTAGGAATACCCTCTGCTGGGCTGTATCTATGACCAGACCCAAATACTCTAGTCTTCCTACTGGTTTTAAAGAAGACTTATCTAAGTTGAGGACCCAACCTAAGCAGGTAGTTGATTGTGGTGACCAAATTTTGGTCCAGGCTGGCTACCGACCAGTCTATCAAGAGCAAGTCATCTAGGTATGCTATTATTCTTATACCTTGGGCCCTTAATCTGGCCAGAAGAGGGGCCAAGATCTTTGTAAACACCCGAGGTGCAGTAGCTAGCCTGAAAGACAGCGCTACAAACTGAAAGTGGCATTTTTCTACTTCGAAACACAGGAACTTTTGATGAGCAGGGAAAATAGGTACATGCAGTACACTTTAGTAGTCTTCCCTCCACTCGAGTAAGCGGGGGCGCCCCTTCATAAGGAGGTCTTAGCGTTTTGTCTTGAAGACCTTCTTCCCCAGGACTTCTTTTGTACCTAGGGTGGACTCTGAGTTTTAACCTTTGAGCCTGACAGAGGAGGCCATCATGACTGCCTGGAGGCTCATGACCCTGGCACTGGAGAAAGTGCCCATTTAAAGGAGGGAAGTTTACTCCTTTTCTTGACTGGTAAAAGGGTGCTAGAGATCCTTTGGATATAATTGTCCAAATCCTCTCGAGTTTTGCATCACAAAAGGGAAATCCCGCCAGGAGTTTCTCACATGGTGATTCGGCTGACCAATTTTTCAGCCATAAGATTCTACGCATGTGTACCAACCCAAGCATAAGGCGAGAGGTCTGAAGGATAGAATCTCTGATCGCATCAACAGCAAAACACAAAGCCACTGGTAGGTTAGCTAACCCCCGGACTTGCTGTTCAGGTAAAGCTTTAAGCACCTGTCTAACATGGTCTTGACAGACTCCAATTGCTGCCACTGCACGTTGAGCTACTGAACCTGCCAAGGAGAAAAAGTTTTTTAATAGGAATTCCATTTTCTTATCAGTTGGATCCCTAAGCATCTGAGCATTGTCAACAGGACAAGACAGGCTTTTGTTTATGGAGGAAATGGCGGGGTCAACTGCCGGTATACCCCAGATCTTAGTAAATTTTTCCTCTATAGGATAAAGTGTAGAAAACTTTTTAGGATTGAAAAAAATGTTTATCTGGGTGATCCCACTCAGAATAGATAAGCTTTTCCAGTAAACCATGAACAGGAAAGGCATGTGCAGTTTGAGGAGGTTTCAGTGAACCCAGAGAAGAAGTGGGTTCTTTAACTGACTCCGGTACGGGTAACTTAAGTGTGGAACGGACCAATCCAGCAAGAATTTGCACCAACATCTTCTCATCCTGAGAAGCTGAAGAGGGCCCTTCTCCACTAGATTCCTCAGAAGTGGAATCAGTCTCCTCCTGATACTCTGAGGGGGATTCCTCTCCTTTATCCCAGAGTTCCTCACTCTGAGGGTCCTGGGCGATAGAGAGGGGCCTAGTGCGTTTTCTTCCACTGAGTGAAGTTGCGATTAAGGCCACTAATCTTTCCTCTAAACCGTTTATGGTTGAGGAAAAAAACCTCCTGTGTAATGTAAACAGGGGCTGAAGTGCCAGAAGCAGCCCCTGACCCTGACGGCTCTCCCTTGCCAGCCTCCCTGGCTCCTGCAGGGGGGAAGGTGCTGCCGAGGGGGTCCTCAGAGCCTGAAGGGGACCCCTTTGAGCCCCTATTCTTTGGGGTACTTGTACCTCTTCTACCCATAGTGCAAAGCAACAAAAGGTAGAGGTACCACAAAAAAATGCACTGACTGCTGAGCACTGTAGTTCAGCAACTGCCGCTGCTACCGAGACTCAGTAAAATGTAAATGCTGCCTGGGAATGCCTGTGCCTCCACACTCAAATGCGCCTGTCAGCTCTGTGTCCCTCCATAGGCTGTGTGCATCTGAAAAAGAGTGCACTTTAAAGCCTGTGTAGCCTAGTGCTCCGCCCCCCCAACCACTTCCACCCCCCCGTGCTCGTTTTTTATAAAAACAAGCATTTTCCACACGAGCAGAGGCTCTAACCCTGCCGACAAGCATGGAGGGGAGGCTGGGGCAAAGGAGAGGGAAGGGCCGGTGGACGTGAAGCTATATGTCTCAGTCCCCTAATCCATGGAGGGAGAATCTCAGAAGGAATAAAACCCTTTACCTTCATCCTTCCTGGAGCATGGCTGGAGGAGCATAGAGCGTGGACACCAAGCAAACAGATCAGGCATGAAAGGTATGTGCTCTTGGCAGCCCCCGGTGGCGACTATAGGCATAGCATACATTTACTTAAAAGGAGAAAACCTACTAGAATTAGAAAAATCCTTGAGTCTCCCTTACCTTATCCAGCTGCAGGGTTTGAATAACAGATCCAATCTTTACCTCTCATGGTGGGCTCCGTTAGGAAAAAAACCTTCAGAGACTGGGGCCCCCTTGAATAGGGGGATCCGCAGTTCTGGGCCCGTAAAGCACCCTGCCAGGAATATGGCTGGAAAAAACAAATACTGGGTCCCAGGGTCCAGCTCTCTAAAAAGAGAAGCATTACAGGTAAAACCTTGTTTCTTCGGACACGAGGCCCGCGTACCATCCAATTCGGTCTGGAAAATACACTTTGAATGGACCCGGTTGCATAGCTGGCCCCAGTAAGGATAATCCAGTGGAGCTCAGCACAGCACATCTTTACTTGTGACCAACACCTAAGACACTGGCGAAAAAACTGAGGTACCTCCAGTAAGGGGAGGGGTTATATGAGGGATTGAACTTCCTTGTCTAGGGTGTGCCAGTGTCCAATCACCTAGTGATACCCTATAACCCATCAGTAATTACTGAGTCTCTGTATCCCGTGATGTACGAGAAAGACATCTAACAACCAATGTTGTATAATAAAATGAACACGACACAAAACATGATTCAACAGTACATATAAAATGATACTAGTACTAGTACTGGATGGTGATCCCTGGTACCCAACGCGTTTCCAGGCTAATACCTTCGTTAGGTGAAGAGAGCAGGAATAAGTACGATCAAAAACATATATTTTAGTTCTAAAACAATAAGAAAAAAAACATAAGAAAAAAACAACCAAGTGGAACATAGGGCATGTGCAATAATCAACAATATTCTTTACTGGTACAAACTGACCAATCTTCAGATTACATACCAAATAGAGCAGCTTCATATCACGAGCAAGTGAGGCAACTGTCAGGATGGGGGATGCAGATCAAACAGCTTAAAATCAAAGTCTAGAACATAAACTTGCAAATCTTGCAGATAATGCGCAAAACCTCTTACTCCAATAATAAACCCTCTAAACAATTATTACAATAAAATATAATAAATGCTCAAAATGAAGGAAAGTGCTGACAGTCAATAAAGTGCTAAAATATGCCAATAGTTCATAAAGTGCAAAAGTCGCTAATATAAATATTCCAAGGATAACATCCAAGTAGGTGCACATGCTCTTGTTAACGAAATTCCCACTTTTGTGCAATAGTAGAGGTTCCACTGGTGTGTTCACCGTGCTCACAGTGCTCTTACCTTAAAGGCAATTAAATGGAGCCTTAGGCTGGGTTCACACTGCAGCGATGCGGGAATTGCTGCGAATCCGCTGCGGGTTCCCGCATCGCATGCCTCCCGGCGGCAGTTCACACTGCCCTATGCGAACTGCTGAGAGTGTCAGTGAAACGTTAATGACACCCCCAGATCAGTTCGCATATCGCAGTGCGATCTGCAAACTCGGACAGGAATTGGATCGCATGGTGTGAACACCCAATGCGATCCGATTCTGCTGCGGACCAAAAAAAAGGGTCCTGTGCGAGTTTGGGCCGGATGCGATGCGAATTCAGCCATACTATCTGTATGGCTGAACTCGCATCGCACAGAGATCGGATGTGATTTGCACTGCAGTGCGGTGCGAATCACATTCGATTCTCATCACCGCAGCAGTGTGAACCCAGCCTTAAATGAGTGCTTTAATTATCTATGTAGGCTTATGGATCCATATCACTGTGTTAGCTGCAGAGCTGAGCATCCAGTGTGATGTGGGAGGAATACTCATATGAGTAAACAGTATCCACATGAAAAGAGTAAAAAAACTCCAATAGTGTATTACCCCAATACATAAAATAAATTTAATAGGCATAAAAATGGCTGCTTACATTTAGCATAAAAAATTCAGGCCAGACATATGGTACATTGGCGTTCGCCGCTACCACCTATGTTACTTCCAGTATTAAGATGTTTACTTCCGGTAACAGGTAACGAAATCCGGTTCGTGGCGATTACTTCCGGTTGCATGCTTATGTCCTTGGGACTTCAAAGTTTTTGGAGATTCTGAATACTGTATATTTTTTTTAAAACCAGTGACTTTGGCAGCCGAGTAAACAGGAAGTGATGCCGTAATGTCGCTTTCATGTTTAAAATCAGGAGACTGGAACAAAGCCATTTCCGGCTTCGTGCCAGTCTGTCCTTAGCTGCCGGAAGAGGCGGATCGTGGATCGGGTCTCCCGGTGGGACGGGAGGCCCGTTCAGAGCGACGGGAGAGGGCCATCCCCTCCCGCTCCTCTGGGACAACAGCCGATTGGCTTTTAGCCGCATCAGTTCTTATGCCTGGAAAGCTGATTGCCCACTCTAAAAAAAGGTACCAGGATGATACCTGTAGCTGCGGGCATCATCCCAGTATAACTCCCGAAAGCTGAGGCCGAACATCTGCGTACGTTCGGCGGGAAGGGGTTAAGGAAGCAAAGGGGTCTGAGATGTACTTTGGTAGAGAAAAGGGTCTCCATTTTTTGACAGGTTGAGAACTTTGAACACTATATCCAGGAGGATATTAATCCTTAAGGGTTCAAATTTTCCCAATACTAGACAATACGGACATAGTGTTTAAAAAACACTGGGAGAACAATCTCCAACAATGCACAAAAACAATGATGCATTTACTCATTGAGTACCACCAAAAAAGGATATCAAATCTAGAGAAAGAGATTGAGTGAGTCTATGCCAAATTGGAGTCCTTTAAAAAGGTACCCACGTTACGGGAACAAGAAGAAAACATCAAGGGCCATATAGACCTATTGGTGAAGGAACTAATAACTACCAAAGAACAAAAATTTTGGAGGGACAAAACAGCATTCAGGGAGGGAAAAGCGTATCATTGGCAGCAACGCAATACTCGCCAAAGGGCGCGAAAACAAAAAAAGTAATTCTAAGAGTTCTAAGAATTGGATGTACAAAGGGATCTAATTCATTTCTAAACTCTTTCTTCTGCGTGTTCACAGACCTCAAAGAAAGTATCCGGGAAACAAAAATGGCACTCGCCTGAAGCAGGAACCAACAGTAAAAAATATATCACGGAAACCGTAAAAAGGACACAAACTACTCCTGTGGTGGTGGGTATTGAGCACACAACTAAGGTAGACAATGCATGTGATGGCCCAGCTGGGCAAGGACGGTCAACTGTGGACCCTCCCAGGGCATCTGCCAAGGGAGGCTCCACGGATGCATATTGACATGAATGACAAAATGTTGGTGAGGGCGATCTGAGCATTATTAATCTGTCCGATGATGGACTTGCTCTCTTAAGGAAGGGGCCTTACATTTTGCCCGTATTTGAATATACAGTGCCTTGCGAAAGTATTCGGCCCCCTTGAACTTTTCAACCTTTTGCCACATTTCAGGCTTCAAACATAAAGATATAAAATTTAAATTTTTTGTGAAGAATCACCAACAAGTGGGACACAATTTTGTGAAGTGGAACGAAATCTATTGGATATTTTAAACTTTTTTAGCAAATATAAAACTGAAAAGTGGTGCGTGCAAAATTATTCGGCCCCTTTACTTTCAGTGCAGCAAACTCACTCCAGAAGTTCAGCGAGGATCTCTGAATGATCCAATGTTGTCCTAAATGACTGATGGTGATAAATAGAATCCACCTGTGTGTAATCAAGTCTCTGTATAAATGCACCTGCTCTGTGATAGTCTCAGGGTTCTGTTAAAAGCGCAGAGAGCATCATGAAGACCAAGGAACACACCAGGCAGGTCCGTAATACTGTTGTGGAGAAGTTTAAAGCCGGATTTGGATACAAAAAGATTTCCCAAGCTTTAAACATCCCAAGGAGCACTGTGCAAGCGATCATTTTGAAATGGAAGGAGTATCAGACCACTGCAAATCTACCAAGACCTGGCCGTCCCTCTAAACTTTCAGCTCAAACAAGGAGAAGACTGATCAGAGATGCAGCCAAGAGGCCCATGATCACTCTGGATGAACTGCAGAGAACTACAGCTGAGGTGGGAGAGTCTGTCCATAGGACAACAATCAGTCGTACACTGCACAAATCTGGCCTTTATGGAAGTGGCAAGAAGAAAGCCATTTCTCAAAGATATCCATAAAAAGTCTCGTCTAAAGTTTGCCACAAGCCACCTGGGAGACACACCAAACATGTGGAAGAAGGTGCTCTGGTCAGAAACCAAAATCAAACTTTTTGCCCACAATGCAAAACGATATGTTTGGCGTAAAAGCAACACAGCTCATCACCCTCAACACACCATCCCCACTGTCAAACATGGTGGTGGCAGCATCATGGTTTGGGCCTGCTTTTCTTCAGCAGGGGCAGGGAAGATGGTTAAAATTGAGGGGAAGATGGATGCAGCCAAATACAGGACCATTCTGGATGAAAACCTGTTGGAGTCTGCAAAAGACCTGAAACTGGGACGGAGATTTATCTTCCAACAAGACAATGATCCCAAACATACAGCAAAATCTACAAAGGAATGGTTGACAAATAAACCTATCCGGGTGTTAGAATGGCCAAGTCAAAGTCCAGACCTGAATCCAATTGAGAATCTGTGGAAAGAGCTGAAAACTGCTGTTCACAAATGCTCTCCATCCAACCTCACTGAGCTTGAGCTGTTTTGCAAGGAAGAATGGGCAAGAATTTCAGTCTCTCAATGTGCAAAACTGATAGAGACATACCCCAAGCGACTTGCAGCTGTAATCTCAGCAAAAGGTGGCTCTACAAAGTATTAATGCAAGGGGGCCGAATAATTTTGCACACCCCACTTTTAATTTTTTTATTAGTTAAAAAAGTTTCAAAAATCCAATAGATTTTGTTCCACTTCACAATTGTGTCCCACTTGTTGGTGATTCTTCACAAAAAATTAAAATTTTATATCTTTATGTTTGAAGCCTGAAATGTGGCAAAAGGTTGAAAAGTTCAAGGGGGCCGAATACTTTCGCAAGGCACTGTAGATACTTTTGAAGCAATTAAAGATCTGCACTTGTTTGCACGTACATTTTGAAATCTCTATATGTTAAACCGTTACAAAATAGTGAATTAGTAAATAAAGAGAATAAAGCATTGGATGACTTGTTGTCCTTATTGGAGGATCAGGAAGAAAAAGATCTCAAAGACAGTGTAGAACTTGAATTGCTTCTAGCAAAACAAATCACCCGCACCACTGGGGGGGATCTTAGGCAAATCACTATTACAAAAGAAATCAAACACGTTTCCATCATTGAATCTAAATTCTAACTTAAAAGCGTTTATAGCCATGACCACCAATTAACTTCATCGCTTAACCACCTTCAGACCGGACCATTTTGCTGGTAAATGACCAGAGGTCTTTTTACACTTTGGCACTGCGCTGCTTTAACTGGTAATTGCGCGGTCATGCAATGTTGTACCCAAACGAAATTTGCGTCCTTTTCTTCCCACAAATAGAGCTTTCTTTCGATGGTATTTGATTGCCTCTGCGATTTTTATTTTTTGCGATATAAACGTAAAAAGACCGCAAATTTTGAAAAAAAAATGATATTTTCTACTTTTTGTTATTAGAAGAATCCAATAAACTCAATTTTAGTCATACATTTAGGCCAAAATGTATTCAGCCACATGTCTTTGGTAAAAAAAAAGTCAATAACTGTATATTTATTGGTTTGCGCAAAAGTTGTCACATCTAAAAACTAAGGTACATTTTCTGGAATTTACGCAGCTTTTAGTTTATGACTGCCTATCTCATTTCTTGAGGTGGTAAAATGGCAGGGCAGTACAAAACCCCCCCAAATGACCCCATTTTGGAAAGTAGACACCCTAAGGAAATTGATAAGAGGCATGTTGAGCCCATTGAATATTTTATTTTTTTGCCGCAAGCGATTGAATAATGACAAAAAAAAATTATTTTTTTTTTTTTTTTTTACACAAAGTTGTCACTAAATGATATATTGCTCACACATGCCATGGTTATATGTGGAATTGTACCGCAAAATACATTCTGCTGCTTCTCCTGAGTACGGGGATACCACATGTGGTCGACTTTTTGGAAGCCTAGCCGCGTACGGGGCCCCGAAAGCCAAGCACAGCCTTCAGGATTTCTAAGGGCATACATATGTCATTTTACTCCTCACTACCTATCACAGTTTTGAAGGCCATAAAATGCCAAGATGGCACAAAACCCCCACAAATGACCCCATTTTAGAAAGTAGACACCCCAAGCTATTTGCTGAGAGGCATGTTGAGTCCATGGAATATTTTATATTTTGCCACAAGTTGCGGGAAAATTACAAACTTTTTTTTTTTTTCACAAAGTTGTCACTAAATGATATATTGCTCACACATGCTATGGGCGTATGTGAAATGACACCCCAAAATAAATTCTGCTGCTTCTCCTGAGTACGGGGATACCACATATGTGGGACTTTTTGGGAGCCTAGCCGCATACGGGGCCCCGAAAACCAAGCACCGCCTTCAGGCTTTCTAAGGGCGTAAATTTTTCATTTCACGCCTCACTACCTATTACAGTTTTGAAGGCCATAAAATGCCAAGATGGCACAAAACCCCCCCAAATGACCCCATTTTAGAAAGTAGACACCCCAAGCTATTTGCTGAGAGGCATGTTGAGTCCATGGAATATTTTATATTTTGCCACAAGTTGCGGGAAAATTACAAACTTTATTTTTTTTTTTTTTTCACAAAGTTGTCACTAAATGATATATTGCTCACACATGCCATGGGCATATGTGAAATGACACCCCAAAATAAATTCTGCTGCTTCTCCTGAGTACGGGGATACCACATGTGTGGGATTTTTTGGGAGCCTAGCTGCGTACGGGGCCCCGAAAGCCAAGAACCGCCTTCAGGATTTCTAAGGGTGTAAATATTTGATTTCACACCTCACTACCTATCACAGTTTTGAAGGCCATAAAATGCCAAAATGGCACAAAACCCCCCAAAATGACCCCATTTTGGAAAGTAGACACCCCAAGCTATTTGCCGAGAGGCATGGTGAGTATTTTGCAGCTCTCATTTGTTTTTGAAAATGAAGAAAAAAAAAAATAATGTATATTTTTTTTCTTTTTTTCAATTTTCAAAACTTTGTGACAAAAATGAAGGTCTGCAAAATACTAACCATACCTCTCAGCAAATAGCTTGGGGTGTCTCCTTTCCAAAATGGGGTCACTTGGGGGGATTTTGTGATAGGCAGTGAGGAATGAAATCAAAAATTTACACCCTTAGAAATCCTGAAGGTGGTGCTTGGATTTTGGGGTACCGTACGCGGTTAGGCTCCCAAAAGGTCTCACACTTGTGGTATCCCCGTACTCAGGAGAAGCAACAGAATGTATTTTGGGGTGTAATTTTACATATAACCATGGCATGTTTGAGCAATATATCATTTAATGACAACTTTGTGCAAAAAAAAAAAAAAAAAAAAAAAATAATAATGTATTTTTTCCACAACTTTTGTCAAAATATAAAATATTCCATGGACTCGACATGCCTCTCAGCAAATAGCTTGGGGTGTCTACTTTCTAAAATGGGGTCATTTGGGGAGGTTTTGAACTGTCCTGGCATTTTATGCACAACATTTAGAAGCTTATGTCACACATCACCCACTCTTCTAACCACTTGAAGAAAAAGCCCTTTCTGACACTTTTTGTTTACATGAAAAAATATTTTTTTTTGCAAGAAAATTACTTTGAACCCCCAAACATGAAGTGTTTTTTTAAAGCAAAAGCCCTACCGATTAAAATGGTGGGTGTTTCATTTTTTTTTTTCACACGGTATTTGCGCAGCGATTTTTCAAACGCATTTTTTGGGGAAAAAACACACTTTTTTTTATTTTAATGCACTAAAAATCACTATATTGCCCAAATGTTTGATGAAATAAAACATATGATCTTAGGCCGAGTACATGGATACCAAACATGACATGCTTTAAAATTGCGCAGAAACGTGCAGTGGCGACAAACTATGTACATTTTTAAAAGCCTTTAAATGCCTTTACAGGTGACCACTTTAGATTTACGGAGGAGGTCTACTGCTAAAATTAGTACCCTCGATCTAACCTTCGTGGTGATACCTCACATGCATGGTGCAATTGCTGTTTACATATGACACCAGACCAACGCTTGCGTTCCACGTTGCGCCTTAGCAGGGGGGGACAGGGGTGTTTTTTTTTTATTTATTTATTTTTTATTATTTTGCTTTTTTTTTTATTTTTAAACTGTTCCTTTCATTTATATATATTTTTTTATGATTTTTATTGTTATCTCAGGGAATGTAAATATCCCCTATGATTGCAATAGGTAGTGACAGGTACTCTTTTTTTAAAAAAAATTAGGGTCTATCAGACCCTAGATCTCTCCTCTGTCCTCAAAGCATCTGACCACACCAAGATCGGTGTGATAAAATGCTTTCCCAATTTCCCAATGGCGCTGTTTACATCCCGCAAAATCTAAGTCATGAAATGCTCGTAGCTTCCGGTGTCTTAGGCCATAGAGATGATTGGAGCCATTCTGGTCTCTGATCAGCTCTATGGTCAGCTGGCGGAACCACCGGCTGCATTCTCAGGTTCCCTGTTGGGACAGGAGAGCCTGAGAAAACCATGGAAGATGGTGCGGGGGGGGGACATTCCCTCCCACTGCTTGTAAAAGTAGTCTAGAGGCTAATTAGCCGCTAGGATTGCTTTTACATAAAAGCCGACCACTGGCTGAAAAGAATGATACCAAGATGATACCTAAACCTGCAGGCATCATTCTGGTATAAGCACTCAAAGTCCCGCAACATACCAGTATGTTGCTGGAACTGGTTGGGCATATATTGTAATTTTTTTTTCATGCAGCCTGTGGGCTGAACGAAAAAAAAATATTGATCGGTGGGTATGCCCACCATTAGATACCTCCCTTCATCCACCCACTTCTAATGGTGGGCATACATGCACCATTTATATATGCCGAAGCATGGGGGCATCCTCCCGCAAAAGGTAGGAGCAGATCGCTCCTCCACCCCTTATGCCCCCATGCTTCGGCATATATGCTCTTTTTTAACTGTGGTGGTGAAATCACCCCCGACAGTGCTGGAGTCGCGGCTTTATGTATCATGGGAGCAAACGCTGTTGCTGTCAAGATAAATAAATCCGCGCTGCAACTGAATGGCGTACCTGCTATGCAAATGATGGTTAACAATAAAACAAAGTAACATTACAGTATAACAGTAAGACGTACCATACCTGCAAAGCAAATACAAAAAAAATAGCAAAAAATAACACATTTAACACAATCTGTGCCTAAAATATATATATGCCGAAGCATGGGGGCATCCTCCCGCAAAAAAGTTATGCCGCGTACATACATTCAAACTTTTCCACGGGCAAGCCCTCCGTCGGAATTTTGACTGTATGTACGTGGCATTAGGAGCAAAATCGCTCCTCCACCCCTTATGCCCCCATGCTTCGGCATATATGCTCTTTTTTAACTGTGGTGGTGAAATCACCTCCGACAGCGCTGGAGTCGTGGCTTTACGTATCGTGGGAGCAAACGCTGTTGCTGTCAAGATAAATAAATCCACGCTACAGCTGAATGGCGTACCTGAAAACAAAAAATGGTTAACAATAAAACATTGCAGAATAGAATACAGTACAAAGGAGCAGAACAATAGAGAGAGAATAGAGAGAGAGAGAACAATAAAACGACAACTATTTTTGTTTTTTTTATTTTATATATATTTTATTTTTTACTTTTTTTTTTTTTTTTAACACTTTTTTATGTAACTTTAACACTTCTGTTGTAACGGTTCCAGCGGTTTGGGTCTCTCAAAATGTGATGGCATCTTGGGAGACCCTGTGAACGTGTGCCTAGCCTGTGCAATGCTGTACCCTACGCTAATACTCAACTAGTTCATGGTAGCGTTCAAAACACTCACCCTGACAAAGACCAGGATTGCCAGGACAGCGTGGACAATAAGAACGGGTGTCACGCCTAAATCCGCGCTTTCTGCAGACACGACATTTTCTTTGGGGGGCTCGTTGGGTAGGGGAACTCGGGAGGACATAAGAATAATGCCTCTCATGCAGCCGGCTTACTGCATCTGGTAGGGGAAGGTGAGGTGGAGCACCGCCTGGATACAGAAGGGCTCTGACGATATCCTCCTGGAATTTGAGGAAGGATCCAGTCCGTCCTGAAGCTTTGTGTAGTACATAAGCATTCAGTATAGCCAATTGGAATAAATAAACAGACACTTTTTTGTACCAGCGTCTGGACTTACGGGCAACTAGATACGGCGCCAACAACTGGTCATTGAGGTCCACCCCTCCCATGTTAAGGTTATATTTGTGGACACAGAGGGGTTTCTCCACAATACCAGTCGCCGTAGGAATTTGGACCGTCGTGTCTGCATGAAGGGAGGTAAGAACGAAAACATTCTTATTATCCCTCCACTTCATAGCGAGCAAATTATTACTGCGCAAGCAGGCTCTCTCCCCCAGCCTAAGACGGGACTCTACAAGCCGCTGGGGAAAGCCCCGGCGATTAGGTCACACGGTGCCACATCTGCTGATCAAACAAGTGACTAAACAGTGGCACGCTTGTGTAATAATTGTCCACGTACAAGTGGTACCCCTTTCCGAATAAGGGCGACACCATGTCCCACACTATCTTGCCAGCGCTTCCTATGTAGTCGGGGCAGTTCTCCGGCTCTACGTGACTATCTTTACCCTCATAAACCATGAAACTACGTGTATAGCCTGTGGCCCTGTCACAGAGCTTATACATCTTGACCCCGTATCTGGAACGCTTGTTGGGGACGTATTGTTTGAATGACAAGCGACCAGAAAACGTAATCAGGGACTCATCAATGCAGATAACTTGATCGGGAGTAAACAAGTCTGCAAAACGTTGGTTGAAGTGGTTTATGAGGGGCCGAATTTTGTAGAGCCGATCGTATTCAGGGTCTCCACGAGGACGACAGAGTTCATTGTCGCTGAAGTGCATGAACCGCAAAATCATCTCGTATCGTGCCCTGGACATGGAAGCAGAGAACACGCGCATATGGTAAATTGGGTCAGTGGACCAATATGACCGCAACTCACTCTTTTTGGTTATGCCCATGTTGAGGGAGAGGCCCAGAAAGATTTTAAATTCGGAAACCGTAACTGGTTTCCATTGTCTGGCAAGGGCAGACTGGGGAATAGTGGCGATGTGTTGAGCAGCGTACAAATTGGTTTGGTCCACAATAGATCTATAGAGATCTTCGGTGAAAAACAGTGTAAAAGTCAAGTGTCGTAAAATCAACTGTTTCCACGTTAATGCCAGGTTGGCCAGTGAATGGGGGAAGTACGGGTTCTGCAGAAGTGGTGGGCACCCAAATAGGATTGGCGAATTCTGCAGGAAGGGCACTATGGGTACGACGGGCCTGTCTTTGTCTTCTTCTTGGTGGCAGCGGGACCTCTACTTGTGCTTGCCACCTCGCCAGCTTGAACTGCACTTATGGGACTCGCCACGTCACCACGTGTTACTGCAGTGCTGGATGTAGGTCCAGGGTGTACTAGGCCGCTGGTGCTTGCCAGTTCACCAGAAGGATGAGCGGCTCTAGTAGGTCTCTGCTCCATACGAGTGGCCTGCGGTTTATGCACCTCAACAACAGAATACATTCGGGATCGGGCACACCTGTCCCTAACAGAGGCCTCATCTCCGTCGTCAGAGCTATCTGTCATGGAGCCGCTGTCCTCTACAGGATCGTATTCTGAGCCTGAATCTGACAGATGAGTGACGTCCTCTTCACTATCTGTCATGCTCAGAAACGTGTAGGCCTCTTCACTAGTGTACCTTCGCTTTGCCATTTTGGGCTCTAAATTTAGGGGTACACTAGTGAGACTCACAGGTAAAAAAGCACCTAGCCTGTCAGCGACTGTTTCAAAACGCTACAAAAAAAACTGTTAGCGATCGCAGGGATCAAGCCTGACTCTGCGAACGCTGCAGTTATGTGTGTTGTGTTTTGTAAGTGACAGTGATCGATCGATACTGCACTTGGGTGGGCTGGGCTGGGCTTGGCGGAGGGGCTAAATGCAGGTGCTAGCAGGTATCTGGGCTGATCCCGCTAACAATGCGTTTTGGGAAACCTAAAATGCTGGCAACGCTAATATAGATCTGATCAGATACTATATTACTAAGGGAGGTGTATGCTTTGCGCGTGGGTGTTAGCGGTACTGGCACTAACCTGACGCTAGGGCGACGCAGGCCTTATCTGACCCTCAAACTTATATCACCCGCCGGGTGATCAGGGGGTTAAACCTTTATTAGGTAATAAATGGCGGGTGCCCTGAAACAAAAAAAAAATAACTAACCAACCAGCATCACCTGTAACAGTTATATGGTGATCACTGGTGAAAGGGTTAACTGGGGGGCAATCAGGGGGCTATGCGGTAGTATATGGGGGTCCCTGACGCTATAAAAAGCTGCAGCGAACCTAAATACTTACCTGCCTAACTAGCGTCACCTGTGACACTAATACAGCGATCAGAAAAACGATCGCTTATTAGTGACACTGGCGACGGGGGGTGATCACGGGGTTAAACCTTTATTGGGGGGGTTAGGGGGGCACCCTAGAGCTAAAGGGGGCTAGCCCTAACTGCCCTAACAGTTATTACAGTCACAAATGACACCAATGCAAAAAAAAATAAAAAAAAATGCAATTGGTGTCACTGTGACTGGGGGGGGGGGCAGGGGTGATTGGGGGGTGATTGGGGGGTGATCAGGGGGGTGAAAAGTGTGCCTGGCGTGTTCTACTGTAAGTGTAGTGTTAGGTGCAACTCACGATCCTCTCTCCTCGGTGCCGGAACGAAAAAGACCGACACGAGGAGAGATTACTTCACTTCCTCTGCCTGTGTTTACATTACAGGAGAGGAAGTGATGTCACCGAGCATTTTCATTCGTCGGGAGCGATCGCGAGGGGGTGGCCATGAATGAATGGCCGTCCCCTCGTCCGGGATCGCTCCCGAACGAATACCGACCGCGGCAGGCACCGGGCGGGGGCCCGATCGGGCCCCCGACCCGCGGGCAGGCAAGGACGTACATGTAAGCCCTTATGCCTGCCCGTGCCATTCTGTCGACGTACATCGTCGTGCGGCGGTCGGCAAGTGGTTAAAGCGGTAGTAAACCCGCTAATTTTTAATTTTTTTTTAACACCAGCAAAGCAAAAGGCATAATGAGCTAGTATGCACCGCATACTAGCTCATTATGAAATACTTACCTTCGAACGAGGCCCCCACATCTGGCCCGATCCACGCCGAGGGAGCTGACATGCTCCCTCGGCGTTTCTTCCGGGTATCGCGGCTCCGGCGCTGTGAGTGGCCGGAGCCGCGATATCGTCACTCCCGCGCATGCGTGCGGGAGATTTCATTCCGGCCGGTGGGCCACTGCCGGATTTTCAGGCCGAGAATCCCCTTGTGTGCATGCGCCGCTGCAGTCATCGGCGCATACCGAGGGGAATATCTCCTAAACCGTACAGATTTAGGAGATATTTCTTTACCTACAGGTAAGCCTTATTATAGGCTTTCCTGTAGGTAAAAGTTAAAAAAATGAGTATACAACCACTTTAAATAGAAACCAATCATCAGAAAATCTATTGGACAAGGAAAGAAAGGCACTGGAACTGCTCAGTAGCCAACACCAACTCACAATAAAACCCTCGGACAAAGGGGGGAATATGGTGATTATGCACAATTCCCAGTATCTATGTGCAAAAAAATACTATCTAACCAGGAATGGTATCAGCCGATATCTAAACTGAAAAAAGGGGAAAAAAACTGCGCTAAGGTGAGACACAAGAAACAATTATATAGATTGATCCTAGACGGATCAGATTTGGCTGCGGCTTAACTGTGCCACATAACTACAGAAAAAAACTAAAGATAAAAATATAAGCTGTGCTAAATCCCACAAACATCAAATTGTGTATACATAAAGTAACAATGAATTATGGGCTGTTCCCAGCCTCTAAACATAAATTAATATGAAATCAAACCATAAATAATAAATGCATTTAAATATTACAAACTCAGACCATGCGAACCGCCTCTTCCTTGCAGTATAGGACCAAGTCGCATGCCCCTATGTATAGCAATACAAACTCTAAATACACCCAGTGTATGGATTACAAGTCTGTATGTGTAAATCAAAAGCGAGTTCTTTCAAGAATGTGAATAAAGTCCTCCACAAATGAACCATAAGCGATCCACTGCTGTGTGCGATTAAGTAGTGCTTGATCCGCCACCAAAAAAATTAAATTTGCCGCTTACCAGAAAATCATGACCCCCCACTACAGAGGGTCACAAAAGGCATATGAATATATAATCGTCTCCCAATCCAGGGGGGTCCTCGATATTCTCCTTGCGCCACCACTCCAATATAAGGATTGTAGAAAAACGCTCCCAAAAAAAAAACCATGGAAGAGAAATAGAACTCCAAATAGTGTAAAACCCTTTATTACTAAAAATTAAAAAGTAAATTTGCACTTACAGTGTATAAAGAAATCATCAGCCTTAAGTCCGTTGCACCGGCCGGATGCATGCGGACAGACCAGTTCTCCTGGAACTGTTCCAAACACGAGGTGACGTTAGCGTATTGCTCAGCCCTATGCGTTTCGCAACAAAATTGCGTCATCCAGGGGCACGAGCGGCACGCTGCATCACCTTCATTTATACTGTTCCTAACCCTCCAAGCCTCACTCTGGGCATCCGGCTGTTCCCGCTAAAACCAAGCCTCCTTCCCGTGTCAGATTCTGATTCGCCAGGCCCTCCCCCAGTCATTAATCCCACTAATGAGATCAATAAACCACTCAGGGACTACAAACTGACCAAGCCTCATTCTAACTCCATATGGAAACCACCCAATTACCGGTGTGCTTGATACAAGTGAGCCTGCCATTGGATCAGCAACCTCACAAAGGGACCAATGAAGCACTGTGTATTCCGCTGTATTTCCGGGGCACCATGTCTAACCACTGACAGGTCACTTCCATAACAACAACAGCAGAGGAAACCAATAGAATTCGGCGTCCTCCGCTCTACTTCCGGTTCATCACATCCGGTCTGACCAAGCCTCGCTTCCATTCTCAAATGACTTCCGGTTCGTCACATGCGGTCTGCGGCCACATCCGGTCTGTCCAAGCCTCACTTTCACTCTCAAAAGACTTCCGGTCAGTCCTATCCAATACACAGTCACTTCCTGTATACCCAAGCCTCACTTTCACTCGTAGCTACTTCCCCAGCCACCCTATGAGTCCTAGCTTCACAGGGATGCTTGCAATCGTGCTAGATGTAAGATAGCCCACCATCGCAGACAGGCCACACCCACACTTCAGACTTAACACTGGCAGCCAACTCATACCTTTTAACTTCCCCAAATGCCTTATAAGAACAGACCCACTGTGTTAGGGACCAGCCTAAACATTTCCAAAAATAAAAATGTAAAGTACAGCTCCATCGGGGGGGAGGAAAAAACAAAAATAAAAAATAATACAATTAAAAGTAAAAAATAAAAGACTAAATACAGGGCTCACCCCCAATCCAATAGAGAAGTTCAGTCTTACACTGCTGGCACACTCGAACCCTGAGAATTGAGATATGTCAGAAATGTTGTATCCCCTACCCCTATCCAAGGAAGCCAACACACACATCCATTACGTGCATACCCCATAAAGCCACCGGCCCAGAGTATAGACCTATTCGGGAGAGCTCACAATATCTTATGATACATGCAATGATATGATTTAAAACAACTTACACCATTCTTCTGACAATATATATAACAATGTATCAAGTAATCAAAACCTATATTCACCATTTCTTTATGTTATATATAAAGGGGCCAAAAAATATTTTTTTCTCAAAACCACACAAAAAGCCAACTCTCAGAGGACATTGGTTACATCCAATGCCCATAACTCTATAGGGAGTCCCAAAGTGCTCAAAAAATACGAACGGGATGTGCGCGCCCTCACAAATTATTAATGAAGGCGTTCACATCCGTATCGATATTCAAGCCATACGGGACGTAAGTCCTAAGCCTATATATCCAGGCCATTTCCTGCTTATAAATCTCCCTAACAAGTGACCCACCCCTCCAATGGGGTCCGTACTTATCAATGCCCACATACAACGTATTGGAGGGTCCCTATTGTGCATTTGGTCAAAATGACGCGACACCGGGTGCTTGTCAAAACCTCTCCTAATGTTCCCTATGTGCTCATTGAGTCTTGTTTTCAGTGGCCTTTTGGTCCTCCCCACATATTGGAGGTCACAAGGGCACTGTATCAAATAAACTACTCCTTCAGATGAACAGGTGATAAATAGTTCAACATTGTAGGATCTTGATGTACTTGTAGATGTAAACTTACAAATCTTCCTGTCCTTACAACTATTTAGGGTGCAAATTTGGCAATTTCTACATTTATAATATGCCTTCAAATTCTGGAAAAAAGATCTATTAGTATTTGGAGGGTCGTGCACACTTGGTGCCACGCGACTGCCCAAAGAGGATGCCCCCTTGAACACTACTTGTGGTTTAGTTGGCAGAATGGCACTAAGACCTGAATCACTTGTTAACAAGTGCCAATGTCTCTGTAATAATTGCTTAATACTACGATGCTGCACCGAAAAGGTAGCCATGAATGGAATCCTATTCTGTACCTCCATGTCTACAGGTCTCCTATCGCCTAGCAATGTCATCCTCTCTTTCTCCCGAGGCGTTTGAAGTGCTTTTGATAAAAAATCATTACTGTATCCCTTTTCTAGAAATCTATTTGAAAGGAGAGTTGCCTGATCCTCAAAAGTGCTTATTTCGGTGCAGTTCCGTCTAAGACGTGTAAACTGCCCTTGAGGTACAGCCCTCAACCAGGGTTCATGGTGACAACTATCCAAAGGGATATAGGAATTACGGTCAGTTGCTTTAAAGAAAGTGGATGTCACGAATCGGTTGTCTTCTATTTTGATGCTTAGATCTAGGAAACAAATCTCTTCCTGACTAGCCTCAAAGTTAAATTTGATGCTCCTATTGTTCGTATTGAGGGTGGCCATAAATGTATGGAATTCTGTTTCCGCTCCATCCCATAGGAGGAGGACGTCATCGATGTAACGTGCCCATAAGGCCACCTCGGCCTCCTGGGAGCATCAATGACATCCTCCTCCCACTTGGCCATGAATAGATTGGCAAGGCTGGGGGCATATTTAGCCCCCATAGCCACTCCCCTATCCTGGTGATAAAATTGGTGGTCGAACCAGAAATAGTTGTGACTGGCTGCATACTCTAAGAGTTCCATGATGAACTCAATCTGTGTAGATACAAGGCCTGACCCCCTTTCAAGATATAATCTGACCGCTTCCAAACCCAGATGATGCGGGATGATACTGTATAGTGAGGTGACATCTGCAGTCACTAGCCATAAACCTCTTTTAGGGGTTATCCTAGATAAAGTATTGATGACCTGTTTAGTGTCCTTAATATAGGACGGCATGGTCTGAACCAACGGCTGCAGAAAATGGTCTATGTATTTGCCCACCCGGGACGTGATCTAATCTATGCCGCTCACTATCGGGGCGTCCCGGAGGGCAAATTACACTTTTGTGCACTTTAGGGAGATAGTAGATTACCGGCGTTCGAGGAGCACGTGGTACCAGAAAAAGTTTCTCTTTTTCATTGAGAATCTCCTTCCGGAAACCCCGATCGACAATCCTCTCAAGGGTCTTTTTATAGTTCAGAACGGGGTCCCTATTTAGGATGGTATAGGTATCACTATCGTCTATGATACGATGCATTTCTTTCAGATAATCCTCACGATCCAACACCACAATACCCCCTCCCTTATCTGCTGGCCTAATAACCAATGATTTGTTAGTACACAACAAGTCTAGACCAACCTCAAGGTCTTTCTGCATTTTTACTTTCTTCACTTTCAGTGAATCAAGATCGCGCAACACCACATCCCTAAAAACCCTAATATTGGGTGGTATAGGGCCTGGGGGATTAAAAAGGGATGCATTGGAGAGGTTAGAGTGTTGGAACACTGACCTACTCCTTTCCCCATCCAAAGTTGTATTACTAAGCAGGTATCTTTTGATATTTAGCTAACGGACATATTTGTGTTTATCCATATACGTCTGGAACTTGCTCATATTTCTTGGTGGGGCAAATTTTAAACCTTTATCCAATAACCTTTTTTCTGGGTCTGACAAAACCTGCTTACTCAAATTAAAAATACCAGATCCTATGGTCTCCTTTTTAGCTGACTGGATTCTCCTCCCCCCTCTGCTTCCTCTCTTCGTTCTACGGGCCTTTTTATACCCCTGTTGTCCCTGTGAAAATCCAAACTATGACCTTCTACCCTTCTAGGGGAGTCTATATCTTGTAAGTTGGAAAATTGGGTCCGACGGATATTCCGACGGAATCAGTCCGATGCATACCACACACAGTCGGATTATCCGACAACGCGGTCCGATAGGACACATTCCGACAGATTCTCCGACCGTGTGTACAAGGGCTTAGAGTATACAGCCAGTCACAACTATTTCTGGTTTGACCACCAATTTTATCGCCAGGATAGGGGAGTGGCTATGGGGGCTAAATATGCCCCCAGCCTTGCCAATCTATTCATGGCCAAGTGGGAGGAGGATGTCATTAATGCTCCCAGGAGGCCGGAAGTGGCCTTATGGGCACGTTACATCGATGACGTCCTCCTCCTATGGGATGGAGCGGAAACGGAATTACATACATTTATGGCCACCCTCAATACGAACAATAGGGGCATCAAATTTAACTTTGAGGCTAGTCAGGAAGAGATTTGTTTCCTAGATCTAGATCAAAATAGAAGACAACCGATTCCTGACATCCACTTTCTTTAAAGCATCTGACCGTAATTCCTATATCCCTTTGGATAGTTGTCACCATGAACCATGGTTGAGGGCTGTACCTCAAGGGCAGTTTACGCGTCTTAGACGGAACTGCACCAAAATAAGCACTTTTGAGGATCAGGCAACTCTCCTTTCAAATAGATTTCTAGAAAAGGGATACAGTAATGATTTTTTTATCAAAAGCACTTCAAACGCCTCGGGAGAAAGAGAGGATGACATTGCTAGGCGATAGGAGACCTGTAGACATGGAGGTACAGAATAGGATTCCATTCATCACTACCTTTTCGGTGCAGCATCATAGTATTAAGCAATTAATACAGAGACATTGGCACTTGTTAACAAGTGATCCAGGTCTTGGTGCCATTCTGCCAACTAAACCACAAGTAGTGTTCAAGGGGGCATCCTCTTTGGGCAGTCGCGTGGCACTAAGTGTGCACGACCCTCCAAATACTAATAGATCTTTTTTCCAGAATTTGAAGGGATATTATAAATGTAGAAATTGCCAAATTTGCACCCTAAATAGTTGTAAGGACAGGAAGATTTGTAAGTTTACATCTACAAGTACATCAAGATCCTACAATGTTGAACCATTTATCACCTGTTCATCTGAAGGAGTAGTTTATTTGATACAGTGCCCTTGTGACCTCCAATATGTGGGGAGGACCAAAAGGGCACTGAAAACAAGACTCAATGAGCACATAGGGAACATTAGGAGAGGTTTTGACAAGCACCCGGTGTCGCGTCATTTTGACCAAATGCACAATAGGGACCCCTCCAATATGTTGTATGTGGGCATTGATAAGTACAGACCCCATTGGAGGGGCGGGTCACTTGTTAGGGAGATTTCTAAGCAGGAAATGGCCTGGATATATATAGGCTTAGGACTTGCGTCCCATATAGCTTGAATGTCGATACGGATGTGAATGCCTTCATTAATAATTTGTGAGGGCGCGCACATCCCGTTCGTATTTTTTGAGCACTTTGGGACTCCCTATAGACAAGGTTATGGGCATTGGATGTAACCAATGTCCTCTGAGAGTTGGCTTTTTGTGTGGTTTTGAGAAAAAAATATTTTTTGGCCCCTTTATATATAACATAAAGAAATGGTGAATATAGGTTTTGATTATTTGATACATTGTTATATATATTGTCAGTGTAAGTTGTTTTAAATCATATCATTGCATGTATCATAAGATATTGTGAGCTCTCCCCAACAGGTCTATACTCTGGGCCGGTGGCTTTATGGGGTATACACGTAATGGATGTGTGCGTTGGCTTCCTTGGATAGGGGTATGGGATACAACATTTCTGACATATCCCAGTTCTCAGGGTTCGAGTGTGCCAGCAGTGTAAGACTGAACTTCTCTATTGGATTGGGGGTGAGCCCTGTATTTAGTCTTTTATTTTTTACTTTTAATTGTATTATTTCTTATTTTTGTTTTTTCCACCCCCCGATGGAGCTGTACTTTACATTTTTATCTTTGGAAGTGTTTAGGCTGGTCCCTAACACAGTGGGTCTGTTTTTATAAGGCATTTGGGGAAGTTAAAGGTAGGAGCTGGCTGCCAGTGTTAAGCCTGAAGTGTGGGTGTGGCCTGTCTGCGATGGTGGGCTATCTCACATCTAGCACGATTGCAAGCATCCCTGTGAAGCTAGGACTCATAGGGTGGCTGGGGAAGTAGCTACGAGTGAAAGTGAGGCTTGGGTATACAGGAAGTGACTGTGTATTGGATAGGACTGACCGGAAGTCATTTGAGAGTGAAAGTGAGGCTTGGACAGACCGGATGTGGCCGCAGACTGGAATTGTGACGAACCAGAAGTCATTTGAGAATGGAAGCGAGGCTTGGTCAGACCGGATGTGGCCGCAAAGCGGACGTGATGAACCGCAAGTAGAGCGGAGGACGCCAAATTTTAGTGGTTTCCTCTGCTGTTGTTGTTATGGAAGTGACCTGTCAGTGGTTAGACATGGTGCCCCGGAAATACAGCGGAATACACAGTGCTTCATTGGTCCCTTTGTGAGGTTGCTGATCCAATGGCAGGCTCACTTGTATCAAGCACACCGGTAATTGGGTGGTTTCCATATGGAGTTAGAATGAGGCTTGGTCAGTTTGTAGTCCCTGAGTGGTTTATTGATCTCATTGGTGGGATTAATGACAGGGGGAGGGCCTGGCAAATCAGAATCTGACACGGGAACGAGGCTTGGTTTTGGCGGGAACAGCCGGGTGCCCAGAGTGAGGCTTGGAGGGTTAGGGACAGTATAAATGGAGGTGATGCAGCGTGCCGCTCGTGCCCCTGAATGACAGTTTTGTTGGGAAACGCGCAGGGCTGAGCGATACGCTAACGTCACCTCGTGTTTGGAACAGTTCCAGGAGAACGGGTCTGTCCGCATGCTTCCGGCCGGCGCAACAGACTTATAGCTGATGATTTCTTTATACACTGTAAGTGCAATTTAACTTTTTCGTTTTTAGTAATAAAGGGTTTTACACTATTTGGAGTTCTATTTCTCTTCCATGGTTTTGGTATACCTATCCTGAGTCCCTCTGAATTTATGAGAAAGATTTTTTGGGAGCGTTTTTCTACAATCCTTATATTGGAGTGGTGGCGCAAGGAGAATATCGAGGACCCCTCTGGATTGGGAGACGATTATATATTCATATGCCTTTTGTGACCCTCTGTGGTGGGGGTCATGATTTTCTGGTAAGCGGCAAATTTAATTTTTTTGGTGGCGGATCAAGCACTACTTAATCGCACACAGCAGTGGATCGCTTATGGTTCATTTGTGGAGGACTTTATTCACATTCTTGAAAGAACTCGCTTTTGATTTACACATACAGACTTGTAATCCATACACTGGGTGTATTTAGAGTTTGTATTGCTATACATAGGGGCATGCGACTTGGTCCTATACTGCAAGGAATAGGCGGTTTGCATGGTCTGAGTTTGTAATATTTATATGCATTTATTATTTATGGTTTGATTTCATATTAATTTATGTTTAGAGGCTGGGAGCAGCCCATAATTCATTGTTACTTTATTTATGTATACACAATTTGATGTTTGTGGGATTTAGTGCAGCTGATATCTAAACTGACTATAGAAAAATCTGACTAGTTCTTTCTCATGGTAGATCAGGCATATTTCGACAATACCATTACCCAGCAAACATGGGAATTTGTACACGAGTCACTGAAATTCCCACGTTCTACAGCTTCCCCAAAGTTGACAAAAATTTGAATAATCCCCAAGTAGATGGATTGTATCTGGTAGGGGGAGCATCACTAAACACCTTAGCAAATTTATAGATGAACAACTACCTTCCTACATTTGGGATACGACACAATTACTACAGAACCTGGAGGGTTTGAGCATCCCACCAGATTCGATCTTAGTCACAGTGGATGTGGAGGCGTTGTATTGCTTGATCCCACAAGCCAAAGGGATTGAAGTGATAGAGCACTTCATCCCACAAACACGGAAAGAGAAACCCCTTGATCGGTTCATCATGTGTGCATTGGATGCTATTTTATTACATAACTCCTGAGTTTGATGGCTCCCACCTCCTCCCGATACAGGGGGTGGCGATGGAGACTTGTTGTGCCCCATCGCAGGCCAACCTGTATCTGGGGGAGTGGGAGAATTCCTTTCTCACCACGGAGGACTCCTTTGCTGACAAGATTCTAATTTGGTACAGGTTCATAGACGATATTTTCCTAATATGGAGCGGTTTGATCGATAGCCTGAACCAATGCATTTCATCGATGTAGAATCTTATATTAGCCAATGTATTTCATATTATTCACATATATGCTTGAGCCCTCATTAAAACTGTTAATACACATTGAATAAGTGTAATATATATTATATATATATTGTAGCAGAGCGTCCCAGAGAGAGCCAGGAAAAGTCCTGTTCGGGGTTTATACGTCTCCCAGGCTCTTCTCGTACACATTCAGAAATCGTTGATCCATGATCCAGTTCGGGTCTTGGTCCTCTTCCCCAGGTTAATTTAAGCTCACCTGAGCAGACAGCTTTTTCTCTCTGCCTGGGACATACAGACCATGTTGTTTGGTGAAGAGGAAAAGGTTAGTAAAGCTGTTAAGCAGCTTATGTAGAGACTGACAAGAGGTAGGCTTGTTCAGCCTGGTAGTGAGGGCCTGCCTATTGTATAGTTAGAGCCGAGACACGGCTAGGATTTGTGTTTTGCTATTTTTTTCATTTGTTGGTTTTCTGGAACACTGCACAGCACCTATATATGGACTTGTATATAACACCAAAATAAACACAGCACTGTTTGTCACTAATCACTGGATTTGGTATCTGTGCCTGAGAAACTGCTCATCCCAGGGAAGTTTGTACCCGCTACCTGTCCCCCAGGTTACATATGGTGGAGGCTGCGACCAGCTGCAGTAAGTTACTACTTAAAAGGCCAGCACCTAGAGTGACTAAACATGGAGGAAATCCTAAAACAATTGATGATATCCAATGCTGCACAACAACAAACAAACGCTGTACTCAACGCTGCACAGCAGAAAGCTAATGCTGTCGCACAGGAGCAAACCAAGTTGCTGTTCCAACAGATTAGTGCTGTACAGGAGCAAACAAATGCTGCAATTAAGGCTGCACTAGAACAAGCTAATGCTATCGCACAGGAGCAATTGCAGAGGCTGTTTGAACAGCTAGCCACTGATGCCAAAGCGGATAGGAAAACCTTGACTGAGGTTGTGGAGATGCTAGCACAGCGGGTCCACAGCTGGTTCTTTCAAGGGGAGAGGCCCCCAAGATTGCAGATGTTCGACCTAAGTCACCTGGTGAGGAAATGGCTACAGCCGGAGTCCCTGTCTGGGCCACAAATAGTGGAGCGTGTGGTCATTGACCGGTTCCTGAGGTCATTACCAATTCCCCTGCAGAAGTGGGTGAGTCAAGGAGACCCCAAATCAGCGGACAACCTGGTGGAACTCGTTGAAAGGTACTTTGCTGCAGAAAACCTGGTCACCACCCCTACAACTACGCTGACTTTCCACCCAAAGCCACGGTCTGCCCAGGCAACCGGTAAGACTGTTCCAGGGGAAGTGGGTGGTAAAGATGGCAAGGAAATAGGGGGGAGGAATTTTGTTGCCAGGACTGAAGTTTGGCGTCCCAAACAAGGGAAGCCATTGCCTGTCAGCAAACCAAACTGGGGAAACGTCAGGTGTTTTCGTTGCCAAGAACTGGGACATGTTGCAGCAAATTGTCCATTAACAGATGAACTGATGCAGTGCGATTTTTCCATTAGGAAATGTTTGAAGCTGTTTCATGTGCTGCAGCGCTAAATATGGGAAAACCAATGTGCCAAATGACTGTTAATGATAAGCCTATTACAGCCTTGCTGGACTCTGGAAGTCTAGTGACTTTGGTTACAGCTGAAATGATTGAACCTGTGAATTGTCATACTAAAAAAATTGCTGTGACCTGTATTCATGGGGATAACAGGGAGTACCCTATAACCACTGTTCGGTTTAAAACTGGCTTAGGTACGGTGACCCATCAGGTTGGACTTGTCTCCAACTTGGTGCACAGGGCCATCCTTGGTAGGGACTTCCCTAAGTTTTGGGAACTGTGGGATCGTCCCGACCCGGTCGCAGTACCTGACTCAGTGGCAGAGCCAGAACTCCTGGCCACTACTGACAAGGTGGGTACAGGGGATTCCTCTCAGGGCTCCTGGGTTTTCCTCTATCGGTTATGGCAGGAGAACTGGAGGAGTCTGAGGAAGTCCCCACCACCAGTAGAGCTGGACAGCCGTCTGCTGAATCCGAGCCTACATTGGAGTTTGCCGACCTTAATGTGCACAAAGAAAATTTTGGTACTGAGCAAAGAAAAGACCAGACCCTTGCCCGGGCCTGGGAAAATGTAACAGTGATTAATGAGATACCTGGCGAACCAGGGGACAGGCCCTGTTTTCCTTATTTCAGCAGCAGTGAGGATTTACTGTATCGTGCATGTAAAATGAATGAAGTGGTTGAACAGTTGGTGGTCCCTAAGCCATACAGATGGGTGGTGTTGGAACTTGCCCATGGGCACTTTCTAGGAGGCCATTTAGGGGTTGAAAAAACGACTGAAAGGGTGTTGCGTAGGTTTTACTGGCCCGGGGTACAGAAAGATATTGAGAATTATTGTCAATCCTGTCCTGTGTGTCAGATATCAGCCCCACTACCCCACTTCCGAAGTCCTTTAGTGCCATTACCTATTATTGAAGTGCCCTTTGAGAGGATTGCCATGGACCTTGTGGGTGCACTCCCCAAGTCTGCCCGGGGTCATCAGCATATCCTAGTAATCATGGATTATGCTACCCGTTACCCTGAAGCGGTTCCCTTACACACCGCTTCTGTTAAAAACATTGCCAATGAGCTGTTTATGGTGTTCAGTCAGGTGAGCATCCCTAAAGAAGTCCTTACAGACCAAGGCACCCCATTTATGTCGCGAATAACTAGGGAGCTCTGCAAGTTGTTTAAGGTGACACAGTTGCGAACCTCGGTGTACCATCCTCAAACGGATGGCTTGGTGGAACGCTTCAATAAGACGTTAAAGAGCATGTTAAAAAAGGTTGTTGACAAGGATGGGAAAAACTGGGACTGCCTGATACCATACTTGATGTTTGCCATCAGGGAGGTTCCCCAGTCCTCTACGGCGTACTCTCCATTTGAGTTGCTTTATGGGAGACATCCTCGGGGACTTTGACATAGCCAAAGAAACTTGGGAGGGGGAGCAGACACCCCATAAAAGTGTCATTGAGCACATCGCTCAAATGCAGGAGAGGATTGCAGCAATAATGCCGATGGTAAAAGAACACTTACTGCAGGCCCAGGCAGCCTAACCGAGAATATACAACAGGGGGGCCCAACTCTGGGTTTTCTCACCTGGTGACAGGGTCCTGGTGTTGGCTCCTACTGTTGAGAGCAAGTTCCTGGCTAAGTGGCAGGGTCCCTTTGAAGTAATTGAAAGAGTTGGGGAAGACAACTACAAGGTGTATAAACCAGGAAAAAGGAAGCCCGAGCAGGTTTACCATGTAAACCTGTTAAAGCCCTGGAAGGATAGACTGGCGTTAACTGCGAGGTCCATCCCGGTAACGCCTAAGGGTACTGAGTCCCCTCTAATTCCTGAGGTTACAATTCCAGATACCTTGTCATGTTCCCAAAAACAGGAAGCTAGAGAGTTCCTGATAAGGAATAGAGAGAAATTTTCAGAGTTACCTGCCATGACTTCAGCAGTTCAGCATGATATTGTTACTGAACCTGGGGTACGTGTCAAGCTCAAACCATACAGAATTCCTGAAATTAGGAGAAAAGACATCAGCAATGAAGTTAAAAGAATGTTGGAGCTAGATGTTATTGAGGAATCCAATAGTGACTGGTCTAGCCAATCGTGTTAGTCCCAAAACCGGATGGCACTTGGAGGTTCTGTAATAACTTCAGGAAGCTTAATGCAAGTTTGACACATACCCAATGCCCAGAGTAGACGAACTTATAGACCAACTTGGCAAAGCTCGCTATATTACCACTTTGGACTTGACAAAAGGGTATTGGCAAATACCCCTGACTTATAGCGCCAAAGAGAAGACTGCATTTGTGACCCCGGAGGGTTCATTTCAATATAAAAAAAAATGCCTTTTGGGTTGCAAAATGCCCCCGCGACATTTCAGAGGGCCATGGACAGGACCCTAAGACCCCAACGATGATATGCAGCAGCCTATTTAGATGACATAGTGGTATATAGCGCTGACTGGGAGTCTCACTTGCCTCGTGTCCAGGCTGTCCTTGATTCCCTCTTCAAAGACGGTTTTAAGGCAAATCCAAAAAAATGTGCCATTGGTCTAGAGGAAGCCAAGTATTTGGGCTACACTATTGGCCGTGGTGTCATAAAACCTCAAGTGAGTAAAATAGAAGCCATCCAGGAGTGGCCACGTCCTGCAAACAAGAAGCAGGTCAGGGCCTTTCTTGGCATTGCGGGTATTATAGAAGATTTATTCCAAATTTTGCAACTATAGCTGCCCCTCTGACAGACCTGACAAAAGGTAGAGACTCTATAATGGTGAAATGGTCCTCAATAGCAGAGGAGTCTTTCCAAGTCCTGAAGAAGGCTCTTTGTGCACAGCCAGTACTGTACTCCCCCGATTTCTCTAAAGATTTTTTGGTTCAGACGGATGCATCTGATGTTGGTATCGGGGCAGTACTATCGCAGGTACACAATGGGGAAGAACACCCTGTGGTGTACCTAAGCAGAAAGCTCAATGACCATGAGAAAAAGTATGCAGTCATTGAAAAGGAATGTTTAGCCATAAAGTGGGCCATGGATGCACTCAGATACTATTTGTTAGGGCGCTAGTTTGAGTTAGTAACTGACCATGCTCCCCTGAAATGGATGGCCCAAAAGAAGAAGACTAATAGACGGGTGAACCGGTGGTTTTGGCTCTACAGGATTACTTCTTCACCGTAAAACACGAGCCAGGTGTTGAGATGGGGAATGTAGATGTCCTGTCCCGTGTTCACTCCTGTTGGGCCACAGGTGTTCCAACCCTGGGGTTGAAACAAGGGGGGGGATATGTAGCAGAGCGTTCCAGAGAGAGCCAGGAAAAGTCCTGTTCGGGGTTTATACGTCTCCCAGGCTCCTCTCGTACACATTCAGAAATCGTTGATCTATGATCCAGTTCGGGTCTTGGTCCTCTTCCCCGGGCTAATTTAAGCTCATCTGAGCAGACAGCTTTTTCTCTCTGCCTGGGACATACAGACCATGTTGTTTGGTGAAGAGGAAAAGGTTAGTAAAGCTGTTAAGCAGCTTATGTAGAGACTGACAAGCAGTAGGCTTGTTCAGTCTGGTAGTGAGGGCCTGCCTATTGTATAGTTAGAGCCGAGACACGGCTAGGATTTGTGTTTTGCTATTTTTTTCATTTGTTTGTTTTCTGGAACACTGTACAGCACCTATATATGGACTTGTATATAACACCAAAATAAACACAGCACTGTTTGTCACTAATCACTGGATTTGGTATCTCTGCCTGAGAAACTGCTCATCCCAGGGAGGTTTGTACCTGATACCTGTCCCCCAGGTTACTATATATATATATATATATATATATATATATATATATATAACATTTATGTATATTAATAATTAGACAATATTGAATAAGTAATTGGCTTTGCGCATATGTGTATACATGAATGGAAAAAGCCAGGACGGGCAAAAATTTGACAGCGCACCTCATCCCAATTATATCAAAATAGGAAGAGAAAGAGAAGGGTGGGATTATTGCGGTGCTATAAAGATGAAAGAATTTTATAGTATAAAAGAAAAGAATTTTATTAAATATAATAAAAAATCCACCATAATAAGGTAAATTAAAAAATTTTTTGAAGCTACAGACATCAATGTTTATACAGACAGTGACCACAATCCGTCAATTAGTTTGAATCAAGGGGTTCTTGGCTGTTCTGATGGAATCCTGACATGTTTCGCCTACACATAGGCTTCTTCAGGGGAGCCAATACTTGACAGGATGTAATTTTAAAAGAAAGAGAAGATTCACTGTAAACAAAATACAACAAAATTAGTGGATCTGGTCATAAAAATGAAACACAACCCAGACTCTCCATGCGCTTACAAGTTCCAAAGGATTATTGGGCTAAAGAAGCCAATGAAATATTATATTAGTAAATAACTATGCCTACCAATCTCCAAATGCGAGTCCCGCCTACACACTATAGTGAGGACGCCTTTAAAACGTGGAGGGCAAACCAGTCCCAGAAAATCCCCAGAAAGTGACTGCAGGAGACAAATGGAACAGACAAAAAACCCACTATTCATTAGAAATTATGGGGCCAGAGAGGGCTCCCGTAGACGGTTTGATTAGTTACAGAAATTATATATATCAATATAGTTTCTAGTTAAACGGCAAGGAGAACCTACCTGAGCAAATTGGTATTTAACCACTTCAGGACCGCCGTATTGCCAATGTACGTCAACACAATGGCACAGGCAGGCACAATCACGTAGATCTACGTGATTGCCTTCCAGCGGGTGGGGGGTCCGATCGGACCCCCTCCCGCTGGTTACGGCGGTCCGGTTCGCTCCAGGAGCGCTCCGTGATGAGGGGATGGCCGTTGGTTTTCGGCCACCCCCTCTGGATCGCTCCTGGCCAATGAGAAGCTTCCTCCCACTGTGTATTGTTTACACAGGAAGGAGGAAATGATGTCATTCTCCTCGGGGCGGTCTTTTTGACCGGACTACGAGGAGAAGACTAATAGTAAGTGTGCACCAACACTACACTGACATGTAGGTACACACAGGCACACAAACCCCCCCCGATCGCCCCCCACCCCCCCTCCCCCCCCAGTCACAGTGTCACTGATTGCATTGATCATTTCTTTACTGATCAATGCATTCAGTGTCAGTTGTGACAGTAAAAACTGTCAGGACAGTTAGTGTTAGGTCCAGGGTAGCCCCCTATCACCCCCCAATAAAGATTTAACCCCCTGATTGCCCCTAGAGTTAACCCTTTCACCCCCTTTTGCCAGTGTCACTAAGCGATCATTTTTCTGATCGCTGCATGTGTCGCTAGGTAGCTAGTTATTTTTTTAGGTTCACCGCCAGGTTTTTATATCGCTAGGTACCCCGATATACTACCCAATAATGGTTTTAACCCCCTGATTGCCGCTAGTTAACCCTTTCACCCCCTTTTGCCAGTGTCACTAAGCGATCGTTTTTCTGATCGCTGCATTAGTGTCGCTACAGTCGCTAGGTAGCTAGTTATTTTTTTAGGTTCACCGCCAGGTTTTTATATCGCTAGGTACCCCGATATACTACCCAATAATGGTTTTAACCCCCTGATTGCCGCTAGTTAATCCTTTCACCCCCTTTTGCCAGTGTCACTAAGCGATCGTTTTTCTGATCGCTGCATTAGTGTCGCTAGGTAGCTAGTTATTTTTTTAGGTTCACCGCCAGGTTTTTATAGCGCTAGGTACCCCGATATACTACCCAATAGTGGTTTTAACCCCCTGATTGCTGCTAGTTAACCCTTTCACCCCCTTTCACCAGCGATCACAGTATAAGTGTCACTGGTGACGCTGGTTAGCCAGTTCGTTATTTAGGTTCCCCGTCAGGTTTTTATATAGCGCCAGGGACCCCCATATACTACCTAATAAAAATTTGAACCCCCTGATTGCCCCTAGTTAACCCTTTCACCACTGATCACCGTATAAGTGTTACGGGTGACTCTGGTTAGTTTGTTTTTTATAGCATCAGGGCACCCACCATTTATTACCCAATAAAGGTTTAACCCCCTGATCACCCGGCGGGTGATATCAATTAGGTTTTAGGGTCAGGGTCTGCGTCGCCCCAGGCAGCGCTAGGTTAGGGCCAGTACCGCTAACACCCACACGCAAAGCATACACCTCCCGTAGTGGTATAGAATCTGAACAGATCAATATCTGATCTGATCAGATCTATACTAGCGTCCCCAGCAGTTTAGGGTTCCAAAAAAACGCATTGTTAGCGGGATCAGCCCAAATACCTGCTAGCACCTGCGTTTTGCCCCTCTGCCCAGCCCACCCAAGTGCAGTATCGATCGATCACTGTCACTTACAAAACACTAAACACATAACTGCAGCGATTGCAGAGTCAGGCCTGATCCCTGCCATCGCTAAAACAGGTTTTTTGGTAGCATTTTATATTCAAATCCGGAAGGCAGTGCTTGGTTTTCGGGGTCCCGTACGTGGCTAGGCTCCCAAAAAGTCCCCCACATGTGGTATCCCCGTACGGGAGAAGCAGCAGAATTTATTTTGGGGTGTAATTTGACTTCTGCCCATAGCATGTGTGAGCAATATATCATTTAGTGACAACTTTGTGCAAAAAATATGTTTGTAATATTCCCGCAACTTTTGGCAAAATATAAAATATTCCATGGACTCAACATGCCTCTCAGTAAATAGTTTGGGGTGTCTACTTTCCAAAATGGGGTCATTTGGGGGGTTTTGTGCTATTTTGGCATTTTATGGCCTTCGAAACTGTGATAGGTAGTGAGGAGTTAAATCAAAAATTTGCACCCTTAGAAATCCTGAAGGTGGTGATTGGTTTTCGGGGTGCCGTGCGCGACTAGACTCCCAAAAAGTCCCACACATGTGGTATCCCCGTACTCAGGAGAAGCAGCAGAATGTATTTTGGGGTGTCATTTCACATATGCCCATAGCATGTGTGAGCAATATATCATTTAGTGACAACTTGGTGCAAAAAAAAAAAAGTTTGTAATATTCCCGCAACTTGTGGCAAAATATAAAATATTCCATGGACTCAACATGCCTCTCAGTAAATAGCTTGGGGTGTCTACTTTCCAAAATGGGGTCATTTTTGGGGGTTTTGTGATATTTTGGCATTTGATGGCCTTCGAAACTGTGATAGGTAGTGAGGAGTTAAATCAAAAATTTGCACCCTTAGAAATCCTGAAGGTGGTGATTGGTTTTCGGGGTGCCGTGCGCGACTAGACTCCCAAAAAGTCCAACACATGTGGTATCCCCATACTCGGGAGAAGTAGCGGAATATATTTTGGGGTGCAATTCCACATATAACCATGGCATGTGTGAGCAATATATCATTTAGTGACAACTTTTTGTAAAAAATTTTTTTTTTTTTTTTTGTCATTATTCAATCCCTTAGGACAAAAAAAATAAATATTCAATGGGCTCAACATACCCATCAGCAATTTCCTTGGGGTGTCTACTTTCCAAAATGGGGTCATTTGGGGGGGATTTGTACTGCCCTGCCATTTTAGCACCTCAAGAAATGAGATCGGCAGTCATAAATTAAAAGCTGTGTAAATTCCAGAAAATGTACTCTAGTTTGTAGACGCTATAACTTTTGCGCAAACCAAAAAATATACGCTTATTGACATTTTTTTTACTAAAGACATGTGGCTGAATAAATTTTGCCCTCAATGTATGACTAAAATTTAGTTTATTCGATTTTTCTTATAACAAAAAGAAGAAAATATATTTTTTTTTCAAAATTTTCGCTCTTTTTCCATTTATATCGCAAAAAAAAAAAATCGCAGAGGCAATCAAATACCATCAAAAGAAAGCTCTATTTGTGGGAAGAAAAGGACGCAAATTTCGTTTGGGTGCAATATTGCATGACCGCGCAATTACCAGTTAAAGCAGCACAGTGCGAAATTGCAAAAAGACCTCTGGTCCTTAAGGTGTTTTATTGGTCCGGAGCTGAAGTGGTTAATATGTCTCACAGAGGGAGCTAGTAGCTACAGGTGAGCGGGTCCATAGAAAAAAATAGTATCATGGTGATAACCTGCGTAGATCAAAAATCTGTCTAAGTGAGGCCAATAAATAGGTAACAGAGTAGGTAGATAAATTATGTTGATAAAAAGAATAGGTAAATTGTAATATTAAAATAGCATTATGCTCAAATTTCTTCAATAGGTAACTGGGAAAATGCTTACCATACAAAAAAAAGGGGAACAAAAAACAGATATTGCTATGTTCCACTGGAGTAGATATGAACTCGCGCTATAATTGAGGAGTTTAACAAAGGGCTGCAGCAGGTGGGTCTATCAGCCAACAAGTGCAGCGCCTGAGGGTATTGGTCTGAAAGATAAATAACAAACGAGCCCCAGTGAACATAGGGAAAAAGAAATAAAGAATAAATAAGACTCAAAAATAGGAGAAGAACCATGGGCTGTGTGGACAGACCATGTACTTCTCAGAGGACTAACCTTTACGACGAAATCACCGCGCTGTAGTGTCATGCAGGACCGACACACCTGCAAAGTGGGTGTGCCTTTTATCTCCCACACACTCGGCGTCAAATGAATGACGTCGGGTGTGAGCGGACAATAAATGCAAGACTGCGCATGCATCCCGGGTGGATAGGCCTACAGTCCCCACAATGCACTGCGGCGGCGGCTCCGTAACCACGGAAACTCAGACTCCGCCCCAGGCAAGTGCGGGGATCGTGGAAAAGGCAGTGTAGAGGTTCATTGAACCTATCAAACCACTACCAAACAATAACCACAATGGGACGCATCATGCTGACAAAGCAGTCTGCATACATATAGGTCGGGCAGCCACACGGCCCGACCCATGCGTCCATACAGGCACCAGTGCTGGAGATGGAAGGGACAGGTGTGCCCTCACAAAGGAGTCTCCGCTAGGGGGACGGGCTCAAAAAGGGAAGGATTGTGTAAAAAAGGAAATTAAAGCAAGTGTGCAAAATAAAAACACACTGATTAACCACTTGCCGACCGCCGCACGCCGATGTACGTCGGCAGAATGGCACGGGCAGGCATAAGGGCTTACATGTACGTCCCTTGCCTCCCGCGGGTCGGGGGCCCGATCGGGCCCCCGCCCGGTGCCTGCGGCGGTCGGTATTCGTTCGGGAGCGATCCCGGACGAGGGGACGGCCATTCATTCATGGCCACCCCCTCGCGATCGCTCCCGGCGAATGAAATTGTCCGGTGACATCACTTCCTCTCCTGTAATGTAAACACAGGAGAGGAAGTGATGTATTCTCTCCTCCGTGTCGGTAGTTTTCGTTCCGGCACCGAGGAGAGAGCATCGGTGAGTTGCACAAGCACTACACTACACAGTAGAACATGCCAGGCACACTCACACCCCCCCTTTACCCCCCGATCACCCCCCAATTACCCCTGCCCCCCCAGTCACAGTGACACCAATTGCTTTTTTTTTTTTTTTTTTTTTTTTTTTTTGCATTGGTGTCATTTGTGACTGTAATAACTGTTAGGGCAGTTAGGGTTAGCCCCCTTTAGTTCTAATGTGCCCCCCTAACCCCCCCAATAAAGGTTTAACCCTGTGATCACCCCCCGTCGCCAGTGTCACTAAGGCAGGGTTCACATTGCAGTGGTTTATGAGAACAAATGTGATTCGCACCGCACTGCAGTGCAAATCACATCCGATCTCTGTGCGATTCGAGTTCAGCCATTCGCCGCACCCGCCACACCCGCCGCAAATTCGCACGGGACCCTTTTTTTGGCCCGCAGCAGAATCGGATCGCATGGGTGTTCACACCATGCGATCCGAGTTTGCAGATCGCACTGCGATATGCGAACTGATCTGGGGGTGTCAGTAACATTTCACTGACACTCCCAGCAGTTCGCATAGGGCAGTGTGAACTGCCGCCGGGAGGCATGCGATGCGGGAACCCGCTGCGGATTCGTGGCGTTTCCGCATCGCTCCAGTGTGAACCCAGCCTAATAAGCGATCATTTTTCTGATCGCCGTATTAGTGTCACAGGTGACGCTAGTTAGGCAGGTAGGTATTTAGGTTCGCCGCAGATTTTTATAGCGCCAGGGACCCCCATATACTACCGCATAAAGCCCCCTGATTGCCCCCTAGTTAACCCTTTCACCAGTGATCACCATATAACTGTTACAGGTGACGCTGGTTGGTTAGTTATTTTTTTATAGTTTCAGGGCACCCGCCATTTATTACCTAATAAAGGTTTAACCCCCTGATCACCCGGCGGGTGTCATTTGTGACTGTAATAACTGTTAGGGCAGTTAGGGTTAGCCCCCTTTAGTTCTAAGGTACCCCCCTAACCCCCCCAATAAAGGTTTAACCCCGTGATCACCCCCCGTCGCCAGTGTCACTAAGGCTGGGTTCACATTGCAGCGGTTTATGAGAACGGATGTGATTCGCACCGCACTGCAGTGCAAATCACATCCGATCTCTGTGCGATTCGAGTTCAGCCATACAGATAGTATGGCTGAATTCGTGTCGCACCCGCCGCAAACTCGCACGGGACCCTTTTTTTGGTCCGCAGCAGAATCGGATCGCATGGGTGTTCACACCATGCGATCCGAGTTTGCAGATCGCACTGTGATATGCGAACTGATCTGGGGGTGTCATTAACATTTCACTGACACTCCCAGCAGTTCGCATAGGGCAGTGTGAACTGCCGCCGGGAGGCATGCGATGCGGGAACCCGCCGCGCATTCGTGGCGTTCCCGCATCGCTCCAGTGTGAACCCAGCCTAATAAGCGATCGTTTTTCTGATCGCTGTATTAGTGTCACAGGTGACGCTAGTTAGGCAGGTAGGTATTTAGGTTCGCCGCAGCTTTTTATAGCGCCAGGGATCCCCAAAAATGTCAATAAGCGTATATTTTTTGGTTTGCGCAAAAGTTATAGCGTCTACAAACTAGAGTACATTTTCTGGAATTTACACAGCTTTTAATTTATGACTGCCGATCTCATTTCTTGAGGTGCTAAAATGGCAGGGCAGTACAAATCCCCCCCAAATGACCCCATTTTGGAAAGTAGACACCCCAAGGAAATTGCTGATGGGTATGTTGAGCCCATTGAATATTTATTTTTTTTGTCCTAAGGGATTGAATAATGACAAAAAAACAAAAAAAACAAAACAAATTTTTTACAAAAAGTTGTCACTAAATGATATATTGCTCACACATGCCATGGTTATATGTGGAATTGCACCCCAAAATATATTCCGCTACTTCTCCCGAGTATGGGGATACCACGTGTGTGGGACTTTTTGGGAGTCTAGTCGCGCACGGCACCCCGAAAACCAATCACCACCTTCAGGATTTCTAAGGGTGCAAATTTTTGATTTAACTCCTCACTACCTATCACAGTTTCGAAGGCCATAAAATGCCAAAATAGCACAAAACCCCCCAAAATGACCCCATTTTGGAAAGTAGACACCCCAAGCTATTTACTGAGAGGCATGTTGCGTCCATGGAATATTTTATATTTTGCCACAAGTTGCGGGAATATTACAAACTTTTTTTTTTTTTGCACCAAGTTGTCACTAAATGATATATTGCTCACACATGCTATGGGCATATGTGAAATGACACCCCAAAATAAATTCTGCTGCTTCTCCCGAGTACGGGGATACCACATGTGGGGGACTTTTTGGGAGCCTAGCCACGTACGGGACCCCGAAAACCAAGCACTGCCTTCCGGATTTGAATATAAAATGCTATAAAAAACAAACTAACCAGAGTCACCCGTAACACTTATACGGTGATCAGTGGTGAAAGGGTTAACTAGGGGCAATCAGGGGGTTCAAATTTTTATTAGGTAGTATATGGGGGTCCCTGGCGCTATATAAAAACCTGACGGGGAACCTAAATAACTAACTGGCTAACCAGCGTCACCAGTGACACTTATACTGTGATCGCTGGTGAAAGGGGGTGAAAGGGTTAACTAGCAGCAATCAGGGGGTTAAAACCATTATTGGGTAGTATATCGGGGTACCTAGCGCTATAAAAACCTGGCGGTGAACCTAAAAAAATAACTAGCTACCTAGCGACACATGCAGCGATCAGAAAAATGATCGCTTAGTGACACTGGCAAAAGGGGGTGAAAGGGTTAACTAGCGGCAATCAGGGGGTTAAAACCATTATTGGGTAGTATATCGGGGTACCTAGCGCTATAAAAACCTGGCGGTGAACCTAAAAAAATAACTAGCTACCTAGCGACTGTAGCGACACTAATGCAGCGATCAGAAAAACGATCGCTTAGTGACACTGGCAAAAGGGGGTGAAAGGGTTAACTAGCGGCAATCAGGGGGTTAAAACCATTATTGGGTAGTATATCGGGGTACCTAGCGATATAAAAACCTGGCGGTGAACCTAAAAAAATAACTAGCTACCTAGCGACACATGCAGCGATCAGAAAAATGATCGCTTAGTGACACTGGCAAAAGGGGGTGAAAGGGTTAACTCTAGGGGCAATCAGGGGGTTAAATCTTTATTGGGGGGTGATAGGGGGCTACCCTGGACCTAACACTAACTGTCCTGACAGTTTTTACTGTCACAACTGACACTGAATGCATTGATCAGTAAAGAAATGATCAATGCAATCAGTGACACTGTGACTGGGGGGGGAGGGGGGGCGGGGGGGGGGATCGGGGGGCGATCGGGGGGGGGGATCGGGGGGGGTTTGTGTGCCTGTGTGTACCTACATGTCAGTGTAGTGTTGGTGCACACTTACTTTTACTCTTCTCCTCGTAGTCCGGTCAAAAAGACCGCCCCGAGGAGAATGACATCACTTCCTCCTTCCTGTGTAAACAATACACAGGGGAGGAAGCTTCTCATTGGCCAGGAGCGATCCAGAGGGGGTGGCCGAAAACCAACGGCCATCCCCTCATCACGGAGCGCTCCTGGACCGAATCGGACCGCCGTAAACAGCGGGAGGGGGTCCGATCGGACCCCCCACCCGCTGGAAGGCAATCACGTAGATGTACGTGATTGTGCCTGCCTGTGCCATTGTGCTGACGTACAATGGCAATACGGCGGTCCTTAAGTGGTTAAATTGCTCGTAAATAGATGTTCATAAAATGAGTAAGCGAACTAAGGGATAGGTTGTGTTTATGGGCCAGATCCACAGATACAGAAACTAATACAAATACAGAATATAAATACAATAATAATATAATCATACAGTGAATACCTTTCACTATAAAGTTCTAATATATAAATACAAAGGTTGGTACATTGTTTGATATTATGATAAACCACATTTACAGAAAATGGGGAAAAAAATAAAGAACAGGAAAAAAAGAAAATTGATTAAATATATAAGTCTTTGGGACATACTTTACAGCAATCTGACCCTATGTAAAGGTCTTAAGTGTGCCATGTATGCCTATGATAGATAATTAGGTAAACTCACACCAACATAAATACATACATTCATTCAACATAAGACAACACACATACCATACAGCTAAAGAAAAAAAAAAGAGAAGGAATGTTATAATGGAATGGAATATTATGGAATAGAATGGAATATTACCAACTTATTTTTCGGGCCTATCGACAAGGCACCATTGATCTAAATACGTGGAAATACTTAAATGTAAAAAATCCACAAATTCCCACATTCTATTCGTTACCAAAACTGCATAAATCTCTTGTTAACCCCCCTGGTCGACCTATTGTATCGGGGTGCCAGTGCTTAACTGAAAACGCTAGCGCATTAGTTGACAAACATTTATTTCCGCACGTACTATCTTTGCCATCCTACGTAAAAGATACCATTGATTTGCTATGAATCCTGGATGGAAAACAACTTCCTCGGGATGCATGGCTGGTTGCCCTGGATGTGGAATGTCTTTACAACTCTATTCCGCATGCCACAGGCATCCAAGTCATGCATTCCTTTCTGAAAGAAAGAGGACCTACCTCTGAAAGGTATGATGGGTTCGTGCTCCAATTATTGGAGTTCATCCTCACTCACAACATCTTTATGTTTGATCGTTCCCACTACCTCCAGGTACAGAGTGTAGCAATGGGCACCAAATGTGCCCCTTCCTATGCCAATCTGTACCTGGGGGGTGGGAACGACAAATTTTCTCGAGCGACCAACCCCGTGATTGGAGCCAGTTCATCCTGGATTGGCAACGCTATATTGATGATATTTTGATTCTTTGGACAGGCACCCTCGACGAACTACATGAGTTTTTTCATGGTCTGGCCAATAACCAATTCAATCTAAAATTTACCATGGAATACAGCCAGACCCAGGTAAATTTTCTCGACTTATGTATCAAACTAGACCAAAGGGGTGTAATCGATTCATCCCTTCATCGTAAGCCCTCAGCAGGCAATACCATCTTACATGCCGCAAGTGCACATCCCAGATCACTTTTAAACAGTATTCCTTACAGTCAATACTTACGTCTTCGCCGAAACTGCTCCCAAGACATTGATTTTCAACTAGCTGCAAGGGATCTGTCCACTAGATTAAATCAACGTGGTTACAGTAAATCACTACTCAAACGTACCTACAATAAAGTGATAAAATTAAGTAGAAACGATCTAATCTATCCTAAACCCAAATCTACCTCCAATACACCCCTACGTATCATCACGCAATATTCGCGGCAATACAATCAAATGAGAGAAATCCTTGCCAAGCATTGGCCCTTATTGTTGGCGGATCCAACAATTCACAAATATATAAAACCTTTTCCTCAACTTACATATCGTAGATCTCAGTCTATGAAAGATCGATTAGTCACAAGTCATTTTAACATTCGACAACCTATGAAATCTAACCGCAATGGCACATATCCTTGTGGCCACTGCGATGTCTGCCGTTTTATCTCTAGATCACCACATGTCACGTTACCTGATGGTTCTATTCATACCATCAGGCATAACGTGACATGTAAGACCGTAGGAATAGTTTATTTTGCTAGCTGTCCCTGCGGATGCTTTTATATTGGTAAGACCAAGCGCCCGTTCTTTAAACGGATCAGAGACCATATGCTACCCCTATTTAAACGACTCTGTACCACAGCATTAAATAGACACATAGGTATCTCTCATAACTTCGATCCCAATGGTGTGCATTTCGCGGCCCTTGAGCATGTACCCCATCATGCTCGAGGGGGTGAAATTGATACCCGCTTACTGCAACTGGAAACAAAATGGATATACACTTTAGAGGCTACAAAACATCCAGGTTTAAATGAATATATAACCTACAAGCATCTTCTTTAACTATCTTGTCTTTTCCTAAGCTTTAACCTATGGATGTATATAATCCAAGTGTGAATTCTATATGAATTTGCATCAAGAATCATACCCTAGAAATCTAGACACCAGCCTTCTACAAATGCTATATCTTAGATTGTCTTCCCTTTTCCCCCCTTCCTCTTCATTTATTAAATATCTTTATAACATTCCTTCTCTTTTTTTTTTTTTTTCTGTAGCTGTATGGTATGTGTGTTGTCTTATGTTGAATGAATGTATGTTTTTATGTTGGTGTGAGTTTACCTAATTATCTATCCATCATAATCAAATTTCTTTTCCTGGTATCAATACATGGCACACTTAAGACCTTTACATAGGGTCAGATTGCTGTAAAGTATGTCCCAAAGACTTATATATTTAATCAATTTTCTTTTTTTCCTGTTCTTTATTTTTTTCCCCATTTTCTGTAAATGTGGTTTATCATAATATCAAACAATGTACCAACCTTTGTATTTATATATTAGAACTTTATTGTGAAAGGTATTCACTGTATGATTATATTATTATTGTATTTATATTCTGTATTTGTATTAGTTTCTGTATCTGTGGATCTGGCCCATAAACACAACCTATCCCTTAGTTCGCTTACTCATTTTATGAACATCTATTTACGAGCAATTTAATCAGAGTGTTTTTATTTTGCACACTTGCTTTAATTTCCTTTTTTACACAATCTTTCTCTTTTTGAGCCCGTCCCCCTAGCGGAGACTCCTCTGTGAGGGCACACCTGTCCCTTCCATCTCCAGCACTGGTGCCTGTATGGACGCATGGGTCGGGCCGTGTGGATGCCCGACCTATATGTATGCAGACTGCTTTGTCAGCATGATGCGTCCCGTTGTGGTTATTGTTTGGCAGTGGTTTGATAGGTTCAATGAACCTCTACACTGCCTTTTCCACGATCCCCGCACTTGCCTGGGGCGGCGTCTGAGTTTCCGTGGTTACGGAGCCGCCGCCGCAGTGCATTGTGGGGACTGTAGGCCTATCCACCTGGGACGCATGCGCAGTCTTGCATTTATTGTCCGCTCACACCCGACGTCATTCATTTGACGCCGAGTGTGTGGGAGATAAAAGGCACACCCACTTTGCAGGTGTGTCGGTCCTGCATGACACTACAGCGCGGTGATTTCGTCTTAAAGGTTAGTCCTCTGAGAAGTACATGGTCTGTCCACACAGCCCATGGTTCTCCTCCTATTTTTGAGTCTTATTTATTCTTTATTTCTTTTTCCCTATGTTCACTGGGGCTCGTTTGTTATTTATCTTTCAGACCAATACCCTCAGGCGCTGCACTTGTTGGCTGATAGACCCACCTGCTGCAGCCCTTTGTTAAACTCCTCAATTATAGCGAGAATTCATATCTACTCCAGTGGAACATAGCAATATCTGTTTTTTGTTCCCCTTTTTTTTGTATGGTAAGCATTTTCCCAGTTACCTATTGAAGAAATTTGAGCATAATGCTATTTTAATATTACAATTTACCTATTCTTTTTATCAACATAATTTATCTACCTACTCTGTTACCTATTTATTGGCCTCACTTAGACAGATTTTTGATCTACGTAGGTTATCACCATGATACTATTTTTTTCTATGGACCCGCTCACCTGTAGCTACTAGCTCCCTCTGTGAGACATATTAAATACCAATTTGCTCAGGTAGGTTCTCCTTGCCGTTTAACTAGAAACTATATCGATATATATAATTTCTGTAACTAATCAAACCGTCTACGGGAGCCCTCTCTGGCCCCATAATCTCTAATGAATAGTGGGTTTTTTTGTCTGTTCCATTTGTCTCCTGCAGTCACTTTCTGGGGATTTTCTGGGACTGGTTTGCCCTCCACGTTTTAAAGGCATCCTCACTATAGTGTGTAGGCGGGACTCGCATTTGGAGATTGGTAGGCATAGTTATTTACTAATATAATATTTCATTGGCTTCTTTAGCCCAATAATCCTTTGGAACTTGTAAGCGCATGGAGAGTCTGGGTTGTGTTTCATTTTTATGACCAGATCCACTAATTTTGTTGTATTTTGTTTACAGTGAATCTTCTCTTTTTCTTTTAAAATTACCTCCTGTCAAGTATTGGCTCCCCTGAAGAAGCCTATGTGTAGGCGAAACATGTCGGGATTCCATCAGAACAGCCAAGAACCCCTTGATTCAAACTAATTGACGGATTGTGGTCACTGTCTGTATAAACATTGATGTCTGTAGCTTCAAAAAATGTTTGAATTTACCTTATTATGGTGGATTTTTTATTATATTTAATAAAATTCTTTTCTTTTATACTATACAATTCTTTCATCTTTATAGCACCGCAATAATCCCACCCTTCTCTTTCTCTTCATATGTGTATACATATTGTAGGTGATACAGTACTTTTACACAAAGGATTATGCAGCAACACATATAACACATCTGGTGGGGTTATTGAAAGCTCATTCTCTCAAGGTCGTAATTCTGTAATTCTTGAACTTAGTTAAATCTTATAAAGATAAAGAGGGTTTGATAACACAGCTGGGTGTAATTCACCGACTGACACAGCTCCTCTCTTAGCCATTGGGTTGTTACGCCACCTTTAGGAGAGGACTAGGCATAGCATGTTATGAAAAACACAGAACTTTTAGATCCGCCCAAGGGGTGGTCCCTTAGGTAGCAACCCCGCCAGCCTGCCATGCAGCTTCAGTACGTCAACAAGCAGTACAACGTAAAGAAAAATAGGAGGGGTGGGAGCTGTGTCAGTCGGTGAATTACAGAGAAAAGGATTTTACGGTGAGTACAAAAAATCCTATTTTCTCTTATATTCACCGAATTGACACAGCTCCTCTCTTTGCCATTGGGACGTCCCCAAGCAGTGCCAAAACGAGGGGTGGAAAACAGCATAAAAACTTCATCCACCATGGCATGTGGGAACTAGTATAAACTTTACCCACAACCAGACTGCGGTAACAAATGCAACAGTGCATTAACTCAAAGGTACTGTGTTTTTACCCAAAAAAACAGGAAAAAAGGAAAAATTGTATGTGCAATTGCAACTATACAGCCGCCTGCAAAACTTTGTGGACAAAACAGGCATCAGCCGATGCACTGACATCTACCTTGTAAAATTTTGAAAAAGTGTGAAAAGACGACCAAGTCGCCGCTTTACACGCTTGAGCGACAGCCGCTTGATGTCGGAAGGCCCAAGACGTTACGATTGCTCTTGTGGAGTGGCACCTGCCCCTTCAAAGCATAGGCCTGTACTACAATCTGTCTGATCCACCTGGAAATGGTGGCCGACGAGACCGCCATGCCTTTTTTCGGACCAGCCACCAAAACAAACCGGGAGTTTGACTCCCGAAATGAAGCTGTGGCAAACAAATACACCCTCAGAGCCCGAATCATGTCCGGGGCATGAAGGGCCACCTCCTTAGGATGTGTCGGCTTAGGACACAGAGATGGTAGCACAATGTCTTTGATGTGGAACGCCAAAACGACCTTCGGCAGAAAAGAAGGTTGCGGACGCAACACCACCTTATCCCTGTGGATAACCAGATAGGGCGACTTGCAAGACAAGGCCGCCAGTTCCGAAACCTTCCTGTGTGATGGCCACTAGACAGACCACTTTCTGGGAAAGAGTCAACAGGGGAATCTCTCTGATATTTTCAAATGACGGTTTCTGAAGCGCCAACAACACCAGATTCAGATCCCACTGAGGTAACGGTGGGGGACGGAGGAACTACCTGTCGGACCCCTTGAACAAAAGTGCTCACTAGAGAGTGAGGTGCCAGGGGTCACTGAAAAAAGACAGCCAAAGCTGAAATTTGTCCCTTAATGATAGAAACAGCAGGATCCTGGATATAGAAAAGGAGTGCAGACGCCATCCTTTCTCCTCACACATGGAGATGTATTCCTTCCAGGTACGATGATATATCTTCCAAGAAGATGATTTCCGCACTCTCAGCAGTTGGGATCACCGAGTCTGAAAGACCCCGGTTCCTCAACACCTGGCTCTCAATAGCCATGCCATTAAAACCAGTGAGGTTAAAGCAGGATGGAAAATTGGACCTTGAGACAGAAGGTCTTCTCGTAACGGCAGTCGCCAAGGGGCGTCCACCACCAGGCGCACTAAGTCTGTGTACCAGAGACGCTGAGGCCAATCTGGGGCAATCATTATTACTGGAACCCCCTCGGCCTCCACTTTGTGGAGCGGACGTGGCAACAGTTTCAGCGGAGGAAAGGCATAGATCAGCTGGTACTGGTCCCATGGAGCCACCAGCACATCTAACGCATCTGCCCAAGGATCTCTTGTCCTGGGCACGAATCTCGGCACCTTCCGATTGAGACGGGAGGCCAGAAGATCCACGTCTGGTGTGCCCTATTGCATTAGCCTGAACACCTCTGGATGCAACGCCCATTCTCCTGGGTCCAGCATCTGGCGACTTAATCCGCCTGCCAGTTCTCCACTCCTGGGATGTAAATGGCCAACAGGGCCGCTACATGTCGCACTGCCCACTGAAGGATGTGAGCGACCTCCCGTGCAGCGGCTGAGCTTCTTGTTCCTCCTTGGTGATTGATGTACGCCACCACCGTGATGTTGTCTGAATGGATCCTGATCGGACGCCCTCAAAGTCTTATCGACCATGTGAAGAGGCATAGCCTGATCGCTCGCAGCTCGAGCACACTGATCGGCAACTTGGATTCCTCCTCCGACCAGAGGTCCTGGGTCTACTGAATTCCCATTACTCCACCCCAGCCAGATAGGCTGGCGTCCATTGTGATCACTGTCCAGTTCAGAGGTAGGAACGACTTCCCGGACCGAAGTGCCGGGGACTTCAGCCACCAGATCAGGGAATCCCTGACTAACTGGCTCACCTGAATCTGCCGATCCAGGGACAACGGAGATTTGTCCCATTTTGTCAAAATCTCCTTCTGCAGCTACTGAAACTGGGCATATGGTACTGCCTCGAAGGAGGTCACCATAACTCCCAGGACTCGCATGCAGAAGCATAGCGACCACCACCTGCGGTTCATTGACAGTTTTACCGTGGCTCTGAGAGTCTGCAGCTTGTCTGAAGGGAGAAACACTCTCACTTCCATTGAGTCCAGCAGCAAGCCTAGGTACTCCAAACGCTGAGTCGGTACGAACACCGACTTTTTTAGGTTCAACAGCCACCCAAATTCCTGCAGGGTCTGCATGGTGATTGCCACATCCTCTAACTCTGAGGTGGAAGATACTGTGAGGGGTTAGCTCGGCAGCGGGTGTGTGTGACCCCCTGGATGGGTTCACAACTCAAAATCAGGCACAGCAGACAGAGTTGTAAGTGGAAAAAACAAAAGGTGCGGTTTATTCATGCTACATGCAGTAAAAAATATAACGGCCAAAACAAAAGAAAAACATGAAAATAAATCCTGGTCAACTTGACCTCTAATTACACACTTAGTTTCCCTGTCTAACAACTGAGTGCAGCCTTGTGCTGCACCAGTCCCTGTCTCTGTTGTAGAGGTTTGCCACACAGGCGTTAACTCACCGCACAGAACAGGTGTCACACTCCCCAGTCTATACACACAAAACTGGTTCCAGGATGGAGCATCTCCCTAAGCATGCTGGGGTTTTTTGTAGAGGTCTTAATGAGCCCACTTACTTCAGCTGGGCTCATTAACTCGTCCCCTCTAGTTGTACAAGTCTGCATAAAGCCTGAATCTAGGGCACACATATTTCCCATCCTGGATACAACCAGGTGACTTTACCTGCGTGCTGCCACAATACTCAGGAAGAGATTGTCTAGGTATCCCACTATCGCAATCCCGCATTGCCGCAGGAACGCCAAAATAGGAGCCAATACCTTGGTAAAGACTCGGCGGCTGATGCCAAACCAAAAGGGAGAGCCACAAACTGGTAGTGGGCATCCCCGACTGCAAAACGTATAAACTTCTGATGCCGGAGGCATATGGGTTTGTACAGTTACGCATCTTAGATGCCTAAGGACGCCAGGGAGTCCCCTTGATGGAGTGCATTCCATTCTGAACCTCTGTACTTTTACAAAGTAATTGAGGGCTTTCAGGTCCAAGATTGTAGTCCCCAAGACGGAAGGGGTACATCCAAACAGGTTTGAGTAGAACCCCTGGAAATGTTTTTCCGAGTCCAGAACAGGTACTCGGCATGTCCCTTACCGCCCCCAAAAGGGCCTCCCGGTGAGCCAGGCGTATGGGTATGCTGGAGGGGAAGAATCTGTTTTGCGGCCAAGAGAGGAACTCTATCTTGTAGCCAGAGGAAATCAGATCGCAGACCCATTGATCAGACAGCCGAGAGGTCCACCGGGCTGCAAACTCCCGAAGGCGACCCCCCACTTGTGTTCGGGCAGGGGCAAACCTTCATGCAGTAGCACCTTTGTTCACAGGCTTGTTAGGTTTGTGGTTCCAGGGTTGTTTAGGTCCTTCAGAAGTTGTCCTGTCGGGCTGGGGGCGCTTGGTTGAAGCCCCGGCCGGATGAAAAAGCCATTTGTGAGTGGAGAAAGAGGGCCCTTGCCTACGGCTTGGCTCCTTAGCCTTCCTGGCCTGTGGGAGTAGAGTACTCTTACCACCTGTGGCATTTTTAATGTCATCCAAAGAGGCTCCAAAAAGCCAGTCGCCAAGGAATGGAAGATCCGTCAGGGCTTTATTGGATGCCTGGTTGGCAGACCAGCATTTTAGCCAAATCAGGCGCCTCAGCACCACTGCTGACACTGAAGCCCTGGATAACAGAGGGAGGGTATCCAGGGCCATGTCACAAATGTACTTAAGGCCTTGCACTTGTTGGTCTGTTAGTTCCATGCAGACAGGAGAAGCCTGTTCTCCCAATTCACGGTGCAACAGTTTTGTCCACTCAGTGTCTGCTACACAAGTGCGGATGCCAGTACCGGTCGCATGGTTGACCCCCACAACCATGAAAAGGAAAGAGCCACTGCCTCTGCCTTCCTGTCCATGGGGTGCTTAAATGCAGGAGTCCCCTCAACCGGAATCGTGGTTACTTTATTTACCCTGGATACTGGGGGGTCCACGACCGGAGGAGCCGACCATTTTTTGAGAAGGCTTTCCTCAAAGGGGTAGTGCACCACCATGTATTTGGGGACCGAAAAGGTCCGTTGCGGTCAACCCCATTCCTTGTAAATGAACTTGTCAACATCAGTCAGATACGGGAACACCTTAGGTGAAAAGGCTGGCTTATGGGACCCAAAAGGGACCGCTACATCAGCAGAGGGATCTGATGGCTCCTGAATCTTCAGGGTATCATGCACAGCTGTGACTAGTGCTCCAACAAGTGCACGTACCCGGACGGGGACTCATCCTCACTGTCCGAACGGTCCTGGTCAGCGTTATCTGAAACGAAAGAGCAGGGTTCACCAGCCTCAGCAGGGCTCATGTCTGCTTCAGAGTTCTCCCCAGAGGATGGGGGGGCAGGGGCCCTTTTTAGCACCTTTGCGCCCACGCACCACCTCTATCTTGGCAACGAACAAATTGAGGACCACCAATAGAGCATCCAGAGGCACTGCACAGTCTGCAGGCGAACCGGATTTCTGGGGAAGAAACCCCAGTTTCTGAAGCCATGCATACCCTACCTGCCACTTGATGGGGACGTAGGACAGTGATGGTCCCACCCTCCTAACTTTTGCTGGCTGAGGGACTCTTTCCCGCAGGACTCACCACTCTGACTGGTTCTGCGCTGTCCAGCTAGTAGTGCCTGTGTTCCTTGTCAGCTCCCAGGTGCATAGGCGATCACACTATGCTATCCGGAGCTGCTGAAACTGATCCACAGCGTGTTCAGGCTCGAAGAAAATGGCTGCCGAGCATCCAGTATAAAGGACATAAACACAGGGAAAATGGCCGCCGAGCTACAGGAAAGCATGCTGCTCCTTGAGACTGACCAAAAAATGTGCTCAGGCTTCAAGAAAATGGCTGTCGAGCGTCCAGTATAAGGACAAAAACACAGGGAAAATGGCCACCGAGCTCCTTGCCCTCACTTAAGATGGCCGCCGAACACTGAATACCATGAGGGACAGAGAGAGAGAAATGGCGGTGAACAGCGCTGCAGCAATCGACAGGCACAGCCACCAGACATCCTCCCAGGGAGAGAAAAACACACATCAGGGCACAGCCAGCCAGCGCAGTCCCCCCAGGTTAGAGTTCCCCCGGAGAGCTCCTGCACATGACACACACCGCTCAGCAGCCTCATGCAGCATCCCCCACAGAGAGGGGGGAGGGAAGTTAGGGACAGGGAGAGAAGAGAGGGAATGAGGTACCCCCGAATCAACCTCCCAGGGAATGCCCAGCTGCTCAGCCCCACCGAAGCAAAGAGAGCTGTACATACCAGTCCTGCTGAGCTGGGAGACATTCCATCACAGACCCACTCTCCGATCAGTACGTGGTGGCTGTTGGCCCAGCACACTGTGACACAGACATCAGTAGCCTGGTCATATGTGTGCCCCGGAACATTAACGCTCACAACCACCTCTGGAGCTGAGGTACGTCGTGGCCGACCCAGCACGCAGCTCTGGTCTGCACACGCTCGCTGGCCAGGCTGGGGTGACTACAAGGATAAGGGTATCCAGCTTGTCACCCATCCGGCTGTTGATAGCAGATTACAGGATCTTTAGTCTTGCGCAAAAAGCAGAGCTTCCGCAGAAAAAAAAAAAACATGGTTTGATGGGCACGCAGGGTTCCTAGGTCCTTCTCCTTCACTAGGCAAAATAAAACTGAAGCTGCATGGCAGGCTGGGGGGTTGTTACCTAAGAGACCGCCCCCTAGGCGGAACTAAAAGTTCTGTGTTTTTCATAACATGTTATGCCTAGTCCTCTCCTAAAGGTGGTGTAACAACCCAATGGCTAAGAGAGGAGCTGTGTCAGTCGGTGAATACGAGAAAATTAAATTTATCTGGTTATAGAACAGGTGTCAGATTTATAGTTGGTTACATTGAGGTAGATCTTAGCGACCAATCATATCTAGGACAGATGGCTGAGATAGGCTTGTAAAAGGGTATATACATGCAAGCTCTACAATTGTTAGACAGACAAGTCAGATAGGAGCTCATAAGGCTGAACTCTGGGTATGCTGCCCTATTGCAAGGGTCATAGAGGTCAGAACCAATGGGCAAATATCTGTCCGAAACTTGTTTCCTCATACGAGTCAGAAAAGACTTCTTAACTTGTTCCAGAGTGTGATCTCAGGTGAATTTTCCTCACGAACTTGGTCGAGCTTGAACCCAGAACTCTGTGAGGGGACCGGACCACTGGTTGATCGGCTGGTCCCTATCAGGTGCTGGGTTCCCAAGAATTGGCAGAAAAGACCCAATTCACAATTGCTTCAATTTGTTATAATACATTGAACAAAAAGCTGTATGTTGTTATCAGCAGTTAATAAACCTGCATTGCTTAAGTTCTGCCTGGTTCGATACTTTACAATTCTACTTCAATGTGCCAAAATTACTTTAATGTGAAATTTACGATGAGCTGTGACTCACAGAAAATACATTTTTGGATGTTACCATTCTGAAGAATTCAGATGGCCATCTATCGAGTACATTATACCGAATGAAATGTCCGGCAATACTATTTTGCATTTGACCAGTTCCCATCCGGCATCACTGATTATGTCCATTCCATACGCACAATATCTTCACATTAGTCGAAATTGCGGAGGAAAGTATGTTCCTCATTGAAGCTAAGAAATTACAAATGAGACTGCTCCAACGGGGACACTCCCCTACTGGCCTTAAAAAGGCTTTTAAAAGGGCAAAAGAAAAAAAAAACAGACGGAGACTGCTATTTTATAACTAAGAAAAATAATGTACACAAATTAGGATCATTACCACATTTAGCAAACACAGAGCATTCAAAAAAATCATGGAAAAACACTGGCACATCCTTCGGATTCACCCTATACTAAATCAGTTTGTGACTAAAAATCCCTTAACATAAACATAAAAGATCTCTCAGGGACAGACTGGTAAGAAGTGAATACACTGGGGCATACAGGGGGATCCCTGCAAATGTTGGGGTACCTCCAAATGTGGAGGTTGCGCCTGTAATGGAAATTTGTAGGTTCTGTATATAATTGTATTCTATTTTATATGTATTGCACAGTGCCCTCACTGTGCACACGCCACTAATAATGTTTTCAGTACATGTTTTGCATTCTTTCAAGTCCTGATTAGAATTAGCCTGCCTATGTAACGCCCCTTGTTACCATAAACGTACAATTGTAATATTAATGTGATACCTACGTAATCATGTGCATAAAAACCTTCAAATGCGTCATAATAAAGGAGAACGGTTATTTGGAAAGATGCTGAGCGTATCTTTTGTGCCTGTTCCCTACTGCAGTAGTTATTATGAATTTGAAACCACTAATCGCCTATCTATAAAATATCCATTTCAGGTGACGAGCTTGGCCAGCAGGGGTTGCCAGGTGACCCTGAGTATCCGAAACGAGGAGCTTGAGACGATCCAGGAATTTCTGATAATCAGCCGGCTGAGGTAAGCCTTTTGCTTACATTTGAGTTATCAGACTTCCTTGATTGGTAAGGCATTTTCGGGACAAAGGGTACCTATTTTACTCACCTTAATCGAACTGTATTGATTGGTGGTTATATGTTATGTTGTCACTGTCTACTGTCCATCGGAGTGTTATAGAGAAAAGGAAGAATAGTGCTGTTCACAGGTATATGTAGTACATCTGCTAGATAAAGTATTTTAGAGGCAAGAGGGTATAGGTACATGTAGAGAAGACTGGCCAGTCATTATGGGCAATAAATTAAGTAAGGGAATGAAGGGTAAGATACCCTCAAAAATGCCCAGTGCAAGAGGAGCGCTATATATGAACCGTAGGTGCGGTTACGCCTATACTGAGCCCCTAGATTAATGGTTAAAGTGGACAAGGATCCGCAATGGGTAACTGGGTTACCACCAAAGTCCACAGGGACAAAGAATCATGCAGAGTATACAGCTAGAGAAACAGCTATGTGAGCAGGATGGATCAAGGGTGACAACACTAGACAGAAAGGGACTTTTTGATGTTAAGTTGTGGGATGAATTTGGGGTCAGGCACTACAACTAGTAAAGTCAAGAAACAGAGAAATGAGAGTTAAAACAGAATGCTTTATATGTTGTCAGAGAGGGAAGATGGGATGAGCACTATGGCTGCCCGTCTGATCATAAAAAGGTACAGTATGTGAAGTATGGTATTACAATACATTGAAAATAAAGAATAAATAAATAAATCAAATAAAGAAAGCAGAAGTTTAAGCAAGGAAGTATTAAAAAGCGTTAAAATAAAGTGAGAGAATGATATGTGTTGTGTGCAAATGGGAATAATGTAAACAATTTTAGAGATATATACGTTTGTGAATGCTGGAACCTTTAGTTCTATCGCTTGTGTGAGTCATGTATGCAGATGTGACCCCCCTCCTTTGTGCTCTCCTCAAAGAATGTAGCTGGGATGAGAGGTTGGTGATAAGCTGGAAGGACACCATGCAAATTTCAGTTTTTTAGACAAAACATTTATAACAAAATGTAAGGGGTTAACAAATCTAATGATAAAAAATGTAATCACAATTATTTTTTAATCGGTTTTCCAAACATGGTAAAATGAAGGTTACATTTAACCGTGTCTTACACAAATTGACTATCCTTTGATAGTGAAAACAGTGCATTTAAAAAAGAGAGAGAAATTGAATAAAATTAAGTAATATGTCCCCCTTTAAGGACATTTATCTGTGCATTTATATTAGTGTGTGATATTGAAATTATCATATGAGTATTCATTTCTAATATGAGTTTAACAATTTTCTTAATAATTAAATTAATAATAGACAACCTTTGGTTGGAAATGAAATCCAGATTAATGGGGAAATTGGTAAAAATGGGATTCGTTTAAATTAAGATAACAATTTTGTAATTTTACATTTATTGAGTGTAAAGAAAAAAAAAGATTAAGATGAGGTTGTTAATTTGAATACAGCTGCAATAATGTTTAACAAAGCCAAGATGAATGGGATACATAAGAAGTTTTTCTACAAAAATGAAATCTTAAAGTCTGATAATAACTTGATGTGCAGTCCATGATGTGAGAGTAATAATAAATAAAATGTAAATATAACAGACCCATCACATCAAGTCCACACACCCTATTAGGATAGATGCTGCCTGCAGCCAGTTGGTTTATAGTTTTTGATGGCCGAGTGCTTTCTGGTCCATCATACATATTGTTGGTCCTTTTGTTTTTATGCATTTTTATTTTTGAAATCCAAAGCAGAATGTGTGGATTGTGAAATGATGTGCCCCTTTTCCTTGTAAGTGCAGTGGGTATAAGTAGAAGAATACTTAGGGTTTATGGACATCTCTGCATGACTGCAGGGTATTCTTATCATTTATGATAATATTGTCAGGAAAAAGTTGTCTTTTTGAAACATGAAACTGGAGTTTTTACACAAACCGCATGATAGAAAACAAGCCATTGTTATATTAATGCAAGCTGGACCCAATAATGAAGGGTTCACCCGATATATCAGAGCTGTAGCTTTATGCAAAGTTGCTATTAGACAAAGTTACAGACATTATTTTGGTTGAATTTTTAATGGTCCAACATTCTGCACAGCAAATATATAGCTAACTAAATGTTTGTCTAATGAAAGATTCAAAATATGAATTTGTCTGTTTATGTACAAATCTAACAATGAAAAATGCATACATTTTGAATCCAGCCACCTTATTGCCTCTATTGGAGGAGGCTGGAGACAAAGAAAAACCACATGTGTTAAATTGATGATGTAGGAATCAGCTGCTGTGAGCCCAGTGCAGGACACACTCACTGAAGACCCGAGTATTTACTTTTTTGTAGTGTTATTCCCGGTTTATTACTAAGGATGGCAATACCCATACTGAGTATGCAGTTTATCACCCAGAAGGAAACTCTGTATTCAGAGTCATTGGATCCTTTTCCCCCAGCTCAAGAAGCAGAGCTCCATGTTTTAGCAAAGCCTGTGAGCTATAAAAAGAGTGGATATTTATATAGATAGTTGAGATAGAGAGAGCTTTTGGTTCCATTTGAAGGGCCAGAAATTTTTTTTTTACTTCGGCAGGTAAACCAATCAAGCACGCCAGGTTAATTTGATCCGCTGTTTTTAGCCTTCCAGGTTCTTGCTGAGGTAGCCATACTAACAGTAAAACTCACACATGGAAGCAGACCAGGCGACTCTAAGGATGCTGCATTTACAGCCCCGGACACTTGCTAGGTCTGCAATTCACAGATTCCACCCTAGTTCTTGCCCAGTATAGCTGGGATTAATAATTCAACTTTAAGGACTCCAGAACGAGAAGAACAAGTGGTCCACAGAGGGCAACTTCTTACAAAACAAGACTTTGGAAAAGGTGATCATTTATGTCTGCCAGCCAGGGGATGTTGGACTCTCTCCCTATGGGAATTGGTTTGGGAGTGTGTTACTCACTTGCTTATATTTTGTCTCAGCAGCTGAAGTCCTCCATTTGGCTCTCACAGAGAATGTTGCTGATCTTTTAAGGTTTTTGACAAACTCATTTATGTGTTTTTTCCCCAATTCCAGATCCTAAAAGTTTGGAAGGATCTAAAACTAAAGCCAGGTGACATGTGGATTGTTAAGAGACATTTATATATAAGGAAATGTTTGGAGACTCAATACAGCATCTATTTCATGTACAGTTTTGCAAAACTTGAAGGAAAAGTCACCTGGATCCACACCAGACACTGCAAAAAATTACTAAATTAAAGAAATATCTGTGTTTGATTTGTTTCCCTCTTGCAATCACAGTCTAGGGTAATTTTTGATTCAATTACTTTAATTGTAAGGGATATATATATTTGAAAAGTAGTTTAGCCATGTTGAAGTCATATTTGTCTTTTGTATCTCTTCCATTGTATATAAAATTGTCTGTGTTTACATATGCTGATAAGTCAGCATACCAACAATTAAGCTAGAAGGCCATTCTGGCCACAGGCGTGTACAGCCAGTACTCTGTAAATATGTCTTTGTTTTTCACAATGAAAAGTCATTTTGTAATAAAAAAAGCTGCTCAGCTATTTTCTCCACAATGGAGTTTTTGCCTCTTTGGCCAGGACTACCTCCACCTAAGTGTGTGAAGGTTCCGGGTTAAAGGTGATAACAGGTATGGTTAGTGATCAAAATATTGATCAAAAGAGAGGAGACTGTAATGGAAATTTGTAGGTTCTGTATATAATTGTATTCTATTTTATATGTACTGCACAATGCCCTCACTGTGCACACGGCACTAATGTTTTCAGTACATGTTTTGCATTCTTTCAAGTCCTGATTAGAATTAGCCTTCATATGTAACACCCCTTGTTACCATAAACGTACAATTGTAATATTAATGTGATACCTACGTAATCATGTGTATAAATACCTTCAAATGCGTCATAATAAAGGAGAACGGTTATTTGGAAAGATGCTGAGCATATCTTTTGTGTCTGTTCCCTACTGCAGTAGTTGTTATTAATTTGGAACCACTAATCAATATGAGGATAGGAGTTGCCTATCTATAAAATATCCATTTCACGCCCAATTCATCAACACAGAGCAAGATTTTTTATTACCCAAATGGACAGAGTTACAAATCTTCCCACTTTGCAAACTGCCGTACTTTTGGGGTAGTCTACCTTTTGACGTGCCCCTGCAAAGGTTTCTACTTGAGAAAAACTAAATTGGAATTACAAAAAAGAATTAGCAGACACGTAAACAGCATGCAGATTTGTAACTTAGATCTTCAGTTGGGCAGACATACTCGGGACATGCATCAGGGGAATTTCCCTAAGATCAAATTGTTAGTTTTGGACAGAATTCATCCCAAATGCCAGGGGAGGAGACTGGGATAAAACTTTGTTGCAAAGAGAGACAAGATGGATAGTGGTCTTACTTTTTTTATTATTTAAATTTTATTGAATTTTTCATATAAAGAAAATTTACAAAATTATTCTAGTGTACAAACATATAAGTATTAAAAACAAGAAAAATAGGTCTGTCATTTACAGTACCCATGTTTCATGCTAATTACACAATTACATTCCATTTTCTTTTTATCTCCCTCCCTCTACCCCGTTTATCCCCCGACCTCTTCCCTCCCTTCCACCCCCCATTCTGTTGGCCTGCCCTCTTTTACTCATTCAACCAGTGCCTGGATGTAGCTTTTTGTCTTTTTGAATGATCTCCACTTTTCCCATGTTCCCCAGTAACTTTTCATTTGATTATTTTCCATTTTTATTAAATATTCCATATTATTTATATATTCTATTCTCTGTATCCAGTCTCTAATTAAGGGTTTTTTGGCTGATAGCCAATTCTTTGGTATCATGGCTTTTGCTGCGTTAAGTAAAAAGGGGATCAGTTTTATATTTTTTTTCCGTTTCTGGGCCGTATTTTGTTTTCTATTTTGATTGCCACTTTCTTCTTCTACCCCAAAAAACAGACATTCCCTGGGACAATATGGTATTTTTTCCCCTGTTATCTTTTCTATATATTCTAATGTTTTATACCAGTAACTTATTATAACTGGACATTCCCACCATATATGGAATGTTGTTCCCCGTAGTTTGCAATCTCTCCAGCATTGTGGGGGATCTATAGGGGTCTATTTTATGTATTCTGTTTGGTGTCATATGCCATCTCATCATACATTTATACTTTACTTCCACTGACGTTGCATCTGATACATATCTATGCACTGTCTCCATCATCTGTGACTCATCTACTTTTATCCTCATGTCGTGTTCCCATTTTACTATTGCTAGAATAGGTTCTCTTATCTCTAGATCTGAGAGGATTTCATATAGTCTTGACATTCCATGTTTTACTCTTATCTTGGAGTTACACAGTTTTTCTATTGGTGTTAGAGTGTTATCGTCCCTTATGGGTTTTGGTATTGAGTTAACAAAGTGCTGAATCTGTAGATATTCCCATTGTTTAAAATTTTGCCATCCGTGCTTCTCTATTTCTTGTTTTGTCATTAACACCCCTCCCCGCATAATGTCTTTTAATTGTGCGTTTTTCATTTGTTTACCTAATTGTGATTTCTTTCCTGGGACAAAAAATACTGTGCCCTCTAGTGGGATTAGGGGGGAGTTATATACCCATTTATTTTTACGATAAAGTGCTTCCCATAATTTAAGTGTCGTTAACGTGATTTCATGTGCCTTTTCACTACCTATTCTATATTTTGGCGGAATCCAAATAATTTTGTGTAACTGTGTGCTCATAAGTGATTCTTCCATTTTTACCCATTTCTTCATTGTACCAATGTTTGCCCATTCCACCAGTCTCGCCAGGCTAATTGCTACATAATATCTGTACGTGTCTGGAAGTGCCATCCCTCCCCCTTTTTTTTTTTCCTAGTTAATGTGTTATAGCTTATCCTGGCCTTCCTATTTTGCCATATGTAACTTAAAAATAGTGTTTTTATTATTTAAAAAAAATTATTTGGGATGTTAATCGGAAGCATTTGGAATTTATAGGTGATTTTTGGTAAAACCACCATTTTCAGCATGTTGATTCTACCCGTCCATGAGATTAATCCCTTATTTATTTTTCTTAAAACTGCTTTAATTTCATTTATTAATGGGATATAGTTGGCCTGATATAATTCCTGGACCGTTTTCGTTATCTTTATCCCTAGATAAGTTATTTCTTTTTTTTCCCCATGTAAAGGGAAATTCCTGCTGTAATATTTTTTCTTTCTTACTATCTAAGCCTATATTCAGTATGATTGTTTTTATGGGATTTATTTTAAAATTTGAGAGAGTGCCATATTCCTTTATTTCTTTTATCAAATTGGGCAGAGACATACGTGGATTTGTTATATATAGGAGTATGTCGTCCGCATATGCAGCCACTTTATGGTTTTCTCCACCCATCTTAACTCCCCCTATGTTCTCGTTTGCTCGAATCTTTGCCAATAGTGGCTCCAAAGCTATTACGTACAAAAGGGGCGAGAGCAGGCATCCCTGTCTCGTCCCATTTAGCATTTCAAATGTGGACGACATACTCCCATTTACTCCTATTTTGGCTGACGGTTGTGTGTATAAATTTTTTATCCATTTCAGCATCTTTGGACCCAAACCTATTTTTCGAAGAGTTTCAATCATAAAGCACCAATCTACTCTATCGAATACCTTCTCGGCGTCAATCGATACTAATATCATTGGGGGCTTGTTTTCCTTATCTTTTCCTATAAGTAGCAGAGTTCTCAGACTGTTATCTCTACCCTCCCTCCCAGGGACAAAACCCACCTGATCCCCATTAATTCCGGCATCAATTTTTTTACTCTAGTCGCTAATACCTTCGCATATAGTTTTGTATCCACGTTTAACAATGCTATAGGCCGATAATTAGAACAGCTGGATCCGCCTTTGCCTGACTTCGGTAAAACAACTATATTCGCCAATAGTGATTCTTTCCTCATATTCTCTCCTTCTCCCAGGTTGTTCCAATATTTACATAACTCTGGTATCAATTGATGCCGGAATTTCTTATAGTATCTAATTGTGAAACCGTCTGGGTCTGGACTTTTCCCGTTTGGTGTTTCCTTTATTGCTTCATATATTTCTTCTGGGCTAATAGGCTCATCTAGGTTTTTAGCCATTTCATCCATTATTCTAGGTAGGTCTGTTTCCCTGAGGTAGTCCAGTATTTTGAGTTTCCTATTTTCCTTCTGTTCTTCTGTTTCGCTTCCCCTGATTGCATATAGGGCACTATAGTATGTTTTAAAGGCCTGGGCTATCTCTGATGTTTTAAATTTCAGTTCCCCATGTTAGTCTTTGATCTTTTCTATATAATTTGAGGTTTTTTTCTCCCTTGCAACCCTAGCCAAATGTTTCCCAGTCTTGTTCCCCCATTGATATCTATCTTTTGCCACATTTTTATACACTTTCCTTCTCTCCTGCTCTATCATATCACTTAGTAGTGTACGCTTATGGGTGATTTCCTTATATATATATTTATCTAGATGTCTCTTATGTTTTAATTCTAGCTCCTGAAGTTCATTTTTTAAGTTATTAAGTCTCAACTCACTTTCTTTTTTTTTTCCCGCCCCTATAGATATTAATTTACCTCTAATTAAGGCTTTGTGAGCTTCCCATAAGGTTGCTTTGGAGATATCTACTGTATCATTGATTTTAAAATATTGTTCTATCTCTGTTCTTATGCTGTTCTCAGTTTCCTCATCTTCGATCAGAGCCTCGTTGAGTCTCCACGATCATTTTCTATACTCAACTTCACTCTGTGTGATTTTGACTATCTCCGGGGCATGGTCCGATAGAGTGATGTTTCCTATCTGTGCCTTAGTTACTTTTTCCAAAATTTCCTGGTCAACTAGTATGTGGTCCAGTCTAGCATACATATCATGTACCGTCGAGAAAAAGGTATAGTCCTTTACTCCCTTATTACATACTCTCCAAACATCTACTAGCTGTTGTGTATGTAGTTTTCTTTTCAGTATTTTATGTTGTTTAACCACTTGCTTACTGGGCACTAAAACACCCTTCCTGCCCAGACCAATTTTCAGCTTTCGGTGCTCTCACACTTTAAATGACAATTACTCAGTCATGCAACACTGTACCCAAATGAATTTTTTGTCCTTTTTTTCCCACAAATAGAGCTTTCTTTTGGTGGTATTTGATCACCTCTGGGGTTTTTATTTTTTGCGCTATAAATGAAAAAAGACCGAAAATTTTGAAAAAAAAAAAACGCATATTTCTTTGTTTCTGTGACAGAATTATGCAAATTATTAATTTTTCTTCATAAATTTTGGCCACAATTTATACTGCTACATATCTTTGGTAAAAATAACCCAAATTAGTGGATATTATTTGGTCTTTGTGAAAGTTAGAGAGTCTACAAGCTGTGGTGCGAATCGCACAAAATTGATCACATCTGATGTACTGGTGGCCTATCTCACTTCTTGTGACCCGAACAAGTCAGGAAAGTACAAATACCCCCCAAATGACCCCTTTTTGGAAAGTAGACATTCCAAGGTATTTAGTAAGAGGCATAGTGAGCTTTTTGATGTTGTCATTTTTTTTCCCACAATTCTTTGCAAAATTAAGATTTTATTTTTTTTTTCTCCACAAAATTGTCATTGTAATAGGTTATTTCTCTCACGTGGCATGTGTATACCACAAATGACACCCCCCAAAAAATTCTGCTACTCCTCCTGAGTATTACAATACCACATGTGTGGGACTTTTTCACAGCCTGGCCACATAGAGAGGCCCAACATGCAGGTAGCGCCATCATGTGTTCTAGGAACATAAATTACACATCTAACTTGTTGACTATTTATTACACTTTTGAAGCACCAGGACAATGACATGTGACACTGATGACAGATGACACTGATACGTGGCAATGATGACACTTATACGTGGCACTGACACGTGGCACTGATGACAGATGGCACTAATATGTGGCACTGATGACAGATGGCACTAATATGTGGCACCGATGACACGTGGCACTAATATGTGGCACAGATGACACGTGGCACTAATATGTGGCACTGAAGACATGTGGCACTGATGACAGATGGCACTAATACGTGCCACCGATGACAGATGGCACTAATACATGGCACCGATGACGCGTGACACTGATGACAGATGGCACTGATAAGTGGCATTGATGACACGTGACACTGACAACAGATGGCACGTGACACTGACAGGTGGCACTGATGACAAATGGCACTGATCCGTGGCACTGATGACAGATGGCACTAATACGTGGCACTGATGACAGATGGCACTTATACGTGGCACTGATGACAGATGGCACTGGGGACAAATGGCACTGGGGGCAGGTAGCACTGGGGTGGATGGCACTGGGGGCAGGTAGCACTGGGGTGGATGGCACTGGGGGCAGGTAGCACTGGGGTGGATGGCACTGGGGAGGATGGCACTGCTGGGGGAGGATGGCACTGCTGGGGGAGGATGGCACTTTTTTTTTGTACTTTTTTTTTTTAACTCGAGGCAGAACGGCTGCCGCTGCAGCCGTTCATCTCTCCCCTCTCACACTGTCTGTGTGAGTAGGGAGAGCAGCGCTGAGAGATGATCTCATATGTTTACATATGAGATCATCTCCCATTGGACACGCCGATCACGCTGTAAACGGCCGCTGTGATTGGCCGTTTACAGCGATCTGTGTTTGCCTGTCCCCGGGGGAACACAGAACTTCCACGATGCGTGCCCGTGGCGGCGCGCATCGCGGAAGTAAACATCAGGACGTCCAGGGACGACCACCCGGACGAACGCGCCTGCTCTACGGCCGTCATTCGGCTATAGGGCGGGCGCGAGGTGGTTAATTTCTTGAGGGGGAACACTTGACGTACTGTCTAGCTCTGGATTCATTGTGAAATTTAGGTCTCCTGCTATTATTACCTGCCCTTCTTTGTTACTCTCTATGAGATTCAAGATCCCATTCAGATATTTTTTTGGGGTCTTATTAGGACAGTATATATTAACTAAAGTGTATTTCTTTTTTAATATGTTCCCTTTTATTAGCAGAAACCTCCCCTCTGGGTCTACTTTCATGCCTTCTAAAGACCATCTGACATTATTTGCCATTCCAATAGCTACTCCCCTAGATCCCCATAACGGGGTATCTGCATAGTACCAAGTTGGAAACCTACTTGTATTTAGGCGAATATTACTATCCAAGGGAAGGTGGGTCTCCTGTAAAAAAGCGATGTCCACAGCATATCCCTCCAGCTCCTTCAGAATGTTATACCTTTTTTTGGGGGAAATCCTTCCTCTCACATTATATGTGGCTATCTTAAGTTCTACCATCCTTCCAATTGATATACTTTTTTATTTCGTTTAATGAGTTCAGGCCAACAGCATTTCCCTCCCTTAATTCCCTCCCCCCTCCCCTCCCCCTTCTATGATATACTTTTACCTCAATGGTCTGGGGTTTCTTTTCAGGAACTTCCTTGTTCCATTTTCCCCTAGGTCCTAGGGTGGAATTCTGTATGGCAGCAACGCCATCCATCTCAACTTATACTTACGAGGCGGTTACCCAACATGCAAATGGGATCTCCTCCTCCACCCCTGTCCCCTCCCCCCCTTCCAAGAGGGGCGGGTAAGAGGAACAGGGGGAAGGGGAGGCGGCCCCAAGGAACTCGTCCATACGGCCTTTACTCACCCTCAACAATCCGCCTCTCTCCCCGTCCCCTTCCCCCCAACAGGAGAGAGGAGTAGGCCACGTCCCCCCAACCAAGTCCCCCCCCCCATCTGGTTAAAACCTCGGTGTCGGAATATCTAATTTTTTACAGAATTCTGTTATATCTTCGAGCTGTCTTAATCTTGCTATCCGACCATTTTTTCTACCTGTCAAGCCCACTGGGAAACCCCAATTATATTGCACTCCGTTCTCAATTAACACCCCCAGTAATGGTTTGAGTTCTCTTCTTCTCCTCAGAGTGTCTGGGGATAAATCTTGATACATCTGAATAGTCTTTCCTTCATATTCTATTGGGGCGTTTACTCTGATACTCTTCCAAATTTGATATTTATCTTCTTCGTTTTGGAAGCGTACTAGTATGTCTCGTGGCATGTCCCGTGGCAGGTCCTTTGGTTTCCTTATTCTATAAACTTTTTCTATATTTATTAAGTTTGTTGTTTCTTTATTCAACAATGGGTTGCATATCTTATTTATTACTGCAATTAAATCTTCTCGCTGAAAAGTATCCGGGACTCCACGTATTCTTATATTTTTTCTTCTGTCTCTATTTTCCTGTTCCTCGGCTTTATAAGCTTGCTCCTGTTGTGCTTTTTTTAGGGATACTATTTCTACTTCTAAGTTCTTTATTGTGTTTGCGTCGCTTTCTATCTTTTTCTCCATTTTTTCCACTAGTTCCAAAACGTGGGCAAGATTCTTGTGTAGTTTTCCCATTTCTATTTTCATAGATTTCCAAAGCCGCAAACATAGAAGTTATTTCTTTTTTTGTGGGCATAGATAGGGGGCTCCCCTGTTGGGTTGGATAAGTCTGAGTACCCTCCGTTTCGTACTCTACTTCTACTGGTTGCTCTGTCTCCACATTTGGTAAACCTTCTTGTTCCCATAGGGAATTATTTTGTACTTGCTGCTTTCTCTTCTCCTTATCTTTTCTATCTTTATCCTTTTTATCTTTGTCTACTTGAGAGCTTCTTGTTGTTTGTTGTTGTTTTTCTGGTTGTTGTTTCTCAGTTCCGCCAGATTGTGTGACATATTTATTCATTGGCCCTGGGCTCACAACCAGGCTCCGCCGGGGAGATTTAGGGGTAGCTCCTAATTTTGATGTCTTACCCTTCATTTTAAACCGCTTATTTCTTTAATCGGCTTACTAACTTTGGCTCTAGGGTGCAGGTGTTTACCCAATTTAATAGAGTCTATAAATGTGAGTTTTTCTCCTTTTACCCTTTATCCTGACATTGTCCCCCCTCTGTAGTACTGAAGAGTTTACTCAGTTTGTTATATCCATAGTTTTAAGTTTTATTCTCTGTGTCCTGGTTTAAACGCCAACTATGATATGCAGAATTTTTTCCTTTTTATTTTACTGTCAGAAATCAAAATTTTCAGGGGCATTACAATACCACCCTGAAATATTCAACATCAATATGTATATAGTTCCCTTTCCTTCTTAGAGCTCACCATGCTCTCTGATGTGTTTTACTTATTTCTTGAAAGAATTACGTTATTGTTTCTGTCATGGATTGGGAGCAAGAAGCAAGACGATAATCAACGCCCAGCACAAAGCAACAAAAAAAAAAATAATAAATTTATGGGCTCTCTTCTTTTTCTGATTCCTTTTCCTCTTTCCTCCCTCTCTTCCGCCCTTTTGTTATGTTATATTGTTACAAATCTTACAATTGCAGGGCTATTTGACATATATCAGCCACCATTTCCTAAAGGTACTGCGACACTGTACACTTATTCTAAGACACCAAAGTCTCTCCAAATCTTTGCACAGGTGTTATAAGATTGTATCTTTCTTATCCATTCCATATCAGGGCCGCATTTACATGCTTAACCTCTCCGCCATCCTTCCATCCATGGCTTTGTGTTTTATTGATACTTCAGCAGGTGTTATCAGTACTAACCAAAGGGATATCTTGTCACTTCACAAAAATAGGAATTTATATAGCAAGTCCACATACCAGCTCCTCCGCATACGGTCTGGGTCTTTCTCAGCAATCCTCCGTTAGGTCTGCTATCACGCTGGTTATATACGCTGGTTATATTCGCTTTCCACAGCGGTTCTAGCTGCAGCTTTGTTCCAGCTGTATTGCAGTCCTCAACACGCTGCCTCTTTTCTCACCAGCGGAGGGCGCCTGATGCCGTCGTTGTCTCCTCAGCTCCGAAGAGACCCGACCTCATTCGGAATACTTCCGCGTCATCCGGACGCAGTCCCTTCCACCTGTAAGAGGCACGACCTCCCCGCCGGGACGCCTCACAAACTTCACCAGCGCCAGAGGAGAACCAAGGTAGGGAAGAGAATCATGCCCCAGTGGGGGCGAGGGAGAGAGGGGGGAGAGCGGCCTCATACACGCCGCTGCCAGCTGCATGCGGGGAGAGGCATCCAGATCACTGCCATGGGAGGGGAGCCGATCCGCACCTGGACATGTTAGGTGTGAGCGCCCTGCCCTACGAGACTCCTCCCCCTCATGACCAAAGTCAGGCTCACTTCACGGATAGTGGTCTTACAAGCCACTTTGCCACCAGGTCTCAATGACTGTATTAGTTACTGGCAGTTTCTAGATGGATTCACATTGGGAGTATGGGAAGGAGTAAGGCCGCGTACACACGCGCGGACTGTTCGCCCAACTTTGTCCGTCCAACAGTTTCGGCAAACAGTCCGCTCAAACTTAGCATGGACGGACATGGCCACACACGACGGACGAACAGTTTGCTGAAACCGTGCGCGATGACGTGAACGGCACGTACGACGGGACGAAAAATACGACGTCCTATACACTGCATTATAGCTTTCGGCGTGAAAATCCTTTCTGAGCATGCGCGCAACTTTGTTTGACGAACAAGCCTACACACGAGCGGACTGTTCGCTGAAACCTTGTTTCAGCGGACAGTTTTACGGAATTTCCGAAAAACCTTGTCCGTCCAACTGTCCGCTGAAACTGTCCGCTGAAAGCCCACACACGAGCGGACTGTCCGCCCAAACACTGTTCAGCGGACAAAGTTGGACGAACAGTCCGCCCGTGTGTACGCGGCCTGAGTTAAACCAATGTGCACTGTGGTGGGGCCCCACCTATGGCATTAGATCATTGGGAGGCTCTATATAGGGTGCACCCCTGACTAATTTGGTGAATTTATATTTTTCCCCCTTGTCCTTTTTTGTCTACCTGGGGGTTATTCTCTTGTCCAATATGTAACTTTCTTATATAATTTTTGCATCTTTTTATTCTTATTTTTGTTTTAGTGATTCTTGTTTTTGACCATTAGGTTTGGTGTATGCTTCTGTATAACAGTCTGCAGGCTATGTATTTCCAATTAAGTGAGATATATGAACCGTTATGACAGTCTATACATAAGAAATGGTCCCAGTGGGAATTTAATTAATCAGGAATCCTACCTGCCCTGGATTATCCATCTTTCAGGTGGTGGGTTGAATTTTATACACTAGGATGTGGTTCTATATATTGTATATGTGATCTTGTTGATTGTCATGATGGTTACCATCCACAAGAGGGCACTGTACAGGTAGAGGTGCTGGTGAACATATTGCTATAATTAGAGCTTCCCAAACAGCTTCAACGGCTGGTCTTGTGACAATTGTATGGGCTCTGAGAAGCATTGAGATGGGGACCCTGTATGGTGTGCAGGGGAAGGCTTGTCACGCTCCCGGTGACAGTGGTGGTGACACATAGGGCTGCCCTGCTTGGGTTACATGCAGCGTGACATGAACGCTGCATTCCAATTGACTGACGAGACCCATCTGCGCATGCGCCCGCGCACAGACGCCGCTGGGTCACACAATTGTGGCGACGTTGCGCTAGAGCGCATGCATCGGCACCATTATACAAATAGAGCAGGATGGACACAGTACAAAGTAGGCATTGCAGAGAGAGGGGAGATGTTACTGAGACAGATACCAACCTTTATATATGTAAGTGAACCTGCAGTTTGAACTATTGTAGGCACATTATGAGCCTTACTGTATACTTTACAAACATGAATTAACCATTGGTATGTTCTATACAGGACGCATGCAGGAAGATAGGGACTACTGGGGTACCCAATGATTTGGGAGCCTTATTATAAGGCTTTGGCTAGCTCCTTCCCCATTACCTACCTGAGCATACACCCGAAACACGACAACAGTAGGTGTTTTTTTTGTTTCTTTATTCATTCCATTACAGTTAGAATTAGCCCCTTCTATTGATATAGGGGTGGGTTTTTCTTTTTTCTTTCTCCCCTGCTGACCGATAGATAGATAGATAGATATACTTTAGTCCTAGATTCTTGATGTATATATATGATACTGATATTCTGTTCCTGTTTAGCACCAGTCTAGCTGCTGCTGCTTATAGGTTACTAAATGGATTTGGGAATTCAGTGTACTAGACCCTGATTTTAAGCTGATGTTTGATCTGCACCCCCATCCTGAGAGTTCCTCCATTTGGTATGTAATCTGCAGATTGGTCAGTTGGTACCAATAAAAAATATTAATGATTGCACATGCCATATGTTCTGCTTGGTTGTTTTTCTCTTATATGTCTTTTTCTAATTGTTTTAGAGCTAAAATATATGTTTTCGATCGTACTTACTCCTGCTCTCTACCCCTAACAAAGGTATTAGACTGGAAACGCATTGGGTACCAGGGATCCCCATCCACTGGATAGTACTAGTATCATTTTATATGTATTATTGTATCATGTTTTGTGTCATGTTCATTTTATTATACAACATTGGTTGTTAGACGTCTTTTTATGATTGTGAAATACAAACAATTATTGCGCCTTTCCTATAAAATAAACTGAATCAAGGAAAAAGCAGCTACACAGAATGTGACAAAAAATCAAATCAGTAATATTGGTGAATATGTAGAGCTAAACCAAACATATAAACAGTGCAAAATTGTGAGTGGAAATTAATCAGACAAAAAATAAGTAATAAGTGAGAAAAAGTCCACATATAGAGGTAAATGAAACACCAAATGTCCATCTAGACACGTAGGTGAATACACAGGATGTCACACAGCCCCAAGAGTCATCAAACTGTAGGCATCTTCAAAATAAACATCAAGGTTCATATACGCTTAACAGAGATGTTGGACTCGACTATCATAAGACAACGAGTCAATGGAGCATGAATTCACCCACGGTACAGGTCCATGATCAGTGTATATCCCATGTCAGGAAATTCCCGCATTGGCCTTACTCAAACTTCTCTCAGTATCCACCATGGATACTGCAGGCGGTACCAGGACAGGAACTCCAGTGATGGCAAATGAATGACCAAAACCAACCCTAATAAGGGTGCTGGAACCAAATGGTGAAGCTCAGCAGCACTCACATCGGTACACATAAAAAAGAAAAAAAAGGAGGGGCTCCGAAAGTGCAGGTCAAGAGATGGCTTTTAACCACTGGGCACTTAAACACCCTTAATAACCAGACCAATTTCAGCTTTTGGTGCTCTCACATTTTGAATGACAATTACTCAGTCATACAACACTGTACCCATATAAAATTTTTGTCCTTTTTTCACACAAATAGAGCTTTCTTTTGGTGGTATTTAATCACCGCTGGGTTTTTTATTTTTTGGGCTATAAAAGAAAAAAAGACAGAAAATTCTGTAAAATAATGATTTTTTTCTTTGTTTCCGTTATAAAATTTAGCAGATTAGTAATTTTTCTTAATACATTTTGGCCAAAATTTATACTACTACATATCATTGGTAAAAATAAGTACGAATTGGAGGATATTATTTGGTTTTTGTGAAAGTTATACAGTCCACAAGCTATGGTGCCAATATCTGAAAATTGATCACACCCGAAGGACTGACTCATTTCTTGACACCCTAACATGCCAGAAAAGTACAAATACCCCCCCAAATTACCCTTTTTTGGAAAGAAGACATTCCAAAGTATTTAGTAAGAGGCATGGTGAGGTTTTTGAAGTTGTCATTTTTTCCTAAAATTCTTTGCAAAATCAAGATTTTTTTTCCTTTTTTTTTCACAAAATTGTCATATTATCAGGTTATTTCTCACAAACAGCATATGCATACCACAAATTACACCCCAAAACACATTCTGCTATTACTCCCGAGTATGGCGATACCACATGTGTGAGACTTTTACACAGCGTGGCCACATACAGAGGCCCAACATGCAGGAAGCACCATCAGGCGTTCTGGAGCATCCAGGCCAATTCTGACATTTCTCCCCTACATGTAAAAATCATCATTTATTTGCTAGAAAATTACATAGAACCCGAAAACATTATATATTTTTTTTTTTTTAGCAAAGACCCTAGAGAATACGATGGTGGTCATTGCAACTTTTTATCATGCACGGTATTTGCGCAGCAATTTTTCACACGCGTTTAAAAAAAAAAAAAAACAGTAACGTTAGCCCAATGTTTTTGCATAATGTGAAAGATGAAGTTACGCTGAGTAAATAGATACCTAACATGTCACCCTTCAAAATTGCACATGCTCATGGAATGGCGCCAAACATCGCTACTTAAAAATCCCCATAGGCGACGCTTTAAATTTTTTTACTGGTTACATATTTTGAGTTACAGAGGTCTAGGGGCAAAATTATTGCTCTTGCTCTAACGTTCGCAGCGATACCTCACATGTGTGGTTTAAACACCGTTTTCATATGTGGGCGGGACTTGCGTATGTGTTCGCTTCTGCATGCGAGCACATGGGGACAGGGGAGCTTTAATTTTTTTTTTCTTTTTTATTGTTCATTTTACTTTATTTTAGTTTGACATTTTTTTCCCCAAAAATACATTTTTTGATCATTTTTATTCCTATTACAAGGCATGTAAACATCCCTTGTAATAGGAATTGGCATGACAGGTCCTCTTTACAGTGAGATATGGGGTTCACGGATGCTCTCGAGTGCGCGCCCCAGGGGGTACGCGAGAGCAGAATTCTGGGAGGCCGTTAATTAACGGCCTCTCAGAGTTAAACAACCGCCCTGTAGCAGTTAATCGGCTATGGGCCGGTTGTTAAGTGGTTAATAGGTAAAAACCAATCACATGTGATAAAAGCAATATGGGAAATAGAGTACCTCGTCCATATGATTGGATTTTTTGATCATTGTTTGATTCACTTGTTTTATGTAATAAACATTTTTCTATGCTATTCAATGTATGAGGCTTTTAAAGTCCCATCCAAGGGGGAACTTTCTTGTTACATACACCATAGGGATGTGGCCACTACATTGATTATAAGGAAATGAAAACCTCTCTTTTCTTGTACCATTTGTTGGGAATCCACATAGGGGGAATTGTGGAAGATGTATAGGAGCTGCAGTGCCCAGATCATTTTGATCAGGTTTACCCACCCTACCACTGATAGTAGAAGCTTACACCATCCCTGACATTTAACACGTTGTCTGTCCATTAGGGGGGCTAGATAAAGTATTCAGTAGGGCCCAGCGATATCATTACTCCCAGATATTTGAAAGTGTTAACAAAGGCAATTTGGGACAAGAATGGACATCGAGGCCTTAATCCTCTGGCTAGAGGTAACCCACCACCGTGACACACAGGAGGTAAGAGGACGTCACAGGCCTCACTGAAAGGGTAACGGCGGAAGAAACCTCTATATCCACGTTAGATCGCCGAGTTGCAGCACTGGAGCAATCCCAGGACGAGCACCGGGACACTGCCATTGCCCTGCAGCTCCATCTGGAGGACACTGAGGACCAGAGCTGCCAAAACAACCTACGGCTCCGGGGGCTTCCAGAGGCCATAGAGATGGAGGATCTGGGAGAGATAGTTACGTGGCTCTTCCGTGCGGTTCTAGACAACCCCACAGCGACCCTTGAACTATATAGAGTGCATAGAGCCTTAGGCCCCAGGTCGATGGACCCAAGCAGACCTCGAGATGTAGTGTGTAGACTACATACACTCAAAAGGAGGATATCCTGAGAAAGGCATGGGAGCTTGGAGAGGTGAATCTGGAGGAGACACAGGTTAATATACTACCAGACCTAGAGCAACCCTGTGATGAAGAGCCCCTACTCAGACCGGTTTTGGAATTAGCAAAACAGAAGGATTTCACCTATTGTTGGGGGTGCCTTCTCATTTACCCTACGGGCAACAGGGGAACTCCCAGCTCTGTTCGAATACCTTGAAGCTGACCCAATAATACTGGACTGGCTCCAGATTCTTCTGAGACCCGCTGAGAGATCCGGTCCCTTCGCCTACCATGGCCTGATGAAACTGCGCCAACAGAGGCATAGGAGGACATCCCGTGCCTCCTCGAGGGATAGAGCACGCGAGTAAAGACTGAGCCATTGATTCCCCCAGTTTGCCCACCTGGGACCTGCACTGCTGACACCTCCCTTTGTGCCCTGACTCATTGATTAAGGACGGCTTTCTTCACAACCTGACCCATGAGGGGTTAAACACGAGGGAAGACCATTACACCCCCAGCAAAATGTTCACTCCATCCTATTTGGATAACAGATGCCCCTTTTATAGATGGCCTGCAAATTGGTCCCCAGACGCTTCTATGCCTGCCCCCCTCTGCCCGCTCCCCCTCTTTTCTGCCAGGGACCGAGGGGTGCTCCATCCCTTCATCCCCTCATGAAACGGTTACCGGCTAAGGAATGCGATCCACAGTGGATGGCAGCCACCTTTGTTGCCTGATGCTCTGCACCCCCCTCTTTTCCTTATTACCACAGCTGTGCCTTACCGTTGCTTTAGGAATGTATTTGGGGGGGTGTGGGGGGGGAGGTGTACCCATCCCCACTTCTGGGTCACCCGCTGGATGACACCCGGATGGGGGGCCGGAGGGGGCGATATGGGGTAGAGGGGTGGAATACACACGCCAAGCTAAATCCAACAGGGATAACGGACATAGCACTGTAATAATCAGAGGATACCAGGACAGAGGGGGATCTGGGAGTCATGGAGAGGGATCTGACTTCACTAGAAAGAGGCTGCATCGGCTCACAGGGGGAGGGGGGGAGGCGGGAACCCGGGTTCATGATGTGCTCCAAGCTGGCATGGGACTTTCATATCAAAATGTAAAAATGTATACTGTTTGAAACTACAGGTCTTAAGGTGCTAGCAGCTTTGTTTACTGTTCCTATTTTCTCTATCCTTGTTTATTGGTTCAGCCTGTTAACTATTTGCTGAACTAGTTAGTTTGTGTTCATACCACATACCGTTCACTGACATGAGGTTTTAGATGCTATGGATGGAGGGCCGGATGGGCTCGGGGGTTCTCCTTCCTGGCATGTCTGACCAACTCCCCACTTAGGACTGCGCTCATCTCCCAGTCGTACTGGGGAGCGCAAGAGCATGGAGGCTCCATTAGCATCTTTAGGTGGCCACTCCTTCAGTGGTTACCACTACTCTGTACCTTACCTCCTAGGAGGCACTCCCTCTACCCCCTTCTACCTGCTGTCTCTTTTCCTGCCATATTCTTCTCCCCTCTTTACAATTGGCAACACTGATCTTTCACATCTCCTCGGTCTCTTACCACTGATCTTCCACCCCCCCTTTACCCCCATACCCTGCTCTGTGAGCATGGGTGACCTACAGACAATCTCCTTAAACACAAAAGGGCTCAACACCCCCCCCCCCCCCCCCGAGAAGAGACGAATGCTACTTCATAACATGCAACGTCTACACACAGACATCGTCCTACTGTAGGAGACACATTTCAGGGACAACACCATTCCCGTACTTAAGAACAGACATGACCCCACAGTGTACTACTCCATGTATTCAGCAGGCAAATCTAGAAGAGTATCCATCCTAATGGCAGCAGGGGTGTCCTGGACACACCTAGACTCTCTAACAGACCCTGCAGGTCGCTACCTTTTTCTTAAAGGTCAAATGGGGGGGGGGGGTTGAAGGTGACATTTGCGAACTTATACACCCCCAATGAACACCAGAAGACCTTCCTCCACCGCCACCTAGCTCAACTGTTGACCTACGCTGAGGGGCAGCTAATTATCAGGGGAGACCTAAATATCCCCTTAATCCCAACTGAAGACACTTCGTCAAGATCATCATCTACTCCTCTATTTACACGCAATTGCATCTTTAAATCCCTACATACAGCACAGTTGATAGACGCTTGGCAACTGTTTCACCCAGGTGAACGCGACTGCACATTTTACTCACGACCTCACCAAAAATATTCACGGATAGATTATTTTCTGATCCCCAAAGTCAGCTACACGCAAATCAAAGAGCTCACCATAGGACCTATCACATGGTCAGATCACGCACCGGTGATAATGTGGTATGGTATCTCTGATGGCTCTACCGCACAAACAAAATCGTGGAGACTTAATGAGAGCCTGCTACAAAACCCAGGAGGTGCTGACAGAAGTGGTGAGGGAAATGGGACACTACTTTCACACAAATGGTACACAGGATGGGGACATTGGACTGATTTGGGAAGCCCACAAGGCAGTGGTACGAGGGATACTTATAAAACATGGGACTAGGATCAAGCAACAACGCATGACGCAACTGGCAGCTCTCCTGAGCAAACTGCATCTCCTAGAAACCCAGCACAAACGTGCTCCATCCCGACTCCTAGAGAACGACCTGGACAAAGTTAGGAAACAAATAACTGATCTTTTGTTCTTTAAAGCTAAGGCAGCCCTTCAGTCATGTAAAAAAAAATCCTATGAATTAGGGAACAAGTGTGGCAGACTTTTGACTCAGTCTTTACGTGCCCAGAGGCTTGCGTCATATATACCGCATATTATGTCACACACAGGACAGAAGACTTCCCTACTTCAACAGATTAAGGAGGAATTTAAATCCTATTAGGAATCCCTATACAACCTGCACACGGCACACTAATCACCAGGGAAATGAACAGAATACAGAACCTCATCCCACATGCCTTCTCTACCAGCAGAAGTGAGTACTGCCCTTGAGGAACCTATTACCCTATCCGAACTCCAAATAGTGATAGGAAACACTAAGTCAGGGAAGGCGCCAGGCCCAGGCGGTCTAACAATCCAATACTACAAAACCTTCTTACCCTCTTTAGGCAGCCACTTATGTCATTGAACAGTTTGACCAAGTAAAGGGAAAACACTTCATAGTTCTACTCTACAGGCCCAAATAACAGTGATTCCAAAGGAAGGGAAAGACCCAGCTCAATGTGCGAGCTATCCTCCAATATCCTTATTAAACGTAGACCTCAAAATATTTACTAAGATACTGGTCTCCAGATTACAACACCATTTGCCCGACCTGATTCACCTAGACCAGGTAGGATTCGTCCCACGAGAAAGGCCAGGGATAACACTACTAAAGCCCTTAACCTGCTACATATAGCAAACACTACCAAAAGGCCATGTGTATTTATAGGTACGGATGCCGAAAAGGCATTAGATAGGGTGAGCTGGCCATACATGTTTGCGACCCTGAGCCATATAGGCCTTGGGAGCAATATGCTAAATTGCATTTCCGCAATCTACACAGACCCATCGGCCAGAGTCCAGGCCAATGGAGTGTCCTCAGACCCATTCCCTATCAAGAACGGGACTAGACAGGGCTGCCCTCTTTCGCCCCTACTCTTTGTCCTATCCCTTGAACCCTTCCTCTGTCATGTGAGGCTCAACCCTGACATCTCAGGAATTGAGGTGGGTAGCTCACAACTAGGGATGAGCTCCGGTGTGTTCGCACACTTCACATATAGAGCCCGCTAGGAAGTCGGCGCAGCTCTGTGCTAATCACAGGCAGTGAGACATTTCCTGATCTCTGCAGCCACGCATCGGGGCAATGTCTCACTGCCTGTGATTAGTGCAGCACTGCACCGACTTCCTGGCGGGCTCTGCACGTGGGGTGTGCAAACACGCCGGAGCTCATCCTTACTCCCAACAAAAGGTCTCGGCATATGCGGATGACATGTTCTCAATTACTAACCATTTCCCTACCGAACCTCCTACGTGAATTTGAACACTACGGTACACTCTCCAACCTCAAGATAAAGTTCTCCAAATCAAATACAATGGGGGTGGGTGTACTGCAGCCTCAACTCACACACCCCCAAAATAACTTCAACTTTAAGTGGACTAACACAGCTTTAAAGTATTTAGGGACTTACATCCCAGTGAGACTTTCCAAACTCTTCGACCTGAACTTCCCACCCTTGCTGAACACAAACAACTCCTAGACAAGTGGAAAACTGGCCTACATTCATGGTTTGGTCATTGCAACATTCTGAAGATGACCATCCTACCTAAATTCCATTACCTGTTACAGGCCCTTTCCCATACATATCCCGGTGAACTATTTTAAGCAGGTGCAATCACTATTTATTGCATTTGTCTGGGCACGGAAAAGACCCCGTATCAATAGGAAGATACTCTCCCTCCCTAAACAATACAGGTGACTGGCGCTACCTGACATCTGCACTCATTATCATGCTGTCTACCTCAATAGACTAAGACTGGTGTAGGCAAAAGAAGACGAAACTGTGGACTCAAATAGATCAAGACCAAAGTGTCATCCCTCCTCGGAGAGCCCCTTGGTGTCATTCGACACTTCCCAAGTTGATCAAACGACGCGCACTAATTGGCAATACCACCAATATCTGCTCACATCTAGTATCCCAATCTTCCTCCCCATCTCTGAGCTCTCCCCTATTCCCAGTAGTAGGCAACCCTCAGTTTGAACCAGGCCTACAGGACATAACCTTCAGGGGGTTGGCAGAGGCGGGCCACTTTCAGGTGTCACACTTCAGCTCCCAAGGCAGATGGAAAATAATCGCACAGCTGACAGACCCCACAGGTCCCTTTTAATTCGATTTTTTCAGAGCATTACAGCTTCACCACTTTGAGACGCATACCACCGCCCAGCGATGACAGTCAACCCCTGACACAATAGAAGAATACTGTACTGCCGAAAGGTACCCTACCACATGCACGATCCCTCACTTATACTCTGCTAATCACCCCGCCAGAGGGATACCAGCCTCCAAGTCTGTTGGGATGGGAACGGGAGCTGAGCCCTACATTTAGTGACAATCAATGACACCACAATCAATGACACCACATTCTCAGATTTACCCATAAAACCTCGATCTGTACCAAAATCCAAGAGACGGACTACAAACTCTTGACAAGGTGGTATAGAACAGCGGTACTGCTACACAAGTTCTTTCCGGCAGCATCTGACATTTGCTGGGGCTGTGGGGAGGAAAAGGGAACCCTTGTACACATATTTTGGTCATGCATCAAGATAGTAGACTTTTGGAAAACAGTACGTTAGATTGCACAAAAGTTCACGGAACGCACTATCCCGGAAGACCCCGCGTTTTTTTTTTTAACATGCACCCACAACTCCCGAGCGCATCTATAAGAAATCTGTGGTGCACCACCTCCTAGACGAAACAATGGCATGCGTTCCCCTACAGTGGAAATCAACGCAACCACCAACCGTTGCCATGTGGCTTAGGAAGGTGGAAGACATAAAACCCGACCCCTAATTTGTACTTTATTGCCGATGCCCGAATGAGAAAGGCCACGAACCACATCCCCCAGGAATTTGGCTTAATGTGATGGTCACTGGACCCATGCCTGTGGAACACCCCCTCCCCACCCCCCTTTCCCACCCCCCCTCTGAACCCCCCTCAATATGATTCTTCATAAAATATATATATATATATATATATATAATCTCTTTCTTATATTATTTTTTCTTGCTCTGCTCATTTGATACACTGCTTCACTGTTGTCCCTCTGGGACTTTTTCTCATAATAAATAAAAAAATTGAAAATAAATATTAAAGCTCTCGATGAGTTAAAACAAGCCTCAGATTTAATAGTTGAAGCAGCTATAGATACTCTGAAATGCTCCACCAGAGCCATGTTATATTCCATCAAGGCCAGGAGAGCCCTGTGGCTAAAACCATGGTCAGCAGACCCATCGTTAAAGCAGACTTTGTGTCAGTGGCGGAATTATAGGGGTCGCCGAGATCGCCATGGCTGTACTCTTCGATAGGAGGGGCAGCTGAGAGGAGCTCCCCAATCGTCAGCCGATTCCGAACTGTAATCGGCACTGTGCAGGGAGCTCCTCACATTAGCCTAAGTGAAAGCACAGTGTGTGCTCTTTGTCTCCCCCTACAGTGCACTACCCGGCAGGAAGAGCAAAGGTAAAGGACTGCAGTTTTTTTTTTTATAAGACTATCTAATGTATGTGTGTTTATATGTGTATGCATGCATGTGTGGGTGTGCATGTATGTGTGTGTGCGTGCATGTATGTCTGTGTGTGTGTGCACGCGTGTGTGTGTGTTCATATATGTATGTGTATGTATGTGTATGTATGTGAATGTGCATGTGTTTATTAGTGGCAATGCATCCATAAGGGGGCACAGGTGCCACCCCCTCTCTCCAGCCACTCCCTCTATGACCAGTGGATAGATTCATGCATTGCATAGTATGCATAGTATACCAGTGGATAGATTCATGCATAGCATAGTATGCATAGTATGCACTATGACCAGTGGATAGATTCATGCATAGCATAGCATGAATCTATCCATAGCCACCGCTGGCACCCCCATATTTAGGTGTCCGGTCCCTTTTGGGGTGCCGGGCGCCTGAATTACAGTGGCGGGGTTAGCAACTGTTGGCACAAGTTGGCACTTGATTAGAGCCATGGACTATAATAGGCTTCAAAACAGGCGAACTGCGAGCACCATGCTTGACGCTCACAGTCCACCCAGGTGTGTTAGAAAAGTGAATTAATATTCACTTTCCTAACACTGAACCGCCTCTCCACCAATAAGGTGTGCGGGTCTGTTACCCATCACCCGATTGGCTGAAACGATAGGCGCAGCTATTGGATTCCTATCAGGAGGAGAGGACGGGAGAGGAGGATGACAGGAGACACATGGAGGACCCCGCTCGTGGCCATCACCCTCTGTCCCACCAAGACAGAGTAAGTGCCGGGCAGACGGGGAGCGGGCTGTGGGGATTCACAGTGGCAGCATTTGATGGCACACTGCCAGCATTTAATGGGCATGTGTGTAAAAATAAGTGCAGCGCTAAGATATCAAATGTAGATAAAACATGATAAAGTAAACCAATAGCATATATAATAACTGAAAATCAAATACTGTGGCATGTAGCTAAAAATTGTATACTGCGACATATGACATATTAGTTCAAAAATAAAGTCCACAATAAAACAAAAATTCTGAAGTGATTTCTCAGTGAAACAAAAATCCAGGTAGTGACATCCAAGGGGTATGAGTGGTTATTTAAAAGTAAAAATAGATATTTGAATAAGTGTCCAAACAATGAAGTGACAAGAGGAATCCATCACCATAAGCATTGGCCGCTTACCAGAAAGCAAGGACACACAGGTATACACCTGGTGAGTCAAACAGGCTTTATTAGGTTGGTCCTAAGGATCCAGATTCATAGCAGCGATGGAGACTCGAGACAATTAATCACAAGAGCATTGGATGTAGCCAACAAGGGGCAAATGGAGGAGTGCACCTCACCAGGAATTTATAAAAGAAAGAAGGAAAGAAAGGGACCATTCCGTTTGGAATGTTTAATAAAAATGGAACATACAAATTGCACTTACATGCTCCCAATGTAAAACAAGCGCTGTATGGAACAATGTTATCGTTCAGCCCGCCTGTACCGGCTGCTCCACCTGTTAACATCTTTAGAGCCTTGGCCAATTTACCTCCTAAAAAAGCAAATAACTACTCCTTCTCTAAGGCAGGTTTTAAATCACGAAAAAAAAAAAAAGATATTAAATTGCGAAAGAAAAGATAGAGTAGTCTGCTCTGCTGATAAGGGTGGAGGTATTGTGGTCCTTGACAGGTCAGACTACATACAAGAGATGCATCGTTTACTTCGTGATCAGGACTAAGGATGAGCCGAACACCCCCTGGTTCGGTTCGCACCAGAACCTGCGAACAGATCTAAACTTCGTGTGAACTTTAGAACCCTATTAAAGTCTATGGGACTCGAATGTACAAAATTATTAGGTAACTCATGGTAAGTGTCCTGATTAGGGATGAGCTTCGAGTTCGAGTCGAACTCATGTTCGACTCAAACATTGCCTGTTTGGCGAACAGTGAACAATTTGAAGTGTTCGCGGCAAATTCGAAAAGCGGCGGAACACCCTGTACAAGTCTATGGGAGAAATCTAAAGTGCTAATTTTAAAGGCTAATATGCAAGTTATTGTCCTAAAAAGTGTTTGGGGACCTGGGTCCTGCCCCAGGGGACATGTATCAATGCAAAAAAAAAGTTTTTAAAACTGACGTTTTTTCGGGAGCAGTGACTTTAATAATGCTTAAAGTGAAACAAGTGTAATATTCCTTTAAATTTCATACCTGGAGGGTGTCTATAGTATACCTGTAAAAGGGGTGCATGTTTCCCTGCTTAGAACTGTCCCTTTTCTGTCATTTCTGCAGGAAAAAAAGTCATTTAAAATCACTCGCGGCTATAATGAATTGAGGCTCCCTGTAATACAGAGAACAGTCATTGAAAGTCATTGATAAAAAAATAAAAAAAATAAAAAAAAGCGTGAGGTTCCCCCAAATTCAATTACCAGGCCCTTCAGGTCTGGTATGGATATTAAGGGGAACCCCACAATAAATAATAAAAAATAAATGACGTGGGGTTCCCCCTAAATATCCATACCAGACCTGAAGGGTCTAGTATGGATTTTAAGGGGAGCTCCACGCCAAATTGAAAAAAAAAATTGCTTGGAGTTCCCCCTAAAAAATCCATACCAGACCCTTTATCCGAGCATGCAACCTGGCAGGCCACAGGAAAAGAGGAGGGGACGAGAGAGCGCCCCCCCCCTCCTGAACCGTACCAGGCCCCATGCCCTCAACATTGGGAGGATGCTTTGGGGTCTGTGACCCCATGTTGATGAGGACAAGGGCCTTGGAAACCTGCAATACTTCAGAGGGGGCGGGGTCACCCACACGTCATTGGGGAAGCCAGGATTTCCCACTTGTGTCAGAGGGGGCGGGGTCAGGTGACGGGTGGCCCCCACCCTCCTCATTTAAGAAATATCAGGCTGCTGGGATCCCCGCAGTGTCTCTGCCAGTGGAGACAGAGGGTGGATGGATTCGCTGTGCTGGAGGGAGAGAACACCCGTCGCTGGACTCCAGAGAGATGATCATCTGTCGCTGGATAGACAGAGTGGATTACCACCGCTGGAATCTTTTTTTTATTTTATTTTTATTTTTAATAAAGGACTTTTTCAACGGTGTGTGTGTCTTTAACATTCTTTTACACCTTCTTTGTGAAATGGTACTTTTGTACCCCCTTACCATTTCAAACAGGGGGGGCTGGGATACGGGGGTCCCCTTGTTAAAGGGGGCTTCCAGATTCTGATAAGCCCCCCGCCCGCAGACCCCCACAACCACCGGCCAGGGTTGTGGGGATGAGGCCCTTGTCCTCATCAACATGCTGCTCCTGAAAAAAACGGCCGTTTTTAAAACTTTTTTTTTGCATTGATACATGTCCCCTGGGGCAGGACCCAGGTCCCCAAACACTTTTTAGGACAATAACTTGCATATTAGCCTTTAAAATTAGCACTTTAGATTTCTCCCATAGACTTGTACAGGGTGTTCCGCCGCTTTTCGAATTTGCCACGAACACCCCAAATTGTTCACTGTTCGCGGAACAGGCAATGTTCGAGTCGAACATGAGTTTGACTCGAACTCGCAGCTCATCCCTAATCAGGACACTTACGGTGAGTTACCAAATAATCACACAAATTCATTCAAAAAGGATCTTGGCAAACTAATTTTAAAAGGTTTTGATTTACAAATTTGAAATAAAAAGATGACTTATTTGATATCGATTGCACCCAGGATTCCAATTTTATATTATTTACCAAAAGTCCACAAAGACTTGTTGCATCCCCCTGGACAACCCATTATAAGTGGGATTGATTCAGTTACTTCTCGGATCGGTGGATTTTTACTTGCAACCTATTGTCAAACATATGCCTTTGTTTTTGAGAGATACAATTGATACTCTTAGACATTTAGAGAATGTCACGATACAGGGAGATTTGATCATGGCGCTACTGCAGACGTGGCATCCCTATATTCGTGCATACCTCACGATAGAAGTTTGGAAGTCTCCAATGTGACAACTCCCACACGCGTCAACAAAAGGATTATGTTATTGAACTCCTCGAGTTTGCTACAGCTCATAACTACTATTGGTTTGACGAAAAAAAAAAATCTACAGCAGAAAGACGTGGCTATGGGGGCAAAGTTTGCCCCCAGCCTCGCCAATCTGTTTATGGCTAAATGGGAGGAGGATGTAGTCTATTCTGAACACAGGCCCTCTTTGGTCCTGTGGGCCAGATATATAGACGACATCCTCCTCCTATGGAAAGGTAGTCCTGAATCCTTGAATAATTTCTTCACGTCTCTCAAAGACAATGACCGTGGCATTGCCTTGATGTATGAATCCAGTCACACACAGATAAATTTTCTCGATTTGGAGATAGAGATTGTCTCTGGAAAGTTTAAATTCCAGACTTATTTCAAAAGTACCGATCGCAACAGTTTTATAACCACTGATAGTTGCCATCACCGTTCATGGCTAGATGCTGTTCCCTGCAGCCAATTTTTAAGACTGCGGAGAAACTGTACAGATATAGATACTTTTTCTGTCCAAGCCCAGACCCTTAAAACTTACATTTTTGCAAAAGGGATATGATGAAATTTCATTGGATTCAGAATTGCAGAAGGTCTCTTTGATTGATAGAAATACACTTATTAATCCAAGGCCTTCTAATCAATCTGATAATTCATACAAATTTTCAATGCTCACAACATTCTCTACTCAGCATAGAGAAATCAAAAATATTATCAATCAGTTGGAGTATCCTCAAGAACGACCAAATTCTTGACACTATTGCCTGAACGACCTAAATTTATCTTTAGAGGTGCACCATCCCTCCAAGGAAAAATTGCCCCAAATACCATCAACCTGCCTACACCTCCCCCTTTCTTCCATAATATGGTGGGCTATTTCCCTTGTAAGAGGTGTGATGTCTGCAAACACAATGCATGCAGGTGTCACAAAAGTCTGGAATTTAGGTCTATTGTTACAAACAGGACTTGCCCAATAAAAGTTTTTTGTACGTGTGCTACCACGCATATTGTATATATAAACAGAGAACAAGCAGCGCCAACTTGAGTGTAGTAGTGTAAGACATCATTTTAATTATAGTTTAAAATTCACTCGCTCTGTGTAAGATGTAAGCAGGCATATCATAAAAGAAATCCAAATGGACAGCAGAATGGACAGCGGGGCTTCACAGGATTTGATCCTCTCAGGCTTTATGCTCTTGTCTGGCAGCGCCGGTGGCTTCCAGTGTCACAGATCAGAGTAGGCAGGGTACAGCGAGAATAATCAGTCTGCAGGGTCCTGGTTCATGATCGGATGATGCTAAGGTCACGATCAGTTGATACTGATAGTGTGCTGTCACGATCGGATGATACTGATAGCCCACCATATTATGGAAATGTAATGTTTATATATTTTTTTTTCTATGATGGAAAATTATTGCTGCTGGCTTTTTATGTTTTGAAGAGGGAGAGATCCCCCATTTTCTAAATCACAGCTGTACTTACCTATTTAGACATCTGCTTGCTACTGATAGCAGGCTATGTTTATAACCTGCCGTCTGTCATAGCAATATATTGTATGTTATATACTCTATATATTTTTTTACCAATTCAGATCTAATTTAATAACTATTCTGTTACATCATTGGTTTAGCCCCAATCTAAATTATAATAGTTACAGTGCCTTGCGAAAGTATTCGGCCCCCTTGAACTTTTCAGCCTTTTGCCACATTTCAGGCTTCAAACATAAAGATATAAAAATTTTATTTTTTGTGAAGAATCACCAACAAGTGGGACACAATTGTGAAGTGGAACGAAATCTATTGGATTTTTGAAAATTTTTTAAACTAATAAAAAAATGAAGAGTGGGGAGTTCAAAAATATTCGCCCCCCTTGCGTTAATACTTTGTAGAGCCACCTTGGTCGCTTGGGGTATGTCTCTATCAGTTTTGCACATCGAGAGACTGAAATTCTTGCCCATTCTTCCTTGCAAAACAGCTCGAGCTCAGTGAGGTTGGATGCAGAGCGTTTGTGAACAGCAGTTTTCAGCTCTTTCCACAGCTCTTTCCACAGATTCTCGATTGGATTCAGGTCTGGACTTTGACTTGGCCATTCTAACACCTGGATACGTTTATTTGTGAACCATTCCTTTATAGATTTTGCTGTATGTTTGGGATCATTGTCTTGTTGGAAGATAAATCTCCGTCTCAGTTTCAGGTCTTTTGCAGACTCCAACAGGTTTTCATCCAGAATGGTCCTGTATTTAGCTGCATCCATCTTCCCCTCAATTTTAACCATCTTCCCTGTCCATGCTGAAGAAAAGCAGGCCCAAACAATGATGCTGCCACCACCATGTTTGACAGTGGGGATGGTGTGTTGAGGGTGATGAGCTGTGTTGCTTTTACGCCAAACATATTGTTTTGCATTGTGGGCAAAAAGTTTGATTTTGGTTTCATCTGACCAGAGCACCTTCTTCCACATGTTTGGTGTGTCTCCCAGGTGGCTTGTGGCAAACTTTAGACAAGACTTTTTATGGATATCTTTGAGAAATGGCTTTCTTCTTGCCACTCTTCCATAAAGGCCAGATTTGTGCAGTGTACGACTGATTGTTGTCCTATGGACAGACTCTCCCACCTCAGCTGTAGTTCTCTGCAGTTCATCCAGAGTGATCATGGGCCTCTTGGCTACATCTCTGATCAGTCTTCTCCTTGTCTGAGCTGAAAGTTTAGAGGGACAGCCAGGTCTTGGTAGTGGTCTGATACTCCTTCCATTTCAAAATGATCGCTTGCACAGTGCTCCTTGGGATGTTTAAAGCTTGGGAAATCTTTTTGTATCCAAATCCGGCTTTAAACTTCTCCACAACAGTATTACGGACCTGCCTGGTGTGTTCCTTGGTCTTCATGATGCTCTCTGCGCTTTCAACAGAACCCTCAGACTATCACAGAGCAGGTGCATTTATACAGAGACTTGATTACACACAGGTGGATTCTATTTATCACCATCAGTCATTTAGGACAACATTGGATCATTCAGAGATCCTCGCTAAACTTCTGGAATGAGTTTGCTGCACTGAAAGTAAAGGGGCCGAATAATTTTGCACGCCCCACTTTTCAGTTTTTTATTTGCTAAAAAAAGTTTAAAATATCCAATAGATTTCGTTCCACTTCACAATTGTGTCCCACTTGTTGGTGATTCTTCACAAAAAATTAAAATTTTATATCTTTATGTTTGAAGCCTGAAATGTGGCAAAAGGTTGAAAAGTTCAAGGGGGCCGAATACTTTCACAAGGCACTGTATATATTATGCATCTTTGTCCCCTGTTTGCAATACTTTCCAATTGTAGATCTGTTTTGGCTTATAAACAGGATACTTCCTGGTTATATGTGCCAGATGGAGGCTAGGTTCACACATTCTGATATAGACAGGAAGTCACTTGTTAGACTTCTTGGTTTGACTTCCTTGGTTTCAAAACTAAGCTTGGAGTGCAAGCGGCGGCGCCATCTTGTCCGAAACAGGAAGTGAAGCATACAGGTATTGTAGCTGGGTGTCACAGCTGTGCTTACTGATGGGGGTTCTCACATCTATTTAAAGGCGGTATTGAGGGGGGAATCAGCACCCCAGATGATGCTTTGTGAAGTGAAACACGTCGGAAACTTGTGCTGATCCTCTTCACTACCGATAACATTGTTTCATACAGTGCTTGTTTTACATTGGGAGCATGTAAGTACAATTCTTATGTTCCATTTTTATTAAACATTCCAAAAAGGTTATTATGCCATGTGGCCCCTTTCTTTTATAAATTCCTGGTGAGGTGCACTCCTCCATTTGCCCTTTATTGGCTACATCCAATGCTCTTGTGATTGATTGTCTCGAGTCTCCATCGCTGCTGTGAATCTGGATCCTTAGGACCAACCTAATAAAGCCTGTTTGACTCACCAGGTGTATACCTGCGTGTGTCCACTCTTTCGGGTAAGCGGACAATGCTTATGGTGGTGGATTCCTCCTGTCACTTCACTGTTTGGACATTTATTCACATATCTATTTTTACTTTTAAATAACCACTCATCACCCTTGGATGTCACTACCTGGATTTTTGTTTCACTGAGAAATCACTTCTGAATTTTTGTTTTATTGTGGACTTTCTTTTTAAACTAATATGTAATATATGTCACTATATACGATTTTTAGCTACATGCCACAGTATATGATTTTCAGTTATTATATATGCTATTGGTTTACTTTATCACGTTTTATCTACATTTGCTATCTTAGCGCTGCACTTATTTTTACACATATTCTATATCCATTACACTTTCTGTGCTGGCTGCTACGATTTAGATAGCACAGTATTTATATTCATTTAGCATTTGATGGGCACACTGGCAGCATTGATGGCAAGCGACAGAGTTTGATGGGCACAGTGGTGCCGTTTGATGGTACAGTGGCTGCAATTGATGTTTTTTTTTTCAGTTCGCTTGTGCCCCCTAAAAATTTTGAGCACCAGCTGCCACTGGTTTATATGTGCGCATATATATGTATGATATAGTGTGTGTGTGTGTGTGCGCGGATTATGTGTCTTTACATGTATGTATGCACATTTTATGTAAAATGCTGTTCCACCCGAAGAGCAATCCATGCTCAGATCACTTTTCAGAGGCATTTGACAGCCAGTAGAGAGGCAATATGTTGCCTACTGACCACCTGTTTTAACCCCTTAAATGCATCATCACTATGCTGCAACTGCAGGGGGGTTGCAGTGCAGCCCCATTCACCTAGGCGTATACTTTAAGGGTGCCCGGACTGGAAAAAGATTGTGAAACACCCACAGAGAAACCCATCTCTCCATTTTCCTCTTGCAGCCGCTGAATACCTGCGGGTGGGAGAGGAGGAGAAGCGGGGGAAATGGAGAAATCAGTTCCTTTATATGCAGCCACCCACTTGTGACCGGGCCCTGGTGTTTCGCCATCGGGCTCGGAGAAAAAAGCTTTATCCGGAGGTCGGGGGGGGGGGGGGGGGGAGGGGAGGGGGCATCCATGGTTTCTTGCACCTGGGCCCTGAGGGTTCTAGGTACGCCACTGCTTTGTGTCGCATACCATACAAAAGGCTCATTTTGGCTAAAAACTGGATATGGCAATTAACAGTTACAGGGGGGAAGAGTGGTCTAAATCCCAGGAGAGAAACAGGAGGAAAATGTGTGCAACATGGGGGCTGCACAACAAAAGACTAAGGACGCCAGGGCATACAGTCCAGGAAGAGAATACAGAAAAGGCTGGAAGGGCTATAAGGCTACCTTTCTCAAAATGGGGAAGCAGAAAGCCATAACATCAGCAAATGAAAACCAGAAGTCTTTTTGACTCCTTGCCCACCCAAGCTGGTCCAGTGGGAGCCCGACCTAGGTTGTTCGCTGAAGTTTGGGTGGAGAATTGTTTGGATCAGTGGGTCCCTTCCGCAGTCCTTCAAGGCCATTTTTGGACATTCAGGTACCGATCTACACACTATTTATTCCTGCCCACCAAAGAGAAAAAGGGAATTCTGTTTCAGTATGTTCAAATACTATTACATCAGCAAGCAATAGTACTAGTCCCAGATTCATTCTCGGGATTCTATTCCCCAGTCTTTTTAGTACCCAAAATGTCAGTAGGATGGAGACCTGTGTTGGATCTGAAATGGTTAAACAGATATATTCATGCGGAAGGCTTCAAGATAGAGTCCCTGAATACAGTGATGTTATCAGTACAGCCAGGGGATTGGATGGTCTCCATAGACTTCCAAGATGCATACCTTCACATACCAGGTTCATCAAGATTTCCAACCTTTTCTCTGGTTAAAAATAGGCAAACTTCACCTCCAATGCCTTCCATTCGGAATCTCGATGGCACCCCGGACCTTTACGAAGGTATTAGTGGCAATTTTGGCTCCCCTCGAGAGAAAGGGATACGGGTTCTACATTTTCTGGATGACATACTGATCCTATCCCAGCACAGGACAGTTTTGGAAAACACACAACAAGTTGTAAGTATATTGACCAGATTCGGTTGGCTGATCAATTATTCGAATAGTCAACTTATCCCTACTCAAAGCATAACATACCTTGGAGCGTTATTCAACACCCCGGAGAGAGAAACGTTACTACCACCGGAAAAGATCCCTATGTTATTGGGGAAAGTGACGAGAGCAATGGCAAGCAGGTCCATGCCCGAGTCTCCTGGGATTCCTTTCTTCAGGCATCCCGATGGCGAGATGGGCCAGGTGGCATCTATGGGAATTTCAACTAGGGTTCCTATTGCAGTGGAGAAGGAAGCACCTAGACCAAGAAATACTGATTACGCCAACAATGAAGTGCAGTCTCTGGTGGCGGACGAGACCATCCAACCTTCTATATCACTGTTACCTTGGCTTCATCTCATGGACAACTCTTACATCAGATGCAATCCGGTTAGGTTGGGGTGCACACTACAAAGATTAGTTAGTGCAAGGAAGGTGGAAGTTCAACACAGAGGGCGTAGTGTCAAACATCTTGGAACTGAGGGCAGCATGGATGACAATTACACACCTAGCTCCTTCTCAGGGACAAATCCATCCTGCTTCAGATGGACAACAGGGCGGCAGTAGCCTATGTTCAGAATCGCCGAGTAGCACAGCCAATCCCAAGCCAACAAGGTAGCCCTGATCTTGACATGAAGAATCTAGCCAATCTTTGGGTTTCCTATATTCCAGCCCCTGAAAATTATTTAGTAGATCACCTCTCAAGAATGTTCAGCAACAAAAACAAATGGTCTCTAAATCCAGATGTCTTTCATTGGACATGTCAACAATGGGGCACTCCCCAACTAGAGAGTTTTACTTCTCCACAGAACACGAAGACACCTGTTTTTTACGAGATTCCCATTCCCAAGGTCAGCAGAAGTGGATGCCCTAGTCCAACCTTAGGACTTTCAGATAGGATATGCATTTCCTCTGATCCCTCCAGTTCACGGAAGAGAAGGTCACCATACTGGCAGTCATTCTATACTGGCGAAAGAGACCATGGGTCACACTAACCAAACTAGCTCTTTGCAACCAGTTACCCCTTCCAAGTGCAGACAACCTGCTATCTCAAGAGGGCTTCATCCATCCACAGCCAGAGATTCTGGATTTGAGGGCTTGGAAATTGAGTGGAGAAGGTTGGGCGACTTAGGGTGTTCCCACAAAGTTATCCAAACATTATTACAGGCGAGGAAAATCATCCACCAATACCACCTACTATACAACCTACAACCACAGTGGTGCAGTGGTTAGCACTCTCGCCTCGCAGTAAAAAGGGTCGCTGGCTCGAATCCCAACCATGACACTACCTGCCTGGAGTTTGCTCCGGGTACTCCGGTTTCCTCCCATGCTCCAAAGACATGCAGGTAGTTAATTGGCTTCTGTCCAAAATTGGCCCTAGTATATGAATGGGGGACCTTGGATTGTGGGCTCCTTGAGGGTAGGGACTGATGTGAGTGTGCAATGTACAGGGATAGGGACAATTGTAGACACTCACTCAGGTTGAACTGGATGGACTGGTGTCTTTATTCAACCTTACTATGTAACCAAATCAACCCGCTAGACCCAGGGGTCCAAAATGTACTGCTTTTTCTACAAAATGGATTAAATCTAGGAGTGGGACTTAACACCCTAAAGGTTCAGGTGTCAGCCATAACAGACACACGGTGGACGTTGAATTCTCTCATAGAGTGTTTTTTTAAGAACGGTCTGAAGATTAAGACGTCCAAGAAAGTCTCTTTACCCGAAATGGGATTTATCTGTGGTTCTCAATGCTCTAACAGTTCCTCCTTTTGCACCCACTGAAGAATGCGCTCTGGAAGATATTATTTTAAAAACTGTCTTTTTAATTGCCATCCCCTCAGGTCGAAGAGTGTCAGAAATCCAAGCACTAGGGGCGCAAGAGCCATACATACCTTTTTTCCGGACAGAGTTGTTTTACAGCCTATTCACCTGTTCATTCCCAAGGTGCTGTCTATCTACCACCTCAATCAGGAATGGGTTCTCCCAGCCTTCAAGGAGGATCCAACCACCTCAAAATTGCATGAATTGGATGTAGCTACAGTAATGGCCAAAATTGTTGGCACCCCATAATTTTTTACAGAAAATCAAATATTTCTCACAGAAAAGTATTGCAGTAACACGTTTATTCCCTTTGTGTGTATTGGAACAAAACAAAAAAAGGGAGGAAAAAAGCCAATTGGACATAATGTCACACAAAACTCCAAAAATGGGCTGGTCAAAATTATTGGCACCCTTAACTTAATATTTGATTGCACACCCTTTGGAAAAAAAAATAACTGAAATCAGTCACTTCCTATAACCATTGTAGGGGATCAGGGGGGTAAAGAGCTGGCTCAGAGGCAGTCCAGTAAAATAAAAGTGGCTTTTATTCAGCAAAACAGAAAAAAAAACATAAGACCAGACAGACTTGTCTTATCACACGGATGTGCACACAGGTACAGCTAACAGTTCATCAGCCCACAGGCTTAGAGGTAACAGTTTATGGCTCCAAAGAGAGCTAAAGTCTTTGTGGTTTAAGCTCACCTAGCAGGTACACCATCCAGCAATGGACGTTTCCACACAGCATGCTGCTGTGTCTCTCTCGCTCTCTCCTACTCAACAGCTCCACACTGACACTTTCAGCACACCTGACCATAAGCATTTTTTCTCTTCCGTCCACGACCAGAGAAATTGGCTACAGTGCCATGGGTTGCAAACTTCTTGATAATGTTGCGCACTGTGGACTAGATCTCTGGAGATGGACTTGTAACCTTAAGATTGTTGATATTTTCCCACAATTTTGGTTCTCAAGTCCTCAGACAGTTCTCTTCTTTCTGTTGTCCATGCTTAGTGTGGCAAACACAGACACGCAATGCAAAGACTAAGTGAACTTCTCTCCTTTTTATCTGCTTTCAGGTGCGATATTTATATTGCCCACACCTGTTACTTGCCCCAGGTGAGTTTAAAGGAACATCACATGCTTGAAACAAGCTTAGTTATCCACAATTTTGAAAGGGTGGCAAGAATTTACCAGCCCATTTTTGGAATTTTGTGCGACATTATGCCCAATTTGCTTTTTTCCAACCTTTTTTTGTTTTGTTCCAATACACACAAAGGGAATTCACGTGTATATCAAAAGGGATGGCAGCCTCCAAGAGCACCTCGACTAGCTGGATTGTTAAGTCAATTCAGAAGACTTACCGGGCTAGTGGTCTTCCAGTCCCAGATGCAGTCAATGCTCATTCAACGCAAGGAATGGCCTCTTCTTGGGTAGCTTTGGCATGGGTCTCTCCTGAAAACATTTGCAGGGCAGCTAGTTAGTCCTTCTTTGGCACCTTCATGGCACACTATAGCTTAGATCCAGCTGTTCTTACTTCCATTGATTTTGAGAAAAAAAAAACAAAAAAAAAAAAAAACTTACAATTGTCGGTTCTGTAACCACATTAAAATCTCTTTTCTTGCAGTAACACTCCTTGTAAGCAAGTTATTTACCATACGTATGCTGCTATAGTGGCACCAGGAAAATGGAATACTTACCTTACTGCAATTTTTCCTTTCCTGGTGCCTACCCATGGCAGCATACACCCTCCCTTCTATAATCCTAAAGTTTTGAAGACTAGTTACAAGAATGGCTTATGGGGGAACCAGTTCTTTTATAGAGTTTAAAAGTGGTCCTGTGGTTCCATGGTTCCTATGGCTATGTGGTACCTATGGTTGGGGGCGGAGCAACCAACCATAGGTATGCTGCCATGGGTAGGCACCAGGAAAGGAAAATTACAGAAAGGTAAGTATTCCATTTTCTGTTTTTTCAGATCATCAGATAGTTCTTTCCCTTGGGGTGCCATGTTGAACTTTCAGTGACCGGTGCGAGAGTTTGAGAGCGATAACACTTGATTTAACATACCTGAGACATTGTAACACTAACGAGTTACATGACACAAGTGAGGACATTTTCACTTAAGGGTGTACTCACTTTTCTTGCCAGCGGTTTTGACATTAATGGCTATGTGTTGAGTTATTTTGAGGGGACAGCAAATTTACACTGTTATACAAGCTGCACACTCACTACTTTTATATTGTGTCATTTTTTCAGTGTTGTCACATTAAAAGATATACAGTGCCTTGCGAAAGTATTCGGCCCCCTTGAACTTTTCAACCTTTTGCCACATTTCAGGCTTCAAACATAAAGATATAAAATTTTAATTTTTTGTGAAGAATCACCAACAAGTGGGACACAATTGTGAAGTGGAACGAAATCTATTGGATAATTTAAACTTTTTTAGCAAATAAAAAACTGAAAAGTGGTGCGTGCAAAATTATTCAGCCCCTTTACTTTCTTTTTTTTTTTTTTATTCTTTATTTTTTTGCAAAGATACAGAACATAAGTTGTTAATAATAATTACATATACGATACACTTTCTGGTAGCCACATGTTCCATTAAACAACATCAATAAGAAAACAATGTATTCCTGCCATTTTTATAAACAAAACAATATCAATACGATATCAATACAATATCAATTCCCCATAGCGGTCCTCTTCCTTCTCCCTTAAAAAGGGAGAAAAAAAAAGGGGGGGAGGGGAAGGGGGGGGGGGCAAAGAGAGGATAGGGAAGAGGGAGAGAAGGGGAGGAAACCGACCCCACCCACCGAAGGGTAAGGTTCACATCACTCGACCAATTAGTCTAATCCTCAGCTTCCTCTCCAATCAACCCCTTCCCCTCTGACTGTAAAAATATTTCCCATGGGGCCCAGACTTGCACTATAAATTCCCTTTCCTCCGGAGGCATAGGGATCAAATTCTCCATGATCCCAATTTTCCTTACTTTGTTTAACCATTGCGAAATTCGCGGGGCCCCTGTTTCCTTCCAGCAAGTGGTGATGCAGCTTTTAGCTGCATTCACCAGATGACAGCATTGAATTCTTGTATCTCTCTAATGGGATATGTGTACATTGTAATAGAAAAAAGGCTGGGTCTTCCTCAAGATAATATTCAGTAAACAGTTGAGAAATTTTCCGAACCTCTTTCCAAAACTGTCTAATTACTGGGCAATACCAAAAAAATATGGGCAATAGTGCCTCTCTCCTTACCGCACCTCCAACATCTGTCCGATGACTCTGGAAAGAAAGTATGCATTCGTGATGGAGTATAATACCAACGCATTAATACTTTATAATTTAATTCCTGTATCTTGACACATCTAGATGATTTAAAAGTCAAATGTATTATTTTCTGACGTTGGGCCGGGGTAAAGGTTTGTCCGAGATCTCTTTCCCATTTATCTAAACTCCTTATATCAATATCCTCCAAAGGAGAAATTAATAAAGCATATATCTTAGAAATAATATGGGAAAGGGACTCCTTCTCCTCACAATATCCTTCAAACTTAGTAAGTGGTTGATCAAAATCCTCAGTCGATCCCAAAGTATCCAAGAAATGTTTAACCTGTAACGCCTGCCAAAGGGGTAGTTCATATTGTCCTCCTGATTGCATTAACATTTCTATTGATGCCCATTTTTTAGACCTCAAGAAATGTGATGCCTGAAATCATCCCTTCTCTCTTAAATTACTAAATACTCCTGGTTCCAGGCCGGGCAGGAAATGTGGATTCCCAAGAATGGGAAATAAAGGAGATTTTGCTGTTGTGATTCTGGGGATGCGTACGGCTTTAGCTCCCATCTGGAGCGTGGGTCCTATTAAAGGATGGGCTCTTAATATAGGTGGTATAGCCATGCCGCTTACTGTCTCTATGACAGCACCAGTCCACAATTCTACCAAGCTGAGTAGCTTGGTAGTATTTGTATAAATCCGGTGCTGCAATTCCATCCGCCTCTTTAGGCAGTGTTAGCAGCTTCCTATTAATCCTAGGACGCTTGCTTGCCCATATAAACTTTATAAAAATTGTTCGGATTTTACTAAAAAAGGAAAGTGGAATCCGGATCGGTAACACCTGGAACAGATAAAGAAACTTAGGGACTATGTTCATTTTCAAGATGTTGCTTCTCCCAAACCAGGAGTGTGAGGATTTGCTCCATTCATTCAACTTTATGCTGATTTCCCTTAATAAGGGTGGGAAGTTCAATGCGTATGCTTCTATTAAGTTAGATGGAATATGTATCCCTAGATAGTTCAGCGCTGTAGCTGTCCATTTAAACTTGAAATTGTCCTCCAGATTTTTTTTGAGTGGAACCCTCCAGTGATATCCCCAACGCCCCTTTACTTTCAGTGCAGCAAACTCACTCCAGAAGTCCACCTGTGTGTAATCAAGTCTCTGTATAAATGCACCTGCTCTGCGATAGTCTCAGGGTTCTGTTGAAAGCGCAGAGAGCATCATGAAGCCCAAGGAACACACCAGGCAGGTCCATAATACTGTTGTGGAGAAGTTTAAAGCCGGATTTGGATACAAAAAGATTTCTCAAGCTTTAAACATCCCAAGGAGCACTGTGCAAGCCATCATTTTGAAATGGGAGTATCAGACCACTGCAAATCTACCAAGACCTGCCTGTCCCTCTAAACTTTCAGCTCAGACAAGGAGAAGACTGATCAGAGATGCAGCCAAGAGGCCCATGATCACTCTGGATGAACTGCAGAGAACTACAGCTGAGGTGGGAGAGTCTGTCCATAGGACAACAATCAGTCATACACTGCACAAATCTGGCCTTTATGGAAGAGTGGCAAGAAGAAAGCCATTTCTCAAAGATATCCATAAAAAATCTCCCCTAAAGTTTGCCACAAGCCACCTGGGAGACACACCAAACATGTGGAAGAAGGTGCTCTGGTCAGATGAAACCAAAATCGAACTTTTTGCCCACAATGCAAAACGATATGTTTGGCGTAAAAGCAACACAGCTCATCGCCCTCAACATACCATCCCCACTGTCAAACATGGTGGTGGCAGCATCATGGTTTGGGCCTGCTTTTCTTCAGCAGGGACAGGGAAGATGGTTAAAATTGAGGGGAAGATGGATGCAGCCAAATACAGGACCATTCTGGATGAAAACCTGTTGGAGTCTGCAAAAGACCTGAAACTGGGACGGAGATTTATCTTCCAACAAGACAATGATCCCAAACATACAGCAAAATCTACAAAGGAATGGTTCATAAATAAACGTATCCAGGTGTTAGAATGGCCAAGTCAAAGTCCAGACCTGAATCCAATCGAGAATCTGTGGAAAGAGCTGAAAACTGCTGTTCACAAACGTTCTCCATCCAACCTCACTGAGCTCGAGCTGTTTTGCAAGGAAGAATGGGCAAGAATTTCAGTCTCTCGATGTGCAAAACTGATAGAGACATACCCCAAGTGACTTGCAGCTGTAATCGCAGCAAAAGGTGGCTCTACAAAGTATTAACGCAAGGCGGCCGGATAATTTTGCACGCCCCACTTTTCATTTTTTTATTTGTTAAAAAAAGTTTCAAAAATCCAATAGATTTCGTTCCACTTCACAATTGTGTCCCACTTGTTGGTAATTCTTCACAAAAAATAAAAAATGTATATCTTTATGTTTGAAGCCTGAAATGTGGCAAAAGGTTGAAAAGTTCAAGGGGGCCGAAGACTTTCGCAAGGCACTGTAATAAGATTTACAAAAAAAAGTGGAGGGGTGTACTTAACTTTTGTGAGATACTGTACCTCCTTGTCTTTGTGGATGTTTGACTGAAGATTGGCACACTACATCTGCTCTCGGCCTGTTAACTTTCCCTCACTGCCTGGGATTACTGCTCAGCACCATGTAATTAATTACTTCAATAAACTTGCCATTTTTCTTGGACATTGTTTCTTTTGTGGAACTTCCTTCCAGCTATCACATTTCCCATTAATACAACAGTTTTCTGGGAGTTTACACTGTTTAGTGTTCTTTCTTGCCGTGCAGTTGAGGAGAGTCTTTGAACATTATCCAAGCCAGCCAGACCCATTTAAACTTCTTGTAAGTTTCACGATTTTAGACCACAAATTCCTGGATATGCATAATGTTATTGAGAGTCTCAAGCCCTTCCATGGAACGAATATGCAGTAGCAGTTTTCCAAGGTCTAGGTATCAATTGAGCTGGCCACACACATATTATATAATAATTATATATCATTTATATATATGTATTTCATTTAGCTTGAAGCGAAGAGCGTGTTTTTTTTTTTTTTTTTGTTGTTTCTTTTTGGTTTTTGTGCTTGAGGTTGTGATTGAGGTAAAATGGATAAGAGGGCAAGTTCAGGACAACTGGAGGTAAATTCCTGGGTAAATAGGTTGTAAAGATGAACATCAAAGTCCCACAGCTTATAGATGGGGGCAGTAAGCCCACCAAATATTGAGAAAGGTGGCTGAAGAAGCCTGGCAGCGCCAACAAGAATCTGAGTGGGACAGGAAAATGCTATGCATTCTGGAAGTTAAGATGTTACTTTTTTTTTTTTTTTTTTTTTTTTTTATTATGCTGTCACCAGTCAGGGCCCCTGCTTACCACTACTCCAGTCATATGATGACCTTGTACTGTACAGTATGAAAAAAAAAAAAAAAAAATTTAATTTCTTCATTTTCACCAAAAATGACAACTGAAAAAAAAAAAAAATCATCATCTCGCCTCTTACGAAATATCTCAGACTGCCTACTTTCAAAAAATGGGTCATTTGGGGGTATTTGTACTGTCCTAGCATTTTACGGCCTCAAAATAGGAGATAGGCAGTCAGTACTTTACATCAGGATTGATCAATTTTCAAATCTATATACACACACACACCATAGTTTTTAGACTCTCTCTAACTTTCACTCAGACTAAATACTATACACTGATTTGGGTTATTTTTTTTTTACCAAGGATATGTAGCAGAATGCATTTTGGCCTACATTAATTAAAACAGATTTATTTGGAAAATGCTATATCAAAGTAAAATGCGTTTTTCTAAATGCTCTGTATTTTTTGTTGTTGTTGCTTATAAAGCAAAATAAAAAACCCAGTGGTGATTAAATACCACCAAAAGAAAGCTATATCAGTCTAGAAAAAAATGATAAAAAGAAACTGTTTGGGTACAGTGTTGCATGACTGAGTAATTGTCATTCAAAGTGTGACAGCACTGAAAGCTGAAAATTGGCCTGGGCAGGAAGGGGTTGAAAGTGTTGGGTATTGATGTGGTTAAATAACACTAGCTTCAGGGTGGCAAGAATTGAGTTTAAATACATGTCTATGGAGGAGAGCGGGAAAATAGAAAATTGTTAAATACTTAGCTTCATTTTCTTTTCCTTGCGTCTATCCATGGCAGCATAGAAGTGATAGTAGCCCCGCCTACTTCCACCCACAGGACCAGTGCATAGCTATAAAAAGTGAACACCAACACAACAACCTGTACATCGCTATGAATGAAGTGGGTGGGTTCAGTATGCTGCCATGGATAGACACCAGGAAAATAAAATTATGGTAAGTATGATACAATTTTCTGTTTTCCTGGTGCCGCCATGGCAGCATACATGCGATAGATCAATAACTAGCTACCAGGGTGGGAAGCTTCAGCAAATCCTATCATAAGAAAGTAATGCCAAAAACAGTTGTAGTGAGGACTACTAAGCCCAATAGTGCTGAAAGAATGTGCCATAATAGAACCTGATTGGCTGTCTTGCCTGTCATGTTGGCTGACAACTCTGCATAAGGTTCCTACGATGTCCAGATGCTGCTGGAGGAACGTACAGTAATTACTTTCAGTGGTTGATGCCAAGCCATATAGAGGGACCTTAGATTTAACTTTAGGAACTGCAACGCAATGGTGAGCTGGAGCCTTCTACCATTGTTGGTTTCTAAGGAACTAGGTATAACTGCTGTGACTAGCTAGTGACTGTTTGCAAGTGTGCCATCATTGATCTGGATGCATTGAAGGTGTACTTCACCCAAGTTGGACAAAGCAATCCCAATATGGGATAGGCAAACAAACTCCCACAAGCTCCTGGTGTCATGACAACATTAAAGCTGTGAACTGCCTGCAACTCGGAAAGCCTCCCCAAGAATTCTTATACCAGAAGCTGGCTTCAGATAAAAGGTGAATATCCACCTGGTGTAAAAACATATTCAGCACTATATGCGATACCCTCCCCATCCGCACCAACATTCAAATCCCCCCAAAAATGCCATAGCAGATGGAAAAAGGACAAAATGGACAGCACTCAAATGCGTCTGTAGCAAGTGAGCTAATTAATTACCTCAAGTCCCTGGTAAAACACAGGGAAAGTAAGGATAGAATTCCAGGTGGCAGCCTTGCAGATTTGAGAAACCATA